>NC_056661.1:159999267-160624767 GCF_018350195.1 Panthera tigris
ATTCAAAGATTTTCACTGCACCTTGTAAACATTATCTTTAAAATGTGAACTTTAGGGGCACCTGGGTGGCTCAGTCGGTTAAGCCTCTGACTCTTGATATCGGCTCAGGTCGTGATCTCATGGTTTGTGAGTTCCAGCCCCGCGTGGGGCTCCACGCTAACAATGCGGATCCTGCTTGGGATTTTCTCTCTCCCCTCTCCTGCGCTCTCTCTCTCTCTCTCTCTCAAAATAAATAAATAAAATGTGAATCGTTTCTTTATCATCTCTCCTCCCCCCCCAAATACCTTCCTAAGCAAACAGTGACTTTTGAGCGGCTATGGTTAATTGTTTCCAAAGGAACTCCAGACCATTAGGGGCAAAGCTCTGAGGAGAGCCTAACAAAATGCACTCTTCACATGGAACCCACTGAAACCATCACTTATTTGCCAGGTCAACGGACTTTCCTCCCCTCGTGTCCTTCAGCTGGGTTTTAAGCAATCACATAAGTTTCAGTTTCTTGAAACTTAATTCCTTTCCCCAAATGACCCATATTTTTTTAGATAATAGGGACTTCCTAAAGTCCTTAGGTTTCACTTCATCTTGCCAGTAAAACCTTTTCGTGTGACCTCCTGATTTAAGGCCTGGTGTGTGCTAATATGGCTTGAACTTAGTCCCTATTCTATCCTCTGTCCCCCTTATTAGTTTTATGCATTTCATTGGCCACCATTCTTTGGCTTTGCTAATACAAAGAAGTAAAACATATCAGTGTAATTCTGCTATTATGCCTCATACTGTCTGAAGGCGTCTATGTATCACAAAGACTATCATACCTGGAATATAGCCAGTCACAATACAATGCTAACACTTCTTGTTGGGAATACTTTGAATGTGTAAAAAGGCAGCCTCCCTTGGATAAGCACCTGAAGGTTCCCACCTCCTTATCTCCTTTCCTCTTTCCTTCTCCATCCTTTGGTTTCTCCCTACAGAACCCTACAGAGGTATATCTTGCAGAAGCCCCTGGGGCCCCGGGCTGGTAAGTACCACTCTCACAGTGTGCAGAACACCTCTTCACCCCGGGCGGGACCGTTGCATGTTGTGCCCAAGGCCAACAAGGCTCACTCCCTTTGATCTCCTATACTTCAAAGGGAAGCGTTTTTGAAATTTCTTTCACTGTCATTTTTATGGCAAGCAGAAAGGATGCCTAGACAAAAGATAGGAAGTGATAACGGGAAGAAAAGACCAAGAAGCCATCATGTCTTTAGCTACATCTCTCTACATCTCTCGCTGCAGCCGGGAACCCGTCACTCCCAAAACACCTACCATGATGACAAGGCTCACGGTCCTGCTGCCTCTCCGCTGTGATCATTCTGAGGTGGTCCAGGTTCACAAGGTAAGAGTAAGAAATCAAAACGGAGAGCTGAAACCCTCACATGGCCAGATCTTGCCCCTAAGTATTTCGAATGATCCCTCCTAGGGAGTTTGCATTTGTGGATTATTCCAACAGTATATTTTATGGACTTGGGACTTGTTGCCAATCTGAAACTCCTTGAGGAAACTTGGGACTTTTATTTTCCTGCCTGTCCCCAGTTTGTTCCTCCCTGGCAAAATGTAAAACACTGCTGTGTAATCGAAATGTCGCCTGGCCTCACTGCTTGGATATCTACAATGACAATTAGATAACATTAGCTTTTTTTTTTTTAAGAAATTTTAAAAATATTTATTTATTTATTTATTTATTTAGAGAGAGGGTGATCAAGGCGGGGGGGGGGCAGGGGCAGGGAGAGAGGGAGAGTGAGAATCCCAATCAGGTTCCTCGCTGTCAGTATGGAGCCCGACACTGGGCTTGATCTCTCTACATGTGAGCTTGTGACCTGAGCCGACATCAAGGGCCAGACGCTTAACCCACGAGCCACCTAGGCGCCCCAACATTAGCTTCTAATGCCCAAATTATTATAATACCTAAGGCCTTTTACTAGGTTTCCTTCTATAGGTATTTTGAAAACTGCAAAGAATAATAACATGCCCCCACCAATCTATCCAGTTTGAAGCTTACTTCCTTCACTGGCAATCTGACTTGGGATTACTGTCTCCTACTTCCCTGCAGATTACTTCCTGTCGAGTCTGTACCTGTTTCCCTAAGCTGTGGCTGTTCTCCCACTATGCACTTTACTCCCAGGGTGGACACAGACCTTCCTGAACATCCCACAGTGATGGATGAGACGTGGCTTATACATTTAACAAGATATCTTCAGGAACAAAGGAGAGAAGCTCCGATTAAAACTGACAATCCAGAGGCAGCTGAGTGGCTGCGTCAGTTAAGCATCCGACTTTGGCTCAGGCCATGATCTCATATGTTCATGAGTTCGAGCCCCGCGACTAGGCTCTGTGCTGACAGCTCAGAGCCTGGAACCTGCTTCAAATTCTGTGTCTCCCTCCCTCTCTGCCCCTCCTCTACTCGCACTTTATCTCTCTCAAAAATTAATAAACATTTTTTGAAAAAAGTGAAAAAGAAAAAAAAAAAACCCGAATCCAAAAAAGGAATTTATTGCTTCACAGAACTGAAACACTGCAGGCATATTCTTAGTTTGGGCGTGGCTATATTCAGAGGCTCAAAAATGTCCTCAGGATTCAAACTTCCCTTCTAGACTGTTTTGTCCTGTACACTTTAATCTCCCATGGGAGGCCCCCAGCAGCTCCAGACTTGTTCACCCCAGTATTAAGAGGATGACTTTTCCACACTTGAGACGGTAAATTCTAAGGCTGGCTCTGATTGGCCCCCAACGTGGGTCATATGCTCAGCCAGGAGCCAATCACTGTGGCCAGGGAGGCACAGCACTCTCACTGACCAGACCCGTGTCACATGCACAGCCCTGAAGCTGGATGATGGGGGGCAGCCCTGGCTGAGACCCATGCAATATGCGGGGAACCCAACTGCCTACAGAAAATAGAAGGTGCTGTCCCCGGAAAAGGGTAAAATGAATATTGAGAAGGCAAAACAACAGATGTCCACCACTCTTGGGGATAATAGAAGGGAGCTGCAGTAGGGGAATCCTTTAAAACTTCATTCTACAAGTGGCTGCTTTCAGAACTTAGAGGCACAGATCAGTCCACATGCATTGGACTCAGCCCCGTGAGGCCCAGGGAGAGGCAGTTTCTGCCGTCTTCCGGGGTAGGGCCGACCCATTCCCTGTCCCAGGATTAACCTCTTCCCAGGATGAACTGGTGGCGGGAACAGCCACTCCTTTCAGGGAAAATTCAAGTCCTGCCGACGGTGTGATCTGGCCATAGGATTCCAAGACATTCATCTGCAAACTTTAGATTTCCCAACATCTGACTTATTCAGCCTGAACCAACACCACGAATGGGGCACAGCATTTCAGGCCACATCGGGCTTAGCCAAGGCAAGCCTGGTTCCTTTTCTCCCGATGAAGATTGGGCTTATATGTCTTTCCTTTCCTCCAAAGCTATGGGATCAGCCGCTCCACGAGGAAGCCATGTTACCCAAAGAACAAGCTATAAGTTATGCGTCTGGAATGGTCTAGCTGAAGTTGTGGATAGTTTGTTGGGGGTGGGGGAGAATAATTCACTCGAATCGCTTACCACTTACGAGCTCAAGAAATATTAGCTATCGGTTTTTTCAGGGACAGTGACAATGTTCTGGGCAGGGGTTACTGCTGTGGTCATGTTGAGGCAATGCTGAGGGTGGAAAAGGCCTCCAGCTGGGAGAATGGGAGGGAGAGGGGGAGGAGGCAGCAAGGCCACTGCCCTCCAATACAGCGAGCAATCCCATAAGGAAAGGTCCCGAAGTGGCTCTTGAAGCTTTGTCCGTCCGTTTGGAGGAGGGTTCCCAGCCAGGGGTCACGATCCTAGGGACTGCTGCGCCTTGCTTCTGCAACAATTCCTAGACTTGGTACATTAAGTTCATCAGGAGAAGCAAGTGACTGTAAACCTTTGTCATATTTCTCGCAAGACAAAGATCAAAGGTCTCGCGACCCCATCGATGAGAAGAGGAAGTGTTTCCGGTGATAAAAAGTGAGGGCTGCTCCTAAGTGTGTTTCAGTTTGACTTTAAATAGCTCAGCCACGATATGCTGAGTTCATCTGTGGACTTTGGATACCCGGTGAACTCTGGCACCTGCTCATGGGGCTCAGTCGAAATAGCCACCAATGGCAACCACGGCATTTCTCTTTATAGCGTGCAATACCATATTGGGCCTTTCTGCAAAAATCAACTTGTAATAATGTATTACTAAACAGTGACAGCATGGGGGCGCCTGGGTGGCTCAGTGAGTTAAGCATCGGACGTCGGCTCAGGTCATGATCTCACGGTTCTCAGGTTCGAGCCCCGTGTAGGGCTCTGAGCGGACAGCGCCGAGCCTGGAGCCTGCTTCGGATTCTGTGTCTCCCTCTCTTTCTCTCTCTCTCTCTGCCCCTCCCCCACTCACACTCTGTCTCCCTCAGTCTCTCAAAAATAAATGTTAAAAAACTTGTAAACAATTACAGCATAAATATTAACTAGTTGCTAATTTAGGCAAAGAAACACCTCTCTTCGAGTAACAGTGAAGCACACACCATCCCAGAGCCATCTACTGTTGGTAACAACACTTACTACAACCCTGGTTTTCCCCAGTCTATTTTTTTTTTTATAAAAAAAAATTTTTTTTAGTGTTCATTTACTTTTGAGAGAGAGAGCGGGAGCGGGAGTCAGAGGCTTAACCGACTGACTCACCCAGGGGCCCCTTCCCCATTCTACTTTAAAGGGAAACCTCAAACTCTCCCTTTCATCAACAAAACTTTGTCATTTGGGAGTCCAGAATGTTCCAATGATCATGTTCCTTAAAATTAAATGGCTGTCTTCGCTTTTCTTAGAGTCAAAAGCTTTCCAAACTTTCTCACAGAGAAAGAGCATTGGTTGCCCTTCTCAAGTCCTCCAATTAGCGGTCTTGGGATCTGCTCCCTCGGGGCCTTCTGTGCTCTGTGCGAGCAGAGCGTCTGGTTTTCTGCTGGAAGAGTTGCTTCCAACCTTGTCTCCTGCCCACAGCTTCGGTTCTCTGTGTGTTCACGACTGGACAGCATGGGTAGCTCACGCATATGCTGTAAACAAGGAGGTTTACTGCCCAGTTTCTACCAGGACTACCGAGATCTGATTAATTCAAGGGACGTAAGGTACACTTCTCACCAGTAGACCAGTCATTGTTCAGATATTTAAATTTCACAGACAGAATCAATGGCCTGGTGAGGGCGTTGTGGCTTACCCGGAGAGCTGGGCCATCTGTCGCAACACTGACACTTTCGGGCATTTTAGGTGACAGGGTTGCAGGATCTTTCTGTTGGTGGGTTTCAGGATAAAGTCTTCCAGTAGGGGCCGCGTGACTCAACCAGGTTTGTGTTCCTCATAATATGCCCAGATAGGGCCCTGGCTAATGAGACCCCATGCCACAGCAATGAGAAGATCATCTAGTGTAAAAACTGGTTCAAGAGCGAGAGGCAGTGTCCCTGGGGAAAGAGATTCAGCAGTGGAAGAGAAATCCAGATCTCCGTTCTAGAAGCAGAGATTTTTAGTTTTCCCTAAGAGGTCTTGGCAGTTCCCACTCTTGGTTATGACCTGAGGAAATCTCAATGCCAACGTACCCATCACAGAAATGCCCAGATACTCCCTGAATCCAACTTGGGTCATTAAAACAAGTTAGACTTGTACCTTGGCTCGATGCACCACTAGGTGACCAGTTGTCTCAAATCCAGGAGTATTTAGGAATAACGTCTTCCACCCTGGGAATTCTCTGACTTAACTCTCCTCTGGGACCCACTGGTCTTGACCAACTGTTAGGTGCTTGCAACCTAAGGTGTTAACCTTTTTAGAAACAGCTTGGGAAATACAACTACGAGGTTTGTCCATGGCTCTGGTGGCCAAAGACCAAGTAGCCAAAAGGCAAAACTGGAGTCAGTGTTGTTAGCTGCAGGTTCAGGCTTCCACAGAAAGTTCTTGGCGCTCCAGCCCTACCTGCTACAGGCAATCATGACCCCTGCCATCCACGGAAGCATTTATAGAAAAAAACATTCTCCCCTCGCTTTCCCTGAGGGCAACGTTGAGCCCGTCAAACTTTCCCCAGTTAGTACACAAAGTAATCTAGGGGAAAAAAACACCCCAAATTCTCTTCTTTATGTTTCTTCAGATGGCCCTAGGGCACAGACGCTAATCAGGTTCCAGGAACAGACTTAGGTATCCCATAATTCCCCAAGGTGGGTCTGCAAACTCGCTTTCATAACAACACTGCCTTGTAACGAGTCTGCCTTTCTTATAATGTTAACCTTTTTGGCACTTCCCGGAAATTCTAACATTTCTACCATTTTGACTCATCCCAAGGGATTAAATCACACTGCATGATCTTCCTGCCAAACAAACAGCGTTTCAACCGGTAACTTAGGAAAAACAGATCTTCAGTCGATAGGCTGAGCCCATCCCTGGTGATTTATGAAACTGTCAGTCCGGGTGGAGATTCTTCCATTAATTCCTCAAATTATAAGAGCAGCAATGGAGGGAAAAACCATTCGATTAAGTGACAATTCCAATGTGTACATCTTACGGTATCTTTGCATCTGTGACGCGATCCTACACGGAAAGCGTAACTTACCTAATCTAAATGAGACTTTTCAGGATGCAAGTCCCAGCATTTTACTTTTGCCTCTTGGTTTAGCAAACCCCCAACCACTTTTTCTTTAAAAAAAAGTTTCTCATTAGGATCCGAGCCATTAGTTCTGATTTTAGCAGTTTGGGATCATTTCCTCTAGGTGTTAATCAGTTCTGGCCATATGGTGAGGGTGAGGTAATTCATTATTACTTTGCAATGAATGCCCTTAATTACATTTTCAGTAGTAATATTAGTCCTTCTGTTTATTTGAGTTTCTAGGCGCTGCAGGCAACGTGATCCGAATTCCATGGAGGATGAGCCCCAGCTGACTTTCTGTAAACTCGCATTAGGATTCTAATCTGAGAAGACAGGAGCAGGTGGGGGTAACAGGGGCCACGAGCCTGCCCATTATCCCGCCCAACCGGCCCCTCTTTCACCTCCAGTTCGCTGCAGGCATTTTGTACTTAGCCGTGACCTCACTCGCAGGCATGCCAATCTGGTGGTCAGGAGGGGGGCGCCGTCCTGTTTCTGAATCTTCCAGCTGCCCCTGGGCCGAGGGGTGACTCGATTTCAATTATTGGTGGGGGATTGTTGCCCTCCTTGGCAGCCTCTGGGAAAGGTCATTACTTTCCCAAGAGGCTAGTGGGAGCTCACAAGCCTCAGCCTTGAAAAGTGGCCCTGGGGATCTCCAGGTCCTGAATGGGAATGGGCAGAGCTCTTGCCCGACGGGGACAGGCGCCGGAGGGACCTCCGCCCGGGGGGCGAGGGCAGCTGCCGTTTGGGTCTCTGGCCGTGGTGAGCCAGGTGGCTGTCACACTGCCTCAGAAGACGTAAGGTAAGTTTATGATTCTAAGATGGACCGACTGCTGTTGTAGCCGGAATCGTGCAGTGACTCCATTCGTCTGTTCACCGGGCTGACGGTGTGTGGCTGTCAGCCGTGTGTCTGGGCACCGGGCTGAGGGACATTGAAGACAACAGCGATCCATTCGCTTGCCCTCAAGAGCCTGGGGATCTCCTCTGGGAAAATGGTTCTCACGAAGCCACCCACTCGGTAGTCTTTTGCTTAACCCCTGAGTCATGGTGACTTGAAATTTTCCAGCATAAAGACTGTGTATTTGGACCCACTAAGGTAGAAGGAGTAGTGCCGTGCCGTGTCCTTCTCTGGCCAGGAACCAGGGCTCGACTCCCAGACGAGATCCTGCCCGGGACGGAAGTCAGTAGCAAGCCTCCGTCTCGGTCGCCCTTGGGCACGGGGCCAAGTGCCTTCCATACACAGGCCTTGTGCCTCTTCTGGATTTCCTTCCTAGTCCCTCTCTGTAGAGACCCAGACTTGGACCCATTGCTTACCTTTATTTTTTTTTATTATTTTTTTAAGTTTCTGTATTTATTTTGAGAGAGAGAGAGAGAGGCAGGAAGAGAGAGAGAGAGAGAGACAGACAGAATCCCAAGTAGGCTCTGCACGATCCACGCAGAGCCCAACGTGGGGCTCGAACTCCTGAACTGTGAGATCATGACCTGAGTAGAAATCAAGAGTCTGGATGCTTAATGGACTGAGCCACCCAGATGCCCCTGACCCAGTGCTTACCTTTGACCCCTCTCACCTCATCTCTCAGGCTTTGCCATGCCTGACTCCCCACACCTCTCCCTGCTGCCAAGCATGCATTTTTGGAGCCAGTATGAGCCCTCTCTGGATCTGTCTTGATCCCACGTGTCCAGTTCAACGGACAGGCTTTGTCATCTAGCTTCCTGCCTTTTTCCAGATATTGGCCCTTTCTGGTCACCCACACTCTGTGACATATCGCCCCAAACCGACACATGCCACAGGCTCAGAGTATCTTCTGGGCCAGTCATTAGAGGGCAGAATAACTTAAGACCTTCCCTTGAAAACAGCTGCATGAACTAAAGGGTCAGCAAGAGAGAGAGAGATCTGCCCACCAATAAGGGCTCAGCTGAGGGCAGCCATAATTGGTCTGCTCCCAGTGTCAAGGAAAGCCCATCAAAAGAGCAAAGAAAAGAAGAAAACACCTTCTAGGCCAGGGGTGTTTTGATGTGAACCAATGAAATTCGTCTTCGAACTATGAATACGAATGATAATTAAATGACATGTGTGTTAAGAAAAAAAAAAAAAGATGAGGAAAGGGGTGCCTGGCTGGCTAGGTCAGAGGAGCAGGAGACTTGATCTCAGGGTCATGGGTTTGAGCCCCACTTTGGGTATAGACATTACTTAAATAAATATTTTAAAAACTAAATAAGATAAATTTTAAAAAGTTAAAAAGATGAGAAAAGATGATCGCTGCCCAATCCCATCTTTTGAAAGAGGCCTACAAGTGGATGGGTGGGATATATGGGGTAGATCTGATTGAAATCTAATTAAATCACTGGAATATACATCACAACCTCAACAGTAGTTGTCTCTGTATGCCACTATGGCTTCTTTAAGACTTTTCCAAAATTCAGATTATTCTCAATTTTTAAAGTTTTTTTTTTTTTTTTTTTTTTTTAGCATTTGTTCATTTTTTGAGAGGCACAGAGAGACAGCATGAGCGAGGAAAGGACAGAGAGAGAGGGAGACACAGAATCCGAAGCAGGCTCCAGGCTCTGAGCTGTCAGCACAGAGCCTGACGCGGGGCTTGAACTCAGAAACCACGAGCTAGTGACCTGAGCCGAAGTCGGACACTTAACCAACCGAACCCCTTTTTATTCTGAATTTTTAAAGTAAAAGAATATAAATACAATCTACCCTTGAGCAACACGGATTTGAACGGTGCACGTCCCCTCAGATGCAGGTTTTTTTTCAGTAAATACACTGCAGTACAGTAAATGTATTTTCTCTGCCTTACCATTTTCTTAATATTTTCTTTTCTCTGGCTTATTTTACTGTAAGAATATAGTACATACACAAAATAATATGTTAGTCGACTATTTATATTATGGGTAAGGCTTTGGCTGACAGTTTTGAGAGTGTCAAACGTTGCATGCAGATTTTTGACTGCACAAGGCATCAATGCCTCAGCCCCCGTGTTGTTCAAGCATCAGCTGTGTATATGTAGGTGTGTGTGTGTGTGTGTGTGTGTGTGTTACATGCATAATAAGATTTTTTAAATTACCTTTTATTTAAAATGTTAATTAGGGGCACCTGGGTGGCTCAGTGGGTTAAGCGTCTGACTTTGGCTCAGGTCATGGTCTTGGAGTTCGTGAGTTCAAGCCCCGCGTCGGGCTCTGTGCTGACAGCTCAGAGCTGGAGTCTTCTTCGTTCGGATTCTGTATCTCCCTCTCTCTCTCTGCCCCTCCCCCATTTGTGCTCTGTCTCTCTCTCTCTCAAAAATAAATAAACATTAAAAAATTTTTTTGAAAAAATAAACATTAAAAAAGCATAAAATGTTAATTAACTTATTTTTCTTATTTTTTTAACGTTTATTTTTTGAGAGACAGGATGACATCTATGCAAATGTCACTCCCATCTCTGTGCCACAACAGAGAGGAGAAAGGTCACTCCCCACTCCAGACACTGCCTGGCCCTGCGACTCATCAGGGGCTCCAACAGGAGAGGCCGGGCAAGTCCCGGCCACATAACAATCACTAGTCAGGTTTCCGGGGTTATTTTCTGAACATTCATCAGGTCACTTTTGGTTGGATGCTTGTTTGCTTGCTTGCTTGCTACTTTTTTCAGTATTTTTGACTTCTTTACCTTCTTTTAGCCTTAAAGCTGTTTAGATTCAGTATTACAAAAGGAGACTCTGCCTTAACCAGGTCGTGACCATCCAAGATTTACCTTTTCACAATTTAGTGAAAATACTGGCAAGAATTAGCAATCACAAAATTACAATGGGACGTGTGCAACTTAACATTTTTTTTCCCAAATAGATTTTGTGTTCACATGAAACATTCCAGAGTTATAATCTCTATTCTGTGGTTGAGGCATTTGGGTTTGAAAAAAGAATGAACTTCTGCACAGGAATGTGGATTTTTAAAATACCTTTTTCATGAACAAACTTTGTTTTTAGAGCAGTTTTGGGTTCACAGCAAAATAGAGCAGAAAGCACAGAGAGTTCCCATACACGCAGCCCCCCACCGTCAACATCCACGCACACAGCCCCCCACCGTCAACATCCCCCACCAGAGTGGGACATTTGTTACAGTCTGAGAACCCACACTGACACATCATTATCACCCAAAGTCCCCAGCCTACATTAGGATTCACACTTGACGTTGTACATTCTCTGGCTTGGACAAATGTGTAATGACACGTAACCAGCCTTAAAATAGCACACAGAATTGTTTCACTGCCCTAAAAATCCTGTGTTCTGCCTGTCACCCTCACCCCTGGCCACGATTGCTCTTTTTCACGGTCTCCATAGTTTTGCCTTTTCCAGAACGTCCTAGAGTTGAAAGCATACAATACGTAGGCTTTTCATTTTGACTTGTTTCACTTAGTTGCCCACGTTTACTTTTCCTCCATGTATTTTCATGGCTGGATAGCTCGCCTCTGTTCGGTACTGAGTCGTATTCCATTGTCTGAGATACCACGGTAATTTATCCGTTCACTTCCCGAAGGACACGTTGGTTGCTTCCAAGTTGTGGCAGTTGTGAATAAAGCTGCAGTAAAGATCCGTGTGCAGGTTTTGGCGTGGACGTAAGTTTTCAGCTGACTTGGATAAATACCAAGGAGCGTAAGTGCTGGATTGTATGCGTGAAAATAAAATATCTGTTTTACAGAAAGTGCCGAGCCGAAATTAAAATTGAAATACTTCCTAAATGTATTTTTAAATGTTTCAGACAGAAAGACCCAAAATAACAAAACAAGAATCTTGATCCCCACTACCCAGCATACTTGACTGGTGATTCCTAATCTCCCTCCCCCACGAAGCCACTGTTCTCTTGGATTTCTTGTTGACCCTTGGAATTCTTACACTTTGACTACTCATACACGTATCCCTAAACGACACGCAATGTTTTCTGCATGTTTTCAACTCTATAAAGTGGTATTACAGAGACATGTAATCTTTTCCCAGCCTGTCTTCCTCCCCTACCAGTACAAGGCCTATAAAACTCATCCATATTGAAAAGTGCAATTCTGAGTCATTGACTTTCATCGCTGTGTTGTGTTCCATCCTGTAAACATACCACCATCTGGTTTTCCATTCTCTTGTTGTTGAACGTTTAGGGTGCTCCCAGATTCTTGCTATTACAAACAATGCTGTTGGTAAACATTCTGGGACGTGACTTTTGGGGCATGTTGGCAAGACTTTCTCCGGGGCAGCGCTCCTCAAAGCACGGTCCAAGAACTGTTTGTCTCTGGTACATCAATGTCTTGCTTCCTTCATCGAGAAAGTCTTGCTGTGAAACAAATTTAAGCTACACTAAATAGTTTGCTTCGTGATAAAGTTGATGTACTAAAGCTCTTTTTTCTTCCTGCAGAACTGGCTCTCTGAATACCACTGCATACATCTAGGAATATATCTATCTGGGCATATATCTAGGAATATGGTCTACTCTGTAGAATAGACCTGAATGGTCTACTCTGTAATCGCGGCAAACTGTTCCCCAGAGCTTAATACCTACCAGCAAAGTATGAATTCTCATAAATCTGAAAGGCTAAAATAGGTCTACCTCAAACATTTGCTCCAGGGCCTGGGGCAAAAACGCAATTGGAAACCCACATACCGTATGTCCAAATATTTATAAATTATATTAACAGATTATTAAGTAAGTCTTATCACCCTACCTTGACAATTATGCCTTCATAGCAACCTAGGTCCAATGCAAGTTTAGAATTCTCGAAGTCCTTAAATTTCACTCTGTAGTGTGGGTGGTTAGGGAGAGCTGGCCCCTGACCTGCAGCCAACCTTCCCCTCTCCCCATCCCCTGCGCCATCTTGAACCTCAAAGGGCCTCCTATGCTTGTGTATGAACACTCCCTCTCCAGTCCCACAAACAGCCATCCCTGGGTCACCTTGGGAGAACAGGCCTGTGTGCGGGAAAGAGCCCACTCTAGCCCTGGAAGTAAACTCAGACAGAGCTTGGACAAGAATGCCGCAGCCCTCCTCCTTGGTCTAGCAGGAGGGGACAGGCTCCAGTGGATGCATCCTCTGGTCTCTGGGTACCCCCTGGCCATCTGGGGAGAGGCAGAGCCAGAAGAGGGGCACAGTTGGGCCCTCCAAAGCAGGGTCAGGGTAGGGGTCCCTCTTGCCAGGATATGAGGACAATATTGGGGAATTTGTTTCTTTCAAAAAGGTTTTTAAATGTTCCGCATTCTGTTGTTTATAGTACTCATTAGGAAAAATCTGATACTCCTGCCTTCCTTTTAATTCTTTGTCTCTTTTCATCTTTTGTGTTTTCTTGACCAATCTTGCCCATGTTCTATCTTCTTAATTTTTTCAAAGGACCACGTTTCGTTAATCGCCCTCGTGTTGCTGTTTCCTCCACTGCACTGACCTCCAAAATCCTAAAAAGATCGCTTTGTAGGCTCATTTTGTTTAAATTTCCATGTTGCCTGGTAAACTGATTTTGAGCTAAAAATTTTCCCGTAAATTCTGCTTTGGCGATTTCCCACAACTTTGACAAATAGTGTTTTCACTGTAACCTAATTCTACATATTCCTTATTTTTATGATTTCCAAGTCCTTCTCAACCCCATGTTTCTTTAGTAACGTGTTGTTTTCCAAGTAAGTGGGCCTCTTTAAGCCATCCGTTGGTTATTCCTTTTTAATTTTACTGCAATGTGGTTAGAAAACATCCTGTTGGATATTGATCCTTTGAAATGTATTATGGCTTTCTTTAGAGCTTATCATGTGACTTACAGGTTCCTAGAAAAAGTTATCTTCCTCAAGGAGGACTTGGAAGGGAGAGGCACATTTTGAACAGTGAAAAAAGAACACCAGCAATGGAAATTAAAGGTCCAGCAGAAACAAAGGAGTCCTATAATCAAAGATACACTGACCTTCCCCAGCACCAAAATGTAGGAGTCATTTATTTTTTTTTAATTATTTTTTTAAAGATGTCAGCTTTTTTTTTTTAATGTTTATTTTGGGGAGAGAGAGCATGAACGGGGGAGGGGCAGAGAAAGAGGGAGAGGGAGAATCTGAAGCAGGCCGTGCTGTCAACGCAAAGCCCAATATGGTGCTTGAACCCGTGAACCGTGAGATCATTACCTGAGCCCAAGTTGGATGCTCAACCAACTGAGCCACTTAGGCGCCCCAGGAGTCATTTATTAAAGAACCCACACTTTGCTGTACCACCAGCAAGACTTCCTGGACTAAGGAACCTGGTAAGCTACTCAACCCTTCACTCACGCCTTGGACACGTGCACTACTGCTGATCGAGAAAGTGTCAAGACACTCCCATGCACAGAAACAGGCCGACCAACTCCATCCCAAGCTACCATGAGAAGAACACAGTGAAGGTCCAAATTTACCGATATAACATTTTTTAAACAGAGGAAACAAAAACATTGTAACATGTTTCAACATGACTTACATATAACTAAACAAGCAGCAGCAACTCTGACAGAATGCGGTGAAAAAGAAACTCTGGACAGAGAGAGACAAAAAGGATGAGTGAAACAGTTGAACTCAGAGAAAAAGTAAAGAAAGAGCACCTCATAAAACGGGACCAACTTTCAAGGTGTTCAAAGGGAAAAACAGTGAAATGAAAGTATCCAAAAGAAGGAGTGACACAGACCTCATCTGGCTATGCCGGAGTGCACGTACAAGTTGGGGGGGGTGGGGGAGGAGAGAGAGGGAGGGAATGAGTGGGGGAGGGCAGAGAGGGAGAGAGAGAGAGGGAGAGAGAGAGAGAGAGAGAGAGAGAGAGAGAGAATCCCAAGCAGGCTTTGCACTGAGCTGAAATCTAGAGTCGGAAGTTCAACTGACTGAGCCCCCCGGGGGCCCTTGAGAGATGAGTTCCATGAAACTGTAGAACTTCAGAAAGAGATCAGACCCTTCCTGCTTGATTTAATTTTTTTAACGTTTATTTATTTTTGAGAGAGACAGAGCGCAAGTCGGGGAGGGGCAAAGAGAGACCTGCTTGAGTTTCGGCAGTAAATGCTCATTGTCTGACTGACCGGGACACCACAGCCTTCGGATAAATATAACCTAGACAAATCTGCTGCTTCTAGTTTTTGGACCACTCATTATTTTGACCAGACTTTAAAAAAAAAGAAAAAAAGAAAAAAACAACAACAACTCCTGCAGGATATTTCCACTTAAGCAACCACCAATAAATGTACTGTTTGTCCGTGGCCTTGTAAACGTGACTCAGGTTTGAAGAGGTTTCTTTAATTGTGCCCTGGTGAGCCTTGAACTTCCGGTCCTCTTCCTATATTCTTCCCTGCTCTGAATCCATTGTTTCTCTCCCTTTTTTCATGGCTCCAAGCCCCTTCATACTACCCCTCTCCTAAAAATTATTAATGAGTTGTTTCAATTCTTCAGCCACAGGTGCCCCCAATGAAATGCCCTTCAGTTCTTGCTTCTGCTTCCAATGGGTTCTCTCCCATCCCCTCAAACTCCAGTGAAATGTTTTTATCCATTCCTACTTAATGAGATAGGTGGAGGAAAATGAGATCTTTCTCCCCAGAAATCCAGGGGCTTGGAACTTATGAATAAGGTAACCAGGACACGTGTCAATACCTAGCTCTCTCCCCTTGCCTACAGAATGCCTCCAATAATCACTCTGCGGACTGAAATGGACACAAGAGCGGGCTTGACTTCCCATGGAGATTGCAAAGAAAGGCAAAATAAATCTCACTGTGAAGCTGGCCTGTCCCTTTACGACATAAATGGCTCTGTTTCCTGCCTCTGGCGCATCAAGTCCTGCTAAGGGTGCTGCGTAGAAGGTTCCTTAGGTAAATATGGCTTTGCTTTGGCAAATGCTGTTGTTGATCTGCCCTAGCTCGGAGCTTAAGGGCTTAACACTCCTTCTTAACCTTGAACGAGCAAAGAGTTTTTTGTATGTAAAGAAAAGAAAACATCTTGAAAATTTTGGAGACACTAGAAAAAAAAAAAAGGTCCAATGTAAGGGGCAAGGGGCAAGAGGCAGTGCATAAGCAGGACCCTAGAATGAACGGAGAGCAAACCCTCAGCCCCCAGAGACTAACTGCCATAGATGATCTACGATGTTCGAGCTTGACAGGGTCTCTCTGGTATAAATTATTCTTACAATTCTGGGCCCGGGGCGAGTGTAAACATTCAGAGGGCTCTTCAGTAACCTTTGGGCTTCTGTAACAGAAGAAGTCAATGTGTGTGCCTGCTTTCAGACACAGAGTAACAGCAAACCCCACTCAAAGATCCTTCCAAACAAGGAAATACATTCGTCCCCAGGAGGAGAAGTTCAGAGATAAAGACGGGCTTCATTCAGGTCGCCCTCAGTGATGTTAGCAAGGGTCCAGTTCTTTTCAAATCCCTGCTTTGCAGTCCACGCTGACATCTCCATCGTCGAGCTGGTTCTTCTCCTCCTAGTTATAAAGTGGCTGCCAGGAATAACTGGGGCTTCTTTCTAAAGAGGGAGGCAGGACTCCCTTGGACATCACAAGGGATCCCTCTTCAAGGTTCTGTGGCCAGAACTTGGTCCCCTGTCCATTCCTAAACCAGTTCCTAGAGAAGGGAAATGCATCTCCCTTCAATTATTCTAGCCCGGGGCAAGTTTCCCCCCACCCCCACCCCCGTGTTTGTCTGTGTGGGGGATGGAGGAGGCTTTGAGCAAAATCAGGGCTCTGTTAGAGGAAGAAGGGAGTAATGCCAATTAGGCCACCCACAGAGTCCCCCGCCTAGGGACAGAGTCTCCACTGAGTAGGATCATAAAAATGGCTACGTTAAAAATGGAAAGATAAGGAGGACCCTTCCGACTAGCAGGTCCCGAGAAGCCTAGATAAGTCCTCATCCTCAATCCATACGTTCATCAAGTATTAGCCGAGGTGCTGTCTGGAATCAGGGCTCTCTGTGCGGGTCCCGCAGAGACAGGAAGGTGAATGAAAATGGTTCTGCCTCAAGAGTCTGTTAAACAAAGAGATAGAATTGCCAAATCGCTGTCGTAAACTAATATAACGTTATATGGCAATTTAATTCAATTCAATTAAAAAAAAAAAAACCATAAAGAAGAAGGTGGCGTCTGTGTTGAGGTTTGTGAGAGCAAATTTCACACACAAAGGTATGGGGGACGGGAGTTCCTGGGCACAGGGAGAGAAGGGGGGTCAGTTAAAAGACAAGATGGAGGGATCACCTGTCTTTTTTTCCTTCTTTTGTTCTTCCTTTTTTATTTTAGAGAAAGGGAGACTGCTCACGCATGCGCACACGTGAGCAGGAGAGGGGCACAGAGAGAGGGAGACAGAATCTGAAGCGGGCTCCACGCCTGACATGAGGCTTGATCTCAGGGTCATGATGTTCAACTGGCTGAGCCACCCAGGCGCCCCCAAACTCCGTTAGACCCGTCAACAGACACTTCGTCCGAATGTGTCCTGGACGAAGGCCCAGAGGGTGATGATGCCAGGCCTGGGGAGGGACAGCCAGGCCACATAGCTCCTGCCACGACGTCCCCTCCCACCGGCGCCCCCTCACCTGGCTGGCAGGGCAGGTCCCTGCTGGTTCTACCCACAACCGAGTGATTCTCTTTTCAAGCTGGACACGTGCCCCTTTCAACGCCAAGAAACCTAATGAGTTTACTCCTACGAGTCGATGTGCTTCCGAGATGAGAAGGGGCACAGCAATTCAGTGTGTTCCAAGAAATGAGCTGTCAAGACTATGCTGAGACACAAATGGAAATAGTTCTTTGTGCAATCGGCTTACGGGTAAGACGCCTCACGATCATTATTTTGCATTTTGAGTTAATCTCGTTACGCTGTATTTTCCACAAACTACTTTTAGACCATACACCGGGCTGATGCATGGCAGGCTGGGTTTTGGGCTCCCGTTCCGCACCTGCCGACATTCAGATTGCCGTTGCCAGGGCGACCCGTGACCTTCCTGCTACCTCCTCCTTCCTCCCGCTTGTATTTACTTTTTAAAAAAATTAATTTATTTTTTGCTGCGGTGGTAGTCTTGTAACATAGAATCAACTTTTTTTTTTTTTTTGGAGAGAAAGAGAGAGAGCATGAGCTGGGGAGAGAGGCAGAGAGAGAGAGAGAGAGAAAATGAATCCCAAGCTGGGATTGGAGCCTCCATGCCGGGCATGGAGCCAGACGCAGGACTCGATCTCAGGACCCTGAGATCGTGACCTGAGCAGAAATCAAGAGTCAGGCGCTTAACTGCCGGAGCCGCCCAGGTGCCCCCATATCCAAGCACTCCGGTCACCCCCGGAAGGAGACCCCAGACCTATTAAGTGGTTGCTCCCCTTTCTTGTCTCCACCTGCCCTCGACCACCGTCAGTCCGTGTTCTGCCTCTGCGGATTCACTATCCTGTAGAGTAAATGTAAAAGGAATCATACCGTATGGGATCTTTGGGGACTGTCTCCTCTCACTTAGCACGTTCTCAAGGTTCGTCCGTGTTGTAGGCTGTGTGTGTGCACCTCATTCCTTTCCATGGCTGTGTAATATTCCGTTCCATGGCTAGTCTTCATTTTGTTTCTCAGTCCTCTGTGAGGGACATTTGGGTTGTTTTACCTTTTGGCTCTGGGGAATAGTGAAGCTATGAACAAGTTTGCACAAATGTTGGGCCCCGGATCTCGGTCTTCTGGGTAGGCACCTTGCAGTGGAATTGTTGGGTCTTACAGCAACTCTATGTATTTACTTAATTTTTAAGTTTTTGAATCCTTATTTGCTTTTTTTCAGTGAAGAAGTAATAACACGTACGTTAAGAGTGCAGATAGAACATTGGGGCACCTGGGTGGTTTAGTCGGTTGGGCGTCCAACTTCGGCTCAGGCCGTGATCTCACTAGTCTGTGGGTTCGAGCCCCTTGTCGGGCTCTGTGCTGACGGCTCGGAGCCTGGAGCCTGCTTCAGATTCTGTGTCTCCCTCTTTCTCTGCCCCTCCTCTGCTCACACTGTCTCTCTCTGTCTCTCAAAAATAAACAAATGTTTAAAAAAAATTTTTTTTAAAAGGAATTCAAGGAAAACAAAAAGGAAATATAGGAAAAGGTAGGCTCTGTCCCACTGTGACCCCCAGCCTCTTAGAATAATTTCTGGCTCCCAGGGTTAACAGCTTCCTGTGTATCCATCCATGCAGTTTCTTTCTTTCTTTTTTTCTTTTTTTAATGTTTATTTATTTATTTTAAATGTTTGTTTATTTTTGAGAGAGCCAGAGCACAAGCCGGGGAGGGGCAGAGAGAGAGAGAGGGAGACACAGAATCCGAAGCAGACTCCGGGCTGTCAGCACAGAGCCCGATTTGGGGCTCGAACCTGCAAACCGCGAGATTATGCCCTGAGCCGAAGTTGGCTGCTTAACCGACTGAGCCACCCAGGCGACCCCATCCATGCAGCTTCTACGTGCCTACGAATTCTATCCCCTTCCCTGTTTTACATAAACAGGAGCAACAATGTTCCCCCACTGTACAATCCACTCTCCTTTTAGGGACAGTTTCATCCATGGGGGGGGGGGGTCTGCAGCTGGAACCGGTGGACCCCCAAACATGGGGATGCCGTGTTGCTGGTCCTGGGTCTCTTCTCCCAGCCTTTCCTTCATGTGTTTCTTTTTTTTTTTTTTTTTTATGTTTATTTATTTATTTTTGAGAGAGAGAGAGAGAAAGAGAGCACAAGTAGGGGAGAGGCAGAGAGAGAGAGGGAGAGAGAGGCAAAGAATGTGAAGCAGGCCCCAGGCTCTGCACTATCAGCACAGAACCCGAAGAGGGGCCGGATTGTGACCTGACGCTTAACCGACTGAGCCACACAGGTGCCCCTCGGCCACCTCTTTCCCAGTCGATGCTGAATGACGCTTGCTCGGCCTGTCCGCACAGCCCTGCCCCGAGCGTCAGCCGGGTGGCCCTCCACTCTGCCCTCTGGGCGTGTGGCAGCAGGCTCAAGACTGCGTAATTATGCCGTGGAATGTGAGCACCCAAGACGCACTATACTCATTTAGAAGTCACTCAACACGCAGCGTTTGTTTGACCTACTTTTTGAAGAGCCACCAAGTAAAGGTGAGGGGCGGTGGGTGGTTCGAAGAGCTGCCTTTCCCAGGGAATCTCAAAGAGTTGATCAAAACATCCATCAGCTTGTGAACTCCTTGAGGGCGGGACTCCCTTCCCCTCGCATCTGTGAACGCCACACCCCCCCACCCCGGACGATACCTTGAAACGGAGCAGGTGATCAGCACGTGTCTGTTGTACGGCCAAGGAGCTTTGCTTGGAATACAAACAACCTCTTGAGGACACGTTTAGATTGAAGATCCGGAGGTCAGGAAGTAAAGGTCCGCATAGCCTGATATTAACGAACAGGAGAACAGCTCAGGTTCTGAATGCGGAGTAGCAGAGCCAAGCTCCCAGGTTAAATGTCAGGACACCTTCACTCACAAAAGCTGTGGGAGTCAGACGTTCCGACGGGACATGAATTGGGTGGGAGGATCAGGCAGGCCAGAGCCTCTTGTTAATCTACAGCTTTGAAACGGAATGAATTTCCTCCCTCCTGACAACCTGTCCTGTACCTTTACTTTCCTCTTTGGTTAAGGCTATCAACGTCCTCATGATGTGAAGAACCAGGAACCTTGGAGATATTCTAGAGCCTTGTGCTCTCGCCCGTATCCAGTTGGTCACCACGTCGCTCCCGTTGAGTCTCTGCGAGGTCCTTGAGCTGGCAATTGCCCCAGCCTTGGGTTGTGATAATACCATTTTTTCTTTTCTTTAGGCTGTGGACACGTTTCTGGGAATGTCTCTGGCTGTCTCTGGTTTTGCTGTATTCTAGTTTAGCCCGCCCTAAAACTCTGATAAATCTAACCCCCGCCCCCAAACTTAAAGTATTCCACAGCTTTCATCATGGCAGGATGGTTGCATAACGTCTTTTACATAACAGCTGACAGAGACAGCTGTTACCAGTAACAGGTGAATTACAGCTGTGACTTCAGTAACAGGTGAATTCCAGTGCGATTCAAGTATAAACTCTAGGGTCCCATCACTGGGGACACACCTGGCAGACGACGGTCAGGGAAACATGTCTGTCCTGGCCCTGTGGAACCTTTCTGTCCCTTACAGCCTGGTTCTTCATCAGTTACTGTACACACACCTGTGTTCACTCACCACTCCGATTTCTGTGGGTGCAAATGCATTTCGATCAGTGTAGAGCTTTAGGATTTTCCATAAAAAGATTTCATGGAAATCTTTCATCCTGAAGATGTGGAGTGATGTGGACAATAATAATTTTAGGGCAAACCTGCTGCTTTATTGCCCAACAGTATTTGCAATTTTTAGGTAAAGGTAGATGATATGAATGCTCAAGTTGATAGAATTTTTTTTTTTTTTCTTGAGTTGGAAGTTCCCCAGAGATACTCTAGGTGGAGGCTCTGATTTTCTGGAGCTATTTGTGCTGAGTGATTTCCCCAAGGTCACATAACTACTGAGGCCCCTGGCTTCCCATAGTGTCGTCTTTCTACAGCACCAGGCTAGCTCAGGAATATTATTTGCATAAACAAGTTTCGCTATATGAGCTCAGTTACTGAACTCCTCTTTTGTTAAAGTTGCCATAAGTTCACTTAATAACAGCAGTTATCATGAATTCAAAGAAGAGGGGCAGGATGTTAATGAGATGCTGTGGGAGGTCGGTAAAAGGTGTTTTTCTTTTATCCTAACAGAAGACACTCTGGCAAAAAAAGCTTGTGATCAGTTCTGTTTCATGCTGGATCTTTGAAGAATTAGGAAATACCAGGCGTGCTAGAAAGAAGCAAGCCCTCCAAGTCTTAATTTGGGGGAACTTTCAGAGGATCCCTGAGATTTTCTTAAGCTCATAAATTCCAACACCCTTTAGAATTTATGTTTAGGGTTGAATCATCTGCTCTCCTCTCAGGCTTCAGGGGTTATTCAGAAGGGGGGAGGTAATTGGAGGACAGAATAGAGGATATTCACAGAAATGTGCGACCATCATCCGGTTAATTTTAAAACTTTTCATCACCCCAAAAAGAAAGCCTGTATCCATTAGCAGTTACTCCCTGTTTACCCCCAAGACTCCCAAGGTAATCACTAATCCACTTTCTATCTCTATGGATTAGGTTGTTCTGGACATTTCATATGAATGGAATCACACGATATGTGGTCTTTTGTGACTGAATCCTTTTGCTTATCCTGTCTTCAAGGTTCGTCTGTGTTCACATGTGTATTACACAGCACATTCTGTGTATCCATTCATTAGTTGTGGACATCTAGGTTGTTTCTACTTTCTGGCTATTATGAATAATGCCCCTACGAACATTTGTGTGCCAGTGTTTGTGTGAACACCTATTTTCATCTGTCTTGGATGTATACCCAGAAGGGGAATTGCTGGGTCCTATGGTAACTCTATGGTTACCATTTTGAGGAAGTGTCAAAGTGCCTGGCACCTTTCTGCATTCCACTGGCAGTGCATGAGGGTTCCAGTGTCTCCACATCCTCCCCAACGCTTGTTATCTTCTTATTATCACCATCTTAGTGGGTATGAAGTGATAATCTCATGGCGGCTTTGATGTGCATATCCCAAAGGCTAATGATGTCGAGTATATTTTCATGTACTTAACGAGCCGTTTGTATATCTCTTTTGGAGAAATGTCTGTTCATATCCTCTCCCATTGTTTCCGGTCCTGTGGATTGTCTTTTCACTTTCTTGATGATACTCTTTGCAGCAGTTTTGATGAAGTCTAATTTTTATCTAATTTTTCTTTTGTCTCTGGTGCACTTCCAACATTTTGAAAGATATATCTAGTTCCTCGGGGAAGAGGAACTTATAGGTCTGCTGGGAACTTAATTATTATTATTATTATCCTTATTATTACTTTTTAAGATTTTATTTTTAAGTAATCTCTACATCCAACACGGGGCTCGAACTTACAACCCCGAGATCAAGAGTCACATGCTCCGCTGTGAGCCAACCAGGCGCCCTGGGAAGTGTATTATGGATGTGACCCTTTGGAGATGAGGAAACAAGACACTTAGAACCAAGATATACGAAAACAGTGGACAAAGGAGATTAAAAAAAAAAAAAATCAGTGGCTAACTTCAGTTGACTATGAAGTTCTCTCTGTTATTCACGATCCTGGCGGGAAGCAGATGGGCTACTCCAAAGAGGTGACTCTGGGGAGTTTAAGGAAAGGACTTTTATATGAAGGTGTTGACAGTGTGGAGGGAAACCGACAAATGATGACAAAGCATCCACAGCTGGTCCTGCTGGGAAGCTGCTAACTCAACTCGGTAAACAGGGAGAGCAGTCGCTGGAAACGAGTTGTAGGGAAGGGCTGCGCGAGGGAAGCTGTGACTTTTAGTAAAGGAATGTGGCCACTGCCAACCTACGGGGTGACAAGGAGGGGACTGGAGGTATAATGCCTCCAGGTCTGTTTCCTTCTGCTCTGTGGTCTCCAGCCCATTCCTTCTTTTAGTTGAACCCAACTAAGGGTCAGAAGCAAGGGGACCTGGTTGACGCAGTTCATAAAAGCCAGCCACTGGGGCCACCGAACCCGATGGAGAACCATGGGAGATGGAGACAGGGTTTGAAGGAGAAGAGCCAGTGTAGTCACTAGAATGGCGAGGTGGACATTTTGCTCCCTTCCGTCGGGGGGAGGGGAGCAATCTACAATAAGAAAGGAAGAAAGGGGCGCCTGGGTGGCCCAGTCGGTTAAAGCGTCCGACTCTTGATTTGGGCTCAGGTCATGATCTCAGGGTCGTGAGATTGAGCCTGAGCGTGGGTATGCTGAGGATGAAGCCTGCTTCACTTTCTCTCTCTTCCTCTCCCTCTGCCCCTCCCCCCGCTCATGCTCTCTCTCTAAAAAAATAAAACAAAATAATAACAATACTAATAAAGAAAATCTTTTTTAACATAAAGGAGTTTGTCATACTCTTCTTGAAACTCTTCTGTAAGTTTGAAATTTTTCAAGATAAAAATACAATGAATGAATACTCCAAGAATCTGCCCCAATCCTTTTCTAAACTGAGCCAGTTTGGGGCATTGTCGCCCCTGATGAAGGCCCCTGCCACCTCTCAAGGAGACGGAGATGTTCCTTGGAGCTATCACTGGCACTCGGGGCTCAACCAAACCCGCTTAGCCCCAGACCCTCCCTGTCCAGAAACAGACCCCTCACGCTGCCGGGGAAGAGCGAGACGCCCCTGGATGGGGTGGGTGAGCACCTGCCCCACGGGCTGCCCTCTCCCCCCCAGCACCGCGGCTGCCTGCTGGCTCCCCGGAGTCCCCCACTGCCACCAAAGCCCTCCGACTGGCTTCTCCTCTAGTAGAAAGTGTCAGCTGAAGCTTCCTGGTTGGAGTAACTGAGCGTCGATCTAGCTTTCCGTCTGGAGCTGCCCCATCTCTTTGTCCACGTTCACACGTCTGTTGTCCAGGCTGTGGTCCCGTCTGCTAGCGGCTGGCTCACCTGACTGCTGACTTCTAGCCCGGCCTCCTCTGAACTTGCCCTGCGGCTCCTGGAGATTCCCTGACTCCCCATTGCTCTCTGCCTTTGACCTACCACCCCCTGAGTGCCCTGGGGTTTTCCGCCTGCCTGATTCCACTCCCTTGAACCACCTATATATTAACGTTAAATTAATGTTTAAAAAAATCAACAACTCAATAAAAGGAATTGACAAAATATAGGAATGGACAGTTTACAAAAGACAAAATGCAAATTGCTTTAAGACACATAAAAGATGTTCATGGGGCGCCTGGATGGCTCGGTCGGTTAAATGTCCAACTTTGGCTCAGGTCATGATCTCATGAACCGAGGTCTCACGTTTCGTGAGATCAAGTACCACATCAGGCTCTGTGCTGACGACTCGGAGCCTGGAGCCTGCTTCAGATTCTGTGTCTCCTTCTCTCTCTGCCCCTCCCCTACTCACACTCGTGTGTGCTCACTCGCTCTCTCTCTCTCTCAAACATGAATAAATGCTTCAAAAAAAAGACATAAAAGATGTTCAGCCTCACTCATAAAATACATATGCCAGTTAAAACTACACTGAGGGGTGCCTGACTGGCTCAGTCAGAGAATGCTTCTCTTGACCTCAGGGTTATAGGTTCGAGCCCCACGTTGGGTGTAGAGATTACTTAAAATCTTAAAAACAAAAAAACAAAACAAAACAAAAAAACCCTACATTGAAACATCACTCTTACCGCTCAGTTTGGCAAAAATCAGAGTTTGGTAACACACGCTGTTGCCAAGGCCATCAGCAAACAGACCTTCTCGTGCATTGCTGGTACAACAATAAACTGGTAAAACCCCTTGGGAGGGTAATTTGGTGGTCTCTATAAAAATTATAAATGCATGTACATTTTGTTTCAGTAGTTCTACTCCTAGGAACTTTTCTTTAAAGATTTTATTTTTAAGTAGTCTCTACACCCAACGTGGGACTCGAACTCACAACCCCGAGGTCAAGAGTCACATGCTCCACCCACTGAACCAGCCAGGTGCCCCCTTCTAGGAACTTATTTTATGAATAGTCTCACCTTCAAAAAAAAAAAAAAAAAAAGTGAATGTTCTGACCTTAGCATGAAATGATGAGGGATCAGTTTATTCCAAAATTGTTTGTCTGGAATAATCAGAATACATCCAATGTTTAATAAAAGTGAAAAGATAAAAAATTTTGAAGACTTTTTAACTTCATTGCAGCAGGAACATTTAACAAGATCTACCCTCTTAACAAATTTTTAAGTGAATAATATATTGCTGCTGACTACAGGAAGACTCTATTTTTAAAATAATAAGCGATGGGCGCCTGGGTGGCTCAGTCGGCTAAGCAACCGACTCTTGATTCCGGCTCAGGTCATGATCCCAGGGTCGTGGGTCAAGCCCCACTTTGGGCTCCGCATGGAGCGTGGGACCTGCTTAGGATTCTGTCTCTCTCTTCCTCTGCCCATCTCCCCCACTCATGCTTCCTCTCCCTAAAAAATAATACAAAATTAAAAATAAATTAGCAAGTGAAATAAATTCTGAGACTCAAGAAAAAGGTTTAGAGAGTTACACCTCGAAATGTCGTGATTGTGCCATTCTGGCCCTACATCTGGGTCTGCAGATTTTCAAAACGCATTCCTCACAGAAGGAATTTCCCACAGGGTTGGTTATCAGCACTGAAAAGCCTACATCTCCAAAAAGCTGCGTCCCTTGACAAGCAAGCTCGCTCCTGTGGTGACCCACATCTCTCTGGTTTTTACTACTGTGTGGACAGTGTGGTATAGCCCTGAAAGCACAGCCACACGGGAGAGAAATCAGCCAGTGAAAAAGACGACCAAACCTCCCTCTCCGAAGAGATTCCTTTTGATTCTAGTAAAACGTGATGGAGAAATTTTAAATAAAAACCACAGAAAATGAAACACTCACAGCAGGTGCGTTGCTACAGATGAGGGTTTGGGGCAAATATCACAACTGGCCGTGGCTACAACGAAAAACCTTTTAAAGGCTCCCTGGAAAAGCCGGTCATCTCAATCTTTCCAGCGACAGAGAAGAAAAGACAACACCCTTTTAACAGTCTTCACCTCCCTAAACGGTTTTGTTTTGTTTTGTTTTGTTTTTTAAATTCAGGATGCAATTAATTTGAAAGCTTGAGCTAAACGTAAATTGAGTGGATTGGTGTGGAAAGGTAAATCGAGACACCTCAGATTAAAGATAACTAAAAGAAACGGAGTGACCTATATATTCAGAACATTTTGATAATGGTTATGTGTCTCTTTGGCTCAGTGCTAGAGAAAGAAGTGGCTGGAAGTTGGCAAAATAACCACAGGGACGCTGTAAAACTGCCTGTCTGAAATCTGTTCCTTTTTGTGGTTATTTGGGCCAGGAGAGCCGGTGCCCTCAGCATGCTGGATGCACGGCCCGTCACACGCTGATCACATGCACTCCGCCCGGCCAGCCTTCTTCTCCTGGTCCGGATCCCATGACATAAGGGCGACCAGCTGATTTGGCGTGACAGTTCCCAGAATTTCTCACCTGGAGACTGAAAACAAAAACAAAAACAAAACCCGGGCACTTGCAAAGAGCCACTTTTAAAGAGTTATAAGCAAGCACGAAGAGGCTTTCCTGTCTCGTTAGCAGATTTCATTCTGCAAAATACTCCTAAAATTCATATGGAACCACAAAAGACCCCGAATAGCCAAAGTAATTTTGAAGAAGACCAAAGCAGGAGGCATCACAATCCCAGACTTCATTCTGCAAAATACATCCTCTGGAGGCTTCTTGTTTAAGGAACAACTGGGCTGAGTCCCATGTTAAGAAAAAGCTACCAACTAGCTTTCATGGTTTCAAAGTGGCCATTTTCCAATTGTCCAAAGCCAGAGTTGCTGTAACTTCTGAACATATTCTTCTAAAGTATCTGTGAAAATATATGGAATAATATATGGAAAGAACTTCTACGGTTAACGGGATGAAGTTCCGTTCAGCACCAGTTCAACACGCTCGGCCTAAATTTTTTCCAAACTGTAAAGTTTTCCCTCCTTTAGGCAGGAAGTTAGAAAAGAAATGAAAACTAGAGCAGTTTTACTTTAATTACTGACAGGCAACCAGGGTCCCCCCCCCCCCTTACTTCTGGAATATTCCATTCCGTATTGGCAAAACACATATTTCATAACAAAAGCAGAAACGGAAGAAAAGGATCGTGAAAACAACGCCGATGCTAAGTTCCAAGGCCCCTTCTACAACACTATGTACCTGTTTGTTCCCTCCCATAATGCAAGCTTTATTTCCGGTAAACCACACTGAGCCTCATCTCTCTCCTCATAGAAGGGCAGGGTTCTTTCCAGCTGTTGGTGTCAGGCAGGAGAAACAAGGCCAGAGGCAGGTTGAGCTGAGGTCAGGTGCTTGGAGACGCCAAAGAGTAGAAAAGCAGAATTGGGGATGGGTGGAGGTCAGAACGTGAGTCAATCGCCAGAGACACCAAGTTCAAACTAGGACAAGCCAAGACCAGCGGCAGATTTGACCAGGGGCAAATCTAAGAACAAATCAGGCACGGATGGACGAATAGGCAAGCTGAAAGACACTAAAGAAACATATGAAATAGGTGTGGCTAGATCGGCACAGCCATTCACTCTGCTCAGTGTCTGGTCGGACTTCCTCTGCAAACCAGCTTCTCCTGGACTTAAAGGAGCCATGCTCTGAAAAGAGTAGAGAGGAGACCAGAAGCGATGAATGTAAGGTGGAGACGTTGTTATGCACAAACATGCACCACCACAACCCCCAAAGGAAGAGCTGTGAGAACCACACAAGCTAAAGATTGGCATCATTTGTTAGAACAATAAATTACACGTAAGGAAGCAGTAGCTACCCTTGAAATACAAAGAGGTTAATACTCATCCCGTGATTCACTCGTTAAAATACTGGGTGAGTACCTACAGCTGGACACTGTGCTGAAAGCCGAGGATAAAAAAAAGTCAAACAAAATAGAGTCTGTGCTCCCACGGAAGTCACCGAGAAAGAAACAGAAGAGTAAATAAGCAATTTCAGGACAGTTGGTGAATACATTGCCCGGGGGAGGTTGTGGGGCGTGAGATCAGATAGAAGGATAATGGTCGGTTTCCAGAGGAGATGAAATCTAAGCTGAGGACCGGGGGAGTGATGCAGGAGAACCTCTCTCCTGACTTGTGCCCTGTGTGTGATTCCTCTCCAGAGCCACGGAGAACGGGGAGGACTCAGAAGAAGACAAAACAACGGAAGCCCCAAAGACGAGACCCATCTGCCAGGAGTGAAGATAGTAGCCCGGTGTCACCTTGAGTACATTCAAATGTGTAATTCTCAAAGTGCCAAAAGGCATATACGGAGAGCATATGTCAGAGTTTCACTTAGCTCACTCCTGAGGGAACCAACTGAATGATTCCAAGGCAGACACAAGAAACGGATGTATATACAGTCCACTAAAGAAAAAAAGACCAGGGGCACCTGGGTGGCTTTGTCAGTTAAGCGCCCGAGTCTTGATTTCGGCTCAGGTCATGATCTCAGTTTGTCAGATCGAACGGCACTTGGGGTTCTGCGTTGACAGTGAGGAGTCTGCTTGGGATTCTCCCTCTCTCTCTCTCTCTCTCTCTCTGCCCCTCCCCCCCTCACTCCCTGTCTTTCAAAATAAATGAATTAACTTTAAAAAAGAAAACACTAGAATAAAAGTGTTGAATTAGAGGGGTGCCTGGGTAGCTCACTTGGTGGAGCACCCAGCTTCGGCTTAGGTCATGGGCTCACGGTTCACGGGTTCAAGCCCCGCGTCTGGCTCTTAGCTGACAGTTCAGAGCCTGGAGCCTGCTTCAGACTCTGTGTCTCCCTCGCTCTCTGCCCCTCCCCCACTTGTGCACACACATTCGCTCTCTCTCTCAAAAATAAATAAATAAACATTAAAAATGTAAGTGTTGAATTAGATACAAAATGCAATAATATCGATGTCAATTCATCAGTATCACAGGGCAATAAACTATCATCTCCATGCTTAATTTCAATAGCGACGAGAAATCATTTGCATTGTTCTTGCAGAAAACTGATTCTTTATCTTACTCATTTCTTACATATTAACTTCTAACTTGTGTTGCGAAATGTCTGGGCCCTGTTCTTTAGTAAATAGTAAGTTAAATAAAGTTACATTTGCTGAGAGTCAAATGATCCTTAGACAGGCTTACTAAGTGATGTTCTAGCATAACAATAAAAAACTCAAGGGCGCCTGGGTGGCTCAGTTGGTTAAGCATCCGACTTCAGCTCAGGTCACGATCTCGCGGTCCGTGAGTTTGAGCCCCGCGTCGGGCTCTGGGCTGACGGCTCAGAGCCTGGAGCCTGCTTCTGATTCTGTGTCTCCCTCTCTCTCTGCCTCTCCCCCGTTCATGCTCTGTCTCTCTCTGTCTCAAAAATAAATAAACGTTAAAAAAAAATAAAAAAAAAACCTCACACCACCAAGTTTTGGATAACCTTTTAAATAGTAACCCTCTGTAATGTATCAAATATGAAGACATCCCATGAGGAGACTTGTGACCATCCTCAGTCTGCACAAGTGCTAGAAGTTAAAGTTACAGAAAAAGAAAACTTTTTTTCTACCTGATTCTAAAGCATACAGATAACCATCTACATTGCAAGCGCTGTTTTTACACTGGTTTTTCTCATTTAATCACCTCGCCCATCCTGTGTAGTAGGTTTTACTGTTTTTAATTTCTGTAGTGGAGGAAAGAAAGGGGCCAGAAATTAAATAACTTTCCCCAAGTATAAATTAGTAAAGTCATTTGGGAGGGCAGTTGTACAGAGTCAATCCAAATCTGAAATGTACATATCCTTTGACTCAGTTAATTCTGTTAGAATCTATTCTAAAGAAAGGTTTGCTGCTTAGTACAGAATGTTTATATTGGCAAAGGAGAAAGAAGGGAGGGAAGGAAGGAAGGATGGAAGGAAAGGAGGGAGGAAAGAAGAGAGGGAGGAATGAAGGGAAGAAGGACAGCCTCTGAGTCATCAAAAGGGAAGTTGTTAAATAAATTAGGGTATATCCATATTGTGACATACTAAGCAATCTTAAAAATAAATGAGGTAGACCCATACTGACCTTCAGCAAAAGGAGCAATTTACAGAATAATGTATTATGTAAAATACAACTGCTCATTAAAAGGCTGTAAAGGTCACATATCAGCTGTCAATGGTGATTGCCTCAGGCAAGGGGAGCAGGCTTGGGGAAGTAAAGGAAGATGAAGGTGGTGAGAGGAGAATTTTCTATTTTGTTCTGTATTTCTACATTCCTGGAACCATTTATAATGGAAATTGATTACTTACACAATTTTTTAATAATAACAAATGGTACTGGTTCAGGAAGGATAACTTGCCGGAGATTACCCAACTAATAAAAGGGATTCAAGTTACAACTCAAACTCAGGTCTGGCCAACTTAAAAGCTGTGGGCTTTGCAAATTATTATTCACCTCACCGATCACCCATGATTGCATTTACTCAGGGATGTTATTCAGGATTGGTCCACCACATCTGTCGGCCAGTAAATTCCTTAGGAGTTAAGGGATGGGACCTGCTTGGCTTCTTCTAAGACATTGGTGTGGTTTGATTGCTTCCAGAACCATTCTGTGCCACAACATAACTGCTTTTCATCTTGATCACCAAAAAACTCAGAGCCAGACCCAGCACCTAATTCCCATATTCTGGTTTCAAGGTAGACACCCAGTTTCAGGAACAAACTGGAAGTTAGTTAAATTGGGATCCAGGTCTACAAGAAAATGTGGCCACGGAGTCAGACCCAGCATGTGAGGCTAGGTCTCCTTCAGTCACCTCCGCAGAAAGTCAGGATATGTTCTAACAGACAGATTATCACACTTGAGTGTGCCTAAGAATCACCTGGCGTTACTCATTAAAAATACAGATTCCTGAGCCTCATCCTTGCAAAAAAATTTGGACATGAATGTTCATAATAACCAAAAAAAAAGAAGAAGAAAAAAATTAAGACAACCTAAATGTCCATCAACAGATGAAGAGATAAACTGATATATTCATAGAAAGTTGTCTCTGGTCATCTGTAGGAAGTAGGTAGGTGGGTAGGTCTGCTGCTACATATATGTACCGAATGTCTGACACTTAGGTGACCCACTAGGACATCTCTTAGTGCCCTACGCTGAGTTTTAGAGGTAAAGTGGCAAGCAGAGTAGACACAGTCTGCGAAGAACAGGGTAACCAGAGGCTGGCACTCTTCAGGGATGAGTCAGGATCACTTAACTGAACAAACCATTAGATCAACAGGAGTGCTGGCCCAGGGACAGAGAAATCTATGATGGGTTGCAGGGGAGAGGAGTGATGAGCATCAGTTGTAGCCTTGCAATCAACTATAACATCAGGCACTGTAGTTCATACTACTAACTCTTCCCTTATAAGTTCCCAGGAAATAAGACTGACTGGAATTCTAGAGGAGCTATTCCTAGATAGGTCAAAGTTGCCTTAAGAAGGGAATGGAGCTGGGGCTCCTGAGTGGCTCCATTGGTTAAGCATCGACTTTGGCTCAGGTCATGATCTCCCGGGTCGTGAGTTCAAGCCCGCATCAGGCTCTCTGTTGTCAGCACAGAGCCCGCTTCGGATCCTCATCTCCCTCTTTGTCTGCCCCTCCCCTGCTCACACTTGCTCTCTCTCTCTCTCAAAAATATAATTGAAAAAATATTTTTTTAAAAAAGGGAACAGAGCTGAGCAGCTCAAGGGGTGGACTGTAATGGATACTGCGGCACTCACTCAGGTTCCCTCTTCAGAGCCCGTGCATCTATCCTCCAGCTGCTGGAAGGATGAGCTGCTGAGGGCTTGCAGCTGTGCCCTTCTTTGGGAATTGCTCTCAGCCACAGGACACTAACCTGCACAGGTGGCCATCTCTTCCCAGGGGGTAGCCCATGCCAATAGTATGACAGGCTCGTAGCTGTCAGTCTTTAAAAAAAAAAACAAAACTAAAAGCTTCTCTCTCTTTTTTTTTAAATAAATTAAAAGGGTCTCTTTTTCAAATAGATTTCTGGATAGATATTCTCGGGCTTAAGCAAGGACATGGGCTAACTAATTATGGTGGAGCATAGCAGGGGAAGTGGTTGTCTCGACACTCAAACTTGAGTTCAAAGGCCACATGGGCAGATGTTTCCAGCTTTTTAAGATTCTCCCAGTTCATGTTTGCAGCTGTACACCCTCTGCCCCAGCCCACCAGCCTTGCTAGCTGGGGTTCTCAAAAGAAGGTGCCCTGCCCTATCCCCCTCCCTCCTTGTCTGCTCAAATCCTGGCCCCGAGGGTTTTGATCCTGACCTCGTTTACTTGATCGTCCTCCTCATCTCAAACCTTCTGACTTCTTCAGTTTGCAAAATGAGAGTCTCTGCTTGCTTGGTCCGTCTTCTGAAGCCTTTCTTCTTGGGGGTTAACCGTCACGTGGCTCCTACGTACATCTGGAGCATAGTCTTCCCTCTCTCACTGGAGGAGGGTTTAGATGACGGTGATAAGGGACACAGCATAGCTTTCAGCTGTGCTGGGTAGCTTTTCAAAGCCATGTGTGGTCCAGTCCCCACAGGTGCACACCCCTGGGTCTTAAAGTCACAGCGCTGTGCTCCTAACCCCACATCCGACAAAAGATTGACAGCCTTAGAGATGCCTAAATGCCTTTTTCTTTTCAGGAAAATGACTCTTGAGAGTCAATCTACCAGCCAAACATAGGGAACTGAAGAGCCCCGACCTCAGAGGGATAATTATTTAAAAGCTGGAGCTCATGCCATCTTTAGGATATGTCAGGATTCCCTTATCTTTGAGGTAAGTAACTTAATTAGCTGGAATTCAATGAGTTTAATGGGTATAATTGAAACAAAAATAATCACTAATATGATTGCTTAGAGCCTGATTTGAAAGCCTTGCTCTGCTCCTTTTGAACTGTAATTAATTCGTATTTGTTGTGAAATATGAGTACATTTTGAGTACATCAAAATACGTTAGAGACCTGAAAACGCACACTGCAGTTGCAGGGAGGTATGCCAGGGGGCGCTCTGGCCCAAGGCTTGTGTTTTACTCTTAAATCTGTTTTTGGGCAAAGCGGGTTTTGCATGAGATTAGTCGGGAATTTTGTTTAAACATAAAATACTATGACTGAGGACATTCTCTTTTCTTTGCACACAACCCCTTTTTTTTCTTTTCTTTTTTCTTTCTTTTTTTCTTTTTTTTTTTTTAACCTTCTATGCATGATTGCCCTATCATTTCCCCCTCACCTCCTACACTACTTTTTCTCTTTTTAATGTTTCTCTCCCTCTTTCTTTGGTAGCTTCTCTCTTCATGCAACCTTTCTCTCCCTAAGTCCAGTACCGAGGACTGAAATGCATATACCAATTATCGTCAGGGAGGGAAACCCCAAGAGTCCACATGCTGGAATGGTTATCAATCAGCATGCCTGGGGACCACCTTTTCTAAGCCAAAAATTGAGATATGTGTTCTGATAAGTCTGGGGGTACATTTGAGAGCAGCCAGATAATATTTTTGGAATTGAGCCTGTTCCATAAAGTTCAGATCACGTAGGTGTGGGCTTTTTGCAGAGAGGACCTCAAGCGCACAGCCTCGTGTACTCAAGAGAAACTCTCCATATAGGCTGACACCAGTGGTGCCTTCTCACTTCTTGGACCTAAATCTCCTAACGCTCATGTCCTAACTCTGGAGGATACAAGAAAATTTTTCATCACGTTCACAAAGCCTTTATTAAATTGCACATAGTAGCCTGGGCAAGGAAGAACCAACTCCTTGTTGGTTCGTGGGCATAAATTGGCATGCAATGGTGTCTCAAAAGGTACAAGAGCATCTCTGGAGCATAGAACTAATATGTATTAATAAGAGAACAGAAAAGACAGGGAGCAACCAGTAGCAGAGAAAAAGGCTCGGCTAGTTGGGGTACCTAACCCCAAAACCAGGAGCAAGGAAAGAAATCTAGCTATGGGACAGGACCGACGTGGTCCCAGAGAACACATGGCTCTTCTCCTGGCCAAGAAGCAAGAAAGACGTTTACTTGCTTTTCTAGTTTTCCCTCTCCGTCTCTTTCCAAACATCCTCACCTGCCCTCATTTTCTCTTGGCTCTCTGCCAGATTTGTGCCTTGGAAAAAGCAGTCATAGATTCACAGAAATATGGATCTGGAGAAGGGATTTCCAATCATCCTCCCGATCCCCTGAATAAATAATCAATGAGCCTGGAGCCTGTTTTGGATTAGATGTCTCTGTCTTTTTCTTCCCCTCCTCCCCCTCTCAAAAGTATATAAACATTAAAAAATAATAATAATAAAGAAGTAGCACAGGCATATCTTGAATGTAGCCCAAGAATCAGGGCTTTTTCCATCGACACCATGCTGCCTCTCTTGAAGAATTGTCAAGACAATGAGAAAATAGTAATAAAACACGATACTATCAAGAGAGACACGAGGAGAGAGAGCAGGTGGCTTATAGAAAGAAAATAGGGATGTGGAAGAAAGGAATCAGTAGAAAAGGAAGAAGAAAAGAGAGCAAATAAGATGGATGGAGGGGTAGAGGCATGAGGTATTCTGAGCTACAGTGACATCACCATCTAGTGCTAAATTAAACCATTTAAAATCCCACTGTGGGTTCCATTCCTAGGTATTTACCCAAGGGAAATGAACACGTATCCACACCAAAAAATTTGTACAAGAATGTCCGTAGCAGCTTTATATATAACATTCAAAAACTAGAAACAGACCAAGGTGCCCATTAACGGGAGAATGAATAAGCAAACTATGATATATCCAGAATGCTGGTCAGAAATACTTCTGATATTCACACGACCAGGAGATGGCTCTCACAGACATTATGCTGAGCAAAGGAAGCCAGACAAAAGAGTATACACTCTTTGATTCCATTTTATGAAGTTCTAGAACAGATGAAACTGATCAGTAGTGGGAAAAGTCAGAGCAGTAATTGCTTGGGAAGGGGCAGATGATGGTGAGGATTAACTGGGAAAAAGCACAAGGGGAAGGTTCTGGTATGATGGTAATGCTCTATGTCTTATTAAGGGCTTGGGTTACACAGGCATGTGGACTTTGTCAAAATTGATGAAAAAATATACCTAAGATCTATGCATTTCATTGGATGTAAATTTTATCTCAAGAGGAAAAAAAAAAAGAAATACTAAACCCTAGTTAATGATATACGTGCCCACGTGTTTAGGAGAAAAAGGATATGACAATTTACTTTGAAATGCATCTGAAAAATAAAGGAATTGATCAATGGAGAGACAGAAAATATGTGATAAAGCAAACACAGTAAAATATTAATTGGGACAGTCCAGCTGGTGGGTATATGGGTGTTCACTTCTTCCAACTTTTCTGCATATTTAAATATTTTCATCAATGTATTTTGAGAAAAACTCACTAAAGGACACACTATATTAAAAAAAAAAAAGAAAAGACTGGGGTGCCTGGGTGGCTTAGTCAGTTAAGCGTCAGACTCTTGATTTCGGCTCGGGTCATGATCTCAGTTTGGGGGACGAGCCCCACATCGGGCTCTGCACTGTCCGCACAGAGCCTGCTTGTGAGTCTTTCTCTCTCTCTCTCTTCTCTGCTCCCCCGCACACATGCTCTCTCTCTCAAAATAAAAAAAATAAAAAAATAAATAAGAAAAAAAAGACTAAGTGGTGGTGCCTGAGGACTTTCAACTGGAATTTTCCCCGAATATGGGTGTGTGGAAGGACAGCGAAGAGAGAAAGAACGTTCCTTGGTGTTTCCGGAGGTCGCATGAGATCCCATAAGCCAGGCTGTTCCAAGTTCCCCTTCCAGTCCCCTCCTTCCTACCTACGTTTCCTGCCTTTCTCATATTCCCTACCGCTCAGAGTCAGATGTGCGAGTGATACGACCTTAGAATTCATCCCTTGTCACAATCCTGCGTCATTCAGTTTTTCAAGAGATCTGCGTGTCGCGTCCAGCTCTGCTCCAGCCAGACACTGAGCTCCGGGAGCTGGTGGCAGAACACGATGTGCGCCTCTGAACCCAAGCCGGGCAGTGGTGGGGTCTGTTGGGCAGAATAATCTCGTGGGGTGGAGCCCTGGGGATCAGGACCCTCAGGGCTCACACAAGGATGGCACGGTCGCCCCGGCATTGGCAGGTGACGACTCATATTCACAAGAGTTCAAGTTCGTGATAGTGAACTAATTCAATGGACTTTACATTTTACTTGGTACAACATTATTTTTATTTGAAAATATCTGGTAATGTTTCCGTCACATTTGGCCGATAGAAGGCCCTGAAATACAATGTCTCTTACCAAAAATTGGCTGAAAACCCCACATATGTTTATGATAGAGTTCATGGGAACCACATACGTGTCACTAGAGCAAGCAAACATGTTGTCTGGCCCCCAGCCTGTGACCTTCACTTGTGGGAGGCCCCACGGAATCCCACCTGGAATGCTGCAAGGTATAAACCAAGACTCTTCGTGACCTGCTATTATCCTCTGTCTCTGCCAAGAGTGAAGCCACACCTTCCCTCTGATTGGTATTTTTCTTTTTCACTGTGAATCAAGACAGCGATACTGATTTCTACAAACCAAAGATAAAAAGCATCCCTTTTCTTTACAAACTCCTATAGCTACTTATGCGTATTGTAAACATTCAATAGTCACCCGGGTGATAAAATTCAGTGTAAGCGGATAACGGATTCTCACCATTAAATCCCCTTTTGAAACGTGGCCCTACCACGTAGTGAAAAAGAATCACTAATGGCATAATAACAGAAGGCAATTTTTGTATGGATCGCGGTAGCAAATACAGCAAAACCTGGGACTCCAGGTAGCTGCTTCTGGGAGGGTTCCGAAAGACAAGCACACATTTCTAAAAAGTTGCAACTTGATAGACGAGCGATGTCTTGCAATACGCATGGCACGTGATGCCGAAGGTCACATGGTCGCAACGGAACCAATGGTTCTTGAAAGTTGCTTTCGATATAGATGAGTGCTTTGGATGACGAGCATATTTCTGGAATGAATTGTGCTCACAAACCAAGGTGTTACTGCAATTCTCATGTTTAAATATTTGGTCTCCTGACTCTGAATACCAGAAGTGAAACAAACACTTTGAAGTAATTCGTACAGCCTACATCCCATGGATGACGTGGTTTGTTTCTTTCCAGTAGGAGTCCAGTCAGATCCCTATGTGTGGAGGCCGTAAGGCAAGTCCCCACTCCCTGAATGCCTGATCTGTCCAAGACAGTCCTCCGCCCTGCCTCGTTTTACCCACAGCAACAGGATCGTAATCTCACCCACCGTACAAGGTGTAACTCGTTATCTCGTCCATAGCGGGCAACAATCAAGAGCAGAGTGAATGAGATGTCCCAGCGTTAATCATAACTGCAAAATTCACAAAACCTTCTTCCCCACCTTCTCCCAGACCACGTTAGTACCTTTCACTCCAGCACGGAAAGAATGGCGATCACTAAAGAATTTCCCAGCCTCACATGAAAGATAAGAGGGGGGCTACGCGGACCACAGATGGCTGCGAAAGTCCCACACGCTGTCCTGCTGTACTGGAGTATCCTGGTTTTCAGGAGCCCCAGGGAACCTTGTGCCCACCCAAGTCTCCAGCAAAAGTAAGCAGGAGGCGAAGCTGGCCTACGCTCGCTTTCCTCTGTGTCTCGGCCAGTTCCCTCTCCCCCCCATCATCGAGGTTTACAGCCAAGGACGTAAACTGGCAGCCGAACCACAAACTTGTTCTGTTCACACCAGGATTTTCATGTTTTTAAGTTGGCTGCCTAAAGAGTGCGCAGTGTCACATGAAAATTCAGATGAACTGCTCCTCTTGGAAAACGAAATCTGGACAACACCCCTCATTCTCCTGTGGCAGTGGTCAGCTGAGCGGAATGAACAGGGGTCACCGCTAACGGGGCATGGTCTCTCCAGGGTCACAGTCGCCTGCTTCACTTATTTGTTTTACCTTCCAGAAGCATCTGAGCAGGTGCCTCCCGGTGTAGAGGAAGGCCCCAGCGCGGGAAGCCTAGGGTTGTGTGCCCACCCGGGTTCAAGGGTTTGGTTGGCCACCCTCATTCTTCTACCAGACCCCACGGGGGTCTCACGCAAGCCGTGGCCGCCTCTGGGCCTCAGTTTCCTCATAAGCTAGCTGAGGATACCTCGACGAGTTCGCACAATCTCTTACTAACATGCCCCTAAAGTTGAAAGTTCTGAGTCCACATCCGAATACCTTGCCCTGCCCATGAACTTTGTCGGTGATGGTTGCCCCTCAAAATGGAAGTTGTAGAAACGTAACCATTCTTGGGCACTTTGGGTGGCTCAATTCGTGGAGCGTCCGACGTGGCCTCAGGTCATGATCTCACGGTTCGTGGGTTTGAACCCCGCATCTTGTTCGCTGCCATCAGCACAGAACCCGCTTCGGATCCTCTGTCCTCCTCTCTCTCTGCTCCTCCCCCACCCTCTCTCTCTCTCTCTCTCTGTCTCAAAAATAAGTAAACACTTAAAAAAAATATAGCCATTCTCCAGTGGCACTGCTCATTATCCCCAAAGGCATTAGGAGGACACCGTCAGCCCCTAAGTATCTACTAATCTCCCGTCTTTCCTCGGTCATCCGCCTCTGCCTCTGAAGTCTACTCATTATCACTCCCTCCTTGAAACACTGTGCTCACTTGGCTTCCATAAATGTACATGCTCTGCACAGCCTGTCCTCTCCAACTGCTCCTGTATTTTCTTCCTTTTCTCTTGTACCAAACGTAGAAATTCCCTAACGTTTCAGTCACTCCCTCAGCCCTCGTTGCCCACGGCCACTCTCCCTTTCGGAACACATACCCACGACGGTGGTCCTCACCGCAGCCTCTGTGTGGGTGACCTCCCTCTCTTGTGCGCCGAACCCAGGCTATCGCCGAGCGCTCCGTCGCCGCACCTTCCCCGCACCCCAGCCGTGACTCGATGTTGACGTGTCCAAACGTAAAATATCCAAACCCAAACTCGCTGGCGTGGGTATCTCCTGTTTCTGTCTGCCCCGCGTCTCGGTTTTCGCTGGCAGACTACTGCCTTTTCGTCTAGTGGGACTGCCAGTCGGTTTCCCCGCTTAGCCCGACCGGGAGGAGGCATGACCAAGCTTTCACCGATGGGCCGTGTCGCATCTTCCGGCTCACACCGATGGGACCAAAGACTTAGCACCTGACCTCAGCAGGAGTTGGCATATGGGTATGGAGAGGCAGCTGGAAGGTCTCTTCTTAGGTCACCAACTGTCAGGATGGTGTAACCGCCTTTCCCGGCCGCACAGAAAACATGGAAGGAAGACAAGACACGCAAAGGAAGCGAAGCCAAGACAGAGGGAGGGTCAGGCACTAACAACAGCCTCTGAGCACCTGAAACCAGGGCTGTGGAAAATCGGTGGCTCCCCCCCCAACCCCGCCCCTGGATTTCACAATGACATCAGCTAACTGACTTCATGTTTCCTGAGCTAATTTGAACTGGGTTATTTTTGTCACTCGTAGTCAAGAGTCCCCTTTTGGTACCCCATCCTCCTGGTTAACATGTTAGAAAAATCTAAAACACCTCTAACTCTCTACTTCCCTCTCCTCCAACGTTCAGTTTGTGACCAAACCTTGGGAGTCGCATTCCCATCGCGGAGGCCATATCCCTAGCCTCTTCTCCACCCACATGCTACTCCCCAAGCGAGTGTCGTCAGCTACCCTTCGGAAGACAAATGCGATAGCCTTCTCATGATCTCCCGGTCTCCAGGCGCTGCATCCTTCCTCCCCTTATATTATATACCATGGCTACACCTGTTTCCCTGAAGCATAAGTTTGACTATGCAACTCTCCTCTTTAAATACCCATTGCTTTGAAAATAAGAAAAAAAAAAATCCCATATGAGTTTGCTAGAGCTGCCATAACAGGGGCTTAAATGGCAGAAATTCATTTTCTCATGTTTCTGGAGCAAGAAATCTAGGATCAAAGTGCTGGCAGCATTGGTTTCTTCTGAGGCCTCTGCCAGGCTTGTAGATGGCCATCTTTATGCCGTATCTTCGCACGGTCGGCCCTTTGTGCGCGGCTGTGTCCAAAACTCTTCTTCTCCTAAGGACACCAGTCATATTGAATCAGCCCCCCTCCCCCAATGACCTCAGTTTAACCTAGTTACCTCTTTAAAACTCCCATCTCTGGGACGCCAGGGATGCTCAGTGGGTTAAGCGTCTTGATATCAGCTCGGGTCACGATCTCACAATCCGATCCGTGAGATCGAGCCCCACGCTGGGCTCTGCACTGACCGCATGGAGCCGCCTTGGGATTCTCTCTCTCCCTCTCTCTCTCTCTCTCTCTCTCTGCCCCTCCCCTGCTTGTTCTCTCTCTCTCTCTCTCTCTCTCTCTCTCTGTCTCAAAATAAATCAATAGACATTTTTAAAAAATTTTTTAAAATCCTATCTCCAAACACAGTCACATTCTGAGCTATTGGGAGTGAAGTCTTTACCATATGAATTTTTGCGAGGGACACAATTCACTCCATAACAATCCCCCACTCAGATTTCTTTCTGTGGCTCCAAAGTCCACCTTTTTAACCCTATCAACCTTGTCTCCTTCCCCGACTCCTATACTAACCTCTAGCAAAACTGTTCTCAGATAGTTTCTGAGAGTCTCGTATTACCTGTCTCTGGGCCGTCAGCACCCAACCTTCCAAGTCCTTCACAAATGCCCTTTCCTCTCAACTTGCCTGGTTTCTTCAACGGAGATGTTCTCATTCCTCCTGAGCAGGCGTTAGCCGTTTTGTTCACCTCCACCCACCCCTATGTTCCTGTACTTCCCCTCTTCTCGGGAGCTCGGCTTCTCCCCCTTTCCATTAGGTCTGCTGGAACTTCCAGGTAGAGAAGCTTTGGCTACAGGTATCGTCATGTGACCCAAGCTCCGCCAATCAGATCCAACCTCCTGAGGCTTTTCTCCTGAGGGGTAACACAGCAGTGGGAGGGTGGTTGGAGCTGAGTCATTTGGTCACCACACTCCTGGATTCCTCCTGTCGCAACCACCACCACTGGCCTGGTTCCCGTTATTCTCAAAGCATCTGTTAAGCTCTCCCTTTCCTCTTCAGCGAGCTACCCAGAATCCTTGGAATGAACCCCGTGTTTTTCTTTTCTCCAGTTAGCCAACGTTCATTTCTTCCCTGTGCAACTGAATATCTCCATTGATTCAGTTTGAATCCCAGAGCACAGCGCTCGTCCATCTCGTAACACCCTATTTCTGCCTTGTATGAAATGGGCCCACGGTTTCCCTGAATTCTTTTTCCCCTTTGCTCTTCTCCACATTCACGCAGCGAGTCCATTCTGTGTTCGTTGCCTTACAGGGATGTGATGGAGCAGAAAAGAGAGGGAAGAAGAAGCTTCCTCATGTGACAAATGGCTCGCGGCATAGACCAAAAATTTGGAAGCACGTATAATTTGTAATAGCGTAATTCCTACCATGCCTGCCCAGTCTTCCCACACCAGAAGATTCTCAGGGCTGGAAGTAAGAAGGAAAAAAGGAGGGCAAGTGAGGAGAGGAGAGCCCAAATGTCAATTGGTCCTGGAGGGACATTTGATCTCCTGTTCCACATAGGACGTTGGGGGACGTAGTAAGATCCTCTGAGGAAAATTAATGGAGGGTGTGTGTCTTAGTCTTTTCGGGCTGCTATAATGAAGTGTCATAGACCGGGTGGCCTATAAACAACAGAAACGTATTGTTCAGAGTTCTAGAAGTTGGAAGTCCAGGATCAAAGCACCAGAAGATTTGGTGTGTGGCAAGAACCCAACTTCCCGGTTCACAGATGGCTGTTTTCTCGATGTGTCCTCACGTGGCAGGAGGATTGAGGGAAGTCTCTGGGATCTCCTTTATAAGGGTGTTAATCCCATTCATGAGGGCTCTTCCCTCATGACCTAATCACCTCCCAAAGGCCCCACCTCCTGATGCCATTATTTTGGGGGTTAGGATTTCAACACAGAAATTGTGGGGGTAGAGGGGACACAAACATTCAGTCCATAATGGTGTGTTTAAGCATGCCGGGAAGAGTCCCAGTGATTACCATGTAGCCCAGAAAGGCCTAGAAGTAGCAGAGAGAAACAAAAAGTCCTAAAGGGACCATGCAGAGCAAATGAGTATGTCCCTACGGACACCTGCATGAACTGATAATGTAGAACCACAGGGGGGCAATGGATGTTTCAACGGATAGTGCTGACAGATGGTATTGAGGACCATAAAGGCACCTCATAACTGATGCCTTAAGATTATGTAAGTCCCGAGAATTAGTCATGACCCCCAAAATGGTGGGGACCCCCACTGAGTTTATTCCAATCTGGTAAAAAGCAGGCTCAAAACAGAAATTACGTTGTTAGAAATATAGAAAGAAACGGTTTCCTGAGTTGAATACAAAGATTCACATCCCAACACATTTATTTCCGACCGGTCTTATTCTTCCTCCTAGACTATAACAGGGCAAGGACTGTAGCTCTCTTTGTATCCCCTGCAACTGCTGTCTCGGTATCTCATGCAGCGCAGACACTCATCGATCTGTTTTTAAGTTGAATCTAATTGAATCAAGTGCAGATCGGGAAGTACACAGCAGGGCTGGATCACCAACGTCCCTGAGACGGTTAGGCTTGGTTTAGGGGAAGGGCCCTGAGCATTTTTCATCTTTGCATGAGAAAATTAAAGAGTTGCATCGATGGTCTAGAAACATTAATGGAATGTGCTTCTCCAGCATAGTGCAGATCGTTTGACCCCGGTGATTAGAAAGAACTGGCAGCTGTTTCTCACTCATGGTCTGAGAGTGCCTGCATTTTTGCAAAATTGAACCGCAGAACTTTGGAACTGGGAGGGATGTTGACCAAACGAGCCAACACCCTCACTCACAAGCGGCGGGGGGGACCGAATCCCAGAGATCTGTGGCAATTTGCCCGAAGTAACAGAGTCCATGAGAAAGTCAGAGCAAGGATCTGTCCCCTCGCTCCCTATTTTCCCCATCCGGCTGAGACTCCACGATCTGCCCCCTCAGCCAGGCCCTCGCGGACCCCCACCTCTCTTGCTTCGTCGTCTCGTATCGTCCACCCTCCCCGAACACCCGGAAAAACCCCACCTCGGATCATGCCACAGTTTCTGAGCTCTTTGCACACCTGGGCTGCTGAACTCTGCTTGAGAAGATCAGATGACCTCGCAGACTGGTGCCACCATAAATTCATGACTGCCAGACTCCACGGGGCCCTCCGTGTTGCCTGCGATCCGCTCTCTCACAGGGCCGCTGCTCCAGTTGACTCATGCTTCTCCCCCCTCACGCTTCTGACCTCAACACACCTCCCCTTTATGACGTCAGTGCCTCTAACAGGAAAGCCCTTGACCACCCACCACCAAGCCTGTGGACACATCCGCCTCCGCACCCACCCCTTCCAGCCGGACTCTAAACTCCACCTCGTCTCAAAGAGCCGGTTCTTTGGTCCCCTCTCTGCTCCATCTGTCATTTTTTTCTGAGCCACCTCCTTGCCGTCAGCACCCGAGGAGAAGAACACAGGTGGTTCCTGTATTTAAAAATCAAACCAACTTCCTTCCCCTTTCCCCGTGTCCCCTTCCCCAACCACCTCGCTCCTACGCTCATTATCTTCGTTCCCCACCGCAGTCCGCCTACTACCACCGGTCCGCTACAGTGTTCTCACCAGGGACCTCATTGCTGTTAAGGCCAGTGGAGTCCTCACCTTGCTGGACAGCATCTGACCCTGCCCAGCAGTCCTCGACTTCTGGAAACATCATCTCGATTTCGACGACGACCAAGTCCTCTGATTTTCTCCGACTTCTCTGGGTACATCCTGTCAGTCCTTTTCAAGTCACCCATTCCCTACGTGTTGGAGTCTTCGGGGGGCGCTAAGCTATCTTCTCCGGTCACCGTACACACTCTCGCTAGGTAAGTTCGTCTACTCCCTTGAGTCTAATTACGATCAGGTTGAGAGGATTCCCAAGTCTACACTTCCAGTCCAGAACTGGCACTGGAGCACTAGATCTGTAATTCAACTGGACACCTCCCCCTTGCCCCCATCCCCCACCCCCCCCAAAAACCTTCTATTCTCCTCCCATTGGAAGGCAACACCACCCCCGCCCGGGCATCATCCTTCCTCATGACTCCGAACCGCAGTCACTGAACGCTCTCAAGTCCACTTTCTCAATATCCCTCTAATGAGCCTCCCTCTTGAGAGAGATCTGTAGGGAAGTGGTTAAACTTGCAGCCAGCTGAAGTAGATTCAAGTCCCACATCTACCACTTGGTTATGCAAGTAACTCAGCCTCTCTGGTTTCCTCATTTACAGAACGTAGGTGGTAATAATAGACCTTCCTGGTGAGGATGCTACAAAGATTCAAGGAGATGGTGCATGTGAGCACTTAGAAGAATATTTGGCATAAGGAAGGTACTGGCTCTTCTCTTAGCTCTCGCTGCCACTCTCCAGAGCCGGCCATGTGCTGTTGTCTCTTCCCTGGCTGAATCCTGATGCCCTTCCTATCTGGGGTCTTGTCCCTCCTCCAACTCCCATCAAGAGGATCTTATGAAACAAAATTTGCCCAGGTCACTTGGCTACTAAAAACTCCACGGTGGCTTCCTGCTGCTCTGAAAATAAATTTCAAATTCCTGAACGCGGTCTACAAGGTCCCGCGTGATCTGGCCGGCAGCACTCCTTCCTTCCCTCCACCTCAAACCCCCACCTACATTGGCTATACCAGCTCCTCCTCAGCCTTCGGGCCTCAGCTCAACATCACTTGCTCTGGAAAGACAGCCTGTCTCCTCTCAATCCTCTCCTTGTCCAACAAGCTCGCCACGGAGCTTTTCATTGCCTACTTGTCTGTTTCTTGATGGAGTAGGAATTCTGCTGGCTTTTACATTCATTGCTTTATCTTTTCGTTGCCTCCCATTAGGTTATGAGGTCTTTGGGGGCAGGGACTTCATCTGGTTCACTGCTGGATCCCAAGAACCCAGAAATCTGTCTGGCACACAGGATGTGTTCAATAAATATTTGTTGAATGAACTAAATGACACCAAGGCTATCATTTTCTCAATACAGATGTTAGGTTTTTAGGAAGCAGACAGCATTATGATTCATTTGGGAAATCGAACACCAGCAAATCTTCTTAAAATAATATAATCTGTTTTCGTTCAGATACCTCTCACCTTGGGAAGCCTGGTGTAATCTTCTCAGACGACTTCTACACACTCCATCATCTCTATGGTAATATATCTCACGGAATAGGCTCCAAAGACCCTTAACCTTGAAGAAACCTTAGTTCTTCTTTTTATGGAGAGATTTTTACCCTAGAAAAGCCTGTGGGCTACTTCAGCATGAAATAATGGCCTTAATCACATTGGACAACCTTTTCTACTTAAAATTATTTATGAGATTCAAGTGAGGAGTTAGTAAATTAATGACAGATTTAACTTTAAACGGTCCTTCCTTCCTAATGCTTTTGCCATAATGACTTTCAATACAAGGTAGCCTTTGTTGGTTTTAGAAAACAGAAAAAAGAGTTTCTTTCATTTTAGAATGTTCTTTTACAATATCTTTCCTTTAGGTGAAAACAGATGAGATTTTAAAAGGGTGTGTGTCATTAACTATTATGATTAAGCATTTATTCTTCTCTTATTAATGTGTGAACATTTTTTGGTCAACCCTCCTCTCTTTGTTCTCTCCCTTCCTCTTCTTGAGGAAAAAGAAAAGAAAAAATAAGAAAGAGAAAGGTATACAACATACACACATATATATGCATGTGAAGAGAGAGGGATCCCACAGGATTCTCATATATTGAGAAAGAAGGGTTTGCATATATGCATATGTAATCTATTAATATATGCATGTATATGTGTATGTTTGTATGTATGTGCATATATATATAAATACTTAGTATGTCCCAACATGTTTATTAATTTCCAAGCCCATCTTCATAAATGGGTAAAATTTCCACATTTGCATATGAATATATGGATGTGTATATAAGGATACACACATATATACATATTATGTATGCATAACACATGTATATTCTGTAATATATGCATGTGATATACACATATAAATAACATATTCATATTAATATATATGTCCCATATGTGAATGCATATATGTAATATATAGGTAACAAATATGTATTATATAAATATATAGGTATATATTTGTATATATATGTATGTGTATTACATATGTATATTATGTATACATAATATGAATATATGGCCATATGTTCCTATGAATCTATGGAAGCTTTACCCATTTATGAAGATGACCCTGGAAATTAATACACATGTTAGAATATACTAGACATTTATGTCCCTTATGAAGCTACACTACCGTATATATTAATCCGATTTTTTTTTTAATGTTTATTTATTCCTGAGAGAGAGACAGACAGAGACAGAGTCTGAGCTGGGGAGGGGCAGAGAGAGAGGGAGACACAGAATCCAAAGCAGGGTCCAGGCTCTGAGCTGTCAGCACAGAGCCTGATTCAGGGCTCGAACTCACAAACTGTGAGATCATGACCTGAGCCGAAGTCAGACGCTCAACTGACTAAGCCACCCAGGCACCCCCTTAATCTGAATTTTTAATTCTTAGTAATCACCAACCTTGTGGGAAGTGTTGGTAACCTTTTTGTTTGATCTAAACTTGATTCATTTCCTTTCTTCCAAAAACTGCCATACTTCACCAAAGTAAATGAAATGCATTCTGGATTCGGGGGTAATTCGGTGAGATCACGTGAAAAACCCAGAGACAAGAATGTTCCAGAGGCAGGCCCAGACATCCTAGTGAGGACCACCTTGTGCTTCTTACATTGTATACTGTCCACTTGTCTCGGACAGATCTCCATGCAGCCACCACGCTGGGTCCCTGTCCCAGGAACAGAGGGCCTTTCCAGAAGAAGCGAAGGTTCTCCTCATGTACCGCTTTTGCAGGAAGAAATAGAGAAGCCAGGTATCTTAATGCCTGACCAGGGGCCGGCCGTGGTCCCCCCGCTCCCCATCTGCTAGAAAGTTGCCACACCCACTGGTAGTCCAGCCTGCTGGGAACCAGGGTGGACCTTTGAGTGTTTCTGTGGACTAGAAGACCTGAGTTTCCCCTGAATTCGATGATTAATTAGCTGTGCAATCCAGGGCACATCACTCTCCTTCTCTGACTCTCACTTCCTCTCTGTAATTAAGGAATTTGGACTAAATGATCTCTTAAGTTCTTTTTAGCTCCACTGTTCTATTCTCACTTTCTAAGTTGCCGTTTATAGATGTGGAAAGGCAGGGGCACCTGGGTGGCTCAGACGGTGAAGTGTCCGACTTCAGCTCAGGTCATGATCTCACGGCTTGTGAGTTTGAGCCCCACGTCGGGCTCTGTGCTGACAGCTCAGAGCCTGGAGCCTGCTTCAGATTCTGTGTGTATCTCTCTCTCTCTCTCTGCCCCTCCCTACTCACGCTCTGTCTCTCATAAACATTAAAATAGATAGATAGATAGATAGATATAGATGTGGAAAGTCTACCTATCCCTCTAGTCTCAAATCCGTGTGGTAAAAATGTGGGCCAGTCTAATTAAAGTATCTTCTGTACCGGACACAAAATTAGGATTTGGGGAAGTGCTAAAAGTGACTTTCACAGTAGGTCAGTACTAGGAAAAAGGAAGATCTTGAAGCTTAATATTCCTCTACTAAAGCTCTTAAATGAAGGAAAAGGAACTAGGAAGCCCGTTTACAGAATAGCTTACCTCGTTTTTTTCATTAACATTTTTAAACGTTTATTTATTTTTGAGAGAGAGAGAGAGTGCAAGGGGGAGGCCCACACAGAATGGGAAGCAGGCTCCAGGCTCTGAGCTGTCAGCACAGAGTCCGACACGGGACTTGAACCCACGAACCGTGAGATCATGACCTGAGCCGAAGTCAGACGCTCAACCGACTGAGCCACCCAGGCACCCGGCTTCCCTCACTTTTGAGAGTTCTAGTAGCAACAGAGGCTACTGTGACCTCACCTTCCTGGCACACTGATCGTTAGGACAGGCGTATAGAAACATCTGGAGAGCGAGCGCTTGGCTGGCTCAGTCAGTGGAGCGTGCGACTCTTAACTCTAGGTTATAAGTCTGAGCCCCGCATTGGATGTGGAGATTACTTGTAAAAATGAAATCTTAGGAGTGTCTGGGTGGCTCAGTCGGTTAAGCGTCCGACTCTTGATTTCGGCTCAGGCCATGATCTCACGGTTCATGAGTTTGAGCCCCGTTATCAGACTCTGTGGTGACAGCGTGGAACCTGCTTTGGATTCTGTCTCTGCCCCTCCCCTGCTTGCTATCTCTCTCTCCAAAATAAATAAGCTTACGAAAAATGAAATCTTTAAATTTTTTTTTTCAACGTTTATTTATTTTTGAGACAGAGAGAGACAGAGCACGAATCGGGGAGGGTCAGAGAGAGGGAGACACAGAATCTGAAACAGGCTCCAGATTCTGAGCGGTCAGCACAGAGCCCGACGCGGGGCTCGAACTCACAGACTGGGAGATCGTGACCTGAGCCGAAGTCAGCCGCTTAACAGACTGAGCCACCCAGGCGCCCCCAGAAAATGAAATCTTAAAAAAAAAAAAAAAAAAAAGTCTGGAAGAGACTGGGAGGGGTGGGTGATGGGAGATACTCATTCCTGGATTTATTTATTTACTTACATTTACTGGATTTATTTATTTATTACATTTGACGAGTTAAACTGTGTGCTCTCCTGCTCTCCTTGAATCCAGGAAAAAGACAAAATTTACGAAATAAAAGGTAAAAAAAAGCTCACTGGTAAATATAATTAATTACCATAATGCATTCTGATCCAGCTCCTATAGGGTTTACTTTGCTCCAGTGAGAGCTCTCCAGGGTGCCCCTGTCTCTTCTCCGTGTCCACCGGGGAGACTCTGTATCTTAAAGTGACATGTAATTAAGTGCACGATCACAGGCCTGTCCCATCTGCCAAGGAGAAGGGGAAAGCCACAATCCTTGTCTCAGGGAATTCTCTCAGCGTGTGCTCTGTGTTCTCTTCAGGGCACTCGGCCCACCTCATGGCATCTTCCTTCTCCCAGGCCCTGGGTTGAGACAACAGCCATTCTGTCACCAAGGCGAAAAACAAGGCAGGAGGTTTGCCTAGTAAAAGAACAGTCAGCGTGACAAACAAAAGCATAATTGAAATTTACCAACTAGTCTCTCAACGAGAGCCTTAAGGAAATGTGCCCTGCACAGCGTCATTTTGTTGATTTAAATTAGTTACTGGCACTAACCATACTGAAAGGGGAGGTGGGTGGGGAGGGAGGGGTGAGGAAGGGACTTGCCAAAGTTAATGTTGCTAATATCTCTGCTACCTGGTGTAGAAGTTCTAGCTTTCCCCAGGATCTGTTTTACCCATCTTCTTAATGTTTATTCATTTTTGAGAGAAAGACAGAGACACAGAGCGCGGGCAGGGGAGGGGCAGAGAGAGAGGGAGACACAGACTCCGAAGCAGGCTCCAGGCTCCGAGCCGTCGGCACTGAGCCCGATGCGGGGCTCGAACTCGTGAACCATGAGACCGTGACCTGAGCTGAAGTCGGACACTGAACCGACAGGGCCACCCCGGTGCCCGTTTTATTCGTCTTCTTTAGGAAGGGTCAGCCTGGGGCCCAAATCCAGCCAATGGCCTATTCTCATAAATAAGGTGGCATTAGAACGCAGCCACGAGCGTTCATATGTGTAACATCTGTGGCTGCTTTCACACACAACAGCAGAGTTAAGTAGCTGAGACAGAGGCCATGGGCTCAGAAAGCCTAAAATATTTTCTATCTGGCCCTTAACAGAAAGAGTTTGCCCTACATTAATAGGCAACTATATTAATTATAGTTTGCTCTACACTACTAGAACACGCAATTCTGAGCTATGTGCACGGCTGCCTGGAATAGGGACCTCATGTCCCCACCTGCTAGTGATGATGTCATGTGGCGAAGCGTTGCCAGTAAGATATAAGAGGAAGTTGGGTACAACTTTATCTGGAACCGTGAGATCAGCCTGAGTGCAGAGGCCGCGCACAGCAGAGCAATGAATTGGGAAGGGCCTGGTCTGGACACCACGGAGCGCCTTCTGGCTGGACTCGAACATTCTGCCCCGATTTCTAGATGAGCGGGAAATAAATCCTTAATTTGGAATTTTTTTTTTTTTTTGTCTCTCACAATGAAATCTAATGATAATATATCGGGGTATGCCCATTTTTAACATAAAATGTAGCTACAGCTAGGATTTTTTCAATGTATCTTCCTCGAACAAAAACCCAGGTATCTGCTTTCAGATGGAAGACGAGATGTTACTAGAACTTCTTAAAATGACTGCCGATAAATGACCTCCAGACCATTCAGGAAAGAGCATCATCACGGAGAGATGAATGCGTTCCTTGTTTGTATCCGAAGCTTTATTTTTATAAGCTATAATTTCTCAATTTATCATCCTCGTCCTTAATTGGGTGAGGACAGGATGTTATTTCTAGTAATTACAGTAACTATTAAACAAAACTGTCACGCCCTAAATAATTGAGAATTGTCAAATTCGAAATGAGTGTTTTCCTAATGTGTCATCCCAAATTAATAGGCATTTGTTGGGGAAATCAGGGACATATTGGCTACAATTCGACTTCTCCCTCGCGCTATTTGCTTTTTGCCTTCATTGTTAAGCAGTAAAACTGTTCCGTCACAACAGGCAAGCAACCTGTGCCTGGTGACACAGCAGGTGTGGGGCACATGTTTGAACAAAATGCCTTTTTATTAATTTAATTAGCACCTGGCCTCACAGGCTGCTGAAGGAAGAGTGAGAAGCTTCCTTCCCGCACAGCAAACATCTCTCAGGCTCTTACTCTCCGTCTTCTTTCAGGGTGAAGCCTCTTGTCATGTATTCCCGTTTTCACCTCTTAGCACTTTCTCCTGGGTTGCAAACAAAAAAAAAAAAAAAAAAAGGAAAGAAAGAAAGAAAATATGAGCCTTTCTAGACTGTGACAATTTATCCAAGGATTTTGTTTGCTTTGGTGAGAGAAGATTTGAGAATCCTAGAAAAAATACTTTGTGCTATGTGTTTTTTTTTAATGTTTATTTATTCTTGAAAGAGAGAGAGAGTCAGAGCACGAGCAAGAGAAGGGCAGAGAAAGAGGGAGGCCCAGAATCGGAAGCAGGTTCCAGGCTCCGAGCTGTCAGCACAGAGTCTGACACGGGGCTCAAACTCGTGAGCCGTGAGATCATGACCTGAGCTGAAGTCGGACGCTCAACCGACTGAGCCACCCAGGTGCCCCTGTGCTATGTGTTTAAAATGCAATCCTAGAATGTGGGGTAGTGGAAGGCGCTACCGAACTCATTTAGCCTCAGCATCTTAATCCGGAAAAGAAAACTGAGGCCCAGAGAAGTGAGACGTTTTGCCCACAGTTGTGGGAAATTCTGAATTGGAAAACAAATCCCTGGGTTTCTAACCCAGGGATCTTTCCACAAATTGGGCGTATTCTTTTAGTTTCAAGTCTTAAAAATGTTGAGGAATTGGGACACCTGGGTGGCTCCGTCAATTAAGCACCGACTTCGTCTCAGGTCACGATCTCGCGGTTCGTGAGTTCAAGCCCCACATCAGGCTCTGTGCTGACAGCTCGGAGCCTGGAGCTTGCTTCGGATTCTCTGTGTCCCTCTCTCTCTGCCCCTCCCCTGCTCACGCTCCATCTCTCTCTGTCTCTCAAAAATAAATAAACGTTAAAACAAATTAAAAAAAAAAAAAAACAGAAAGAATCGGTTTCCATCTTTCCACCTTGCTTTCTCCTGTGTTGGTTTCCTTCTCAGCCAGTCTCTCTGTGGTGACAAACAGGCTATCACCTGCTCCTAACTTACATCCTACTAACTTAGGGACGCCCAAGGAATAGTTTCTGCACGCTGTTCCGGGCTTGTCTCCATTCCTGGGGCAGGAACACGTGGTCCCACTACTTGAGCCACATAAACTGAGCTGGGCACAGTGGGGGACACCCAGTGCTGTGCCGGTAAATATTTGGCAACCGGTTCTGGGGGCGGGGAATAGCGTCCTCATTTGTAAAGCGTAGCAGTTTCCACGGTAGATCTCAAGCTCTCCCCAGGTGGTCCCAGAGCACCGAGTTGGGACGAGATGTGCAGGAACACCCATGAGGTAATATTTCTACCGTACAGACAAACGTAAATAACCTGGAGATCAATGACAATAAAATGCAGTTAATTAGTACCTTACGAGTTTTGAGCACGTGCTGCCTTTGTTTTAAATATAATGTATTTAATCTCAAGTGTGTAGAATTTAATGGTAAGTAATGGCTGTGTCCGACCACGAGCTGGCCAGATTCCTGATATTTTCATAATTCGGCTCTCGTGAACCAGTATGAGCCAGCTGTAGCATACCAGTGGGCAAATACTGCAGAAGGAGAGGTCATCTGTTACCAGAATTAGGGAGAATGGATGCTGAGCAGCAAAGACAGTAGATGTCTCTTCCAAGCGAGAGGGAAGATTTCAGTGCAAATGGAAAATTGGTTATATTGTAGCAGAGGAAATGCAGAAGAAGAGTTTTGTCCTTGCCAAAAACGTATTTTGAGAGGAAATCTTGGAGCATCAAGAGACACATAAATCGTGTGTGTGTGTGTGTGTGTGTGTGTGTGTGTGTGTGTTTATGCCCCATGGTAGCTGGCGGTAAGAGTTCCTGAGTATTTCTGCAGCCTCAGTCCTAAGGGTTGGTGGTTTGGAACAGGACAGCCCAGGGGACATCCTGAAGACCCCAAGGACTTGCAGGGATGGAAAGGGCCTTCTCAGTATTTTGCTCCTATCTTGGTCCTCCAGAAAAGCTGATCTCAATAATTAGAATTAAACGCAGGACAGTCCTTCGCAAACTGGTGCGAGTCTAGACTGTAATTTTTTGTTTTGATGTTTATTTGTTTTCAAGAGGCACAGAGAGACAGAGCACGAGCAGGGGTGGGGCAGAGAGGGAGACACAGCATCCGCAACAGGTTCCAGGCCCCGACCTGTCAGCACGGAGCCCGATGCAGGGCTCGAACTCACGGACCGTGAGATCATGACCTGAGCTGAAGTCGGCCGTTTCACCCACTGAGCCACCCAGGCGCCCCGAGACTGTAATTTTTTTTTTCACTTTTTTTTTTAACGTTTTATTTTTGAGACAGGGAGAGACAGAGCATGAACAGGGGAGGGTCAGAGAGAGGGAGACACAGAATCTGAAACAGGCTCCAGGCTCTGAGCTGTCAGCACAGAGCCCGACGCGGGGCTTGAACTCACAGACCATGAGATCATAACCTGAGCTGAAGTCGGCCGTTTCACCCACTGAGCCACCCAGGCGCCCCGAGACTGTAATTTTTTTGAAAGGACTGAAGTTGCCTTTTCATCCACATGGCAAGCATCCTCCAGAAAGCCTGTCCGTCCTCACTACCCCAGAGCACATGGCTATTTCCCACTTGAACTTCCGCCGTACTCCATCACAACACCATTTACATACACTATGATTATATACTCTCTCATTTTGTTACAAAAATATTCATGGGAGAGAGCTCTATCCTGCCAAACACATTATTGCCTCCTTAATGTTTATTTTTTTTATCCCCAACAATGCTGAGCATAGTATTAAGCACATAGAATGTGTTTAACAAACGTGTATTGATGTGAAAACTGACGTACAGTGGCAAATTACTAGCTACTAAAAGAACTTGTGTTTTTTTTTTTAATTTTTTTTAATGTTTATTTTTGAGAGAGAGAGAGACAGTATGAGCGGGGGAGGGACATTCTGTCTCTAGAGAGAGACATTGTGTCTCTAGAGAGGGAGACACAGAATCCGAAGCAGCCTCCAGGCTCCGAGCTGTCAGCACAGAGCCTGACCCAAGGCTCGAACCCACGAACTGCGAGATCATGACCCGAGCTGAAGTCTACATGCTTAACCGACTGAGCTGCCCAGACGCCCCCCAAAGAAATTGTTTTATGAAAAGACAATGGTGATGTGATAACCAGGATAATAAGATGTGTGCAAATGGTGTTTCTAAGCCCTTTAGGGTGTGACCGGAAATTATTTCTTCACTTTGAAATCTTATCAAAAATGCTGACTTGGTTTTCACAAAGACGGTGTCATGGTAAAAGGCAAGTTAGGCCCTGTGCAAATTAATCAGGTCCAAAAGCTGAGATTGTCCTGTAAATAAAATTCATAGTGACAATTGTCTCTCAGCCAGTCCTGTAAGCTCATTGCCCACAGCATGAACGCTGGCCAAACTTGATACATTCACAGAATTTTGCAAAGGTGACTTCCAAGGAGGTGGCCTCAGTGAGTCAATGCCTTATGTTGATTATCGGAAGAGAAATGACCAGAGGCTAAGGCAGCACCTTCATCCCAGAGGCAATTTTCAAGTTGAACGTGGGGATCCGTTGACACGGCTGATGCCATTTTACGTACCTTTAGACAAAAGTCAGCTTTCTGGTAAGAAAACTGAGGCATTTGTCACTTAATCATCTTAATTGTTCACACTACATATTTGAAAAGTTGTAGGGTTGCAAATGTTATAATTATAGTGTCTTATTCAGACTTCAGCTGTTCCCCAGACAATGCCCCACCCCTCACCAAAATCGCTTCTTAAAATTATGCTGTTCAGCTTCTGGTTGGAGTTTCCCAGTTTAAAGGAGATTTAGACCATAGATCTGAAGGCCTCTTCTTTCGATTTTTATTTCCCAGTCTTGTTGGGCCAGCTGCCTTCAACAGATGGAAATGTGGTCCCTTTTGAAGGCAGCATCTGCTATGGTACCTGCTGGCGTCATTTTTTCCCATTTCATGTGGAATCACATACGTTTTTGCCCATGGCCTCCTCTAGCCACACTTTAAATTATACCTAAATTTAATTTTAATTCCAAACACAATCTCTCAGAGCAGCAAATAAAAACAAGTAATTAGAAGTTTGCAAGTTTCTGATTTGACAGCAATTTGAAGAAACAGAAAAATGGTGTCAATGTGGAACTTAAGAAAGGGTACGTGAAACTCACAAATGTTGCTAAACCTGTGCGCGTGCACGCACACACATTATTATTAAATCATAGTCAAATTGCCCCAATAGCCAGAGGACATAGACAATGCAATTTGGTACAGCCGACTTTCCCCGACGGTTCAACAGGGATGCCTTTAAGAATCAAAACTTTGGGTGGCTCGGTTGGTTAAGCGTTCGACTCTAGATACTGGCCCAGGTCATGATCTCATGAGTGAGAAGAATACAGAACCCCAGTTTTGTGGGTTCGAGGTCCCCATCGGGATTCTGCTTGGAATTCTCTCTCTCTCTCTCTCTCTCTCTGTCCCTCTCCCACTCACACTGTCTCTGTCTCTCTCAAAATAAATACATACATACATACAAACTTTCCAAAAATTTTAAAAATTAAAAAAAAAGAAAACTTTAAAATCATAACGACTCTCATGTCAGTGCTTTGCGGGATGTATTACATTCAGTTTATAAATATAATTTCATCCACTTCGTAATGACTTATTGGCATCCTTACGAACATTCGTCACCACGCCCCGCTGTTGTGACAGATAGTGCGTCCAGGACGAAAATACTTCTTATTCATCTCCATTCAGTACCACAAACGTTTGTGTGTTTGCCCTGTCCACACCAGAAATGATGCTGAGTCCTAAGAATAGAGATGAACGAACCTGGCGTTGTTTCCAGCCTCGCTCTTTCCCACTCAAGGAAAAGCGAGAGGGCAGGAGACACACGATGAGTCGTCACGGACAACTGGCCTTGGAGGTGAGCAGGACCCAGATCGTGAGGGACTTTGAACTTGGGCAGTAGGAAGCATGGAGCAGGCAGATGGAAAAGTGGACACAATGAGACGTCTGCTCTGGTCCAAACAAGAAATGACACAACCTGAGCCGGGCCAGTAACGGCTCAAAGAGATAAAACCCACAGGATCTGGTGTCTCCCTTCATGATGGAATAGAGAAGGAGAATCTAGGATGATCCCTAAGTCTCTTGCTATGGCACCTGGGGGATGATGCCGTTAGCCAAGATGGGAAATTCGGAAAGAATGGGCTTGAGAAGGAAAGGTACTGAGTTTGGCTTTTCATTCATTTCTTCGACAAATATTTATGGGTCACCTAGTGTGTGCCAGTCACTGGGTTGGCACTGTGGGTACAATGGTGAGCAAAAGAGGACGTGATCATGGCCTCTTCTCCGAAGGTATCTCATCGTCCTTGGATTAAACACCAAACTTCTTACTTGGCCTATAGGCAGGGAGCATATCAAAAGCTGTCCAGACACTTAACAAGTAATACTACACAGGTACTGGTCATCAGAACAGATGCCAGCATCTTGGATCAGCATTTTAAGAATCTGCATTTCCTGCCCCCTTATGCCAGGCATTACTCTCTGGTTACTGGATCACGGGGAAAATCCAGAGGAGGGGCTGGGCAGCGGGACTCATGGAGGGGGTGGGGGAACACTGGAGTAGCTCAGCGTAGCAGCTATATTTATCATCTGTACAGAAGTATGTTACTGTCTTAATGACAGCATGGCCATATTGGTACAGATTGGCTGACCATCGGGCCTGCTTCCAAGGCCTTCTGTGGTCTGGCATCTCTCCCCTTCTCTGGCTTTGTCTCCTGCTCTCGCTGTTCTAGCCACACTGGCCTTCTCTGAGTGCCTTGAAAATACCACACTCCCACTATGGAGCCCCCAGCCATTGTTTCCTCTGCAAACAGCCTTCTTGCCCCCACCCCCACCCCCTCAGCTAACTCCTCTACATCCTTCCTTCTCGACTCTGACAGATCCCTCAGGAAGCAGGCCTGACTTCCCTGAAGAGGGAGCCCTCCCTCCACCCCCACCGCCAATTCATCGCCCAGTAATAATCCCTCACAGCACCGTGTCCTTCTCCCTTGCCATTATCACAGTTGAAGTTTACAAATATATTTATGTGGTTACTCAGTTCACCCTCTCTTGTAAGCTCCAAGAGCGGAGAGATCGTGTCTTCTTTTGACTGGGGCCGGGGGATCTGTTTCTGAGATGGTGCCCTCACGTGGCTACTGGCAGGAGACCTCAGCTTCTACCACGTGGAGCTCTCCTCACAACATGGTAGCCAACTTCCCCCAGATCAAGCCATCCAAGAGAGCGAAAAGAAGCCACAGTGGCTTTTGTGACCCAGTCTCCTGAGGCTCACCGTGTTGCTTCCAGTTTATTAGAAGCGAGTCATTATTAAGTTGAGCACACACTTAGAGGGAGAGGAATATGGCTCCACCCCTTAAAGTGAGGAGTATAAAACACTTTGTGGATGCATAGTAAAATCATCATAAGGAGCATTAACTCTCAGGACTGCTACAGGTCAGAGGTTGACATCTCTTTGAATGCAGAGAAGTGACGTGAAAGCAGATAAAATATTATACAATCGTACCCATATAGGTAATGTGTGTTAACAGATGACCACTGACTTTGGTAAAAGCCACATCACTGCTGACTTTCACATTAGACAAACTCTTTGCATTCTTACTATTTTCTTTGTGAATACCAGTCACGATGAAAAATTAACATTCAGAAAATTCATCTCTCAACAAAGTGATATTTTCAGATAATCATATTGAAAATAATCTTAATATACTCTATGTCATGATTTATAAAAAGTATTCTAAGCATACTGAATATCATATTTATAGCTGTAATTTGGAGTTTTCTTTGTACATTATTTACTAGCATATTGAATTCTCTGCCCATTAAGTGTGTATATATTTCAACCAAACTAAAATACAGCATTGCAACCCAGACTAAAGTTGCCTCAGACATTCAGAAATTCTTGAGAAATCCTTTCTGTAACATTGTTTTCTTGTTTTTTGCATTCCTTTTGACACATTTCAATCACCAGTTTCTAAAAATTACTTGTTAAGATCTGATTTAAGAGGTGCCTGGGTGGCTTAGTCACGCCCAACACTTCGTTGGGCATCCGACTTCGGCTCAGGTCATAATCTCATGGTTCACGGGTTTGAGCCCCGCATCGAGCTCTGTGCTGACAGCTCGGAGCCTGGAGCCTGCTTCGGAGTCTGTGTCTCCTTCTCTTTCTGCCCCTCCCCCATTTGCACTGTGTCTGTCTCTCAAAAAATAAATAAACGTTAAAAAAAATTTTTTTTAAAGATCTGTTTTGACATCATGCTTATCTTATGACAATTATTCCATATCAGAAGTTTGGGCCAAAAACACATTTAATGTGTCCCTGTTCTTTCACATGTATGTATCCTTAACTAGTTGACCTTCTAAACAGAAGAAATCTTTTTTTTTAAATTTTTTTTAATGTTTACTTATTTATGAGAGAAAGAGACAGAGTATGAGGGGGAGAGGGACAGAGAGAGAGAGAGACACAGAATCTGAAGCAGGCTCCAGGCTCTGAGCTGTCAGCACAGAGCCCAACGTGGGGCTCGAACTCACGAACCGTGAGATCATGACCTGAGCTGAAGTCGGACGCTCAACTGACTGAGCCACCCAGGTGCCCCTAAACAGCAAGAAATCTTAAATAATGTGAACACAGCAATGTTCCTTCTCTAATATTTCCATTATATTTAGCTTCCTTTTCCTTGTCTTTCAAATAAAGTCAAGAATCATTATTTTACCTGTTATTGGGAGCGTATCTGTTAAAGTCTTTGGGGAGAGGCAGCATTTTAGATGGATGTTATGCCGGGGAGACTGCTTCTGTGCTATGATTTCGGAAGAAATCCTCCACTCTTCCTGTGTTTGAAATTTACCCAGCAGGAGTCATGGTGTTTCGCTCCATGGTTTGTCTTAAGGTTAAATGAAAATGATTTCTAGTTGTTTGGAACATCATAAGGAATGAACCCTGTCGTACGCACCTCGCCATTTCACCGGCACATCAAAGCCGTGAAGCACGATCATCAGAGTCTGTCTCCTGGTAAGGTGCAATGGATAAAGTGACTTGACCAAGATGGCCCGTGTCCTGTTGAATATTGCTCAACGAGTAAATGGTAGGGGCCAAACTGAAACTCTGGGCTTTTTATTTCAAGGTCCTGGAGCTTTCCACCATAACAGGCTGACTTCACTCACACCGATGCGTAAGTTACAGCTCTCAGAGCTATGACTAGGAGCATTGTGGCATAAATGGAGAAGGGACCCCGACAGATGTCAGTCGTGGCTGACCGAGTGTGCAGTCTGGGTCTGCTCAGGAGATAGAAGCCACAGGGTAGGTTAAACAGGGAAGCTGAATATAAAGAATTATTAATTGTGATGAAAGGGAGGCTGTAAGATAGAAGGAATCTCTTTGTGGTGCCTCGGCGGAAGGGAGAGGACCCAAGGAAGGGCAAGCTTGGAAGGCGTTCGGATCTTGTTGGAGAAGGTGTGGTTCGGCCCACCCTAAGCATGATGCATAAGAGGACAGTCTAGGGGCGCCTGGGTGGCTCAGTCGGTTGAGCGGCGACTTCGGCTCAGGTCACGATCTCACAGTCCGTGAGTTCGAGCCCCGCGTCGGGCTCTGTGCTGACCGCTCAGAGCCTGGAGCCTGTTTCCGATTCTGTGTCTCCCTCTCTCTCTGACCCTCCCCCATTCATGCTCTGTCTCTGTCTCAAAAATAAATAAAGGTTAAAAAAAAAAATAAAAAAAAAGAGGACAGTCTAATGCACTGCACATCATCAAAATTAAAAACTTGGATGACCAGGTTAAGAGGATGAAAGATGGGGAAGCCTGGAGGCTAGTGCGGCAGAAACACAGACTCCAAGAATCCGCGTCTATCCCAGAGGCGCAGGCAACGTGCTTAGAACACAAAGGAGAAGGAGATTAATTTCAGCCAAGGGGATCTGAGGAGTCAGAAGAGGTGATAAGTAAACCGGGATTTGAAAGGCAAGCAGGATTGCAACAGATGGACCCAGAAGTATGAAGAGCATCCCAGGCAGAATGAGCAAAGGCCAGAAGGGAAAAAAAGTGCAAGAATGTTTACCCGGTTCGTAGCCCGGTGCGTGGGAGGAGCCAAGTGGGAAGTGAGCCTGGAAAGGTGGGACAAATAGTGCAACCGAGTGCCCTGCGCAAATAGCCCCTGTGCCCAAAGCCCGCGAGGCCAGAGAATGTTAAGTACAGTAAGAGGTGCAGAGAACCCTGGCGGGGGTGCGGGGTCAGGGAGTCGGGGGAGCTCTGGACCTAGGTAAGAAGAAGATTATTTGGCCAGGGGCCATGATGCAAGATGTCCATCTGTTCTGGGGAGCATTGCCCGAAGGGGAGCAGGAGGGAGGAGCTACAGGGCCCCTTCTAGAAGCTTTCCCGCTTCTGTGCCCCCATCTTAGGCCCAGGCTGGGACACCTGAGTCTGTCTCTTTCCCACGGGCGTCTCTTCCTTGCGTCTTCCCAAGGCCTTTCTCAGACTGAGGGCGGGGCTGCAAAAACTCACCTGCTGTAGTGTTTCAGGGGGATTGATCCGCCGCGGATCCCCGCTTTGTGCAAGGGAAGAGCCACCCCTGCTTCCCAGGTCTGAACTACGGGGTAGTATTTTAGCCGCAGGGGGAGAAAGTAGGTCAGTTAGCAAGTGGTTTGTGAAGTGCTTCCTCAAGAAACACATCACAGTAAATGCTTTACTCTGCTTTTCAAAACCGTGGATACCCTGGGATTTAAAAAAAGCTCAGTTTATTTTGACCATTAGAGTTTTACATCCACTCTTTACATCTACTGACCTAATTCTATCAGGAAAGCTGAAGGGTCTGTGGTTCCAAGTATATTTCATCCCATTGCCAGTTTCTTTCAGGCGGTCTTGCTGGTAGCTGGGAGGTGGCAATCCTGCTCCGTCCAAGTAGCATTTGCTAATTTAAAGGCACACAAGTCAGTAGTCTTTTAACAACTAGGGGAGCACATTGCTGGATATTTACCGAGTTCTAATCTTCTGGTAAAAGGTGAGAACGGTTAGAGGGAGAAATGAAAGAAAGTATCATTGACGAAAGAAAGAACGGGAGAGAGAAGGGGCGCCTGGTTGGCTCAGTCGGCTGAGAGTCAGTTGACATTTGATTTCAGCTCAGGTCATAATCCCAGGTTCGGGGGATCTGGGATGGAGCCCTGGGCCGGGTGTGGAGCCTGCTGGAGATTCCCACCCCCAACCCCCTTTCTTTCTCCCTCTGTCTCTCTGCCCCCTCCCCCCACCCCCAAAAAAGAATGGAGAGATGGACGGGCTTCCTGAATGGGAGGAAAATCTGAGTGTCTATTTTGGGTATTTAGCTGTTGCTCCCCAAGCAAGTTATTCTGGGGGGCGGGGGGTGTCTGTAATTCCTGTTCCATCCCAGAATTTCCCTTGATTAACCCCTGAAGCTCACAGAGCCACACTTGCCCCAAGTCTCTGGACATTATCAGCAAAACTGAACTGTAGCCCTTCACTCAACAAGAGTTTGGTTTCTGAACTTGATCTGCCAGCACGACTGCCCCAGCCAGGAACTCCTCATCCAGATTCCAAGTCTAAATTAAACACACGTTCTTAAAAAATGGTCAGAGGGATCATGCAAATTCCAAAAAAGGTCTCTTCACTTGCCGTTCCCCAGAGACCATTCATGGGCAGGGGATTATTTCCCTCATAAAATGGCAGTCTAATGTCTTTGTTGGGTATTCTCTGTCCTTCGAGGACTCCAGGCTGCAGCCTCCTTTAGCTCTTTAGCATCCACTTAGCCCTGATTTTTCCTCCCCAAAGCGAATATGGAGTCAAAGCAACTGGCCTCCCAGACCCAGAAAACCAGGCTCTAAAGTCATTGGAATTTCCTAAATTCTCTGTACATGTTATCTAACTACAACAGCTGTTCTTTAAAATATATCATATAAACAAATGGTGCCGATGGGCTCTCAAGTTTTTCCTGGCGCAGACATCGTATGACCTGGAAAACACACTCCATCATTCACGACTAGAATGTCCTCTCCGATGTAGGCCAAGAAAAACTTGGAATACTCCAAGATACGCTTTGTACAACATCCATTACATACGAAAATACAGGAATAGTGGCTCAGCACTGAAACCCCACTGCTGGCAATCAAAAAAGAAAGTTCGGGGGGAGAGGAGATTTTTCGGAGGACTCGTGGCCAACGTTCACGCAAAAAACATCAGGACACAGAGAGGGTAGAGAAGAGGCTGAGGGGGCCTCGTAGGGAAGATGGCATGAAATCAGGGACCCGGGGAGTGATTCAGCTTTCTTCAGGAAAGAGGAAGGAAGGAGGACACTCGCACCAAAGAACCCTAACAGCAGTCCCTAAACTTCCCAGGGAGATCTGCCTGCTTGGGGAGTGTGGCTGTAGCCCAGGGTCGGGGAGATGTGGCTGGGGCTGGGGTGGAAGCCGGGAAGGGAGACAGAGGGCACGTCGTGAAGATGATCGCCGAAGCTCTTCTTACGGAACGTGAGATCATCGGACGTGTGTCACAGGAGAGCCACACAGCGGCGACTTCATAGCAGATGCTTGCTCTGGGCCCGATATCCCCCACCCTGGCACGCTGTAACTTATTTCTTAAAACCATCCTGGGAAGTGTGTGCTCTTCCCATTTTACAGGCAAAGAAACGGAGACGTCAGCCGATGACATAACGTTTGCAAAGCCAAACGGCCGCGAAGCAGTGGGGCCAAGATTTAAACCCAGGGCGTCCAGCTCCAGAGCCCGTGCTGTTTTGCTTCCCGAGGAAGTCATTACCTATTTTAGAAAGATAATCCCGTGGCCCCGTGGGGGATGAATGAGGAGAGAGACAGGAGGCAGGGAGGCCCGCACGGAGGCCACCACAGTGGTCCCAATGAAAGCTCACACAGGCCTCAGGTTGATAGGATTTAATGAACAAGTGGATATAGGGGTGAAAACAAGGGGGCAGAAGGAAAAACTACTGACTCATCTCCCTTGAATGACTGGGTGAGTGGCGCTTTCAGTTCCAGAGATGGGAAACACGGAAGACACAGGATGGGTCAGGGGGAGAAGAAAGAAGAAAGGGTGGCTTTGTCCGAGGCCAAATGATTTCACACAGGAGGGACATTCGAGTAGAGGCGTCTGCTCACAGGTGAAATAACCGACTTGGAGTGCGGGGGACGTCGAGGCTGAACACAGAGGCGGAGGTGGACATTCCTGAAGGTCGTGAAGTTTTAGCTTCGGGGCTTCTCCCATACGTGAACCCTTCAGGCCCCTGGCCTCTTTATAAAGACCCCACCTCTTTATTATTCGTGGGGTCAGGTGTGTTTGGGAGCCTTTCAGAGGTAGGTGGTTGGAGCTGACATTGATCCAAACCGTGACTGTTACCTCCTTCCACCCCTCCTCCTTCCCACTGACCTTCCCGTCAGATCCAAGGGCACAGGAGTGCCCCAGGCATGGGGCGAACCTGTTTAGGAGGATGCCGAGTCAAGAACACCCGTAGTTGGGGATTAATGGGCTACATCTGGACGGCTTCAGTGTCTAGTTAAGTTACTGCTAGCCATCTTAGTACAGAAATTTTGTAAAAGAACGCCCTCCCCCCCCACCACCAAATTGCATAAACATCAAGTCTCATAAACCTCGGTGTATCCCTGGATTGAGTTGGAGGTGATAATTTGATACAGTTGACCACTGACGCCCTGGGAATGACAAGACTGCACAAAGAGAGCAGGTAGCAAGAAAAGATCACAAGGAATAAAACCTTCAGGAACTCACGGTCAAGGGGCGAGTGGAAGAAGCCGGATGAAGAAAGTTACCATGAGACTATAGGGGCTTGGGAGCCAAAGAATGACTAGTTTCAAGAGGGGAGGGCAGGCAATTCAAGGAACAAATGCAGAAGAGAAACTGTTGAACTAACTAGGTGGGTAGAATAAATCGGTGGGTAAAAGTCGCCTTGAGGAGTGCCCAGAAGTAAGCAACTAGAGGCGATGAGTCTAAGCTATTTTCTAAAGATATAAAAATGGCTATTTGCTCTGTGCAGGATACCCTGCTCAGTGCTTACAAACGTTACTTTCACGTGTCAACTTGGCTGGGCCATAGCACCCTGATATTTAGGCAAACGTTATTTGGGATATTTCTGTGAGAATATTTTTTGGATGCAATGAACACTTAAATCAATGGACTTTGAGTAAAGAAGGTTGCCCTTAGCAGTGTGGGTGGGTTGTGCTCAAGGTAAGGCTGGAGGGTGAGCCGTGGGTAAGGTATTTGGGTAAGCAGTGACCAGGGAAAAGCAATCAAAAGGGAAAGCGTAGTTGCATGAAGAAACGCCCGGAGCCTATTTGGACATTTGCAGGAGCCCAGGCTGGATTCAGCTCAGTATGCCTAAGAAAACGGAAAGGACAGGTGCGGATAGATCCATGGAAGCCAAAGTGTAGAGGGTGTTTTAAGGTTAGGAATGAGGTGCGTGTCATTCTTTTAGCAGGAAACAGAGAATTATTTCTTTGATCAGGAAAGGGGCATGATTGGGTTTCAGAGTACAAACTATCCTAACTAATCCATGAGTTAGGCTCCTATCATTCTTTCTGTATACCATGTGCCAGGCACTAGGCTAAGTATTGTAGATGTGGTAATAAAAACACACAGTCTCTGAATTCAAGGAGCTCACAGCCTGGGAGGGAGCTGGAGATAGAGGAGGAGAGAATTATAATGCAATATTGATGAATTATTTAATAACAGTTAAGTGTATGGTGGAAAAGAATCTCACAAGGGGCGCCTGGGGGGCTCAGTCGGTTAAGTGTCTGACTTTGGCTCAGGTCATGATCTTGCAGTTTTGTGAGTTCAAGCCCTGCGTCAGGCTCTGTGCTGACAGCTCAGAGCCTGGAGCCTGCTTTGGATTCTGTGTCTCCCTCTCCCCCTGCCCCTCCCCTGCTCGCACATGCTCTTTCTCTCAAATGTTTTTTAAACATTAAAAAAAAAAAAAAAATCACCCAAGAGAGGCACCTAATGCCCTGGGTTGTCACAGAAGGCTTCCTGGGAGAGGTGATTCAGGACATTTTTTTGGAACTCCGAATGATTATCTCATAGAGGTTAGGTCAGATCACTTGAACATGAGTTGTAATTTAATGTGATCCAACCTCACAGAATGTTACAATGGGGGGCAGGTCTCCCAGGTCAGACCTCGAAGACCTTCATACCTCATGACTACCTTACCACGGTATTTTCAGGCTTATGGGTCCCCAAAGTAAGCAGCCTAGGACTTCTCAATATTCAAAATCTGAAGCTGGACGGTTTTTAAATACTTCCATCTTGTTTTCCCTTTCTGTGCTTTGGCTTAAGCTCCTCTCCCCAAAACCTCTGGCCTCAAGGCCTTCGGCCCTGCTGCAAGGTGCTCATTGTTTCTTGAATCCTGATTTGCCCAAAGCTTTCCCTTCTTGAGGTGCTACTGACTGATCCGTGTTAGAAAAAAAAAAAAAAGCAACCTGATTGAAGTAGTTAATCCTTACGTGCGAATGACTCTTAGAGCTATTTAAGTCTTTAAGAGCCGGATCCCACAAATCTCTGGTGGACTTACAGGTAATAAAAAAACAAGGCCTTTGTGTATTTGTTTATATAGGTCATTTATAAGTCAGGAGTTGAGAAGGTGGGGCTACCTCTCCGATGTTTCCCATTCAGACTTATTTAGTTTGCCACTTGGGTCAGTAAATTTCTGCTTCTCGACTTATATACACTTACATTTAACATCTTTTCTCGTGAATTACAGTAGTAGAGGATTTAAAAATCTGCTTCTTCAAGGATGTATGACTTGTCCTCAGTGGAAGAAATGTTGATATCATTCCATCTCTTTCCTGCTTCCTTTGAAAACTGAGCTGGTTGAAGCTGTATAGTAGTTACAGCAAGTGTGTAGTTATTTTTCTAAGAGGAACTGGTATTTCCAAAAAAAAAAAAAATCACACATCATATACATCTCATGATTTGGATTAAGTAAACGAATTTCATTGAAAAGTGTTTACTTGGCTCCTCTGCCTTAAAATACGCTCTTTCAAAATAAGACTTATTGTAATATGTCCTAATGCTAATACCAGAAGTTTTAAGGTCATACAATTTGACACGTTAACGTTAGATCAGTGGTTCCCAAACTCAAGTCACCAGATTAGCTCTGGGCAATTCTTTCTTTTTTCTCTTTGTCGTCATCATCAGCATCATCGGTTATGTTTATTAAGTATGTAATTTACAACAACCTCCTATGAGAACATTTATCACCGCCTTTTCATAGATGAAGACACTGAGGCACAGAGAGATTAAGTAACCTGCTCAAAGTCACCCACATCATAAGTAGTAAAGCCAGGATGTAAACAAACTCTGGCAGTTTCAAATTCCCTCCCTGCCCCTGCCCACCCAATTTGGACTCAGTCGATCTGGAAGGAGCCCTAAAATCAGTATTCAAGTCCCCAGGTGATTCTGAAGCAAAGGCAGTTTGGGGAACCATCCCATTAAGTGAACTTACTTTGCACTGGATGGCTAATTCCTTACGCATGTCTTAGAAATAATAGCTCGGGGCGCCTGGGTGGCTCAGTCGGTTGGGCATCCAACTTCGGCTCAGGTCACGATCTCACGGTCCGTGAGTTCGAGCCCCACGTCGGGCTCTGGGCTGATGGCTCAGAGCCTGGAGCCTGCTTCCGATTCTGTGTCTCCCTCTCTCTCTGCCCCTCCCCCGTTCACGCTCTGTCTCTCTCTGTCTCAAAAATAAATAAAATGTTAAAAAAAAAAAAAGGAAAGAATAGCTCATATGGCTAGTCCAGTGGTGCGGTACCCTTTCATTGGATCAGTAAACATATATGTTTGAATATTCTTCAGTGTTCTTTAGGGACAATGCTGAGGGGCCTGGTGAACTTTAAGAAATACTGCATGACCCAAGGCACAGACCATCTAGTTTAAAGGCACTTGTGAGAAGTTGGCCATTAGGAAGAGATCACAAAAGCCTGGGTAGAAGGTGCAAAGTAGGGTTCCTAGAAGGGGATGTGAGCTCAAAAATGGGAGCAGGGTTTGCAAACGTATGAAAGGAAGAGGGAAATTTTTCTGTTCAAGGAGGAAGCAAGCCCTCAGAAGTAGTGCTTTAAGGCTGGTATTTATGGGCCAACAAATAGGCCCAACAAGACTGGATGAAGTTAGGACTTCCTTTTGGGAGGTGGCTGGAAATACATTTGGAAAAGTAAGTTAGGACAAGATTCTGGTGAACCTTAAGTGCCAGGTCAGAGTAACCCTATGAACAACGGAGGGCGGCAAGGGTGTGTATTAAAAAGTTTGAAAGGACAAAATACGAGGGCAAAGCTATCAGCCGGGAAAGAACAATCTGCAGCCAGTCACTGCGCAGGCTGGAAGGAGAGAGAAGAGATCAGAACCAGGAAAACGATGTTGAAGGACATTCTAGCGTGGGAAAATATCTTAGAGAAAGAGTGGATACACATGGACCGGGGAGTCACTGGATCGGGTTATGCCATTGACCAAGCTGAGTGATTTGGAGCAAATTGCCTACTTTCTAAGTCCTGGGTTTCTTCGCTGGAAGATGGGTATGATTATGATAATTCCTGCTCTCACAGACTGAGCGAAAACAGACAAAAGATTTCTCTAGGATGGTGTCCGGGATGGTGACAGGTCAGAATTTTGAGTTTTCAGGTCCCCGTGACTTAGAAAATGGAAGACATTTTATGGAAGACAAGGAAAGAAAGGGAACCAATACTTGGTGTTTCAAGAATTATGCAGGAATTATAAACGCATTACCCTTCACAACAACCTTAGGAGGTAAGTATTTCTATCCCCATTTAACAGTTGGCTTAACTAGAGGAAAAGAGAGTCGTTTGGGTATAAATCAGGGTCTGCCTGAATCGAAAACTTGGGCTTTTTGAACTTCATCATATGGCTTTAGATTTGTAAAGTTCTATTTTATTTCACTGGTTTATACCTAATGTTCTAGTCCGAGACTATTTTGAGGTTTGATTCTGACATCTAGCCAGGTAATCATCCCTCCAAACTTTGTGTCATCTGAAAGGCGGCCATCAATTTTGCTGAGATGGGGGAGAAAGTTGGAGGAAGGATTTTTGGGAGTGGAAAGAGAGTAGACGCCCTTGATCTATTAGGTATAAGTCAAGGTTACCCGCCTCAAGTAGATGTGTAGACGCAGCCTGGTCGTAAAGTGGCTATAAAAGCCAATGGAATAGTTTAACCGGCTAAGAATGATAGCGCAGGTGGGTGGCAAGTAAACGATACAAGCCAGTTAACCACCAGGCACCGAGGCAGGGAGAAGTAGAGAGGGTGGTGTAGGTGGATGAAATACTTCCACCAAAGAAAAGTAGAAAATGGGAAAAACAAACAGTAAAGGGAGAGTTGGCCGGTATATTAGCGGTGGGAGGTCAAAGACAAGGAGAACATGCTGAATGCTAACATTGAAGAACACAGGTTAGGAAGATGGAAATGAGATAGACCGTTGTCGGAGGAAAGCACAGGCTCCAGTAAGGGGAAGAAATGATGATATCAAAGAAGCCATATAGGTATAGTGGAAACCATCCTCCGCAGGGTCAAGCCTCCCAGTTTTAGCGTCCATCTTATGGCAGGCCCATAAAAAGTTGTTAAATACATCGAAGTGTTCTTTTGACGGGGTAATCTATTTATTTTATTATTTTTTAATGCTTATTTATTTTGAGAGAGAGAGTGCAAGTGGGGGGAGGGGCAGAGAGAGGGAGACGGTGAATCCCAAGCTGGTGCTGCCCTGAGAGAGCAGAGCCCAATGCGGGGCTTGAACCCACAAACCGGGAGATCATGACCTGAACGGAAGTGGCACACTTAACCAACTGAGCCACCCAGGCGCCCCTACAGATGCGGTACTTCTGAAGGTACTTAGATGTTGACAAAAGACCACATTTCGAATAGAGGGAGCCACGCGTTACCAGTGGGATACTTCTAAGAAAAACCCATGTTACTCAGGACAAACTGTGGACTCTGAGGGGCAGCTTTTGCTCGGGGCCTAGGATTTCGACCCCAAGGGGGTCCTAGAATCTCCGTCCTGTTTTGGTTTGAAGCAAAACGGGAAGTGACATGCGCCCGCATCTTTCACCCAGCTGGGATCATTGGAAATCCTTTCCTGGTCATGGAATCAGCCAGCTCTCTGGCATGTTGGGAACCGTGATATTGAAGCAGGAGCCCCTCACTGAGCCCAAGTCCATGCTCTCTCCACCCTCTCTCAGCAGAGGAAGCCCAGGGGCTCTTGGTGCTCCAAAAATTAGCGTTTAGCGTGTTTCAGGTACCCAAGTGACAGTTAATCCCGACCGAATGCCATTAACGACTCCGGGTTACACCTGAAAACAGTATTTTTTTAGTCGCCTCACCCCATCCCCACCTGTCAATCCTTATTCTGTTCTTGACTGGCCCCCCACCCAGATTAATGATAAGGTGATTCTCGGTCGTTTGCCAAGAGAGACTTGGTCAAAGAGTTGACCTAGGGGAGCCTCGCTAGCTTTTCCTTTAGAAACGGTTTTAAAGAGAGACGCACACACAGAGAAGCGCAGGCTTTCAGGCGCTGCGGGCCACGGCCTGCGGGGGCAGAGGGGCTCGAGAACCCACGACACGTTTCTCTGAAGCCGGTGCCCGGTTTTCGGGGCCTCTTGCCCGGCCCGGACTTGCTCGACGGCCCGTCGGGGATGTTGCGGGGGTGGGGGTGGGGGGTGCGTCTTCTTAACCGGGTGTCGTGGCGGTGGTGTTTCCATGCTGGTTCGGGGCGTTGTGTGGTGTGTGCGCGCACAGCGGAGGGGCGGGCGGAGGTGCAAGACCCTCTCTTCCAGGGTGTCCTGGGGCGGTTGCTCCGGTGCCCCCAACCTAAAAAAGGTGACCCCCTCCTCGCGAGGTCCGAAGTGGCGGGAAGCCGGGTCCTCAGAGGCTCCCGAGGGCGAGGGAGGCTCTAAAACCCGGAGGAGGAGCCGGTGCGCCGGGGCCGGGGAGGGCGCGGGCGCCCAGGGGAAGGGGCCGCGGGCTTTCAGGTAGAAACACGCTCCCGCTCGCGGGGCCCCGGCCGGCGCGGGGGGCGACCCCGGGGCAGTGGCCGCGCCGGGCGGGAGGTTTCCGGGCCCCTCCCGCGCCTCGGGCTTGTGGGGAGATGGCGGCGACGGTTTCCCGGCTCCCCCGCCCCGGACGCCGATGGCGGTGCGTTCCGGCCCTCCCCCACCAGCTTCTCCCCCACGGTAGCCGGAGCCGGTGAGGCCGGGAGGGCGGGGAGCCGAGGACGAAAGGCGAGAGGGCGGAGGTTGCGTGGTGCAGGCGGCGGCGGCGGCGGCGGCGGCGGGAGGAGGGCCGGCGGGCGGGCAGGGGAGGAGGAGGAGGAGGAGGAGGAGGAGGCGGGAGCCGTGTCGCACGCAGCTCCAGGCGGGGCAGCCCCGGCGGCTGAGGGACGCAGCCAGACCTTGGCGGGACGGGGATTTAACCGGGGCCCGGGCTCAGCGACCAGGTGGAGACGTCGCCCGAGCCATTTAGGCACCAAGGGAAATGAGGGTGAGTGGCGGCGGCGCCGGGGCCGAGGGGAGGCGGCGGCGGCGGCGCAGGCCCGGGCCGGAGCCGCGGTGTCGCAGTGACTGGGGCCGCGGCGGCCGAGCCCAGGCGCCCGGCGAGGCCCTGAGCCGCCGAGCCGAGCCGCGCCGCAGCGGGGCGGAATGGCGGCCGGGGCCGGGGACTCGTGGGCGGAGGACGCTGGGGCGGGAGGGGAAGCGAGCGGGGCCCGGCCCTGAGTCACCCCGGCCGGCTCGGGCCTGGCCGGGCCGCGGCCCCGGACGAGGGCTCCGAGCGACCAGGCCTGGACTACGCACTGGAGGGGAGGGGGGGGGGGAGGGAAAAAAAAAAAAAAAAAAAAAGCCCGATTCATCGCGCCCGAGGCGGCGGCCTGGTGGCGCCGGCCTCTCTCCTGGCCGCGACCGGCCTTGGGCTGCGGGGCTGGGCGGGCGAGCGAACGGCTCGGGGCAGCCCGGGCGTGCGCGCCTCGCCCCCCCCTCGGCCCCTTTCGTACGGCGACCCCGCGGGGCGCCCGGGCTGGTGCCCCTCCTCCCCCCCCCCACCCCCTCGGGACCGCTAGTCCCCCGTGCGGCGCTTTTCCCCCCGACTCGTGCTCTCAGGAAAGTACTGGGCTCGCGCGCAGGAGGAGCCGCGGAGCCGGGCTGTGCTTTCCGGTTCCCCGCCCGCAGGCTCTCGGGGTCCCCGCCTGCATTGTTGCGACTGTGCAGGACGCTATTATTGGGTCACAGTCGCCCCTTTGCCCCGTTCTCTCGGGGGAGCGGACCGGAGAGGGGCGCAGGGATGTGAGTGCGGCGGCCGAATGAGAAGGAGGTTCCCCCCCCCCCCCCACTCCGCCCCGGTGCCCGCGAGTCGGGCCGGGCCTCGGCGCGCCCCCGGCCCTGCGCCCGGCGGGAGCGCGCGCTGACCCCGCAGGTAACCCGGGGCGCCGGCGTGGGGCGGGGTCGCCGGCCGCCTGGTTCCGCCACCTGTGCCGCGTTGGGGTCCCTGGACGGAACGGCTGAGAGAGAGGGAGTTGCTTTAGGAACATTCCTTGAGACCGATCCCCAAAGTTAAGGGTTTTCTCTCTTTAGCGAGCTCTTTGCCAAAACCGGGATTCTCTTTTCCGATTGGATCGCTGTTGTTGCTTTTAGTTCGTAGCTGGCGTTAGTGGTAAGTGTGCAAATACGGAATTGCAGTTAACTTAACTCAAGTTATTTATGTGCTGTGTGTAGTTGCCCTTCCCCGAAGTGGCATTAAAACAAAGTTAGGAGTGGAGTAAAATGGTCACGCTGTTTTTGAAATGCTCTTATTCCGAGTGGCAGAAGGGGAACTAAATTCACTTTTTTAACTTTAAGCCCTGAGTTTTTAGGACCTAAACTGTGTGCAGTTTTAAGTTTAAAACCTCGTCTTGTGGCCACCTTGCCTACCTGATTTTCTGAGATCCTGGAGAATTTATTATGGCTTGTGTAGCAAACTAGGAAATGTTTGAAAAGCAAAACCAGTTTTGTCAGGGAATTTGGGGGTCGGATAGGAGATTTTCTTTGTTTAAAAAGGTTCTTGGATATTAGAATTTTTTGGTTTTTTTTTTTTTTTTTTATTTTTTTACTTGGCATGCTGTTTGTTGCTTTCCCTGGTAAGAGGAATCGCATTTCCAATTCCAAAGCACACAAACTTTAACCCTAGGATGCCCATTTGGGGGGGTTTCTGGAGAGTGCTCATTAAGTTTGAGACGGGTGGCTGAATTACTCTCTGAAAATATTAAGCTTTTTTTTCCGTGGTTGGCGCCATCTTTTAAAAGCAATTTTGCCAGAAAAGAAAAACACGGTAGTTAGCCTAGTATTTCAATTTCTCATGCCTCCCCTCCGAGCCATGCTCAGCTCTTTGCAGCAGTGTCTCCCAGTCCTAATGTCTGGGAGACCACATCAGGAGGCCGAAGGGACCCACGAATGCCTCAGCTGATTCTGCAGTTTCCTTCCACCTTACAGCCCCTAAGACTCCTTTGCGTCTTGCTGAGTATCCACGAGGTAAGTAACTTAGTGTTGATTGTCATTACAGCCTTCACACTTTTCAGACTATGAAGTCCTTGAAGGCAAGGGATATGCCTTATTTGTGCACCCCCACAATAGGATAGACCTCTGCCGTGGATACTTCGGTTGTTTTTTGAATCAATAAATCCCAAACAGTTCTGATCCCCGGGCTGTGGCCACTTCTGATGGGGGCTGCAGAAAGCACTGCGCTTGTGCTGGTAGGAATGCAAATTTCATTACAATTGCTGTTAGCCCCAGGATCGAATACAGTGCCCCAAAGGAAGAATGCCCGGGTTTTCTTTGTGGAAATCCAGGAAAGTGTTAAGAAAACAAGTGGCAAAACTTTAATTAGCATTTTTCTCCCCTTCAGAACTAGTTTTAAGGTGCAGCTTTACAGTTTTTAAAAAAACTTTTTATTTATTTATCAATTGATCGATTGCAACAAGATTGAAGTATTTTCCGCCAGGTTAAGTATTTGCAGCCTTGCCTTTGAAATGAAATCCCTTGGGAGCTGAGGCCCTTCCCTGTTGAAGAGCTGAGGTGCGCCCAGCGGAGGTACTGGAGTCTGATGTGACCTCACCTCTCCGAAAGGCTATTCTTTCCTTGAGGCCCTTTTTTGTTTGTTTTTTTGGTTTTTGTTTTCTGTTTTAAGAAACTCCCTCCTAGTATCCCCAGGAGGCACAGGGGGCCTTTCTTTCAGCATCGAAAATTAAAATGAAGGTACTTGAAATTTTTTTATATTCATTTTTGAGAGACTGAGACAGAGGGTGAGGAAGGGAGGGGCAGAGAGAGGGAGACACAGAATCCGAAGCGCCCCCCCCCCCCCCCCCCCACCTCACAAACCACAAGATCATGACCTAAGCCTAAGTCAGATGCTCAACCGACTGAGCCACCCAGGTGCCCCAAAATGAAGGTACTTTAAATTGAGGGGCTGTTACTTGCCATTCTTCAAGTTAAAAATCAGGGCCCCCAGAAACTTAGGAATGTATCTGTGTTTTTCTTCTTTGCTGTTTCAGCCCCACATAGTTCCCAAAGCCCCCGGCCTTCTATCTTCAGCAGTAGAGTCAATCTGGAATATGAGGTCTTCAGGGGAGCATTGGCTTATTTCGAACTTCTCATTGAGATGTACCTAGAGAAAAGAGTGTCCCATTTTTAAGGGCCAATTCTGGGTTCACCTTGCTCTTTTTACTGATACCTGGTACTTTGTCAGTAAAGTGGTCATTTGTTTTTCAAAACTGAGGGGCAAACATTAAATGAAGAGTAAATGAAATTTGGAAGGAAGGCCCTTATGTTTATTAATAAGGACTTTCAGCTCCCTGTTTATAACACGTATGTTCAATCATGCTTTAAACAGAATTATGATGCCTAATGATGTTAAGGTTTTTTATTCACACAGATATTTTCCCACCATATGTATGTTATTTATTCACTTATTTTTGCCGAGGACGTTTTGCATAGAACATTTTGCTTGGTAGAGAAGACCTGGGGTCTGATTCCAGCTTAACTTTGCTGGGCCTGTATTTCCTTATTTGTAAAATAAGATGGTTTTTAATTGATACTATTTTAAGACTTCTTTAGGCCTTCAAAGTGTGTGGATGCCATGGGAATGTCACAGCTTTTAACAGCATTTGAAAAACTGTCCTCTAAAGCATAATCTTACTCATGTGTGAAAAACAGACTTGTGAAACCTCAGTTTGATAGTCATTTAAATTTTTTCCTTTGGGCAACTTGGATCAAGTAAGCAGAGTCCCCTCACTGGCTTCCACTCCCTGCTCCAGCAACACTATGGCTGTTTCCCCGTGCTGGGCTTTTGTCCCCTGCTTTTGCTCGAGCTTCCCCTCTGCCACCTGACGGACTCTTGCTGCTTCAAAATGGTTCCACTTAGGCCCTGACCTCTTGTCCCATCCCATCCAGGGCTAGGAGTCCCCCCGCGCTCCTCCTCCCCCCCCCCCCCCTTTGCCATCCCATGAGGCCTGGCCTGGGTCCCTGTCCCAGCAATTTACCCTCTGATTGGACTGGGTGGTTTCTCCCCCTAGATGGACCTCCGTCAGGGCTGGGAACATATGCCATCCATCTGTCCCCTGCACCTAGCACCCTGCCTGTGTCTACATTCATTTAACTCCTACTGTGTTTAAGAACAGACTCCCACCTGGAATTTTTACCAGACTTCATAAAGTGTGGGTACCGCTGCCTAATCTACCTTACAGCATAGAGCTAAAGAAACTGAGGCTCTGAGTACGGAAGGTCAGACCTAGTAGGTGGTGAATCAGCCTAGGACGAGGCGGAGAGACTCCGGAGCTCAGGACTGCAGACAGCTGCTTCCTGAGTGTTTTCTATGAAAGAGGAGAAGAGATCAGAATGGAAGTGCTTTAAAGATTGATAACCCATCACGACAGCCGAATTCATTGTGCAGCACTCTGCTTGACCGCCAAGAATGCTTATTTTTCTTGGTCTTTCAGCAACTGGTGGGCACAGAAGGAGAGTCATTAGGCACTAATGGGATAGAAGTGAAAGGTTCAGGGGGCACCTGGGTGGCCCAGTTGGTCAAGCGTCTGACTTCGGTCAGGTCATGAACTCATGCCAAGTTCAAGCCCAAATCGGGCTCTCTGCTATCAGCACAGAGCCTGCTTCAGATCCTCGATCTCCCTCTCTCTGCCCCTTCCCCTTTTGCACACCGTCTCTCAAAAAAATAAAAAGAAAGAAATGAACAGTTCTGGAACTTCAGGACTGTTAAATTGGATGTGATTCATTGGCCTTGCAAAAACGTATAAAAACCATTTGAAGACTGTTCAGATCTAACAAGTTGTGATTTTTAAAAAGGCCTGTGTCAGAAAGTATTTTGGAAGACCTAGAATGAGTGTGTGCAGCCATTTAAAATCTTGTGTGCATGAAGTGTGTAGGCGCTGGTGAAAATTGCAAACTGGTTGTAATTCTAGGGTGGTGAACTCGTGTGCTTTTTAATGGCTTCCCAAAAAACGTTTTAAGAAACAATAGATAGAAAAATTTTTTAAGAAACCAAATGATCTTAAGATGGCGAAAGCCTCTCCCAGCACACTACCGAAAGTAGGAACTGTAAGGGAAAACAATTCCTGTAAAGGAAAAAATCAGAATAATTAAGTTTCTGGATGTTAAAATGCCAGAAACAGAAGGACAAATGGCAAACAGAGATATTATAAACTTACAAGCAATTTAACTTTCCTTACAGAAAGAGGACTTGTAAACCAATAGGATATAGAAGGCACCTTCCTCTGCCATGGGGAAAAAAAAAAAACGCGCAAACTAGTACTTTCTAAAAGAAGGGGCAGGAAACACGGAAGTTTCAGCTCCACCAGCAGTACTCCTAGAAATGCCAATCAGGGAGATCCTGTTCTTAAAAATTTTGGCATAGAAGAAAACATAAACCGCTTCAGGTGAGGATATGGAGAAACAAGCCCACTCGTGCGTTACTAGAAAGAGTAATTTAGTATGACTTTTCCGAGAGAAATCTGTTGACACAAGCTTACAAACTATGTGTGCCCTTTGAAATCACTCACTCTAAAATTTAAGAGCGGAAATGATGAATAGATTGATGCTCTCATGAGGACACTTATTTAACACCCTCATTTGAGCGTTTGTTGTCAGTGTTTTGCTTTTAAGGACAATTATTTCATCATTTTTAGATAACTTTGCATTTCTGTAATTCTGTATTAATGATTATTCCCTGAGCATCAAGTGACAGAAACATGCTATAAAACCATTTGTAGGAGCGCCTGAGTGGCTCAGTCGGTTAAGCATCCGACTTCGGCCCAGGTCATGATCTCGCGGTCCGGGAGTTCGAGCCCCGCGTCGGGCTCTGTGCTGACAGCTCAGAGCCTGGAGCCTGTTTCGGATTCTGTGTCTCCCTCTCTCTCTGACCCTCCCCCGTTCATGCTCTGTCTCTCTCTGTCTCAAAAATAAGTAAACGTTAAAAAAAAAAAAAATAAAAAAAAAAAAAACCATTTGTAATGTCTAAAATTTTAGGGTTGTGGTATGTGAGTACATACCTTAAATAAAAAGATGACAAACCAAAAAGTCATAGTGGTGATCTCTGAGCAGTGGATTTATGGGCTATTTTTAGTTTAGTTTTTCTGGTTTTCATTTTTTCCTCCCGTTTTCTACAGTGCACGTGTATGTATAATACGGTGGATTAATTTGTAAAAACGACCACAGAAAGAACAGTGGAGCTGGTGGGTCTCCTTGGAGCGAGGCGGTTCTGCTTGGTTTTGCGTGGAAATGGCCTTGGTGTTGGCTTTGCGCGCCGGCGTGCTGTCACTGACGGTTCAGTGTGTGCGGGGAGGGCTGCCCGATTTCCCGTTCTTTCCCCCACACCTTCATCCTTCAGCTACTTCAGGTCCCCTCACGGTTCATGCTCTCCCTGAAACCACCTTAATCTCGTGAAACTCATAATTTTGAGATTTTAGTAAATTCTCACACTGGATTCGTTACTGACCGGTTGTCTTCGGTGTGGAAGCTTCCTTTTCTTGGTGATGCTGTGAGCTTCCTATCCTTTTTTGCTGACTTCATAACTCCTAGTATTGGGTGCAGTTTTAAATTGAGTGTGTATTCTAAATGACACAAATGAGGAATGCAGTTGGATTTAGGAGAAAAGAGGTACATAGAAGAAACATGGCACCAAATGCCAGCACTCAAATGCCTTTACTATGTAGGTGTTAGTTAACCGTGTCGTGACTGAAGTAGTTAAGTGTGCCCGAGAACCAGCCGGAAGTCAGGACATGGGGGAAAGGCCGGAGCCCAAACCTCCCTCCCTGCTGGATGGAAGGAGGCCTGCCTTCCTTCCGGCCCAGAGTCCAGTTGTGCCGGACCGGAGAGAAGTCGAGTGCTTCACCACCTGCGGGAGGGTGGAGAAGAGGAAGTCCCAGAGTGGTGTTTTCTGACTTCCACCATGTGAAACATTCAAAATCCAGGAGGTTTCCTTGTGGGTTCATCTTAGGTGTAGTAACACCACTTTTTACTCAGCATTTACTCAGCGCCAGAGACCAGGCTGGACCCTCGTGGGTGACTTTGGAGCTGCTCTCCCTTGGCTTTCTGCTCCTTGGAAATGCCTCACTTGGGACGGAAGCCTCTCCTCCACCTTCCTGGTTGATGGTGAACTTGGACGCAGTGCCGGGACATTTTACCCGGGTTCAGAGACTCCCCCGGTCAGCGTCTCCTATTTGACACAGTGAAGAAAGAGCACCAACAGGGGCCTCAAAAGACACAAAGGCGGGGTCGGGGGGAGGCTTAGTGATGGCGGTAGATACTCAGCCTGTTGAGCAATTTGCCCAGTCTTCCCTTCAGTGGTACTTTGTAAATGTTCTGTGTGTTGGTGACTTTGCCGCGTACGGGTTGTTTTTTGATGTCTGTAGGTGAGCTGGGGCATTCCTCTGGTGAGGCATGTCATACAATCAGCTTGATATTGTGAAGCTTCATTTGCTTTTGTGGGGTTTTGGGGCGTCACTTTTATCACGAAGGTGTTCCGCTTTACACGTTTACTGCATTTTCACTGTTTTCATTTGGAGCCGTATTTGTCCATCTGTGTTCTGTGACATGTAAGTGACGGGGGTGAGAGAGAAGATCTGTGAATAAATAAATTTAGGAAATACTTGGTTGCACACTCAGGGACCTTTGACATGTTAGTATATGTTGCTCTTGTCACAGGGAGATCTAGATCTTCCAGGGGATATATGTCTTCCAGGGTGTGTATGTCTGTGTCCGTATAAGGTGGACCCTTAATACAGCCTTTGAGGGAAGAAAACCCTTCTACCATATTAAAGAATGTGTTTTGTTTTGTAGAACACATTGATTTTAGACTCATAGGTGACAACATGCCTTGAAGTAGCAAGTGATCTCAGTAAATCGACGTGTTCATTTTTGTCGTGTCTTTGGCAAGCACCGATAATGGAGTCTGGAGGCACTTGTGTTCTTGGGAGCACTGTGCGCGAGGTGCCGCAGAGCCTGGGATCCTGACGAATACGGTTAGGTGTAGAGTTGTCTAGAAGTGATTTCTGCTTCACTTTATTCCGTGTCTGAATCCTAAATGCTCTTACAGGAAGTATCTTAAAACAATTTTTTTAAGCACATGGATTAGCATTAATTTATAGTCAGTGCTGAGGAACACCAACACAGTCAAAGCGTGCGTCACCCGACGTTTTCTTGGTGGGGTCCTGCTAAAAGTACTTTTTAAACCTGGAAAATACTGGTTTATGGCATTCACTACAAAGATAGGTCAAACATTTTTTTCTTTATAACTTGAAACTGCCTGGACTGGAAATTTCAGTCCGTTGAAAATCAGAAGTGGTGTCCCTTTACGGCCCTTTACGGCAGGATTCTTCCCTGCTCTCTCCCATGGGTTCTCCTGCATTTCGAGCTCGGTGGTTTCCAGAGTGTGAACAGTGTTCTCAGGAGGTGTTAGGCCGGATTAGTTTGGGAAGCATAACCAGGTCTGTTTTCTGGAGCATTTTGGCCTTTTTCAAGGAGGGAATTTAACAGGCAGTGATTCCCAAAGTTTTCAGCCAGTTCACCCCCCCCTTTTTTTTTTTTTTTTTTTGCTTGAAAGATCTCTTGACATTAGCTTCTGCGGAGAATATGTTGCTCTTCTAGTTGTATCTTTTCTTTTAGTGGACGTTCAGGAGCTCTCTCCTGACTTGATTCTCTGTTCCAGTTTATTTTGCTGTGGGGCTTCCCGGTTTTGCTTCCGCGGAGGTAGTTGTGATGCTTCTGACCGTTGGCTCACTGGCTCCTGCGGAGCTCCATCCACACTGACCTCCCGACACGTCCTCAGGGCTTTCGGTCCGGCTGCCCGGCCCTTAATCCGCTCCCGCCTGCCCCAGGCGACTCCCATCTCTCGCTCCCTGCACCGGGCCCAACTTCTCTCTCACTAGCCGCCTAGCAGAGACTCCATATTCCGTGAGCCAGCTACCCAGTTCTTCCTCCACAATGCTGTGTACTCGCACCTTCCTTTTTGGTTCCAGTGCCGGCTTCGTGACCTCCTCGCGCTGCCGCACCTGTGTTCAGGCTCAGCCGTGTGTCCCGCGAGGAGAGCCTGCCCCCAGTGCGGCTGGGAGTCCCCGTGGTTTCGTGGATTGGGCTCTGCTTGCGGTTCTCGAGCGTCCTCCCGCTTGCGATCCCCCCTGCTCCCTGGAAGCTCAGAAAAACCCTGCGGCCCCGCGCTGGGCGCAGAGCCGCAGGCCGCCCGCCTCCCCGCTCCCGGCTCCCCGACGGGCTCCTAGACGGCGGGCACCAGGGGCGTGTCGGCCGGCCCGATGCTTCTGGAACACAACTTAATGGCGTTCCAGTAAATCAGACCGGTTCGTGGGAGTTCTGTTAACTTTGAGATTTTACCTATGATGTAGACATTTTCTTCTGATGAGCTGATTTTTAGAAAATGTCTGTGGTTGAAGGATTCACAGACTGTTAACCAACAAACCATGGTGCACTAAAATTTCCTTGTGAACGTTTGGGTGTGGTGTAAGGTAAACCTCCGACCTGTTGCTTTGTTGGTAGATGTATCAGGTGAGTGTGCGTGTTTGTTCGTAGGACAGTAGATTCCCGTCACAGCTGTAGTGAAAAGCAATTTTAAAACATTCGGATGACTGTGTTGGCAGCAATGAATGGAACTGCAGTTTCACATTTAAAAAAGGATTTTTTTTTTTTTTTAACGTGGAGGAGAGGGTTTTGAGGTATTGAAGGCCTAGTATAGACTTAAGTGAACACATACTCTGTGTCCAGTTTGGAAAAAATTGCTCCTAAAATGTGCTGCGTTTTACATTTATGGCATTTATACCTTGCATAAGTTGGTTTCTTTACAAAGTGTTGATGTGTAAGTTTTATCTGAGAAAATTGAGTTGTTTGTGAAGCTCAGGCCCTCTGAAATATCCTTTTTTACACATGTGTTTCCCCCCTTACAGAACCATGAGGGGATCTGGATTTTGTGATTTTGGTGTTCTTTAAAAAATACTCATTTTCAACTGGAAACATGGCTTGATGGTTTTCAAAATAAGCTATTTGATGCATAAGCTTGAAAGCTTTGCTTGAGAAAGAAAAACGTAAGTTAATGAAGTACATTATGTGAAATCAATGTTGGCGGACATTTCTTTGAGGCTTCCCACGTTAGACTTGAGTTTGACAATAAAGACATTAGTACTTCCCCAGTCAAAACTAGTGTGTTGATAGAAATCATGGGGCTCCTGGGTGGCTCAGTTGGTTAGGCATCCAAATTCGGCTCAGGTCATGATCTCACAGTTCACTGGTTCGAAGCCTGAGTCAGGTTCTGTGCTGAGCTCACAGCCTGCAGCCTGCTTCAGATTCTGTCTCTTTCTGTCCCTTCCCCGCTCGTTCGTGTTTCTCTCTTTCTCTCTCTCTCAAAAATAAAACATTAAAAAACTTTAAATCAGTCACAGTCTTAATATGTAGAATGTTCTTTATGTGTATTTATGTGTGGGGTTTAATTATCGTAGAGGTGCAAAAGAGCCACTTTTCTGTTTCTTATTCTGCCTCTAAACAATAACCTAAAAATCACCAGTATCTTAGTGACTACAAAAACCAGTTGTGTGCCCTGAGAGAAATTCACTACAAATTTTTGCAACTAGAACTGTCTTGATTAGGAGCGGTTCCATTTCTTTTTTTTTTAAGGTAAAAATACTAAATGTAAATCTGTTTCAGAATCCTCTTAGGGGTAGCTGATGTTATGGGTGTACCACATTTTTTCCTTTGTTATGCATATGGCAGGTTGTTCTGACTCTTCGTGGGGAGCAAGATTAAAAAACAACACCAAAAAGCAACCCTCACCTGCCTTCAAGAAAAAAAAAAAACCCTCTGTTACTGAAGGTCATCATCAAATGGCACGTTTTCTGTGAGCTCAGATGATTTACTCAGATAATTGAGAGACTGGATTTATAATTTAATTACATTTGATTGACTCAAAGCCCAGGTTCGATACACGTATATTATGTATCACTCACATAGCTTTTCTCCAGTATTTATAATGTCAGAAGACATAAGTACTTGATGTTGTAATAGCTACTAAGGACTTTCTCAACAAGCTGGTATTTTTCGGGACAGTGACTGAACATGTACGCAGAAGGGGGTGCAGGTCTGACAGGTGCGCCCACAGGAGCAGTAGGCGAAATCAAGCTCCTAGAAACCCTGGGAATCAAGACCCTCGTCCAGGGGCGCCTGGGTGGCTCAGTCAGTTAAGCGACCAACTCTTGATTTCAGCTCAGATCATGATTTCACAGTTGTGGGATCCAGCCCCGTGGGATAGTCCCCCCCCCCTCTCTCTTTTTTCTCTGTCGTTCTCTCAAAATAAATAAAGACTATTGTCCACGCACCAGAAACATTTCAGCTAAAGGAAGGTGATTCTTGATTTCTCTTGGTGTCTTCAGTAGGGTGAATACATTTTTAGAGTGTATTCAAAGCAAAATGTAAAAACCCTACATCAGATAGAGTGTTGAGGTAGGACTGTGTGTCCTTTTTAAACCAATTTGTAGCGAAATGAGAAGTGTCTTTCAAAGTTCACCTAGCTCAGGGCGGTTGCTGACCAGAATTTTTGACTCAGGGTTGATGGTTTGAGTAGCCGCGGCGAGTGAAGCAATGAAAAGGCTTGAGAAAACCCGGACTAGGTGACGGTCTTGTTCGCCTGGCGATGCGGCAGCTTTGGCAGCCTGCCTCGTGGCCGATGCCGGTTAAGGACTTAGCACTGACCCACGAGAGGGAAACCGTTCGCCCCGCGTGCAGAAAATTGGGCGAGTACTTGAACGCCACCGTGGGAACTAGGAGTTGAGACTTCATTTAAACGAAAGGCGACAGGCAGTTGTGGTAAAATAAGCACCTCTCAGTGAAGCGGCCCCCGTGTATGAACCTCCCCAGGGAGGGAGAGACCGGCCCCCTGCACGCGGCCCCGTGATGGTGCCTCGCCAGCCAAGGGCGCGTGTCTGCACACGCACGGCCCTGTGGCCTTAGGATGTTTCCTGGACCGCCAGCATCCCGCTCACCTCCAGGGCCCCCGTGACTCGCTGTGTGTATCCGTTAGCCTGGGTCCCGAAATTGCTGCGGCGCCAGCACGGAAGAGGAATCTCTTGGGTGCCGTTGAGCACTGAAAACTCTTCGGTTGTGGGTTTTCCAGCCTTCGTGGCTTCAATAGGACAGCAACGCACCCGTTAACTGGTAAGATAGGTAAGAAGCGTTCTTTAAGCTGGCATTTTAAAGCATCCTGTTGACCATATTTGGTGGTAGAATGAAAGATTCGGGTGAGTTTTAAGAGAGAAGGAGGAGGTCGATTGCAGGGCACCTGGGTGGCTCAGTCGGTTAAGTGTCTAACTTCGGCCCCCGGCATGATCTCACGGTTGGTGGGTTCGAGCCCCGCGTCCGGCTCTGTGCTGACAGCCTGGAGCCTTCTTCAGGTTCTGTGTCTCCCCCTCTCTCTGCCCCTCCCCCACTCGTGCCCGCTCGCTCTCGCTCGCTCTCTCTCTCTCTCTCAAAAATAAATAAACATGAAAAAATTAAAAAGATTGAGATTTCAAAGAAAATTTGAGCTGTTAGCAACTGGATCCCCAGGTCCGTCAGAATACAAAGCTTCCACCTTCTTGATGACAGATACCCTTTGAGGGGAATCTTTGGAAAGTACTGCTCTTGGTATTATCGGTTATCAAGGGTATGAAGACGTTTCAGGCAACATTAATTTACCTCATTTTGACTTAAAAAAATATATATGATCATGCTCGCTTTGACGTTTCTCCCCTGAGAAGTTTTTCGTTGTATTTTAAATTTAAGTACCACTGTTAGGAATTTCAAGGACACCTGATAACCTTTGTAGAAGTGTTACTACAAATAAAAACAAGTGTCTCCCACGTGCAGGGTGCTCTTCTAAACATTGTATTTATGTAACTCGTCTATTGCTTTCAACACCCCTGTGAGGTCAGTATTGTTTATTGCCCGTGACACATAACTATAGGCACAGAAGGCGAGGAATTTGTGCAAGCCCACATAGCTGGTTGGGTCGTGAAGCTAGAAAATTGAAGTCTACATACGTTTATATATTAACTACAGTATTTGAAAAAGTCATGGCCCTGTGTAACCCCAATCCATGCTTTTTTTTTTTTTTTTTTGAGCGAGACCGAGCACGAGTGGGGGAGGGGCAGAGAGGGAGACACAGAATCCAAAACAGGCTCCAAGCTGTCAGCACAGAGCCCGATGCGGGGCTCGAACCCACGAACCGTGAGATCGTGACCTGAGCCGAAGTCGGACGCTCAACCGACTGAGCCACCCAGACACCCCCGATCCACGCTTCTTGAATTGTTTCTACAGTAGGAAATATATTTTATGGGGAAAACCCGGACATACACAGGCATAACTGAGATAAAAGATGCACTGAGTAATCCTTACCTTCTTGTTACGTTCTGTGAGCTCTTTTTTTCTATTTTACTTTATTAAAAAGTTCCGGTTGCCATTTACAAAGTTGATCTCGTGATCCGCACATCAATGAATTGTAGCCCTCAGCTTGAAAAGCGTACATGTAGATAATCGTGATTAAATCTGATGCCGTTTTTCTTTGTTTTAAAGCGAACAGAAGTGCTTGGAAATAAAATACACGGCAGCACCAGACGAGATCCTTGAATAAATCTGCGGGAGCGTTGTGCCAAAGCTGAGATCTGAAATTCAGTCTTCAGCGGTGGAAACCAGTTTCTGTGGACAAACCCGTCAGTCTGTGCAGCACCTGTTAAGTAGTAACAGGTCTTCTGTGGGTTTCCAAGTTTTCTAAAGCACTTGACACTGGCGAAGCTCGGGTCGCCCTCCTTGGAAGTCACGTGGTAATGAAAGTAGGAAGGGTCTATGTGCTGGCTGAATGGAGGTTCAGTTATGAATTGAATGATACTTAGGGCTTTGAGTGCAGTATGTGGATTTTTAGGATTTGAAAGGACTCTCTTGGTTTAAATGTTCAAGTACTTAAGCTGAAGAAGAAAAATTATTTAATGCCTAAGATGTTCAGAGGAGAAAATTCTGTGCTTAATGACATCTGAAATTTCTCATTATTACAAAATCCTGTGTGTGGGTGTGTTGGGGAATGAATTGAATTAGCATGTGCACATATTTATAATTAGAAAGACAAAGATTGAACACGAGAAGGCAGCTCTGTTGATTCATTTGGTACAAGTGTGAGGGCCTGCTAATTTCAAACCTCTGCGAGTTTTTAGAGAGCGGGGAAAGGCTGAGAGAGAACTAAGCTGTGAAACTTGAAATCCTTTTGTGCTTACCCCACCCCACAGCGGTGAGTCCTGGCCTTGTTTCTTAACTTTTTTTAAAGCCATCGCTGTTAGATTTTTTATGGCTGGTTTCAGTAATTCTTGTCGGAGCTGTGCCTAAGGCCTCTACATCCTGTGAACGTACCTCCTCTCAGCCCCAGCTCTGCCTGCAGGAATTGAGAGCACCCGTCCGCGGCTGGGTGACAGCATGTCCGTAGTAGTTCTGCGTGCCAGTGGGCTGCGTGGGTTTTGTGTCGGTTCGTGTTAAGTATCCTCGGAGATCCAGGCGTCTTCTTAAACCCTTGGAGTAGCAGACTCACCAGTATCTTCCGGAGCTCTTGCGGTGCGCCGAGGCCTTGCGTTCGGTGCCGAGGACTCACCTGTGAACGAGGCCCAGGCCCCTGCCCCCCAGCCCCGGCCTGGTCCTAGAAGAGACGTCCTGTTTTCAGAGAAGGACCCTTCGTTACTGCTGCGTTTTCCGTTTTGGTAGTAACAGAAAGAAGTGTCCGTTTTCTTTACCGAAACCTCCGTTACTCAAATAGCAGGAATTCTTAGCAAAGTAGCCTAATTTTGAATTCAGGAAAGCAAGCAAATACGGTATTTGATATTTGCTTTTTGTTTCCTCACGCTTTCCAGATTATAAAATATAAGTGTATTTCATGAATGAAATAGGAAAATAAAAAATGAGCCCCTACTCTCATTTTTTTTCAAAGACTTCCTTTTTTTTTTTTTAAAGAGCAGTTGTAGGTCCACAGCAGAATCAAAGAGGAAGGCACAGAGATTTCCCACATACCTCTGCCACATACGCAGCCTCACCCTGTTAATCAACATCTTGCACCAGAGTGGTCCATAACCTACATTGACACATCAAAATTGCTCAAAGTCCGTAGCTGATGCTACCACCTACCTTGGTGAGGTACATTGTATGGTTTTAGACAAAGGAATAGTGACCTGTCTCCATCATTATAGTATCATGCAGGGTAATTTCACTGCCCTAGAAATCCTCTGTGTTCTATCTCCCCCAACCCCAACCCCCTGGCAACCGCTGATCTTTTCACTGTCTCTGTAGTTTTGCCTTTTCCAGAATGTCCTACAGTTGGAATTATACAGTGTGTAGCCTCTTGAGATGGGCTTCTTTGACTTCATCACATGCCTTTAAGATTCCTCTGTCTTGTCGTGACCCAAGAAATAGTTCATTTCTTTTTAGTAAAGAGTAATACTCCGTTGTCTGGATGTACCACACGTTAGTGACTCATCCATTCATCCAGTGAAGGACGTCTTCGTTGCTTCCAACTTTTGGAAGTTAAGAATAAAACGTGCAGGTCTTTGTGTGGACGTAAGTCTTCGGCTCCTTTAGGTGAATAGCAAGCAGCGTAGATGCGGGTCATAGGGTAAAAGTACGTTTAGTTTTCTGAGAAACCAGCCGATTGTCTTCCAAGGTGGCTGTACCATTCTGCATTCCCACCGGCTGTGTACCAGGGCCCCTGGTGCTCCATATTCTTAACCAGCATTCGGTGGTGTCAGTGTTCCAGATTTTGGCTATTCTAATAGATGTGTAGGAGGTATCTTGTTCTAATTTGCATCTCCCTGATGACACATGATATGGAACATTTTTTCATAGGCTCGTTTGCTGTCTGTATATCTTCTTTGGTAAGGTCTTTCACCCATTTTTTTTTTTTTAATGTTTATTTTTGAGAGAGAGAGAGAGAGAGAGAGAGAGCCCGAGCAGGGGAGGAGTAGAGAGAGGCGGGGAGACAGAATCTGAAGCAGGCTCCAGGCTCTGAGCTGTCAGCACAGAGCCCGACGCGGGGCTCGAACTCACAAACCGTGAGATCATGACCTGAGCCAAAGTCTGACACTTAACCAAGTGAGCCACCCAGGGGCCTCGGCCCATTTTTTAATCAAGTGGTTTTCTTACTGAGTTTTAAGAGTGCTTTATATATTTTGGTTAGCAGTCCTTTATAAAATGTGTCTTCTGCAAATGCTTTCTCTCCCCCTGTGGCTCGTCTTCTCAGTCGACATTGTCTTTCATAGAAGTTTCAAATTTTCATGAAGTCCAGTTTATCAGTGATTTCCTTTGTGGATCGTGCCTCTGGTGTTGTATCCAAAAAGGCATCACACCCAAGGCCCATCTAGGTTTTCCCCTGTGATCTTCTGGGAGGTGTTTCATTTTGCTCCATTTTTATTTTTTTTATTTATTTATTATTTTTTTTAACGTTTATTTATTTTTGAGACAGAGACAGAGCATGAACGGGGGAGGTCACAGAGAGAGGGAGACACAGAATCTGAAACAGGCTCCAGGCTCTGAGCTGTCAGCACAGAGCCGGATGCGGGGCTCGAACCCACGGACCGTGAGATCATGACCTAAGCTGAAGTCGGACGCTTAACCGACCAAGCCACCCAGGCGCCCCGCTCCATTTTTATTTTTAAGGAAGGTTTTACAAACACTACATGAATAATGTTTGACATATTAAAAGTGTCCTTGTATCTATGCACTTAATGGGTTTTCATCATTTTCAGACTGAAATCAGGTGAATTAGATGGGTCTTTAAGGATCATCTCCTACCCCCTTACTATATTTTTAGGGGGAAGAAAGCAAGCTACCATTTGGGGGAATTTCTGCAATGGGCCAGGCAGAGAACTAGGCATTTTTAAATCTGATTTATGTCTCATCTGAATCTCCAGTTGGTATTTGGGTCTTTAATTTAAAATGAGTTAACAGCATTAGAACTGGCATTGTTGAAGGAACCACATGTTGCCTTCTAAGTGAATGTGATTGGCAGCGCTCACTGGATTTTGATTCTCTGTAGCGGATGGCATGGTATTTTCTCAATCCCACCTGGAGGTGAACTGAGGTGGGGGGGGGTCATGGTGAGATCACCCAGAGGACCCCCTTGTAGAGGGCAGTAGGAAGCATGAATGCAGGCAGAATATAGTCAACTTTCTATCAGACTTTGAATTCAGGGTTACGTGAAGTTCAGCTGTGAGGCTTGCAAAGAAGTTGTTCTAGGAGACCGCTGTTGTAAGTCATCCTCGTTGGTTGTACGTTATTTTTGAATAAGGTATGTGGTTTGTTGTAGAAGCTGAAGCGTGCTGGTTGTCCTGTGCGTCTTCATTTATACGTTTGTAATATTCATGCTTGTATGCTGGCTTTAGAACTTCAAGGGAAAATTCGTGTCCTGCTCGCACTTTTATTCCGTCATGGTAAATGGGGGTGATGAGTCAGCACGTGGTCCCAGCTCGTCCCAGGAACCCCCTGCGACACCAGATACCAGGGGAGGCAGGCCTCTGGCAGGCTCCACATGGAGTCCGGCGTCCTCTCACGTCACTCTGAGCAGCGGGCCGTTTGCGCCTGGCTGTCGCGCGGCTTCTGCTCTGTGGGAGCTACATTCTCGAAGACCACCGTTCCCTGGGACTAGTGCAGTCAAGTGACTTTCTCCTCACAGACCTTTTCCTTGATGTTTCGCAGACCTTTGACGCTGTCGAGGGCTGGAATTTCATAATCCTGCCCTCCCCTGGCTCCCTGGTTCTCCCACCCGTGTGTTCCCTCTTTGCAGCGCTCTCTCCTTTTGGTGGCTGAGAGGCAGGGACTCATTTCCCCTGTGTCCTTTACGTGCACGCTCTAGTCGCCACCTTTCTTTGTTCTTTATACTTTGAAGATTTGATCTGCGTTGTTGAAGACAACTTACATTTTTGTAAAGTACTAAATACATTTCTTCAGGTGTGATTTCCTTTGGAATCCGGTTCTGTATTTTTTAACTGCCTTGGGTGTTTCATTTTGGTGTTCTTTTTTTTTTTTTTTTTTTTTTTAAATCCCATTCAGTGTATGAAAAGGAAGCTCTTTATTTTCCCTTTAGGTTTAGGCTTCTAAACATAACATTTTCTTAATAATATCACCTTTCTCTCAGGGGTTCTCTTTAATCCCTTTAACCCTTGGGGTTTTGCCAGTATGAGAACTTTTTCAGTAAGTGTTGAATTTAGTGATATTAAAAATTTCATAAAGACAGATTTATGAGTGGATGATCATCATTTAACCTAGAACTGCCATGAGACTTGGCGCTTATGAGTTCATATTTATTTACAGTGTAAATAGTATTTATTTTTATGAATACTTATTTATAGTGTTGATCCTCTGGCTGTGTCAGGAGAGCATGGGATGATGCTTGATCTTGGGGTTGTGAGTTCAAGCCTCATATTTGGCGTGGAGCCTACTTAAAAAAAAAAAAGTACAATTATATTGTTGCCAAGTGATTGCCTAAAGCAGGGGGTGTAATTGGTTGAGATTCCTGGGAGACACAGATGTTTTATAACTTTTTGTTTAATCATGAAAGATGTTAAATAAAGTACAGCAAACATGCCTACCACCGAGAATTACACGTTAACCCATTTAACATTATTTCCTACTTACGGTGTGAGTGGGTTTTATAACTACCGTGATTCCAAAGTAAGTATGAGCATAGATGATACTGGCAAGAACTGTCAAAGAATAAGCAAAGTATCTGTGCGTTTTTGGTGGCACAGAGGTACTGCCATAACTACTCTGGTCTGTTACCCACATTCACGATCGGAGGAATTGCCAAGTTTCAGCTAGAGGTTAGTGGAAAATAGGACGTACTCTTTCCCCATCTACAATCACAATCACCCCGAATTCTGTCCATGGGCCCCCCACCTCCACCCTCCCCCATGGGTAACATTCTTACTAGTTTTTGGTTTACCCTCCCATTTTTTTTCTTTCTGAAAAAGAAAAGCGTAACGTGCTTGTTAACGTGCGTGTTAGCATTTATCCCCCGATGCACAGAAGGAACTGTGCCGTTTCCAGTCTGTGCACACACGGAGAAATCCCTGTTATCAGCATCGAGGTCTGCACAGTGGCCCCTTGTGTGGACGTGCCGTCCGTCAATCCTGCCCCCTGGCGGTGGATTTGGGCTTGATTTCCAGGCTTTCGCAGCGACTAAACTAGAGTTGACAACCTCCTGTGGGCTTGGGCCAGTTTATTTTGGGGACACGGTGCTAGAAGTGAGGTTGCTGGGTCCGAGGATAAATGCAGCCGTGATGTCGTCAGACCCGGCCAAGGGAGCGTTTGTGTCGAGAGTTCCCATCAGCCATAGTTAAGTTGTTGTGAATTTTTAACGTAAGGTCTGCCAAATTCTGGAATCCAGAGATAAATTTGTGGAGGTTTGTAGGTACAAGTTTGAGAAGCAGGCCTTGCCATGTTTCATTCCTTCCTGCCTGTGCTCCCGTTTCCGATCAGCCCTGCTCCCACTGTGCCTGCTTGGGGTGGTTTCGAGCATCCAGCTTGCCTTTTCCCGTTGCTGGGAGTCGAGGTCCAGCCAGTGTCTGAGCTCTGATCGCCTCCAGATCCATTCCTCTGTCTTTAGGTGCACTTGGATCCCAGGTCTACAGAGCCTCCCGGCTGCCGTCTCCAAAGTCACATCAGACGCCTCTCTTCCCTGCGCTGCCCACTCACAACAGAGGCCTGGGGTCCTGTGCCTGCACCCCCAGCCTCGTGGGATTCGTTTTCCTGCCTCATGCCCTTCGTCCCTCGTGAAGCACCCTCCCGCTCGCTCTCCTGCCCTTCAAATCCTGTTCATCCCCCAAGAAGCGGTTCAGAGCACACATCTTGTGAAGCCTTCTTGATCATTGCAGCCAGGAGTGATTTCTTTCAGACCCGCTGAGCTCCTGGTGCGGTTTTTGTCTGTGTTGTTAATGTGGCAGTAAATCATACATGCCATAGGGCATCTCTTCTGGGACCTTCAGCTAAGCCTTTCAAATTAACATTTTCACTTGCTTCTGTGTGTTGCAGGAGAATATAAGCCCCTCTCTGGGCAGCATCTTAAATAGCAGTTCTGAAAGTTGTCTTTCTGGTAGAATACTTGATAATACTGCTGCTTGGGCTGAGTGCCGTATGTTTGCAGAAACCTGGTCATTGTGTAGACAGATACATTCCTTTCTAGAAATGAGCTGAATTTGACCCATAAAAATGTGTAGCTGGCATGCTTTAAAGCTGTTTTTTTTTTTCTTAACAGCTTTATTGAGGTATAATTCACATACCATAAATAAAGTTCAGTTTTAAATGCATAATAATTGATTTTTAGTAAAGTGACAAGAGTTGTGCAGCCATCACACAGATCGGTTTTAGAGCATTTCCATCACCTAGAAGAGATCCTGTTGTACCTGTTTGCAGTCACTCTTGATCCCCAGCCCGGCACCAATCTACTGCCTGTCCCTAGAGTCTGTCTGTTCTGGACATTTTGTACAATGAATGGACTCACATAGTCTGTGGTCTCTTGGTTCTGGTTTTCATGTAACGTGTTTCGGGAGTTCATGCTGTAGCACGTATCAGTACTTTGGTTTTTATTGCCAAATTGTATTCTTTTGGGAGTAGATGATATTTTGCTTATCCATTTACCTGTTACTGGACATTTTGGGTTGTTCCACTTCAGGGCTGTTAGAAAAATGTGCTATGAGGGGTGCCTGGATGACTTAGTTGGTTGAGCATCTGACTCGTGATTTTGGTTCAGGTCTTGCGGTTCATGAGTTTGAGACCAGCAGGTGGAGCGTGCTTGGGTTTCTGTCTCTCTCCCTCTCTCTCAGCCCCTCCCCTGCGCTCGCACTCTCTCTCTCTTAAATAAACTTTAAAAAATGTGCTATGAAAAATTAAAATAAATAAAAATGTGCTGTGAGTATTTGTATATAGGTCTTTAGGTGGACGTATGTTTTCTTGGTTTTTCTTGGTGGACATCTAGCACTGGAATTGATGGGTCATGTGGTAAGTATGTTAACTGAACCTGGTCTTGTAATGCCCCAAATGTTTAAATCTTTGAGTGAAGACATAAGGCAATTCAGGCACTCAAGATACATTCAGGTCTTGGGGATTTGGCTTTGAATTGGTTGTTTAGGAAATAGAACCACTTCCCATTTGGCCGTGCGGTTCTGTTGCTTCTCTTACTTTATAGCTATGGATTTAAATGTTTGAATGACTTCAAGTAAGTAGAGAGACAATTCAGATAATGTCTCTAAAAGCCATCTATTAAGATATTCATTGAATTTTTTATACTTCTTGTCCACTGTAATTGCTTGAACTTCATTGTGATCCCTTAGTTCTATATAGAAATGTAATAATATACTTTATAAGTAAGTAAATTTGGGAAGCCTTGAATTTCAGTCATGAAGCCATGTAAACTTCTAAGGTGGTAAATGCCTTTGCTTCTAGATGTACAAGTGAAACCCTCATTCTTGAATGTGCACATTGTTGGCCTACATTTATAAGCTATTAGCCCCTGTTCTAGCATCTTTAAGATTCCTTCTTGATCAAAAAGGTTAAAATTTTAAATAATTAACATTCAAATGATAATTTATGAATATTCAAATGAAACCGTTTTAAACAGATTTAAACCGTTTTAAACAGAGTGTAAGTATAAATGTCCGTTTCGTGAATTTGCTAGTTCTTCCGTGATCTTGCGTTTGCAGTCATTTGAACTCGTCGTTACATATTGTCATCATGCAGTTTTCACTTGGCATTTTGTGTGGTTCTTTTGGAAGCCAGGTTGTGTGATCTCTTGGTAGCATGCTTCTTAACGAAGTGGAGGAAGAAATCTCCACCTTAGTAAGGGAGCAAGCAGTGTGGGATGGGGTGATGGACAGAACATGGCTTTGGACTCCAAACATTTAGTGTTCTGAGTCCTTGCTACTTATTTGCAGCGACTTGGGGCAAACGAGTATCTTTGAGCCTGAGTTTCCTCATTCGTAAGAGATGATACCGTGCAGAAGATATAGTTATTGTGAGGATTAAGGGAGAGAAGGTATTAAAGCTCCTGTTGGTACAGAGCCTCGCATCGTAGCCTGCAGTAAATACTCTGTCCTTTCCCTACACAGATAAGACACCCACGTGGAGCAGTCCTACTTGATGCACACCGGGGGTGGGTGGTCAGGGATGCGGTGGAGTGTAGACGAAGGTCACTGGAATGAATTCATTCACCAGAAGGAATGGCTGTTGGTGTTTTAGAAAGTAACTCGGGCGGCAGTGTGGAGGGTGGATCGGAAGGGGTAAGACTGGCGACAGCGAGGTCGGCGAAGAGGCTTGTGTTAGTGACCCAGGTGAGACGAGAGCGTGGGGACTGGAGTCGTGTAGTGGGTACGGAGAGCCGTGGGGACGCGGGAGCTAGGAGGGGAGCCCCGACTTTACGACGAGGTCAGGACAGGGTGGGGTCAAAGCTGACTTGTCTTCGCAACGTGGGAAACGCGGAAGGGAGTTGGTCAGTTTGAACGTGGAGAGACCAGTCGGGAGGCCCGGGGAGGGCCCCCCCCCCCGGAAGTGTCGGCAGGGGTCCCGGATGGAGGGGCGCGTCGGTGAGGTGCGGCGAAGGCGGCCCTTCGAGGTGAAAGGGTGCTTTCGTGACGGCCGGGATTTTGAGTTGTGCAGCCGAGGCTCCCGGAACCCAGGTGGGAGGAGAGGCAGCGGGGGCGGCGTTCAGTCCTGGACCCTAAGAGCGGGCAGGAAGGGAGGACGGGGAGCCGGGTTGAGGGGCGGCGTGCGGCTGCGAGTGTGCACAGGGTTTTGCGGCCGCGGGGGCCGCGGCGGAGCGGAAGGGCCGCCACCCCACGCTGCGAGGGGGGCCAGTGGGGCCGGAGGCGGCTGCTCTGTTTTCACCTCCTCTCAGCCGCGCGCGTCAAACCCCAGCTGGCCTCTTCGGCCTCTTGTCCAGGCATCCCGTGGGCTGACACTTCGGGGGGATTTAAGAATTTTCTTTTCTTTCTTTCTTTCTTTCTTTCTTTCTTTCTTTCTTTCTTTCTTTCTTTCTTTCTTTCTTTCTTTCTTTCTTTCTTTCTTTTTAATGTTATTTTTGAGAGAGAGAGAGAGAGAGAGAGAGACAGAGTGTGAGCGGGTGAGGGGCAAAGAGAGAGGGAGACACAGAATCTGAAGCAGGCTCCGGACTCCGAGCTGTCAGCACAGAGCCCGACACGGGGCTCGAACCCACAGCCTGTGAGATCGTGACCTGAGAGAAGTTGGACGCTTAACCGACTGAGACACCCAGGCGCCCCGGGATTGAAGAATTTCTAATAAAATTTAAGAATATCTCAGCCTGGCGACGCTGCGGTGTCCGTTGTAAATGGCGTTGAGTACCTTTAAGTACCTTTAACCTGCTGGACTGTTCTCTGGTGTGTTTCTGGACCAGCCAGATCGCGAGGAACCTGAGCCTCTGCTCCGGCTTTACGACCCTACAGACCTCTGCAGTGACACGGGGGAGCCCCCCTCCTACCTTCTGGAATAGTCCACCACCTGTTCCGCCCCACCCCCCAAGCTCCGCGTGGGCCGCTTCCCATTCCCATTCCCATTCCCATTCCCATCCCCATCCCTTCCCAGCAGCCCCGGCTTGAATTGTCCTCCCTCCCATTCTCTTGCTTTCCGTCCGGCTTTTTTTTACTTCGCCCGTCGGGTAGGTTTGCTCAGGTTTCTGTTAGCTTTTTATCATGGAAGATAGAACACAGTGTACAGATACAACGTACGCATCTGTCACTCAGCTTCTTTTTCCTGCCGTATTTTGGAGTAAATCCCGGCCATCCTGTCATTTCATGCATGACAGAATGTGTCCCTAACAAATCTGGTATTTTGTTGTTGCTGTTCTTCCGCTCCAGCACCGTGAAACCGTAGTGGCCGTGCCCCCCGCCAGGCAAGTGCTTGGGGGGGGGGGTGCCGGCCCTCTCTCCTCTCCTAGACGAACTCTTGTGTAAAAAACCAGTATTCTATATAAAAACATTATCGTTCTGTACGTGCTCCTTCCTCTGTCACCTGTTTCGCTTGCGAGTCTTTCCGAAACTCGTCTGTTGTGTGCCTGTCCGCCGGTTTAGTTTTGATTTCTCCTGTTAGTGGACGTGTGGGTTGTTTGCAGGTTTGGGTTTTTGTTGTCGCTCATACAAAGCAGTACAGTGAAAGCACGTGTTTGGTGTGCACACACACGCGCGCACGCACACACAGGTTCCTCTGGGTGTAAACCATCCTGCGGTACGTTCGTGTCTCACGTGCCATGTTGCAAATCAGAGCCGGGGGGTTATGCGTACTTTTACCCAAGTGTTAGAAAAGTAATTCCTTGGTTGAGTAATACCCACGATCGTGTAAATTTTGAATCAGATTTAAAATGTTAACTAAACCAGAAAAGCTAAATTCCGTCTCGTTTCTATGTCTTCGGTTTCTTGCGGGAAACCTTTTTCATTCCATGCGACCTCTTCCCCTGGTTTAGGGACAGTCTGCTCCCTTTCGGTCAGGATCATCCCAGACTGGCAGGAGATGCTCCCGAGGGGGTAAACGCGGCCTTGAGCTCTGGGATTTCCTCACCTGGCTGTGCTCGGTGACCAGGGAAGCTGCATCTCAACCCTTCGTTTCAGCGACTCTGGTTTTAAGCGCGTGCAGAAAAAGTTCAGGACTCTGTGGTCCACCCGCCCTGCATCCCGCCCCCCCCCCCTTTGCCCTTTGGTGGCACACCTGCCCTGCTCCACCATTTTAAGGACAGAATGTCACACGTTGCTTCTGCAGAGTGACCTCCTTCTGATACTTGGTGGCTTTTCAGGTGTGCATACCGTTGACGGCCGGGGCAGTTTCACAAATGTTCTTAAGGTGAACGCAGAGATTTGAGTCACTGGATTTGCATGGTTTTGTGGGGTTTTCTGGGTCGTGTGAATAACGGATCATTTTCATCGATCACCTCAGACCACTTACAGAAAGAACTTGTTTTTTAACGGTGAATTTTATTACATTTTCACTGACTCCAATATAGCCTTTACATTTAGAAGAAACTAACATTTTAAGTCAGTGTTTGTTTGTTTGTTTGTTTGTTTTAATCTTTCTACATTTTTCAAAAGCCATCCACCTAACTGAAGCACTAGAAATAGTGTTTTTGTTTTGTTTGTTTGTTTTTTGGAAAAACCTTGTCGTTTGCACTCCTGTCACAACTCGGATCTGAATGATCTTGCTCTCACATTCCTCAGTATTGGCTGCTGCAACAGTACCTGCTAGAAGCGTTCGGTCTTCAGAAATGGGGGCAAATATCAGGACTTTATTAACAGGCAAAAGCGGTTTCTGGCCTTTTGGAGCAGTTGAGGTGAAAGTGAGGCGGGGATAAGGTGGGTTTCTCCCCTGGAGTAGAGATGTAGTTTTGTTCCTTAAGGGTCTTGAGAATTTATATTCCTACCTGTTGTGCTTGAGGAACTGTCAGGGGACTGATACCTTAGGAGAACACAGAAAAGCTTAATTGCTTAGATGTCTGGTGAAGAAACGCTTGGCCCTGTAGTCCAGTTTGGGGGCCGAGTCTCATAAAGTGGAGGCCGCCCTCCGTCCTGCAACTAGACGCTTAAATCGTTAAATCGCCTCTGTGTCTCCCAGTGGCCGCGGTGACACGTAGCACCCCCACGGCTGCATTGCACGGCCTCTCTGCCAGAACCGTGCCCCCCTCCCCTCACTTCTGCCCCCACCTCACTTCTCCGTGGAGCTCCCTGGAGTCTGACCCTGTGACGAGGACACCCCTCTGTAGCCTCTGTCCACATCCTTAAACTTCCTCACTCATCTCCGGAGGTGAAGCCTCCTGGAAGCCAAGCTGTGGCTGTTCGTGTTCTCCCACATTCCACCAGCCTCCAGGTTGAAGGTGGCTCAGTGCCCCCGACCCCGCCCGGTGTTGACGGCCGTGGTCAGAGACTCACTCTCTGGAGGCCCCGCCCGCTCCGCTCCCAGTAGCGGTCGCCTGTCGCCAAGGACTGGCGAAATTCACCGCCCAGCTCGGCCTTCCGCTCCGTTCCTCAGCACCATCATCTCAGGTGACTCACTGCCTATGGGGACGGTGCTCCTGGTGCCTTGACCTTCGCTTCCTTGAGCTCCGCCGTGTTCCCGTTGTTCTCAGGCCGGGGCCCTCAGCCTCGGCCTTGTCACCAGACCGCCCCACTTCCAGCGTTGTCGATGTGGCGGGCCGCTGCCCCCTACTAGCGCCAGCCTTCTGTCCTGTCTCTCGGCCTTTCTCAGACCTCACACCCCTCTTCCCGCTTTCTTCACCCCTTCGTGGCCAAAACGGTCTGCATTTCTGTGTCTTCCAACCCGTTCCAGTTGATTTCTGTCCTGAAGGCTGCAGTGAGACTTTCCTTGCTGAAGCGTCACCAGTGGCTTAAATAGAACTGAAACCAGAAGCTGCATTTCAGATACGATGACGATGAAAATAATAGCCTTTATTCACTGTGTTGCCTCACTTAGTCCTGACCCCTCTGAGATACGTTAAGTGATTTACCCAAGATCATACGAGAAGTAGAGTGCAGAGCCTTTTGTATGACCGCGATGAGGCCCTGCCCGCCATGGCCCTTTCTTCCCTTGGCCTCCGGAGTGGGGCTCCTCTCATTGTTTGGGGCTGTAACTTTGCAGGTACAGACCCTGTGGTTCCCCATCATCTAGTCAGTTTCTGAATGTTCTCAGGACTGAGTTTGGGCCCATCTCTTTCTGTAATTTCTCTGATTAACGCTGGTTCTGACTCCAGTAGTGCCTGTCAGAATGATCTCTCCAGAGCCCCGCTCCCAGGATGTTTCTGTGATGCTTCTCAGATCCACCGTGTCCAAAAGTAAACTGTCTCCCACCAATCTGTTCCTCCTCCACTGTGTTCTGACCTGGTAGGTGGATCCATCGTGCATTTATCACATAGATGATACATATAGGCGTTTATCACGCACACTCAAGTCAGCAGAAGAGAAATCCTTAGAAGGTTGCCTGCTGCAGTATCACTTACAACTGTTAAAAAAGTAAACACCTAAAGCTCTTTAGCAGGGGACTAGTTTGATGAACAATAGGATTTTAGCTCACAAAAACGAGATACATTTCAGTAAGTGAGATGTATTTCATTATTAAAGAAAAAGTTGCAAAAGTGTGTGGTCAGCTCCGTGAGCCTTAGTTAGAAATGAGTAGGGACCAGTGCAGAGTAATCTTTAAAATAAATAAATAAATAAATAATAAATAAAGCAAGCTGCGTTGTTCCTTAAAACATTAGTTTTCTTGAAGAAACCTGTCCCGAGATCTGTTCAGGAAAAACCACTCTATGGCCAAGTCCGCTCGAATGAGAAGTGCTTTATACTGTCGTTTTGATGGAGATTCACAAGAGGCGTCTGCTGATTAAGGCCTCTCGAGTCTCGTAGCCAACGAACGTGTCAACTTTGCCGCAGTTAGTGTCTCCCGTATCCCTTGATGCTCTATTCAGTTGATATTCCAGTCAGCGTTCAGTGGAAGGCTGTTGTAAGTGCTCATTTAAAAGAGCCCTTTTATTACTGCTGAAACTCTGACTTCCTCATAGCAAAGAGGAGGTGTTTTTCAGGATTCCTGGAGGTTGTTCACCTAGCACTCCTCCTCAGCAAAGACATCCTGTGCACCATTAATGTTGAGAAATCGGCTGGTTGGTTGGTTCACAGTGTGAATTGTTAGAAAGTCTGTTTACTGCGGATTCTGTTGACTTTTCTGTCCCTTTGGAACAGCACGGTCTTTGAGGGGAGTCCTTAAATAGACAACCTCCTTTCTCCTGTTAGGCTGTTTATTCTGACTCGTGTCCCATTCCGCCGTCTTGCTTTCCTAGGCGGACACGAAGGAGAAGAGCGCGGTGCGTCTGCATTTGTGGTGATTTGTTCGGCTTCGTGAGGTACAGCTGGGCTGCCGCTGCTTCCTGTCCTTGACCGGTTGCGTTTTGTGCCTCGGTTTCCTCTACAAATCAGCATTTCTCCTGGATGTTCGTGACCGCAGACGTGAACGCTGTAACGTCAGGGGGTTGCGATACCAGAATACTCTTGAAAACTGCCTGGTTTCCTGAATAGATACCTGGTTGAGTTTTGCCATTTGTTTCTCGTATTGATTGGCTTTTTGGACCTCCAAAGGTTTTTAGCTAACATATTTTTACCCCTTACTTAAAAATCACTCGAAACTCTTTTTATGAAGTCTGCTCAAGGCCATGGGCAGTTTGGATGGCCTGGTCGTGAGGTGGAGGCTGTCCGTTTGTAAAGTGCTCTGTCTCCGAAGTTGCAATCCTGGCAGATAAGGCCTCGTGGGCGCCTGCGTCGTGGGTTATCACCCCAAGCAGTCTTCCTGTCCGTTTAGTTCACCAGACACTTGGGCGACGCACGTGCAGATTAGCCCCTTGCCCCCTCACCCCCAAGTGGAAAACCGCTTACCAGAGCGCCGTATGTCCGTTTGGACAGCCTGGTGGATACGCGGGTGCCCCACCTGGCTGCCCCTTCGAGAGGGGACTTGACTGCCAGCGTGGGCGGCACGGGCAGCAGACGGCCCCCGCTTTCAGCTCCTCCGGGCCCGCCTCAGCCGCAGAGAGCTGCCCGGCCTGGCCCACTTCGAGCCACTGAGGCCAGTGGCGGCCAGAAGGCCCGGCTCTGCGGCCTTGTGTGTAGCATTGACAGGGCTGGCTGCAGAGCTGAGGGCCGGGGTGGGGGGTGTTGGAGGGGGGCAGACGCTTCATTCCTAAGAAGGATCTCCCACCCAAACTCTGTCCCCGCCTCTGCCCCAGAGGGGCCACCCGGACACCAGCAGGTGGGCTGTTGCTGTCAGCGCGTGGCTTCACCTCGAAGACCTTTTCCTCATGTGCTTACTTGGAACGTTTCCTTGTCGACTGAGTTCTGGATTCCTTTCCTGTCATATTAGTAATAAATGTTGAAGCGTACGGGTGTGAGACTCCCTAGGGGATACTGAGACTACGAGGTAAGGATATCCTCTTTAAACTATTTGCTTAAATAGGTGAGGACGTTGTGAATTTTTGAGAATCTCACATCAGCTATGTATGAACCCTGAATACTCAGTGGGGACGATAGAAAATCAGAGCAGGTAGTTTCAAATAGACTAGTTTGCTTATTTTCCAGCATATTCTGCATATAAACTGAGGTGTGCCGTGGTACAAAGTTACACGTATAGAATTAGACGCAAAGTGTGTGTAGTAGAGTCAACTTGACGTTTTATTTTTATTTATTTATTTTTAACTTAATTTATTTTTTAAATTTATATCTGAGTTAGCATATAGCACGACGATGATTTCAGGAGTAGATTCCTTAATGCCCCTTACGCATTTAGCCCACCCCCCACCCCACCACCCCTCCAGCAACCCTAAGTTTGTTCTCTGTATTTAAGAGTCTCTTCTGTTTTGTCCCCCTCCCTGTTTTTATATTATTTTTGCTTCCCTTCCCATATGGTCATCTGTTTTGTCTCTTAAAGTCCTCATATGAGTGAAATCATATGATATTTGTGTTTCTCTGACTAGTTTCATTTAGCATAATACCCTCTAGTTCCAAATGGCAGTAATTGCCATTGTAATACTCCATTGTATATATGTATATATACCACATGTTCTTTATCCACTCATCCGTCAATGGACGTTTGGGCTCTTTCCATCCTTTGGCTATTGTCGATAGTGCTGCTAGAAACATGGGGGTGCGTGTGTCCCTTTGAAACAGCACACCTGTATCCCTTGGATAAATGCCTAGTCGTGCAATTGCTGGGTCGTAGGGTAGTTCTAGTTTTAGTTTTTTGAGGATCCTCCATCCTGTTTTCCAGAGCGGCTGCACCAGTTTGCATTCCCACCCGCAGTGCAGAAGCGTTGCTCTTTCTCCGCATCCTCGCCAACATCTGTAGTTGCCTGAGTTGTTCACGTTAGCCATTCTGACAGGTGCGAGGTGGTATCTCACCGTGGTTTTGATTTGTCTTTCCCTGATGGTGAGTGATGTCACCCTGACATTTTAACGTGAAAAGGTTGTGTTTGATCTTCTAGAGCGTGAGTGAGTCTTGGTGTAAAGACTTAGAACTGGAATGGGAAGTGTAGTAGAGGAAGAAAGAGCACGTAAAGAACGTGTTTGGGCATATTTGGATGCCGATGCTGAGTTAGGAGAGTGGAGTATTATTATTTTATAATAAAATAAAAGTTTTTTATTTTAACTCCAGTATTAAGATACCACGTTCTGTTAGCTTCAGGCGTACAATACGGTGAGTCAACAAATTCTCTCTTCTCGGTGCTCCTCGTGAGAAGTGTACTCTTTAATCCCCATCGGCTGTTTCATCCGTCCCCCCCACCCACTTCCCCTCTGGTTAGCATCAGTTTGTTCTCTATAGGTAAGTCTGTTTCTTGGTTTGTCTCTCCTTTTTTCTCTGCTCATTTGTTTGGTTTCTTCAATTCCACTTACGAGTGATACCATATGGTATTTATCTTTCTCTGGCTTATTTTGCTTAGCATTATACTCTGGCTCCATCCATGTTGTTGCAAATGACAAGATTTCATTCTTCTTTTATGGCTGAATAATACTCCATTGTATATATGCACCGCATCTTCTTTATCCGTTAATCGGTTGATGGACACTTGGGCCACTTCCATAATTTTACTGTTGTAAATGCTGCAATAACATAGGAGTGCATGTATCCCTTTGAATTAGTATTTTTGTCTTTTGTGGGTACTTAGTACGATTACCAGATCATAGGGTGGTTGTGTTTTAAGGAACCTCCATACTGTTTTCCACAGCGGCTGCACCAGTTTACATTCCCACAAGCAGTGCAAGAAGGTCCCTTTTTCTCCGCATCCTGGCCGACACTTGTTTCTTCTGTTTTTGATTTTAGCCATTCTGATCGGTGTGAGGTGATATATCTCATTGTAGTTTGATTTGTATTTCCCTGATGATGAGTGATGTTGAACATCTTTCCGTATGTCTGTCGGCCAACTAGGCGTCTTTTTTGGAGAAATGTCTTTTCATCTTCTGCACGTTTTTCAATTGGTTTATTTGGGGTCTTTTTGGTGTTGAGTTGTATCAGTTCTTTATATATTTTGGGTACTAACCCTTTATCACATATGTCATTTGCAAATATCTTCTTCCATTCAGTAGGTTGCCTTGCAGTTTTGTTGTTTTCTTTGCGTGTGGAAGGTTTTATTTTTATGTAGTCCCAATAGTTTATTTTTGCTTTTATTGCCCTTGCCTCAGGAGACATATCTAGAAAAACGTTGCTATAGCTGATGTCGTAGAAGTAGTAATACTGTCGGTGCTCTTGTCTAGGATTTTGTGGTTTCAGGTCTCACATTTAGGTCTTTAATCCATTTGAGTCTATTTTTGTGTATGGTGTGAGAAATTGGCCTGGTTTCCTTCTTTTGCACGTAGCTGTCCAGTTTTCCCAGCACCGTTTATTAAAGAGATGGTCTTTTTCCTCTTGCATATTCTTGCCTCCTTTGTTGAAGATTAATTGACCATATGATTGTGGGTTTATTTCTGGGTTTTCTCTTCTGTCCCACTGATCTATGTGTCTGTTTTTGTGCCAGTATTGTACTGTCTCGATCACTATAACTTTGTAATATAACATGTAGTCTGGAATTGTGATGCCTCCACTTTTGTATTTCTTTGTCAAGACTGCTTTGGCTATCTGGGGTCTTTTGTGGTTCCATACAAATTTTAGGATTGTTTGTCCTAGTTCTGTGAAAAATGTGTAGGTATTGATAGGGATTGCATTAAATCTGTAGATTGTTGGGGTGGTGTAGACGTTTTAACAATATTTGTTCTTCCAGTTCATGAGCATGGAATGTCTTGCCATTTGTGTTGTCTTCAATCTCTTTCATCAGTGTTTTATAGTTTTCAGAGTACAGGCCTTTCACCTCTTTGGTTAAGTTTATTGCTAGGTATTTTATTATTTTTGGTGCAGTTGTAAATGGAATTATTCCCTTAATTTCTCTTTCTGCTGCTTCATTATTAGTGCATAGATATGCAACAGGTTTCTGTACCTTGATTTTGCCGAGTTCACTGAATTCCTTTATCAGGTCTAGTAGTTTTTTGGTGGAGTCTTTAGGGTTTTCTTTAGATAGTGTCATGTCGTCTGCAAATAGAGTTTTAGTTCTTCCTTATTGCTTTGGATGCTTTTTATTTATTTTTCTGGTCTGATAACTGTGGCTAGGACTTGCAGGACTATGTTGAATGAAAGTGGTGAGAGTGGACATCCTTGTCTTGTTCCTGACCTTGGGGGAAAGGCTCTCAGTTTCTCCCCATTGAGTATGATGTTGGCCGTGGGTTTTCATAAATGGCCTTTATTATGTTGAGGTGTGTTTCCTCCAAACCTACTTTGTTGAGGGTTTTTATCATGAATGGATGTTTATCATGAATGGATGTACTTTGTCAAATGCTTTTTCTGCATCTACTGAAATGATCATATGGTTTCGTATCCTTTTTCATTGTTGTGATGTATCATATTGATTGGTTTGTGACTATTGAAATTGGTTCCCTATTTGTTGACACCCTAAAAATGAAAGAACCTAAAATTCACACCAGGGTATTGAGGAATACTGGCTTTGCAGAATCCAGATGTCAGGCTTGTGGTTCTGACACTTTCTAGCATAACATTGGTTAGGTTTGATTGCTTCCATAAAAGGGAGGGCCAGAACTAACTATCTTTAAAGTTAACCTCCAATCTTACTGTAATTGGTTTTTATGAGCAAATATTTTTGGTACACAAATGCGTAGTACATAAATTTTCCACTTTGCAAGTGTGTCACATACCAAAAGTTAATGGGTTAGCTTCTTAGGTGCTTTATTCCACAGTAGTAGAGTTGTGTCTGTTTTGATTTACTATTAATAAGAGTACATAAGACAGTACCTACAATAGTGCCTGGCACATGGTAGTTTCGTACTAAATATTTGTTCAGTAAGATATTACTGATCACTGAACTCCTGGGCGTCTTACAAGTCTGTTTAAACACTGTATTAAAATATGTATACGTTTGTAGTGACCAGAATAACAACATTACTAAATGAATCAGTAAGAAAAATTTCAGCCTAGGGGCGCCTGGGTGGCTCAGTCGGTTAAGCGACCGACTTCGGCTCAGGTCACGATCTCGCGGTCCGTGAGTTCGAGCCCCGCGTCGGGCTCTGGGCTGATGGCTCAGAGCCTGGAGCCTGCTTCCGATTCTGTGTCTCCCGCTCTCTCTGACCCTCCCCCGTTCATGCTCTGTCTCTCTCTGTCTCAAAAATAAATAAACGTTAAAAAAAAAAAATTAAAAAAAAAAAAAAAGAAACATTTCAGCCTAAAATCTAGTGTTTGAAGGAAAAAGTGAAGAAACCAGATAGAATTTAATGGAGATTCTAAGTGAGGGTTTGAGGGTAAGTTTAGATGCTTTATAATGGTGATACTTCATTATTTCTAAATCCTTTAAAAACATACAGCTTTTCAGTTCCCCAATTTGTTATTTCATTTATTCATATACAACATTGATCTGTGTGCCGGGCTCCGAACTAGGTTCTCAGCAAAAGAGATGGTCTCTGTGCCATGAATCCTTCTCTGCAGAGAAGGGAGAGACACAGGCCTGGGATTACCAGGAATGAGAGTTCAGAAGGGAAAGTCCCACGAGGCGGGCGCGCCTCACTGGTCTGGGACTTCTAGTGAGTGTCACCTGGCTGGACGTGGGCGGGGTGAGCACAGGAGCTTTCCGGCCCAAGCAAGCTTTCCGGCCCAAGCAGCCTGGGGAGCGGCGGCGGTGATGATGATGACGACGACAGTGACCGCTGGGGAAGGAAACGGAGGTAGTAGTGAGTGGATGTGGCGTGACCTCGAAGGTTAAAATCAGTAGCACTCAGATGTGAAAGAACAGGAACGAGGCATTCGAATTTTCCCAGGTTTCTGGCACTCACTGAGATGGGCGGCACCGGTGAACGGGGGATCTGGGGGCAGCTCCTGCGTTCAGCTGTACGCCTGCTGGGTGTGCGAGGTCTAGGAGGGGTTGTGAACTGGGCACTGAGATGTGTAGGTGGGCCTGGACTCGAGAGAAGCAGTCTGGGTTGGAGATACGCTTCGTGAGTCACTGGCAGGTGGGGGTTTGAAGGAAGGAGGTTGGGACACGTCCCCGTAGTAACCCGTTGAACTTGAAGGTACTTTTATGCGGCCCAGTGGAAGTGATACGTGAGGAAAAGGTGAAAATGGAAAGAGTGGAACATTTTTCCCGGTTGCTGCTAGGAATTAAACGGGAAGAAAGAGGAGTAAAAGAGCATCTAGATGGGTCTGAGAAGGCTTATCTAAGTTAGAATCAACTGAAGTGTGTGTGTGAGTCCGGGGAGTCGAAGTGATGATTTCCCCCGGGTGGAACACAAGGAGTGCGGGTTTAAATAGGTCGCGCCACCAGGCGGTACTGCGGGTCCAAACACACTGTCAAGTGGGGTGTTGGTGGGTATGATCCTCCCAAGGGAGATGGAAGGAAAGGCAGATGGAACATTGATTCCGGGAGCATTTGCGAAGTGGCTGCTGGGTGGTTGGTTTCCCTAAAACTTGAGGGAATTCTTCTGTCAGATATGTTTATGTTCTACATTTGAGCATACTTCTTTGAGCATATGCTGTAGAATACTTGCAGGATCAAGAGTGGTAGTGTGGCTTCATAAAATAGTAGGTCCCAAAGCTTAGATTGTAATTAGTAGAGGGGTGCCTGGGTGCGTCAGTTGGTTAAGCGTCTGACTCTTGATCTCGGCTCAGGTCTTGATCTCAGGGTCGTGAGTTCAAGCCCCGCGTTGGGCTCCACACTGGGCGTGAAGCCTCCGTAAAAGCTAAATAAATATTAGAGATGATTTGGTTTTCAGACTTGATCCACAAGTATGAACTACATTCTCCTCAAATGTGCCTTAGGCTACAGGGAGCGCTAATGCCATGGAAGACGGAGAATGTACCGAATTACTTGCTGAACTCAAATTTGCACTGGCAAGCTTTGACAACCCATTCTTACTGCTCCAGACATCATTTACCTCCAACATTTATTGTATGGAGCCATTCAAATAATTCAGTGTTTCTTAATTTGACAACAGAAGTACTTGTTTAAAAACCTCCACATTTCAGTGTGATGTACGTAGGTGATCCTTAAGGTGTGACTGTAGTATTACGTATTGAGAAGTACTGAGTTACTAGGCTATGGAATACCTCCGGCCCTTTATCTATGGATCTGAAATCCTGAAGCATTAAATTCTATTTTGCAGGAGCCTTATACACTTGGAAATAATAGCCAGTATTAATTGTGAAGCGTTGACTATGTGTTAAATATCGATAAGGTAGTAAATAACAGAGGCATTATCTTATTTAGACTTCACAGTAACTGAGAAAAATGATCTGCCCCCCCCCCCCTTTTGAGGATTAAGAAATCGAGGCTGAGAAGTGAAGTACCTTGCCGAAGACCTCATACCTAGTAGGTGTGGAGCCGAGCTTCAGACCCCGGCCACTGAATTTAGGGGACATTTTAAGTTTTGATGATTCCTGCCAAATTCCCTTCTAAAAGGGGGAGTGACCGTTTCCCTGCACCTTCAACCTCCCCAGCATCTGCATTCCTGCAAAGTGCTAAGTGAAAAACTGTTAGAATTCACAGGTAACTAGTGCGGTTGGTTTTTCCTACTTTTTAGGTATTTGTGTTTCGCTTTCTGGGAGTTAGCTTTGCATTTTTTCCTTTGAGTTTATCTTTCTAGTTGTTATGTAGGCCAAGTGGTTAAGTTTAAGTTTTGATGCCTTCAGGGGGCAAAAAAGAGCCGACAGTGTTAGCTGTGCTTCTGCAGTTTCAGCCAGCTTTTCTTGTGAACACTTTTCTTGTGAGTTCATAGGATTCCAACCTAAATCCCTGATCAGTAAGCTTATCTCTGTACGTAGACCATCTAACATGAGTTTGTTTCCACAGAGAAAGAGAAATATTCTCTAGATTAGAGTGGTGCCTACTAATGCCCACAGACTGAATATTTCTGTGTGCGTGGCAGGCACCCCATTACCCACCCCAGGATGTCGAGAAAGAATTAATTGGCTTTATTTCGTCCTCAGGTTTTCCTGCAATGAGATTTCATTCTCTACCTATAAAGGACATCCTTTCTGAGCTGCTGTGAATAAATTTGGAATGATACTGTATATTTTCATCTGATGGAGAATTAGCTGTACCTTGAGTTTGGATTGCTGCACTGGACGACCTAAGAATATCGCTCACGATGTCATCAAACAGGAGTCAGAATCCCCATGGACTGAAGCAGATTGGCCTTGACCAGATCTGGGACGACCTCCGCGCTGGAATCCAGCAAGTATATACCAGACAAAGTATGGCGAAATCCAGATACATGGAGCTCTACACGTATCCTACTGCTTGAGCTGAGATTAATTTGCTTAGAAGTTCAGTTATTCACTAGTATGATCTGTGAATGGTTAGAAATTTTACATCGTGTTTTCTCTTTTCATTTTCACCCTGTGATATACTCAGAGTCCTTTTTTACCTTTAAAAATGAACTCACACTCTTTAAGTTTTTTGACCAGGGATAAAATTGGCTAGTTGGTTAGTCCAAAGCAGTGCTGTGCAGTGTAGTCGTTACTGACTACGTGTGGCTGTTTACATTGGCAGTCACTAAAATGAACAGTTCCTGAGTCACGGTATCTGTACTTCAGGTGCTTGATAGATGGCACACTACTTCCGTCGCTGTGGAAAGTTCCATCGGACCGCGCCAGTGAAAGCAGGAGAGCGCTGGTTTCTGTGTTGTCTGCGGTCGCCTTTGTGCTTCAGGGCCTGAGCAGGGTGCTTGCATCAGAAATGGTCTGGTCCTCCGTGGCTCAGGACGTGGTTCAAGGTCCGCACTGGCCTCTGCGCTGACAGTGCGGGGCCTGCTTCGGATCCTGTTTTCCTCTCTCTGCCCCACGCTCACTCTCTAAAAAAATAAATAAACATTAAAAGAAAAAATAAAAGCAGTCTGGCCCACAAAGCCAGAAATATCTGCTGTCTCGCCCTTTATGGGAACAGTTTGCTGACCCTTATCTAAAGGGTTACCACATAGAGCAAAAAGCTTGACAGTCATGACCTTGTTTTACAAATACGGTATTAAAGTATTTCATTCGCTCATTATGTGGTCCATGGTGTGTGCAGGGGACTGTCTGCCTGCCACAAAGGTCATGAGGGTGTAAAAGACATAGCTCCTGTTCTCTAGTATGTACTTGACGATACACTTTTTAACTTGTAAGTTTCTTGATTCCATTCAAATATAAGAAATTGAAATTTAAGCTAACTCACTAGACAGCAGATTGCTACTGCTTTGCTGGTTCTAGTAGTTTAAAGTTGCTAGTTCAGTGGAGATTTAATCTTAGATTTTTAGTATGTATCCATAGTTGTCAAACTTCGCTGTGTGATATTCCAGTGTACCCTCAGCTATGCTAACATTTTAGGATCGTCCCCCCAAATAGACGTGAAGCTGCATGTCTAACTCAAAATTAACTTAAAAGTTATTATAGTTGTGTACATATTCCTACGTGCATGTACATTTACGTTGTTAAAAAACCAACTTAATTGAGATATAACTCCCATACTGTAAAATTCACCCTTTTTTAAGTGGTTTTTAGTATATTCCCAGGGCCGTGCAGCCACCAACATGGTCTCGTTTTAGGACATTTCCATCACTGCCAAGAGAAGATCCGTACCCATGAGCAGTCACTGTCGTTCTCACTCCCCTCGGTCCCCGGCAACCACTAATCAACTTTCTGTCTGTGCATTTGCCTGTTCTGGACATTTTAGAAACGTGGAATCACACAATGTTTAGCTTTTTGAGACCGGCTTTTTTCACTTAGCACAGTGTTTGTGGCTTCAGCCTTGTGTCACGTGTCTGCACATCCTCCTCCTCACGACTGGATCGTAGGGACACATACCACGTTTTGTTCATCCGTTTGTCAGTGATGGGCCGCCTGGGTTGATTCCACCCTTTGGCTCTTACTGAACTATGTTGTTGTGAATATTGTTATCTTGGGTGGATAGCTGGGAGTGGATTGCTGGGTCACAGGACATAGAGAAAGCCTTTAAGGAGGATAGGATGTTTGACAGAAGAGAGGAGGTTCCTCCCCTCGAGGGTTGTGGCTTACCTAGGTGTATGACCTTTATGATCTTTTTTGTTTTTGTTTAATCCTGTAAGTGATGCAGCTGAAGGTGGTGGTTTCAGTGGCGAGACAAGGCACCTGGCTGGGTTTCTGTGTGCAGAAAGCCCAGGGAGCCCCGGTGTGGAGACCAAAGACGTCTAATTGCTGATTTGTCTCTGGGGAATTTCTTAACATGTGATTTTTGGCTAAATCAGATTGGTCCTCTGTCCAGGACCATGCCATGCTCTCAGAACTCTGAGAATGTAGAGACAGCAGTTACTGGCTTCTTTTATTCTGTAAATAATTAGAATGTGTGGTTCTGCAGTTTTTAAATTTTTTTGGAAATGCTGCCCTTCAATTGAGTATTCTTTTCCTTCCAGTTGCGTTTGACAACATAACAGCTTTATACATTTATTACGAGTGGAGAGGCCGACTGAGTCTAAAATATCTTACTTTAATTCTTCAGGTATTTATGAAATAACGGCTACAGCTGGAGCCTTATGTGTCAGGCCTTGGGCCAGGAAGCATCTTCGTCTTCCTCAAGGCTTGCATTGCCCCCGAGGGCTGGTGGGAGTGACCCTCCTCTGTTGGTGTCGGAAACCACTTCCCCAAAGGCTCATGTAACTTGCTTGATACGGCAGCCAAGTAAATGATGGCGGTACTAAAATGCGCAGTAGCCTGACCCTAGAAACCTGCCTTTATCCGCTAACTACCTTCGGATTCTGTATCTGAGTGAATCCTGTTGCTCAAAGTATTTGCAGTATTGGTGGTGTTATTGTCACAACTAGAACTTTGGGGCGTCGCACACGCTTTTCTGGAGCATGTGGTCACTTGCGTTGAGGGTCCCCTGAGACCCGATGCTGTTGGAGACACCACGGCAGCTCTAGCCCCGCCTCCGTTTGCGGGACACTGCAGATTTTTGTAAAGTTTTCTCTTCGGGTGTGTGTTCGGTCTCCGTGTTAACCACTTGCTGACTCGCCTTTTAAAATAATCTCCTCCAGGCTAGTTTACAGTGACATCTGACACTTGGCGGTTGTCAGGTCGTGTTTCAGGTTAGCGGGTGCTTTTTGGTCCTGGGAGGAGGGAGCAGACTGTGCACCCACTGTTCACTCTGCAAGGTCAGAGCGTCCTTGGCGGTAGTTGCTGACGGAGAATGGGTTAGAATCAGGCGAGAGGAAAAGCTGGTTGAGAGAAAAGAGGGATCCTTTTCCTTCCTAACTCTGGCTGGGGGCTAACGGCTCAATTTTTACCCTTTGTTTATCCTGGAGAAACATATGTGACTTGCTTTCTAGAGAAAATATCCTGCTTTTGAATGTGAAGCAAATATTCTTAGAGCCTTATTATACAGTGTAAACATTTTTCTTGACTTTTTAACTCAAAATGGCAAAGGAAAGAGAAAGGTGTTTTTGGAAAGAAAACAGTCCCAGAGCATCTGCAGTCAGAAAGATCTAGTTCACTCACCTTTGTTTCCAGCTGCTACTCTCAAGGGCTTCATTTTTCTTCTACAGTTTGAGCCTCAAGCCCTTGCTCCTCCCGGCATGTCTGTCTGTCCAGTCTTTGTCTCCCCGCTTCTAACTTTCCTTGATGTCTTATGTACTATACAGCCGACCCTGGAACAGCACGGGAGTTAGGGGCATTGACCTCCTGTGCAGTGAAAAAGCCGCATATAGCTTGACCCCCCCCAAAATTTAATAGCCAAGTACTTTCAACTGTGGAAACCCAACTAAGAACATAAACAGTCGATTAACACACATTTATGTCATATGTATTGTTTACTGTGTTCTCACAATAAGCTAGAGAAAAGAAAATATTAAGAAAATCATAAGAGAAAATACATTTACACTACTGTATGTAGCGAAAACAAATCACGTTTAAGCAAACCCGTTCAGTTCAACCCTCTTGTTCAAGAGTCAATTGTTGGGGCGCCTGGGTGGCTCAGTCGGTTGGGTGTCCAACTGCGGCTCAGGTCATGATCTCGCGGTTCATGGGTTCGAGCCCCGCATAGGGCTCTGTGCTGACAGCTCAGAGCCTGGAGCCTGCTTCCCATTCTGTGTCACCCTCTCTCCGCCCATCCCCCACTCACACCCTTGTCTTTCTCTCAAAAAGAAACAAACCTTGAAAATACATGTGTTTTTTTTTTTAAAGTCAAGTTTTTTTAAAAACTCAATACAGCAACTTTTTTTTTTCCCAGTAAAATACAGGCGTGCGTTCTGTGCTGGTGGGTATGTAATAGGTGGGTAAACAATAGCAGACTTCTTTCTTTTTGAAAAATTGAAATAGGTAATGTAATTTCTTAGTCGGTTTATTGACACTTCAGGTGTCATGCTTCGCTCAGAGCAAGCGTGGGTCTTGATGAGTGGAGCAAACGTTTATGGTGAGAACGCAGGATAATGGAGGGTCCTTGTGGCGTAACTGAGAGCGGCCCATCTGGTCGAGTGTGGTAGAAGTTTCTGGTTTCGCTGGGCGCCAGATCTGCCTGTCCTCCTTTCCAGGTCACAGGCCTTTTTTCCCTTGGTCAGTATATACCGCAAACCATGTTTTGCCTTCCCCTGGGATCCAGAGAAACCTCCGCGTTGGTGTCTTTCATTGTTTCCTTATGTCTACAAAAGTTCTCATCGCTGGAGTTCAGATTTTTCCCTGTGGTGCTGTGAGCTGAATTAGTTTATCGTGTTTTATTAGCCTCGTTTTTTGTTTGTTTTTCGAAGTCTTCTTTTTCCCCAGCAGTACACTCAGGATCCCGTTCCTATTTCCAAGTCTTGGCCGTTCACCTCGCAGTAAGTGATAGCAGTCAGTCAGGATTCATATTTACTCTCCGTCCTGATGTTCTGTGACACAGTTCATGGTCCCTGGGCCTGGGGGCACTTTTGCACCCAGAGTGAGCCCTCGGCCGCGCATGCTTCGCAGGCACAACGTGCCAGGACGTGCTGGTCCCTGCCGCGGCCCGGTGCCTGCCAGCTGCGTGGTCACGTCCCAGCTGCTGCTGTCACTCGTCAGGCTGACATGCTCTGGCCCTGGCCAGCTCTTCCTAGGAGCCGTGGGGAATATTCCAGTAGCTCAGCCTACCTGCTGCCAGGTTCCCTCTTACCTTTAGAGAAAACTCAGAATCTCCTAGAAAAGCTGATCAAACCGAAAGAATAACAAATTCTTTCACAACAGATTCATGATGACCCGTGTCTTCTTTGAAATCACCATCCAGCCCAACGAATGCATTTGGGTGTTTTCGTCTTGTACTTTTTTTTTTTTTTTAATAGTCTCACATGGATATGTTTGGCTCACCTAATGAATGTGGCTAACATCAGATAAACCTAAACATAAAGGTATTTTACAGTTTTTTCAAATGTAGCTACCGTTCTCCTATGTATTTATCCAGACTTTTAGAGTGAGGTTCTAAAGGACATAACTGATTCATAGAAGAAATGCAAATGGTCTGTAGGCGTATGAGAAAATGTTACAACTTATAATTGTTACAGAAATGAAGAATTAAATTTTTTACACCAAAACTGAAAACCGTTTTAAGAGAAGTGATTGTAACCAGTGTTTGGCAGACTACAGAGGGAGGTGAAGTTCCTGTCGTCAGATGGAAACGTTAGTTTGCTGTGATCTTTCTGGGGAGACATTTAGAAATATAAAGACAGTGTTTTGGCTTTTTAACTTTTAACTCTGTTCTAAGGAAGTCGTGGTATTCAAATTGTACGTACAAGGCTATTCAGAATATTTTAGTAATAGGAAACCGTGGAAACCAACCTCAGTCTTCATCACTAAAGATGAAGTGGTATTTAAAGGTTATAAACAGCCAATAGAGATACACTGTAGGATATTCTTGGACATGTAATAATGTCTGTAACAAGGGAGAAGCCGGATGCAAAGTGGTACGTGTTCTGTGAACCCTCAGTGCATCCTCTTTGCTTGTGAAAAGCCACATCGCCCCGTATTGAAGGTAGCTCTCCAGAGGTGTGGGGCTTATCGCTGGTATTTTTTTTTTTAGTAGATGCTAATTTCTTTTTTTTAATTTACTCTGGAGAGAGTGAGAGAGCACACACGCGAGCTGGGCAGAGGGGCAGAGGGAGAGAGAGAATCTCACACAGGCCTCACACTCCGCAGGGCTCGATCCCACAACCCTGGGATCGTGACCTGAGCTGAAATCAAGAATCAGACACTCAACTGACTGAGCCACCCGGGTGTCCCTAGATGATACATTTTTAAATGATCTTCTGTGCTTTCTAGATTTTCAGTGTAGAACATGCATATCAAAATACCATTTATCAGTTATTTGTTTTCATTATGCAAATATAAGTCCTAGTTACACTTACTTGCAAAACTCTGCCTTTCACCACTGACCTAATACTTTTAAAATAGTTTGTAGGGGGTGCATGGGTGGTTTAGTTGGTGAAGCATCTGACTCTTGATTTTGGCTGTGGTCATGATCTCACGGTTGTGGGATTGAACCCCTCCTCTGGCTCCATGGTAGGCGTGGAGCCCGCTTAAGGTTATCTTTTTCTCTCTCTCTCTCCCTCTCTCCCTCTCTCCCTCTCTCCCTCTCTCCCTCTCTCCCCTCCCGTGTATTCACTCACTAGCTCTGTCTCAAAAAAAATAACAATTTTTAGGATTGAGAAACTATATTTATCTTTGAGGGAGAACCCACAGAAATGATATTGCATCATTGCCTCTAGAAGTGATATTTTGTTATTAGTTGTACAAATGTGCTATGTTCAGGTTCTTTTCCTTCTAAATGTGAATCCTGGTGTACATATTTAGACTGCTTTGAGCATTTTCAAACAAATTTTATAGTTAATCACTATCAGTTGCAGGCAGACTTGGCTTTTGAGATAGGCTGTGGATGTGCATTTGCTTTATACGGGACATCCCTTTTCGGAACTGTACCGACAGTGGCCCAGCGACGGCTCGATTCTTTCCTAACTTTACAGACCAGCTGTGCCAAGCGGGAGGTGGATTTGCTGCTCCTGCCAGTTGTCCCGGCACGTTTGTTGACATGTGAAGATAGATAGAATTTTTAATGCAACTTTCAATGTAGCCTTTCCAGATGATTATAATACAAGCTAGCTGTTCAAGATTCCACTGTAAGTTCCCGTTGGGTAAGAAGCGGTGGTAGGAAATCGTTCTGTTTAGGTTTGCTTCTTTAATTGAATTGACTTTTCCGTTAGAAGATGAAAATGGTTTGCGTTTGGTGGTAACTCAGAGTCACGGAGCGATTCCCCAGATGTGTTGAAGTCGGAGGCGTGGTGCTGGGGGTGACGGTCACCGGAGTCCCCCTCCTCTCCCTTAAGCGCTGGCAGTAGCCCCCCTGTCTTCCGGCGGGACATGTCAGCAGGAGATGAATTGAGCCGTCCCTTGCGGCCCCCGCTGCGGGGAAGGTGCTCTGCAAACATCTACAGAAATGTGTGCGTGTGTGACTTGGCCCTAGACCCCTTTGTATCTGATGTGACCTCTTTCCGTGACTTGTCCCCACCAGTCACGCAGAAGTATACCTCGGAAATGGTTGAACGGTTGTGGGGTGACAGTTACTTGGCCCATTTTGGAGGCAGAACCAGGCTTGGCTCCTTAACGCGAGCCGCCACCCCACCGACCCCTTCCCCGCCTGCCGTGGCCGCGAGGCTTGGACAGACCTCTGAGCGAGAGGCCCCGTGTCCGCGTGGATCCCCTTCCGCTTTCTGCCGCTGGCTGTGTTGCCAAAGAAACCCCAGGGAGCTTTTTGAAAAGACTCTCCAAAGTTTTAAAAGGCAAATATGTGGGTTTGTTAGACTCTGGCTGCCTTAGCGTCAAACAACTAACCCATTGACTATTGAATGAAGCTTCAGTTCTATTTTATTACTTTTTAGGCTTCTAGTTTATTTTTACCTCTAGATGGTTTCCTCTTAATTCCTATATTTAATCCTCAAATTCTATTTTAATTATTTTTGCTTTAAAAATAATTTTAGATGTGACCCATTTTCTTGTAAACATTAGTCCTGTTTTGTTTTTCTACTCTTCGTCTAAAGTAAATGATTTATTAACACGCAGTTCTGCATGTGTTGGAACGGCGGGTGGTAAGTGTGGTCTCTGTAAGCAGAGTAGTAGAAGGAGCCCCACTTCATGCGGAGAGAAAGCATCTGGAAGCCGGAGGGCTGCGGTTTCCCCACAGCACAGAAAAACCACCCTCAGTAATTCAGGAATGCATCCGTTTCAGAGTCTTTCTTTAGACGTGGATTATTCTCCCTTTCACATAATGTACTAGAAATAATCTGGGGATGCCTGTCCTCACATCTGGCTCGACGCTGATTCAGGAAGGACTAGTTCCCCTGGATAGATGATTTCTCTCTAGCAGCTTCTGATACACACTAAGAATCTTTTTCCTTTTCCGATAACATTTCCCCACATAGTGCAGTTGATTGAAAGATACAGACTGAAGCTTGTGTGTTGTCAACGCTGTGCAAAGTCTGTCCAGATGGGTCGACTCTGATTTCTTGCCTTTCTGAGGACTCGGCCTGGATTGAAAGCACGATTGGTGTCATTTTTTTGTGACAGGTGGTTCACTACTCCCTCAAAAGCATACACCTGTTATTATCTCCCATATAAGCTTCGTGTCTGTTTCCTCTTCGCAAAAACAGCAAGTAGGGGTTCCCTGGACCAGCATTTTTCATGAGGAATAGCTGGGCTTTCGGCTGAACTCTTCCATGGTCGGACACAGCCACTCACTTTACAACTACCTGTAGGAAAAACTACATGAACCCAAGAGTAGGTCTATTTGGGGGCTTTTTAAAATGGAATTTTTGTTTTTCAGATCAATAATCCTGTTGTAAAATTTAGTAGGCCAAAAAGGCACACAGTGAGCAGTACTTCCTTTCCTTCCGTCTTCCATCGGAGTCTTGGCCATACCAGCGGTCCCTACGGTTCGGGCTCTGTCTCGTTCACATCTCTCTGTGTGATACCTGCACACGCGCGTGCACACACATACTTGTGCGGAGAAAATGGATGTTTATATTAACTTAAAAATAACCTTTAACACAAATTCTCAATTGCAAGTAAACAAGTAATCTGTGGGGTTTGGTTTTTATGCACATGGTACCCTGGTGGTTGATCCTTACGGAGAATTTGCTCTGAAACATCCCTGTGAGTGAACAGAGATGGTCTCTTGACCTCATACCAGGCTTAGCTTGTAGCTCACCTCTTGTGATTGTCGTTGTGTCATCTGGAAACAAGCATCTTTGTTAAAATTTATTTTCCTTCATTACTTTGATAATATTTGCACTTTAGTCAGAATTAGGAATTGACTCAACAGTCATGTTACTCGAATGCTGTTAGAAATGCTAGAGATAAATACTCTGAAATCAAAATTACTTCTGGCAGATAGCCCTCCAAATGTGTAATGTATTTTTTTTTGTAATTCATATTTGTTTCGGTAGGTTTTAGGATTCTGGCGTAGACGTTATAATTTTTGTATCCTGTTTTATTTTCCTGTTCTTGTAGATGTTTATTCTGGCCTGTGTTTTGTACTATTATGTTGCAGGGTTTTTGTTGTTGTTGTTTTAGATTCAAATTAGTTAATATACAGTGAAGCATTGATTTCAGGAGTAGAATTCAGTGATTCATCACTTAGATACAACACCCAGTGCTCATCACGAGTGCCCTCCTTATACCATCATCCATCTAGCCCATCCCCCACCCGTCTGTTTCAGGTATTCTTACAAGTTATGTCAAATGCCTAATGAAATGGTGGATGTGTAGGTGCATGTGGGGGTGTGTGTGTGTGTGATGGAGTATTTATGATGGGATATTTTGGTGGTAGTGCAGACAGGAAATATTGCACAGGATGATACCGGAGGAGGGAGAAAGAATTTGACCCTGGCAAGGTTAGAAATGTTCATGAACCAGGGCTGTTGAGATGGACTTCAAAGAATGGCTATGGATGCGCAGAAAACAACGAATGAGAATCTTGGTGAATTTGGCTGGAGAGAGAAGGATGAATGAGAAAGTGGGAGTAGCACTGCTAGCGAGCATGGCGTTGGACACGGCGTCGGCCAGCTTGAATGGCACAAAAATAACCAGACGAATTGGTTGATTTAATTGGCTTGGATAAAGAATGGTGCCCCATTTGGGTGAACCTTGAAAACCAGGTAAGTGAGCTTGCACTTTTTTCCTTGTTTTTGTTTTGTTTTGAAAGTGTAGGTTCATAGAGATTGGATATATGACTTGAGAGTGAATGGCTTGATGTAAACAGATTTTAGGAGGATTAATCTAGAAACAGGATTAATCTCAAAACCAAATGGGATTAAAACAGGAAGAAGTCAAAGGCAACCAGAGACCAACTTGGTCTGAGTAGTAGTATTCCACACGGGTGTCGTGTAAGTTCTGAACTGGGGTAGTGGCAATAGAAACAGAAAACAAAAGCGCCAATTTCTGGGCTTCTGGTTAAAGATGAAAATTACGTTTTGACTTTCCTCTTTGCGACATCACTAAAACGGTAGTAAAAGAATTTTAAGATCAGTGAAGACGAAGAATGGAAGAGAATAAACACCGTAGGTGTTCTGGAATAGAAAGGCGGCACTTGTTAATAATGAGCACTGGGTGTTGTATGTGAGCGATGAATCACTAAGTTCTACACCTGAAACTAGTATTCTACTGTATGTTAACTAACTGGAATGAAAATAAAAACTTGAAAAAAAAATTTTTTTTTTTTTTTGGAAGATGGAAGGCATATGGAGGCGGGGTAACTGATTACCAGAATATAGGAAGCCCTGGTTTAGAGGGTGGTGAGAGGTGCTGCAGCAGGAAAGCCACTGTTCCTGCAGGACTGGAGAGGCTCGGGATCTGAAGCCTCCAGTTTGGCAGAAGGTAGTGTGAGATGGGGCAGTGCCTGGGAGATGATGAATAGATTCAAAATCTGTAAAATTAACAGCCCATCATCCCCTCTGCTCCCAAGTACAGATCATTTGGCGGCCAAGAGCATATCCTGTGTCCCAGGCAGAACTCTTGTGTGTACTTCGAACACATTGAATGAGACTGTGTCAGAAATTCAGGGCAGGAGGCTTGGACGTTGGCATAAGTAGGAACTATGAGCACTGGCTATGACAGAAAGTTAGCATTTAGAGTGATTGGTCCCCAATTCCATTGCAAAACACTGGTGGTGAATCACGCTGGAGACTGAATAGCTCTCCGGAAGAATGAACGGCCCTGAAGGGCACATCCATTTATCGCCATGCGAGGCAGCAGCAGCGAAGTGGCCGCCTCACGTGCTGTGGCCCTCCAGTCTCTCTCAGGCCAGTGGTGTTTCCAGCTGGTGTTGCAGTTCCTTATCGTTATGAGTATAAGCATGAATAGCTGTGTTTTGAAAGAACAGAATAAACAACCATAGAATGAAAAGGGATAGGAGAAACTGTTAATACCGGCAACAGAAGAAAATGTTTTGAAAGTCAGCGTCATCAGATATAAGAGATTCTTACTACAGTAGTAAAGTAGGAACAGGATGCTATGAAAAAAGAACCCTTATTTCAAATGAGAACTCTGATTTTAAGGAAAGTAACAGAGCTAGGAGAATAGGCGACAGTGAAGTGAAAGGACACAAAGCTTTGGTGCCTGAGAACTAACCCAGGAGGCCTAATATCTGACCGTTAGGAATTCTGGAGAAAAGCAGAGGAGATTTTTTTTAAACGTATGGTATCTTTCTGTAAAGAGAAATAAAATCATTTCTCAGAATTGAAGATGCTAAATCTCTAGTGCCCAAAATAATGAGAAGATTGATATTAGGGGAAAAATTATGAAATTTCTGTGCGCAGAGAATTAAGACATCTCCATGAACCCATGGATTGGATTTAAGGGAGCAGGGTAGAGTTCCAGGATTAGTATTGTCCGATTGGTCTAGAGAGCAGCCAGTGTGTATCAGAGCTAGAAGACCAGGGAGCCATTGTGATTGTTGCAAGAATTAAGACCATGGATACGATGAGTAAAACCCAACTTGAAATTACCCATGTGCAAAGCCCTAAGCTGTCCTTCACAGAGGCACAGTTAAGGAAGATGAACGTAATTTAACATCCTTTTCCCCCGTACAATGTCCGAGTCTTTTATTATTGAGTCGTAGGAGTTCTCTATGTATTTAGGGCACCAGTGTTTGGTCGCATAGGTTTTGCTAATATTTTCTCCCAGTCCAATGCTTGCTACTCCTTTTCTGAATGGTGTCTTTGGATGAGTAGGTCTATTTTATTTTGAGGAAACCTAATTTAATTTTCTTTTACAGTTCCTGCCTTCTGTGACCTTTAAGAATCCTTTCCCCTAGACAATAAAGATAATGTGTTTTTCTCATAAAAATTCATGGTTTGGGCTTTTACATTTAGGCCTCTGATCCATCCATATAACTTTTGTATATGGTGTGAGGTAGGCTTGAGGTTAGTTTTTCCACTGTATGGACATCCATTTTTATTTCTGCATTGTTTGTTGTAAAGACTTGTCCCCATAGATTGCTTTGATGCCTTTGTTAAAATTAAATGATAATATAGGTATGGTTCTATTTCTAGAATATTGTTTCATTGATCTCTATATCCATCCTAAAGGAATGATACATTATTGATTTGTTTTGTGAAATATTTTTGCATCTGTGTTCATGTGGGATAGTAATTGCTGTTTGCATTTTTGTTTTTGATTACTGTCACATTATGAAAACTCTTAGAAGTCAGGTAGTATAAGTCTTCCCAACTTTGTTTCCCCTCCCCCGCCCCCCCACTTATTGTTAGGTCCATATTTAGCTTGTCAATTTCTTCTCTAAAAACTGCTGGAATTAAAATTGGGATTGTATTGAATTTTTTAATAATGATTTTATTGAGATGCCATTCATAAGCCTTAGAATTCATCCGTTTAATTAGTTTTTCAGTGATTTTTAATATATTCAGATGTGCTCAACCATCACTACAGAAAATTTTTGAACCATTGTCATTACCTCAAAAACCCTGTACCCTTTAGCTGCCATCCCTTTACTCTCTTCATCTCCACTAATCTTTCTGTCTCTAAATCTGTCTCAATAGATTTGTCTATTCTGAACATTTCAGATAGATGTGCTCATATAATATGGGCAGGATTGTGTGCTCCCCAAATTCATATGTTGAAGCCCTAGCCCTCAGTTTTATAGTGTTTGAAGTTTGGGCCTTTGGGGGAATAATTAAGGTTAAATGAGATCAAATGGTGGGGCCCTAAGCCTATAGGGGTGATGTCCTCAAGAGGAAGAGACCCCAGAGAAGGCGGTCTCCCCCCCAACCCCAAGTAGGAACAGAGGAAAGGCCATGTGAGCATACAGGGATGGGGCAGCCGTCTGCAAGCCGGAAGAGAGCTCTCACCAGGAGCCAACCCTGATGGCACCTTGATCTTGGACTTCTAGCCTCCAGAACAGTGAGAAAATAAGTATCTGTTGTTTAAGCCACCCAGTCTATGGCATTGTTGTAGCAGCCTGAGTAGACTAATAATACATGCCTTCTGTGACTGGCATCTTCCATTTACCATAATGTTTTCAAACTTCATCCATATTGTAGCATATATCAATATTTTGTTCATTTTTATGGCCCCATATAATAACCCACTGACTGGGTTTATCACATTTTGTGTATCCATCCATCAATTGATGGACATTTGGGTTATTTCTGCCTCTTTGCTATTATGAGTAGTGCTGCTCTAAACATCCGTGAACAGGTTTTTATATCGACGTACATTTTCATGCTCTTGGGTAGATAACTAAAGTGGAATTTGGGGGTCAAATGGTAGCTGTATGGTTAACTGTTTGCATAACTATTTTCCAAAGTGGCCATATCATCCTACTTTCCCACCAGCTGTGTGTGAGCCTTCCAGTTTCTTCACATCCTGACCAAAATTTGGTACTATTTTTTTTTATTCTAGCCATCATCCTGATGGGCATGAAGTTTCCTCATTGTGGCTTTGATTTATGTTTCCCTGATGACTAATGATGTGTCTACCTTGCTTAGAGAAATGTCAGTTAAGATCCTTTGCCTTTTTTTTTTTTTTTTTTTTTTCTTAATGAGAGAGAGCGCACCCTTGTGAAAGGATGAGGGGCAGAGGGAGAAAGAGAAAAAGAGAGAGAGTGTTAAGTAGTCTCCACACTCAGCAAGAGCCCCTCGTGGACCTCGTTCCCACGACCCTGGGATCATGACCTGAGCCAAAGTCAAGAGTCGGACACAACCAACTGAGCCACCCAGGCACCTCTCTTTGCCCATTTTTTAACTCGGTTGTCTTTTGAGTTTTAAAGGTTTTTAATACTACACACAAATACTTTATCAGATTTGTAAATATTTTCTCCTATTCTGTGGGTTGACTTTTCATTATCTTGATTGTTCTTTGATATAAAAGTTTTAAAAATGTTGAAGTCTAATTCATTCATTTTTTTCATTGGTTACTTTTTGTCGTTACATTTAAGAATCTCTCGCCACATCAAAGATCATGATTTAGCGTTCTGTTTTCTGCTAAGTGGTTTATAGTTTTAGGGTAGACATTTAGGTCTTTGACCCATTTTGAGTTTGTGTGGTGTGAGGAGTAAGGGTTGAAAATTCATTCGTTTGCCTGTGGCTGTCTGAATTGTCCCAGCACCAGTTGTTAAAAGGCCATTTTCATTTTCCCCCCTTGAATGGTCTTGGCATTTTTGTTGAAAACCAGTTGTCCACAGACACCTGGGTTTATTTCTGGATTCTCAGTTCTGTTCCACTGATCTATATGTCTGTCCTTTGCCAGTACCTCTCTGTCTTGATTTGTGCGGTGTAGGAACTTTTTAAATATTTGAAGTATGAGTACTCCACCTTTGTTTTTTCAAGACTGTTTTGGGTTCCTTGCAATTCCATATGAGTATCAGAAGGCGCTTGTTGCTTCCTACAAAGAAACCAGCTGGGATGCTGATTGGGGTTGCACTGGACGTGTATATCAGTGTGCGGACTATTGCCATCCTAGCAATACTGCCCTCCTACCTTTTTTTACGGAAGTATTTGAAGGTATAAATTTCTCAAAGGAATTTTTACCTTTATTCCACCAATTTTGGTGTGTTTTGTTTTCGTTATGATTTAGTTCAAAACATTTTATAATTTTCCTTGTTATTTCTTTTTTGACTCTTACATTATATAGAAATGTTGTTTAGTTAGAAATGGTTGAGGTTTTCCAGGGTAGCTCATTGTTCCTGATTTCTGGTATAATTCCATTTTGGTCAGAGAACACTCTGTATGATTTCAGTCTTTAAAAATGTAGAAAGGGCCATTTTAATGGCCCAGAAAACAGCCTATTTGATGAGCATATGGTGGACTGTTGAAAAGGATATGGAGGGGCGCCTGGGTGGCTCAGTCAGTTAAGCATCCGACTCGGTTTCGGCTCAGGTCATGATCTCACGGTTGAGTTTGACCCCCGCATCGGTCTCTGCTGTCAGCCCAGAGCCCAATTCAGATCCTCTTGTCTCCCTCCCTCTCTGCCCCTCTCTTGTTTGCGCGCGCTCGCTCTCTCTCTCTCTCTCTCTCTCTCAAAATAAAAACTTTAAAAAAAAAAAAAAAAGGATATGGATTCATTAGGTGTAGACGGTGTTGTGCTGGAGCAGGATTGCGTCGGCTTGTGGGAGGTGAGGGTGCACTTCTCTCCCCAAGCCCCTGCTCAGTAATGTCCCATTAGGAGCTGGAAATCTGCCTTGGCGGGAGGATTACCCCACATTTGGTTTGGTGTATTTTGAAGCTCTGTTAGAAGAATATACATTCATGATGGTCTTTTTAATAAATTGACCCTCCGATTAGTACGAAATGTCTCTCTGATCTCCGGTATTATTTCCTTCAAGTCTGTTTTGTCCAGTACTGTTACAGTCTCTTTAGCCTTCTTCGGCTTAGTTTGCGTGATCATCTTTCCCCATCTGTTCACTTTCAACCTGTCTGCGTCTTTGCACTTCTGTTGTGTCGTCTGTAATAGCATAGAGAGTCCTCCCCGTATTTGTCCCTTCCGGTCTTCCTTGTCTTTGGATTGTAGGTTTTAGTCTATCTGTTAACATTTATTGGAAGTATTAATAGGTTGATTTTTAGATCTACCTTTTTTTTTCTGTTCTTTAAAACATTTCTTTGTTCCTACTCTCCTCTCTTCTTCTGCATTATTTGGAATTGTTTAGAATTGCATTTTAATGTATCTGTTGGCCTTTTAGGTGTTCATCTGAGGTTGTGTGTGTTCTTATTCTAAGGATTACAGTGTTCTTTTTTTCTTTTTCCTTTTTGCCTAGAGTTGACCCTGGAGTTTGCACTGTGTGGGTCAACTTACTGTCAGATTTTTTTCAATAAGTACAGTATTTAAATGTATTTTCTCTTTATGATTTTCTTTTCTCTACCTTACGAATTGTAAGAATACAGCATATAATACATGTAACATACAAAATGTGTGCTAATTAACTGTTTATGTTGTCGGTAAGGCTTCTGGTGAACAGTAGACTAATAATAGTCCAGTTTGGGGGGAGTCAAAAGTTATTTGTGGATTTTGTACCGCGTGGAGGGTCAGCACCCTTAACCCCCACATTGTTCAAGAGTGAACTGTACTTAGAGTTCATAGCATGTGACCTCACGGAGAATGTAGAAACCTTCAACTGTACAGTTCCATTTACTATCCCACTAGCCTGTTGTATGATACATCTACATATGCTTTAAACCCACAGACAGTATTCTAGGTTTTTGGTTTAAACCATCCTCTGTATTTTAAAGAATTAAGAAAAGTAATCTTTTATACTTTATATTTACTTTATAATAATCTTGATACTTATATTTACTGTTTCTAATGGTTTTCATTTCTTTCTGAAGATCTAAGGTTCCATCTAGTATCAATTCCCTTCTGCCTGAAATGCAAGTCTGTACTATGTGAAGTCCCTTAGTTTTCTTTTTGAAGAATATTTTCACTGGAAAAAGAATTTTTGATTGATGGGCTTTCCCCCTCTTCAACATTTAAAGATGTTACTACTCTGTCTTCTGGCCTTTGTATTTGTTAATGAAAACTTAGTGGTAATTTTAATTCTTGTTTGGTATGTTACAAGTAACTTTTCCCAGTTGGCTTTCAAGAATTTCTTCTCCCTTTTGGTTTTCAGCAGTTTATTTTCTTTTTCTTTCTCTCTTCTTCAGAATCGATCATTTTTGATGGTCTCTCTGTGTAAGTCTTATCTCCTCATTCTGTTGTCAAGCCCGTCCAATAAATAAGTTATTCTAGATAATATTCAGTTCTAGAATTTTTCTTCATAGTTACTATTTTTTACTGCAGTTAGTTTTCACTTATTATGACCATGTTTTCGTTCATATCCTTGAGTATAGATATAGGTACATTGTCTCCTAATTCCAACATTGGGTTCTCTCCAGATTAGTCTCTCGATTATCTCTTCTCTTGAGGGTGGGTCTCATTTTCTTGTTTCTTTTTATATGAGCAAAATTGGATTGTGCCATTCCCTCCTTCCGAGACTAGGCTACCCTTCAGTATAAACTTCTTTTTGTTGTTCTCTGGTGGCTTCAGACAGTTGGTTTTATATTTATTCTAGTTTAGTTACTTTTTGCCAGAAATTGTGGTTCGATACACTGGTACCAATCACAGAACCATGGTTTAAGTATAACTTAAAGTTTCCATGTCGACTAAAACAGCCTCCACAGTGACGTGAGTGTTGGGATGAAGTCAGATTGGAGGTAGGGGTTTGCAGTGAACTGTATTTTCTGTCAGCAGGAATTCAGTAACTTATGCAAAGGTCGATTGGTCAAAGAACAGTATAAACATGTGATTTGAAGATATGTGCATATCCGCCTGGACAAATCACCTCTTAAATTGAAAAAAAAATTAAGAGTGGTTGCTACTTAAAAAAAAAAAAAAAATTAAAGAAAGGGATGCCTGGGTGGCTCAGTTGGCTAAGTGTTTGTCTCTTAATTTCAGTGTCATGAGTTCAAGCCCTGCATTGGGCTCTGGAGCCTGCTTTAAAAAATAAAGAAATAAAAGAGTGGTTGCTATTGGGGTGCCTGGGTGGCTCAGTCGGTTGGGCATCCAACTTTGGCTCAGGTCATGATCTCACAGCTCTTGAGTTCGAGCCCCGTGTCGGGCTCTGTGCTGACAGCCTGGAGCCTGCTTTGGATTCTCTCTCTCTCTCTCTCTCTCTCTCTCTCTCTCTCTCTCTCTCTCTCTGCCCCTCCCCTGCTTGTGCTCTGTCTCTCTCTGTCTCTCGAAAATGAATAAATGTAAAAAAAATAAATAAATAAATTTAAAAAAAAAAAAGAGTGGTTGCTACTGAAGGTGTGGAAGGGTGAACCGTAGCACTCTTGCTTTTTATTGTAAGTTTTTCTGCATTACTTACCTAAGGTGTAAGTTTTTAGAAGAAAACTCAAATTTTAGCAAGCGGGAAATCTAACCACTACTGTCTCTAGCCACTACTGACTAATGCTTTCCACGCCAGACTCTGGGTAATGGGAAGGGTAATCCTAATTTGGGAACGAATGTGAAGTTCAAGTCTGGATAGAAACTTGAAGACCGATTTTAAGAGGTTTCCTTTTGTTAAAATCGTGCCTTTTGGTTTGTTCTGTGAGACCGGGTTCCTTGCATTGTGTCCAGTCCTCTCTGAGGAGGTGAGGCTGGGAGGAATGATTGGTAGCGGGGGGAGAGTGTGTCCTGTGCTCCGGCCTTTCCTCTGGAAAGAGTACTTGGTGAAGAAGAAAGAATTGTGTGCCTAAAAGGTTTTTATTAACCCCCTCCCCCACCTTCAGAAGTAACAGCTGTTGAAGTCCAGAGGGGCACCTGGCAGGCCCAGTCGCAAGAGCATAGAACTCTTGATCTTGGGATCGTGAGTTCAACCCCACGTTGGGTGGAGAGATTACTTAAATAAATAAAAAAAATAATAAAGGCCAAGCAGATACATCAACTTTTGTCTTCATGCCCAATAGCATGAAGCTTAGTATGCGTAGAATAGCATATTAGATGCTATTCTTTTAGGTTCCTTTTTTACTTGTGTCTTTTTAACATATTTTCATATGGCTCTATGAATATACCAGTTAGTGATTCTAAGGTTTTGGGTTTTGTTGTTGTTGTTGCTGTTGTTTGTTTGTTTTTTAAGTGCTTCATCCCGTGGGTGGCACAGGACCGTGCCAGTCCTGTGGTCGGGTGTCAGTCACGACACAGTGGTCATTACCTGCACCTGTGCAAACTTGACTATCCCCTGTTCTGTCAGCATTAAGGACCTTTTGAAGAATTTGCCCTGAAAAAACCTTTTAATACAAGCAAGCTCAGGACCTAAACTTACAAAGTGGGTGGGAGCAGATGAGCAGGAAATGCTTAGTTCCTCTGTGACCGGAAGCTCACGGGCAGTACTCACGTCCTTGGTGCTCACGGAGCACGGTGACAGGTGGAAAACACAGCCCTCCTTGACAAGGGGCTTAAAGATGCAGCGGAGTGAGACTGCGTAAAACCTCCGAGGAGTGTCTTAACCATTTAACTTTTCTTTACTTACAAAGAGTGTTAGGATAAATCTGTTTGAGTGTAAACGGCTAATCTTTAAGTAAACCTAAAAATTCCATCGAAGGATGTTGTATTTTAACTGGTAGCATTTTCTTAGTGGTACTTACAGTAACGATACGTATTACGATTGGTGTCTTAGATGAAATTTGGTCAATACATCACAGGTTTTATAGCCACTCTATGTTCTTCGACATTGTTAAAAGCTGCGTACCGTATCCTCAGATGAATCTAACAGGGTATTTACCTAATTCCCTATGTTTGCCATGTAGATTGTTACAAGGTTTTTGCCACTGTGAGCAATGCTGTGATAGTTTGCTAGCTAAGTATTTTTATAATTTTGTGATAATTTCCCCATGATAAATGCATATAGTTGTTGTATCAAAAGGAATGTGCTTTAAGGCTTTTGAATATTTCTAAATTTTATTCCAGAAAAAATCCTAACTGTGTACTCTCTGACCCCCAATGGATAGAAGCTCCCATTTTCCTGCACTTTGGCTATCATTGGGCTTCATTGTTTCTTTAAAGACCTTTGTTAATTTAATAACTGGGAGATGAATATACTGCCACGAGACAGAAGTCAGTCCGAACGAGGTAACCTAAGAAGTTCCCCGGAACCAAACACCTAGAACTGTGTGCTTGGTAAAAAGTATGAGCCTCTGTGTGGAAGCAGGAGGATATGATATGGGGAGGGGTGCGCTGGAGGACAGAGGCCACACAGAAAAGGAGACAAAGCCTTGTGCCTGGGCGAGGAGGGAGAGAGCTGCCGTTTCCATGGAGATCTTTAGTGACAAGGTGAACTGGAAAAATGACGGACTTTCTCTCCCACGGAGGCAACTAGAAAGTAGTTTGAGATAAGTTCTGGGTGTGAGGGGGGTGGGGAACGTATGTCCTGAGAATTTGTTACCTTCGGCGTGTTTGGGGTTGGAGTTTGTATTACCACCTTTGGGGGGAGGATTTTCCCAAGCTGGGAAATTAATACAAAGACCCCACTAAAAATGAGATGAAAAAAAGTTACCAAGCAGAGGAGAGATCCCACCAGAACAAGTCAGCACATAGAACGAACAGCAGAATGAGAGCCTCAAGAATGTCAAAGAAAAGGATCTTTAGAGTGTGCCCCTACGTGTGAAAAATGGTTACATCAAAGAAACAAAAATACTGCGGAACAAAATAGAAATAAGACAGACTTTAAGAAGAAACTGGGAAACTCTACAGGTGTAAACTAAGATGTTTAGAAGTAAACAGCAAATTTGACACGGTTGAAAGAATCACTTAACCAGATGATAAATCAAGAAAAACTAGGAAGTTTGAACAAAGAACATGAAAATGTCCAACATACATGTAGTAGAAAATAGGGGAACAAATATTTGAAGAGTTGACAACCCAAGAATTTTCTAGAATTAGTGAAAGGCAAAGTATGCATATCAGATTTTAAGGGTAACCAAATAAAATATGTAACTCCAGAGCGATGTAAGAACTACAGTGGAATAAGGAAGCCATCAACCTGGTAAAAGAAAAAGGAGAAAACAAAAGCAAAGAAAATAGAAAATAAAAATTTTTAAAAAAATAATCAAAATAAGATGGTAAAAAATAATCCAAATAGCAATGTATAAAACAGTATATAGCAGTGTATTTATATTTGGGTTTTATAATAAAACCAAATTTATCCATTGGAGACCATCAAACTCCCATTTTTTTAAGAGCGCGTTTTGCTGTGGTTTGCAGTAGATGTAAAAGTAGAAAAGTAAAGAGATGGAACCGGTGTACTTGGGGTAAATTCTAACCAGAGAGGGGAATAACCATCCTAACATCCGGTCCAGTGGATTTCCTCAGGCACTATTGTGAGGAGGAAACATGGTTACTTCCTACTAATAACAAGACCAAGGGACCAGGAATATAATTCAAAAGTTTATGTACTTGTTAACAGGGCCTCAAAATATAGGACCGATATTTTAGAGAGGTATAAGAGAAACTGACAAATCTATAATTAGGAAGATTTCCATTAAAAATTCTCAGTAATTAATACCCAGAATTGACCAGCTTACTCTAATGGGATCTTATATCCATTAGAGAATGGACGTCCTTTTCAGGCAAATGTAAAGAAAATCACATATTCAGCTGTAGGTCTCATCACGTTTTAAAGAAACTATCAAGGGGCGCCTGGGTGGCTCAGTCGGTTAAGTGTCCGACTTCAGCTCAGGTCACGATCTCGCGGTATGTGAGTTCGAGCCCTGCGTCGGGCTCTGTGCTGACGGCTCAGAGCCTGGAGCCTGTTTCAGATTCTGTGTCTCACTCTCTCTCTGACCTTCCCCCGTTCATGCTCTGTCTCTCTCTGTCTCAAAAATAAATAAATGTTAAAAAAAAATTAAAAAAAAAGAAACTATCAAAAAGATAATATTCTCTGATTAATTCTAAAGTGAAATTAAGAGGTTTTTAAAAAAGATTTTTTAAAAGTACCCTTTGGAAATAAAATTTAACTTTTTTTTTTTAATGTTTATTTCTTTTGAGAGAGAGCGAGCATGAGCTGAGGAGGGAGACAGATTCCAAAGCAGACTCCAGGCTCTGAGCTGTCAGCACAGAGCCCGATGAGGGGCTCGAACCCACAAACCGCAAGATTGTGGTGTGAGCCAAAATCAGACACTTAACCGACTGAGCTACCCAGGTGCCCTAAATTAACTCTTAAGAGAACTATTAATGAAAAAAGAATATGCAGCTGAATGTAAGGGAAACCCATACGGATCAGACTTAGGTGATGCAGCCTGAGTGGTGTGGAGAAGAAAATCTGTAGTTTTAAATGCTTACATTAAAACAAAGAGGAAAGGTTACAAAGCCAATAGACCAAAACGAGAATTTCTAGGAGGAGAACAATTATAAAAGAGGTACATGAAAAAGAACAGAATGAATAAACAGAATGAAATAAAGATAAACAGAAATAAGTCCCAAACTGGTTCTCTGCAGAATTAATCATAAAAATATTTAAAATAAATGCAAGACCTCACAGAAACAACAGGTTTTTTAAAAGAACCAATTGACAACTGGACAGTGTACTTGAAAAATTCACTTGAAATGGGCAGTTTTCTAAAAGCAGCAATACCTACGGTGGGGAAAGAATAGACCATGTAAAATACATGGTTTGTGAACCATTGTGTATCCATGCAGACAAATATAAAATTACATTTCTTCCTCATACACAGTTTTACTTCAGGAAGATGAGAAATCTCAATGTGAAATCAGGTGAAGAAAATAATGCACTAGAATTCGTGCCTTGGGAGAGAAGATTTCCTAAATAAAAATTAAAGCATAAGCCATAAAAGAAAATTTGTATAAATTTGATGATGACAAATTAAGAATTTCTCTTTACATAATGCTCTCCATTAAAAGAAGTTAGGCTGCAAACTCCAAGAATGTAAGAATTGCAATATATGATGATACAGTAGGGATTTTCACAATGAAAAACTGCCAGGTCAAAAAGACAGCTCGGTATTAGTCAGTCCGTAATACTTACTGTGGGCTTACATTTTAAAAAATGTTTTCCAGGCAAAATTCACATACTGCAAAGTGCACAGATCTTAAGTGGATAGTTTGAATTCTTTTTGACAGGCATATACGCTCAGGTAAACCATACCCTAATCAAGAATACAGAAAGTTCCCTGGAGCACCTGTTGGTCAGTCTTTGCCCTTCAAGGAAAAGGAAGTCACTCTTGATTTCTATCACCATAGAAATAATTTTCCCTGTTTTAGAACTTCATATAAGTAAAACCATACATATCTGGCTTTTTTCCTTCAACATGTTTTTAAGACTGATTCATGGTATATCAGTACAGTAGTTCATTAAACTGCTGAATAGTAGTCTACTCGGTACATACACCATGATTTCTACAAGAAACTGCCAGGGGCACCTGGGTGGCTCGGTCAGTTGAGCATCTAAGTGTTGATTTCGCCTCACTTGTGAGATCGAGCCCTGCAACTGGGCTCTGTGCTGAGAGCGCAGAACCTACCTGGGATTCTCTCTCTTCTCTCCCTCCCTGTCCTTCCTCCAACTCAGGCGCGTGCGCACTCTCTCTCAAAATAAACATTTAAAAAAACAAAACATTTTTCCGAAGTGATTATGTATTACACTGTCATCATCAGTGTCTGAGCAAACTCGTTTTTTTAAAAGATTGTGAAGGATATGACGTAATATACAGAAGAGAACGTGAAAATTACAAACTCAGGAGAATCTTCGCCTCGCTGTAGTCAGAGAAATGCGTATTAACACCGTGGCGACCCGCAGTACAAATGTGTGGAAGAGGCTGTCGGCTGTTAAACAGCACTGGTGGCTGTCCGGTGACAGCACATCTGACAACAGGTGGTGAAGTTTATGATGGACCCCTTTCTCCCATCACCTGCCAGTTCTGTAGTGTGAGAAGCTCAAACCTGTATGTATGCAAGAGAACTTAATAGTACTATTCTTTGCAGCTTTGTTGGGAACTACCAAAACCTGGACCTCAACCAAAGTGATCGTTCGTAGGGTCCATCAACAAGAAAACGGAGGACTTACTGTAAGGGCTAAGCTGTATCTAAAACTTGAAAACATACGGAATGGTAATTTCAGGTACAGTGTTACAGTAAGATATAAAAACATTCGTAGGAAGTGCTGTGCACCACATCATGGGGTATTTGCCCCTAGGGAAAGCAGAAGGAAGGGAGACACTGGGGAGCAGTACAAAGCAGGTCTCTTGCAGAATCTGTACTGTTTAATTTCCTAAAAAGTTGAGGGAGGTGTAGCTGGAATGAGACCATGGGAGTAGGAGATTTGTCCAAACTGCATCATCAGTTTATAAGAGTTCATTGTATGTTTGTTATAAACTGTGATTCCCTGTACATTTGAAACGTTTAATGAAGTGATTGGTTGTTTTAAGGCAGAGTTCTTTGATTACTGAAGCTAAAGATTTTTTTTCAGCTTTTTAACCACTAATACGTATTTCTTTCAGCTTTGGGATTTTCTGTTGGTATGCTCTCCCCATGTTTCTGTGGAGGCTAACTTTTTCACGTTTTTAATTCTCTTAATTGATTAAAGATAATTAACTCGTTAAAGATCTCTTTTACTAAGATATTTTCAGAATCTCAGATTAAGTGCTTAGATGACTTTGCTTAGAAAAGCCTTCTCCAATCTGAGATCAGGAAACAGTTCATGGGTATTTTCTTTGTTTTATGGTTTAGGTTTGTATATTTTAAGTCTTAACCCTTCTGTGTCGTGTATTTTGGAGTATGGAATGTGTTTTGAAATCACCTCTGTCTTTACGCACTAACCTGAAACAGGCCAGAATTTATTGTCTTAATGATTTTTCTTTCTGAGTCCATGTTGTCTGTTAGTTTTATCCAAGTGGTAATACGTGCAGATGAACTGAAATTGTATGAAAGGTTGTATAACAAAGTAGCGTGGTTCTCTGCCTTCCCCGCCTCCCAGTCCTCAGCAGCTCCCTCCAGCTGTTTCAGACTTCCGCTGTCTATCCTGTGACTTACGCAGCTCCCTCCCTGTCAGTACTGCGCACGCGTGCTGCGCATCTGTGATTGATCAATTTTAGACATTTGTGACTTCCTGTGATAAGAGGTTTCTTGCACTGCCATTTCTTCTGCTTTTTGTCCTTCGTCCACAAAGTGTAGCTTTGTTTACATTCGTTTATGAATAATTTTAAAATAAAGCTTTAGTTATTTTGATATTTATAATACATGCTTCTAGAAATATAGCTAGGCATCAAAATAGACTCTGGTTATAGCTTTTTGTTTTTCTTGAAGGAGATAATTACTTTTTTTTTCTCTTGTATGGAACCTTTGTACTGATTGCCAGTTCTTTTCATGCCTTCTGAAGGACAGTTTCCCACAAGGTCAGTCACATTACGTGATCTTAGAAGGTCCTGTGTTTCCTTGGTGACCTTTCTCAGAACATTCCTTCATTCGCAGCAGGCTGGTCCCTGGGCCTGCTGACAGGCTTGTAAGTGGGGCTGGCTGATGTCTAGCTTCATTGCTGTGGTGGATGGGGTCTTATTTTCACTGTAGTTTTTTTTTTTTTTTTTTTTACTATTTATTTTTGAGAGACACAGCATGGGCAGGGGAGGGGCAGAGTGAGAGGGAGACACAGAATTGAAATAGACTCCAGGCTCTGAGCTGTCAGCCCAGAGCCCGACGCGGGGCTTGAACTCAGAAACCATGAGATCATGACCTGAGCCGAAGTCGGACGCTTTACCGACTGAGCCACCCAGGCGCCCCCTTCACTGTTGTGTTAACAGACTTTTGTTGATGTATTGTAAGCATATTGGTATGAACATATTTTCTTTAAAAATATTTCGGTATTAATCACTGTTGGCATTGATGATGCATGTTGATTTCCTTAACTTTTCTCCCAAGTCACGTTTATAACTACTGCACGAGTGTTCACCAGTCAAACCAGGCCCGAGGGGCTGGCGTCCCTCCCTCCAAATCAAAAAAGGGTCAGACGCCTGGGGGAGCTCAGTTTGTTGGCTTGGAATTATACAAACGACTTAAAGAATTTTTGAAGAATTACTTGACAAATCTTCTTAAGGTAAGACGTTGTACGTGTATACTTATACTTTTTATAATAGAATGTAAAAGAAAATAGAAGACAATAGAATACAATTTACAATAGAATGTAAAAGATGATTCTAACTTGATTGAATGCTAAATCTCTCACCGTTATTTGTTCATTGTTTTCGGCATTGATGTTTGCATGAAGCTATTTTGCTCTTGCTTAGTCTTTTACCTATTACGAAGATGAAGCTTTCCTAAGCTATATTCTGTTTTTTAATTTGTTAAATTAGAAGGCTTTGATAGCTTTATATCCCATTAGTACTTTTCCTTAAATCACTAACCATTTTATATTTGGTTGTTAGAAATTAACGGACCTTTTCACTTCGAGCATCTAATTATGAATTCAGATCACCTGTGTTGTATTTTGACCCCAGTGTGTTGTTTTGTCTAAAAATGTACAAATGATCCTAAGGTTATCTAACCTTTGGTAATCACGTTTTTCCACTGTGACCTCCTTTTGCACATGGTCATGTAGTGTATTTCAGAGCTACGATGAAATCGTGCCCTTGGCTAGGATGGGTTTCTCTGCGAACATCCATGGCCTTCGAGTATGGTTCCTCCTGCTCCGAGCCGTTGCTCGGACGATGATAGTGTTTCCCCTTCATCTTCTGCCTTTTCCTTCCTCAGTCTCCATCCTCTGTAGGAAAGGCAGTGTGATGCCTGCCTCCCATCCAGCCACAGGATGGGCAAGTGCTCCTTCATCTGGTGCTACACATGTCACATAGAGTGAGTGAAGACATCTATACTCTCGACCCTGGGAAGTCTGTGCTCTGTGTATATGCTTTAAAGATTTTTTGTTTACACAGACATTATGCAAAACTTTCAGCCTGCTTCAAAATTGTTTTTCTTAATCTATTTCCAAGGCAATTGGAAACTTAACATCATTCTAACAGACCATAGTTGACTGACCACAAATTGTGACTAAGATAGCATGATTTTCATGTTTCCTAAACCGTGTGTTTCGTAGAGTTTTGCTGAAACCGCTGTGTCCTTCTGTTTATTCAGAACACTTTGTAAAGTGAACACTGGAATTGATTATTCTTCAGCATTAAAGTGAGGAACAGGAGTATATTGTGTTGTATGAAAGTATTGGGAGCTGTGCTGTATCAGTGATGTCTTTGCATTTTGGAAAAGGTCCTGTGCTATAAGCCAGAGTGGCAAACCTTTACATTTGATAGTTCGTTTCTTACTGAAATTTAAGTGAGCAAAAATCTGGTTGTATCAAGATCTGGTCAGATTTTCCTGTGGCTTATGGGCTCACTTGTGTGCCACGTGTTTGTGGGGCCTCAGTTCTGAGGTTGACGACACTGAGGCAGGACGAGCGGGTGGCCTTCCCAGGCCCTCGATTCATGGCGGGGCTGCGTCCCTCGTTTGTCACCTCTGTGCTTTCTTGCTGCAGCATATTTCAGGGACACTGAAGTGGAATATGCAGTTTTTAAGGAGGCAGATTTACCTTGCGGATGTCATTAATACCGGAGGAAAAAAATCTCCGGTTGATCCTTCACATAACAATTTGTGGTTTACCTTGTGGAAATCTGGGTAAAAATAATTTTGGTGAATGCACATTTTCCCCTTGAGATCTTGTTAAAGAAGAAATATTGTATCGTTACACTTATTTTTACAGAAATGCAACAGATTAGTGTAAAAACTATTAATTTATAGTTTTTAAGTAAATTTAATGAAGGAAGCAGATGCATTAAAAAATCGAGTAGTATTGGCCCTGTGGTCTAAATTGCTAATAGGACATTTTAATTAACTTTAACTGAAAAATATCAAAAACGGGGCTGATTTTGAGGTAAATTCTTTATTCCCTTCATTCTAAAAGTTGAAGGTACTTCGTATGAGTGTATATGATACATAATATTCCACCGTGGAAAGTTTCCATTTTGAAAGAATTTTCATTAAAATTCTCTCTATAGTCTGTTCCTCACAAGCTATATTCTTATGAGAATTGGTGTTAATGAGCATGTTTTTGTATACAAAATAAAAAGCTCATCTAAAACCGAACACATGGATGTATTTTTAAAGCCGTAGGTTTGTTTTAGTGAACTTTTAATTTATCATGTGACAAATTAGTCCTTAAAGCTTGGGTTCACTTGTTTTTAGGATGGAGAAGATTTGATGGATGAGAGTGTACTGAAGTTCTACACTCAACAATGGGAGGATTATCGATTTTCCAGCAAAGTGCTGAATGGAATTTGTGCCTACCTCAATAGACATTGGGTTCGCCGTGAATGTGACGAGGGACGGAAAGGAATATATGAAATCTATTCTGTAAGATTTTTTAAAATACCTTTCATGTGTGTGCTTTCTTAGTGCTGCCTCATCTGTCAGTAGGGGAGCTAGGCCAGTAGTGAAGCTGTTTTCAGACCCGGAGGCTAATTTCCTTTGCTTTAATTTATCGACAGATGACTCTTAAATATTTTGTGGCAGGAAAGGATGAGTAAATTGGAGTTCTGAAATACAGCCTCCACACTTCTGCATTTACTGATAAGTTTCTTCCGCAGTTCCTCGACCAGCCGTCCAGTCTAGCCTGGAACTGTCCCACTTGTAGCGCTGGGCATCCCACGTGCTGGCTGTGTCAGGCAGATCCAGTCCCGAGCCGGGGACCCGGGCCTCCCAGATCAGCCCTCGTGGCCTCTGTGGTTTGGGAAGCTGTTTAGGGAGAGGACCGTGTGGTGAGATGCCCTGCCCTCTCTCTTTACAAAATAATACGATACTGACAGAGCTGAAAGTTGAAGGTTCTTTTTAGACGGCATGAAAATAAGATTGTGAAAAGGCAGAAGTCGAGTGACTGAATCACTTTCATTAATATGTTTCTTAGTTCCATTGGTTTTCAAGGTGTGGTCCCCAAACCTGCCACATCATGGACACCTGGAAACTTGTTAGCAATGCGCATTACTGGGCCCCAGCCTCAACTTACTAGAAACCCTGGAGGTGGGGGTCAGCAGACTGTTGGAGTCCCTTGAGAGGACTGTGATGTCCAGTCAGCTTTGGGGACTGATGTCGTAGACCAGTGGAGGGGAAGGACTCAACAGAAGGCCTGTCTGTTCGGAACGGGCTATCAGATGCACAGACTGTCCTCTTCTTGAACCAGTGATGTGAACATGTTAAGTTCTGCATAATGAGATTATCTCCATCTCCCAGAATGCTGGTATATTAGCAGTACTTTATTGCTTTATTTTGGACAGATTTAATAAAAGGAAAATGTAATGTATCATAGATTCATGACAAACTAGTATCATTTATATATATCCTATATATGTGATATGTATAATGAACAAAACTTTGTGGATTTAGTATTTTGAGTTGAGCCTTTTGTACTTTCCTTTTTCTTTTCCACTCACAAATGCTTTCTTTACGAATCGGCATGATTTGGGTGATTTCTTCTTGGATGCACCTTGACCTAAAACACCACACGAACCCTGCAGTAATGTCACAGACTCCTAAAAATCGTTACACCTGAACTTTTTGTGTGCTATATTCAAGAACAGAGAAAATAGAAAGAAGTTCAAGTATACTTCGTAGGCTATGATTTTCAGCTTCTATTTTTTATTTACTTTGAAAATTCATACCTTCTACATCCTTAAATACTGTCTGTAGTCACCGTTTGGAAATACAACATGCAGCCGTAAGTTTTAGCAAAGGCCAGTGAATACCCCTGTCTAGAAACAGTATTTCCTCTGTGTGCTCTTCAGTGAGCCTGTTGAATTCATAAAGTTCAAGCATCAGTTGACACAGAGGAACAGTTGGGCACAGTGATCTCTCATTGTATTTTCCAGGAGTTCCAGAAGGTGGGGATGCTTTGTCGCACAATATAAAGTTTTACCTTTTTTTTCCTAATAATCCTTTCTTCCTTTTTAATTATAGAAAGTTGTTGTTTTCCTTTCATGTCCACCAGAGGACGTAAATTAATTTCATTATTGATACATTAAAGTGATGGAGCAAGATTTTTTTCCTGGACTCCGTTCCTTGTTCGTCCGAACTTTGTCTGGTGGACATTTGGCCTTGCTTTTCTTATCTTGGCATCTCTGCTTCCTTTCTTCCTTCAAAGTGACAAGTTATCCAGCGTCAAATGAGACTTGCCTAAGGCTGTCTTGATTTAGAACAATGTTTGGAAAAAAGTTATTTTTAAAGGTGTAGTGTATCTTTACTAGAAGTTCATGGCCATGGCATTGCATTTTCCCTCCTTACTCTTGCTTTAAAGAAGTCTAAGACTCGAGGCGGCAGAATTTGCACGGGAAAATCGTCCCAGGCTTGCCTTTCTCCTGAAAAATGAGGCTCTTCCCTTCTAACATCTTCTTGGACATCATAGTTTCTAATTCTGAAATCTTATTTTTATGGAAACATTACATGAGTATGTATTGTTCATGCTTAATTAAAAAGTAGTTATCTCTTAGAATTAAATCTTGTCTTTTGCAACAACATGGTTGGAGCCAGAGAGTGTAATGCTAAAGCGAGATAAGTCAGAGAAAGACCAATATCGTACAGTCTCACTCGTATGTGGAATTTATGAAACAAAACAAATGAACCAAGAAAAAGAGACAAACCAAAAAACAGACTGTTAACTCTAGGGAACAGGCTGATGGTTCCCAGAGGGGAGGTGGGCCGGGGCAGGGCTGAAATGGGTGAAGGGGATTGAGAGTCCACTTACAGCGATGAGCACCAGGTCACGCATAGAATTGTTAGACACGCGAAACTGGTATAACACTGTTAACTGCACTGGAATTCAAAAAAAGTTTTTAATTTTTTAATCTTTATTTTTTGAGAGAGAGAGAGACAGAACGCAAGCAGGGGAGGGGCAGAGAGAGAGGGAGACACAGAATCTGAAGCAGGTTCCGGGCTCCGAGCTGTCAACACAGAGACCGACGTGGGGCTCGAACTCACAAACCACGAGATGATGACCTGAGCCGAAGTCTCGGACACTTAACTGAGCTACCCAGGCGCCCCCCGAACTTTTTGAATAATAAATAAACGAATTTAAAAAATAGTCTTCTCTTAAATATTGCTTTTCATGTTGCCTTTGTTTTGTGTGTGGTAGGAACATTACTCAGGGTTTATTGCATAAATTAAATTACACATAATCTTCTCTGAAATACATCTTACATCAACCTAGTCTTATCTGTGGTTAAATTTAGGAAAAATAAGACTGAAAGCATTTATGTCTAAGCGAGTTCCTCACCAGTTTACGTTTGAATATTGAATTGTTAAAAATTTGAATTTTACTCTGAATACTACCTCTCTCAATAAACAGCTGAAAATCATTTATGAATTATAACCGTTCCCCTTGGGGGGGAGCATTTTTATAGTGATTTTCTGGCATAACTTCTGTGGAAAGTTTTAGAAATGCATCAAAGACTCCAACACACATGAGTGCAAGTAAAATGGGAAATCTGAGCAATTCCTATATAATGAACCACGTCTATTTAAAGTGTGCAGTTTGGTACGTTTCCAGCCGTGTGCATCCGTGCAACACAAATCACCACAACTAAGATACACAACATGCTGAATTTTTATCATCTGTTACTTAATTTATCGAGTATTAGGAAACTATGATAGCTGGAATTATCTTCATTTAGATGAAAAATTAAATTTGGGCCAGGGAACAGTGTTAGAGGTTGACTCCACTGACACCCTGTAAGCTGATACGTTTGGTCTCCTAAAATCCAGGTTTTCTTTGTGTCTGAATTATTAAAATGGGAGCTGATAAGTGGCTGTATTTCGAAACCTCCTGAAGTTGCTAACTCGAGCATCTCTGATGTCGTCATGATAGGTTTTTACCCAGTTATAATCTAGAAATACTGATAGATGAGATTCAGGCTGATTCCTATGACTTCAGTCTTAGAAAAACGTGGTAAAAGTGTAGACCTCTTACACTTCTCCTTTTTCTTTTCATCCAGCTTGCGTTGGTGACTTGGAGAGATTGTCTGTTCAGGCCATTGAATAAACAGGTACGCACTTGTGTGAGAGTGTGCGTGTTGTCCTGTTAAAACCCCCTTACAGATTTCATTTCTTAGGCGTTGTCTCCTCACAGCTTTAGAATGCCCTAAGAGTATCTGTCACCTTGCATTGTGTAATGTTCTCAGAGTCCAAGAGATGTGTGGTAATATACGTGCTGTAGTCTGTAATCTACAGGTCTTTTCCCTTTATCCTTCCTAAAGGTAACAAATGCTGTTTTAAAACTGATTGAAAAGGAAAGAAACGGTGAAACCATCAACACAAGACTGATAAGTGGAGTTGTACAGTCTTACGGTAAACCATTTCCCTTTCACCTACTCAGAGTTTTCGTGTCAAATGACAGTCCTAACCGTGTTCTGACAGATTCGTTGACAGATATTTTAGCTGTTGTGAAAATATTGTTTGCATGTACAAGGGCCCTCAAAAAACTCTCTTTAAGTGAGTGTGATTCTGTTTGATTTTACCCCTCACAAAAATTGTTTGATCTTTGTTTCTCGTGGGACTTTTGAGGAATTCGACATTTGAATTATTTTCTGCTCTCATACTGCTGAATGACTGGATATATAATATGACGGAGTGTCATTAGTGGAGTGGGAAGAGGACCAGAGACCTGGGTCAGCCTGAAAAGTTGAGATTGAGCAACTGATGAGCTAATGCAATGTTTGGAAAACTTCAGTGGCCTCGTGTTTCTCTGAAAGTTTACATTTAGTCCTTGTGGGGAGGCAGGTGAAATCAGTGAAGGTGATTAAGAGATAAACCTGTAGTTATAAAAGAAATGTCATGGGGGGTGTAAGGTACAGCATAGGGAATGTAGGCGATAATACAGTAACTTTTTAAGGTGACAGGTGGTGGCCGTACTTCACTGTGGGGATCATTTTGTCATATTCACAAATATCAAATCCCTGTGACGACCTCCTGGAACTGATAGGCTACGTCAGCTACACTTCAATTAGAAATAAATGTCGTGTTGGGACACTTGGGTGGCTCTGTCGGTTAAGCATCTAACTTCGGTTCACGTCTTGATCTCGCGGTCTGTGGGTTCGAGCCCCGTGTCGGGCTCTGTGCTGACAGCTCAGAGCCTGGAGCCTGCTTCGGATTCTGTGTCTCCCTCACTCTCTGCCCCTCCCACACTCGCTCGCATACATTCTCTCTCTCCTTCTCTCTCTCTCTCTCAAAAATAAACGTTTAGAAAAAAGAAATGTCATGTTTAATAAGTTTTTTAAGTGAACTTCATGATAACTTTGAAGCATGCTTGGCCACGGGTCAGAATTACTTCCTTTTATGTCTTGGATTTTATTTCTTTTTTCTTTCATTGAAGGCGTGTACTTTAGTGCACGCCTGTGAATAGCAGGCTTACCTTATGTCCTGCCATTTTCCATTTACCTTTTAAACGTAACTTAAGCTGAATGTTACTCATGGGTATGTTGGGTAAAATGTGACAAAAACTAGGGTAATTGAAATACAGTTCCTATCTGTTTCTAGTGGAGTTGGGGCTGAATGAAGACGACGCCTTTGCCAAGGGCCCTACGCTGACAGTGTATAAAGAGTCCTTTGAATCTCAGTTTTTGGCCGACACGGAGAGATTTTATACCAGAGAGAGCACTGAATTCTTGCAGCAGAACCCAGTGACTGAATATATGAAAAAGGTACGCTTACATACGGCACATACGGTAGGCTTCGGCTAACACGGTTCTCGCCGCTGCAGTGGGTTATTCTCTTTGACGTGCACAGCTCTTTGCACAGATCATGTCTTGGGCAGTGTTCCCCTGCAGTGTCCGTAGCCCGTACAGATGCTTCTCCCCGCCCACCAAGGAGCTTTCATAATAACTTCATCTGACCGTCACGGCTCCGTGTTCTCTCCAGGGCTCTGAGGATCTAACTGTCAGAGCTGTGTGGCTTCTGTGTTTTGAACTTGCTCTCCTAGCATGGGTGGCTGTAGCTAATGGAAGCCACAGGCTTCAGTCAATGAGAAGATAAGTTTCGAAGTACCAGCTGTTGCTAGGTTTGCAAACTTTGCCGTTTTCCCTTCTGAACTGTTCCCTAACGGTCTCCGGTACAGCCTTCAAGTTTACAGTAGAGGAGATCGGGCTGAAACCACAGGATCTAAGATTGGTCACAAACTGTACCGTAAGTCTTTTTCAGTACTGAGTGATGTTCCAGCGAAGTTCTGGTGTAATTTTTTTGGTTCTCTTTCTCGGGAATACAGGTGTCCCGGACTTTTCTCCGTGAGGAGTGACCTAGGTTAGGAATCAGCACACCTGTTCTGTAAAGGGGCACAGGGCAAATATTTGCGCCCCACGTGGTCTGGCAGCTGTTCAGCTCTGCCATTGAGGGAAGAGCAGCCATGACAACACGTAAGCAGATGCGTGCGGCTGTGTTCCAGTAAAATGTGACTTAGAGGCAGGATTTGGCCCGTAGGCTATAGTTTGCTGACCCCTGAGCGAGACATCCAAGGACATCTCCAGGGAGGCTGGGCCGACCGTGCCTCATCTCTGCTTTGCCCTTTATTCTCTGTTGGCCGGGAGAGGAGGGGACCGCACAGCCACTCAGGGCAGGTGCTGTGATGGAGGTAGCCGGTCAGCCCCCCAGGGCAGCAGTGTGAGCAGTGTGCCTCTCTAGGCACACAGCCCCGCCCAGTGTCTGTGACGTTCTGGGTGCCTTTTCCCCTAGGACGTCGTGGTTGTCAGTGGGCTTGAGAAGTGTGCAGTTGAAAGTCCTTGACGAACAGATTTCTGACATCTCAAAACCTGACAGAAATGGAAGTCTTCAGAAATACTATCCTTGGAACAGTATTAGCTCTTTGTGTCTACCTGTGGGTTAAGTTAGCTTTTTGGTGTGCCGACCCGGGACCTAACCAGCTCATTCTGAGTGTCGGTCGCCTGACAAATGAACTTACGGAGCAGAATCTGTTTTCAGTCTTAGCATCGCCTGTTATTGTGGGTTTTTCGTTTGGCAGTGTCGTTTTCATGATCACATCTCTTCTCGACTCTCCTGCATCTGGTGATTCTTTTAAAAGTGGGGTCTTTTCTCAGGGTGCACGTCGGCAAGAGCGACGCTGGGTTCCCGTCACCTCCGTTATCCACCCCCGGGAAGGTGGTGGTGACACGACGGGGTCTGCTCTTCAGGCCAGAGACTTGAGCGCCCCCACAGCGGGGAAGTCTCATTTTTAGGTCAGGCCTGGAACCGAAGGCAGCTTGAGGAGCAGAGATTTCCAGTGTGAGCCCTGCCTTTGGGGCTGCAGCATGCTTCCTGTGCCCCGGTGCTCTTCGAGGGGGTTCCTTCCTACGGGGGTTACAGGTTGGGCCCGGATCCAGTTGGATCTTACCAAACATGACTTCCCTCACATTCTGGAAGTCCATAACATAGAGGATCTATGAGCATAAAATTGCAATTTAGCTGTATGAACAATTCTACCTAGAGCCTTGGGCTGCAAATGTCATTTTAAATCCCTATTCAGTCATTTCCTGGGGAGTTGACCTAACCTTTCTGGTCCTCAGTCCGTCCCTCCTTCCCTCCCTCCCTTCCCTCTCTCCCTCCCTCCCTCCCTTCTGCCCATCCATTTATTTTTGAGAGCAAGAGAATCCAAAGCATATATTCAAGCTCTGACAGTGCAGAACCTGATGTGGGGCTTCATCTCATGAACCGTGAGATCATGACCTGAACCGAAATTAAGAGTGGACCCTTAACTGAGCCACCCAGGGGCCCCTGGTCCTCAGCTTCTTCATCTGTAAAATGAGGGTAATAAGTTTTAGTTTGTTTTTAAGGCTTTATCTTACTATTATTATTATTTTAAAATTTACTCAGTTTTGAGAGACAGAGTGAGTGGGGGAGGGGCAGAGAGAGGGAGACACAATCTGAGGCAGACTCCAGGCTCCGTGCTGTCAGCACAGAGCCGGACACGGGGCTCAAACTCACGGACTGTGAGATCATAACCTGAGCTGAAGTCAGACACTTAACCTACTGAGCCGCCCAGGTGCCCCAGGTCCTCAGTTTCTTCATCTGTAAAATGGGGGTAATAATTTTTTGTTTGTTTTTAAGATTTTATTTTTAACTAATCTCTACACCCAACATGGAGCTTGAACTCACAACCCCAAGATCAAGAGTCACATGCTCCACCAACTGAGCCACCCAGGTATCACGTAATAATTTTTATTTTGTAATACATATATGTTTGGTGCCTGGCAGATAGTAAGCATGATATGAGCATTCATCATTCAGAACCTCCAGTAGATGCCTGAGAATATGCAAAACCAGAGGATAAAAAGTGGCACGTTTTATTCAATAACTTCAGGGGAAATTTTGTTTATATTAAAACAGTCTGTCAGGAAATAATATACAAAACTCCTGAGCAATATTGAGATAAAGCATGAACCTTTAAAAAATACTCTGCTTTTAGCCACTAGTTTGGGCTAGGTGTGCAAATTCCCTGAGGGGTCTACGTTCCCTTTTCTGTGATTTGAGGGATATTTTAGCGGAAACATTTGAGAATCTTCAGTAGGGATGGCTTTGATGAATTAACGACCCAAAGCCACATTAGGGTTTTTAACACATCCTGCTGTCTCATGTGATTGAGACTCATGTGAGCTACAAAAGATTTGTTGACTGTTCTAGGTTACTGATGTCAGATGTTCAGTATTCCATTAATTTCCTTTTTTGGCAGGGAGTGGGCCCACTTTTCCTTTTGTTTTTCCTGCGGAACCCATCCTAGTAGAATTAACAGGGACGGTCTTTAATTGCTTCGCTTTATTTAGTCATTTTGAACTTGGTCCTGGAGGCGCCTGGGTGGCTCAGTCAGTTAAGCATCCGACTCTTGATAGTAGCCCAAGTCATGATCTCACGGTCCTGGGATCGAGCCCTGAGTTGGGCTCAGAACAGAGTGCGGAGCCTGCTTGGGATTCCCTCCGTCCCTCCCTCCCTCCCTCCCTCCCTCTGTCTGTCTCTCTGTCTCTCTGTGTGTCTCTCTCTCTCTCTCTCTGCCTTTCCCCCACTTGTGCTCTTGTGCTTTCAAAATAAATAAATTTTTTAAAAAATTGAATTTGACCCTGGTGTTCTGGACAGTGATGGTCAAGAGCTTACTTGACCTAGAATCCACAAACCTGATGACACAACACTGGATACTTTGGTTTCTTTATATTTAAAACAAGCTATTACTGAGGCCCCTCTGTCCTTTAATGTTTTTTAGTCACTCAGGGGCCAGTTTACTCTCTCCTTCTTTCTCGGCTCCTGTGGCGGAATGCTGCCCCTACCACAGTGCCTGAGTTGGAAAGCCACTGTGACCCCCCCCCCCCCCCCCCCCCCCCCAGAGAATGAGTCAGCAGTCCCACCAAGGCTGTACCTTTCATCTGGGCAGGGGTAAAAGTTTGTTTTAGGAGAAAGCAGAGTTTGAAACAGGAGTTTCTGCTGCCCAAGGTGATTTACGTCCTTCTAGGAAACAGGTATAACTTCAAACAGAAAAAGAAGTGCTTTTTGGTTTGCATGTCCTGTATTTTACTATATCACTTGCATTCTTGAGGCTTAGTGAGTATCAGATCTGAAGCAGTACGCACTTAACGTAGAACTTCTCAGTTAAAGCACAAATGATCCCGTATGGTTTAAAATAACTTCACAATCAGAGAATATATACACATTAATTGTAGGCTTTTTGGAAAATACAAGGAACATAAACCTGCAAGCTTGGAACACTAAGTATGTATATAAAACCAGATAGGAATAATTCTGTAGGTTTTTTGGTAACTTGTCCCCCCCCCCCCAACTAATTTGTTACATTAACATATTTTATTGTTACTTATTTTACTGGATAATAGTATTCCATTAGCCAAATATGCTATGCTTTCATTACTTCCTACCAGAAACTTGAGGTTTTTCATATGTCTTCTTTTATAAATTGTTCCTTTTCCTTTCGTGTTTTTTTTTATTTGGATGAACTTAACTAATTTTTTCAGGGATCATTCTGTGTCGAGGACCTTGACATTTTGATAAATACTCCAGATAATTTCCAGGTTTATTTTGTTGTTCACATTTGACCATTTGGAATGTGTAATAAGGTTCTGACTTCTGTTGGTTAAATAACCGTTTCATTGTTAGTAATTCTTGACAGCATAAATCCCGCCTGCATTTTTTGTTTCTTGGCTCTTGAGTGTTTATTCTTCCAGTTGAATTTTTATAGATTTCTCCCAAATTATACCGAATCTAAAATCATTTTGGAAAGTAGGGCACTTTTACAATACTAAGTATAGTATTTCTCTTTCTCACCTGATTAATTTGAGATTATCATTGAAATTTCGTCATTGCTTTGATAACTTAGTGGTTCCTCGGTGATACTTTATACCACACATATTTCTGTTGATACACTGTAAAATATATGGACTTCTATTTATTTTCCTGCTCTGTTAGATTACATCTTTGTTTTCCTCTCTTCCTTGAAGGGAATGGTAAGAAATCGAAATGCATAAATAATCCAGTAGTTACAGAGGTATATACTCAATGGTTGGCAAGAGAAGGCCATGATATTTTTCCTTAAAATTTGTTTAAAAGTCTGATTACTAATAACTCTTTCCATGTGGTCATTTCAGGGAATATATTCATGTGACTCTTGACTTCAGGTGGCTTTCAGTCAAAAATAGGGGTTCTGAACATGGTGTCCACGGATAAGAGAGGGTCCATAGGTGTCTCAGAGTGTAGAATAGGGATATTGCCCCCAGAAGGTGAAAAGCCACTTACCTGAAGGACGAAAGTTGACGTGAACACATCTGAACTAACAAAGATAATCTTGTGAAGTCATTTGAAAAGGAGCTAGAGGTGGAAATCTCTATGCAGAGAAATGCAGAGAAAATGGAGCATGTCAGCGACCACTTAAACATGGTTGGCATTCACCTAACGTCACAGGACCCCTTCCCTTTTCTCTTAATGTATTGGAGCTTGTGAATTTAATTTGCCACTATTCGTGTAGCAGTTCTTTAGAAGTGAATCCAGACGGTTCACTCGAATTCATTCCTGCAGGCAGAGGCCCGTCTGCTCGAGGAACAACGAAGAGTCCAGGTGTACCTTCACGAAAGCACACAAGATGAACTAGCAAGGAAGTGCGAGCAAGTGCTCATTGAAAAACACCTGGAGATTTTCCACACAGAATTCCAGAATTTGTTGGATGCTGACAAAAATGAAGGTGAGCCACTCACACTCCCTCCAGACCTGGGTTTCTCACGATCTGCAGTTTTGAGGTTGGTTGAAACTCTAGAGTCAGAGCTAACAGCATCACCAACAGCCGGTTTTGAAGAGATTAGTGCGCGGTCAGCCTGGTTGTGCACTGATTTCAGAGCTCTGTGGAGTGTTGTGGGGAGGACTTTGGGAGAAGAACATCTTTTCAGTCGGCGTTCTTTGGAGGGTTACTCGTCCCGTATACTCTGGCATTGACTGACGCTACCCCTGACTTGTCCTTGACTGTTTTTCTTCTGAAAATTCTTCAAGATGAGAAGGCTAGTATTTTGTGAAAGCATTTCTCTTACCCTTCAGGTTTTACTGGGAGATGCAAGGAGCTCAATGAAAGATTGATGTTTGGGTTCAGAAGTTTTCTCTTTGGCCTTCATAAATTAACCATATGCCATTCGAAGAATTCGGGGGCCCTTTTGTGACTCGTTTGTATAGTTGGGATAGATACTCAAATACTCTTTAAATGTATTCGTCTTTTAAAATCAGTACATGAGTGCCTGTTATGTATCTAGCATAAATAATCTCTCGGTCTTGAGAATTTGAGGAAGTATCTGATGCAGCTTCTGATAAAAAGACTTTTTCTGTTGTTAGATGTTTCTCATAGTAAAGGGAAAAATAAACTTTCATGAGAGGACGGTTTCGTTGTTACTTTCAGCTAACTACATGTATACAATTCAGTTACAATTAAAACGATGATGATTTCGATCAAAAAACACCATTTTATGTCAGGGCATCTGGGATCACAGTATACGTACATACTTGGCGGAATGGATATGCAAAGTTTGTTTCAGTGCATAAGACGTGGCACCTTCTTCTTTCAGATTTGGGGCGCATGTATAATCTCGTATCTAGAATCCAGGATGGCCTAGGAGAATTGAAAAAACTTCTAGAGACACACATCCATAATCAGGGTCTCGCAGCCATTGAAAAGTGTGGAGAAGCTGCTCTAAATGTAAGTACCGTTCCTGAGAGTAGTCGGACTTCACCGTTTCCGCACACGAGCTGCAGGTGCGTGTCGTAGGCTTGCGTTGACCAGTCCAGGTGGTCAGGTTTTCCCCAGAACTCTCGTGAGGAACCTTGGTTTGGTGTTTTAATGTAGAAGGTTGATAGGCCTCTTTGCTTAGGAAGTTTCTCCACAAACTCTTCTCGGGCACTTTTTAGGCATTGAGGATGTCATTTCTTGATTTTTTTCTCCCCTTTCATTTCTTCTCACGCTTCCATTCCTTGCACTAGAAGAGCAAAGATCTTCCATAGAACGAACAGGCCCAAGCCTCCTAGACATGTGGCTCTGGCAGCCACAGACCACAGGCTGCACCTGTTGGTGACTTGATCTGAGGGCGACCCTCCAGCGGAAGGTAACAGGGCTGTTTGCCCTGGATAGGCCCTGTAATGTGTAGCATTTCTCATGATCCTCGCCGCTACCACCCCAAGGAGGCTCATGGAATATTCCTGCTAGCTGAGCTATGATTCAGGTGATAATTTTACATAGGGAATACCTCGTATTTCTAAAAGATGGGTAAGTTGTCATAGGGTTTTGGCCCTGTCGTGAACTTCAATTTTGATAGTGTTTTGGAGAACTAATGAAGAAGAAAAGCTTCTAGAACATGGTTCTTATATCTAAATCAGAAAACTCTCTGATTTTATCGTTTGATGTTATTTTTGACAGTACTGTCTTTATACATTTTTTAAAGTCTTCATTTCCCTGTTAACTTTGCAAGGTTCCTTTTAAAGTTTATTTATTTTGAGAGAGAGCATGCATGCGCGTGTGAGCAAGGGAGGGGTGGAGAGAGACAATCCCAGGCAGCCTCCATGCTGTCAGCGCAGAGGCAGATGCAGGGCTCGATCCCATGAACCGTGAGATCACGACCTAAGCCGAAACCAAGAGTCCGATGCTTAACCAACTGAGCCACCCAGGTGCCCCTGCAAGATTCCTTGTAATTATGGGGTTGCTGCCTCCCTTTTGGCACATCCATGAATTATTAAAGGGATAGATGTAAACCCCTTCCTTTAGGTTGATAAAATAATTAATTTTACACTTCCGAGACGGAAGGGAACTGGCTTGATGGTGGGTGTTGTGAAGGAGATCTCCAGGTGTCGGTAGAAGCCTTAGTGTGATGTCCCAGTGTCGGGACATATTGTCACCTGGCACGACTGAGTCACATCCCTGACGGTCCTCCTGGGTTCACATCCCAACCCCACTTGTGGGACCTTGCTGCTGACATGGTTTTTCCTGTCTGTCAGTTGGGTTTTTGGTTTTTGGTTTTTGGGTTTTTTTAATGGAATGGTGATGATGGCTGCCTCATAGGGTTTTTGCAAACACATGATCCTTGTGAGGTGCTTATTGTATCTGGGAACATAAGTGCTAAGTGCTCCGCAGTGATGACAGTTTTATTTAAGTTCAAAAACTCATTTAACAATCATCCTTCCATCTTGATGACCTTTCTTATTTCCAAACTAAATGTTCCCTTTTAAAGGGCCTGAGACACATACACACACATACATGTGGCTCAGGAGCGGCCAGCTTGATGAAGGTCGCTTTTCAGCCACAGTGTCTGGTGTTTCCACCGTGGTTAATTCAAAACTCAATTGAGCCGTATGAGCAGCAGAGCCAAGTAAATGACTTCCTTTCCTTGAAATGAGTTAAGTGGTGGGGAGTCTGTTATTTGGTCAGACGCAGGTTGGGAGAGCGGCTGTGTGAAGCAGAGTTGGCTTTTTTTTTTTTTTTTTTTTTAATCTTTGTTTATTTTGAGAGAGAGACAGAGCATGAGCAGGGGAGGGGCAGAGAGAGAGGGAGACACAGAATCCCAAGCAGGCTCCAGGCCCTGAGCTGTCAGCACAGAGCCCGACCCGGGGCTTGAACCCATGAACTGTGAGATCGTGACCTGAGCCAAAGTCGGAGGCTCAACCGACTGAGCCACCCAGGCACCCCTAGAATTGGCTTTTTGACGTGAACCATTGTGAATCACGTTTGTGCTATGAGAGGCCCACAGCGGTCCATGGTGTAGATGAACGCAGTTAGATAATTTTCACGGGAATGATGGGGCATTACTTCTGATATCCACCTTTTCCAAACCAAAGTAAGGTCCTAACTGGGGAAATAATCGCGCTATAATTCTAAGTACTGCTGTTCTTTTTGATACGATCCCCTGCCAATTGACTTGGTCAGTGAATCTCAAATCTGGCATTTACTTTTTCATGGCCAGTTAAAGCAAAAGTGTAGTTTCTAAGTAAAATTGTTTCTTTATGTGGGGAACCTTCATCTGTCAGCAATAAACAGCACAAATAAACCATGCTTACCAGCAGTTATATTTTACTGGAAATTAAACTGTTATAAAAAAATGTTTTTAAGTTTATTTGTTTTGGGAGAAAGAGAGAGCATGCTTGCCCTCACACAGGCCTGGGAGGAGCAGAGACAGAGATAATCACAAGCAGTCTCTGCACTGACAGTGTGGGGCTCAAACCCAACAAACCCTGAGATCATGACCTGAGCCAGAATCAAGAGTCAGACGCTTAACCGACTTGAGCCGCCCAGGCGCCCCAGAAATTAAACTTTTAAATAATCCTTTTATTACTTGAACATAAGCCAGTGATTCGCATGAACTTAAAAAACAAACAAGGTTTTCCTCTGTGGAGAATAATCTATATAGCTTGATAAATTTAGGACATCTGCTTTAACTTTCAGAAGTCAGACATTTCTTTTTTTAAATACATCATTGATCATAAAATAATGTGAATAATTATAATTATTTCCATAAGAACTATTTTTATATTGAACTCGTGAAACTGGTTTTCCAAGTTATTCTTGTGAAGAAAATTGTTTCTTGAGGATAGCAGATACATTCTCTGTTTTCTGCAGGAGTGTTTCCTCAATTTCCATTTTATTCTTTTATTTCTTAAGTTTCAGTTGAACTCATGAGGTTGCAGTGCCATCTAAGTGGTGCCTGAGTTTCCTGCAGAAACTTCCCCAGCCTGCCGCCCTTAGTCAGCAATGAGGGAAAGCCCGCAAAGCTTGAAGAAGGTCACACAACAGCATGTGTACCCAGCGCTTAGCCTGGCACATAGGAGGTGCTCAAGTACTCTTGTAAGAAAGAATAAATACCGCTGCTTGAAACACAAATAATTTTAGGGGTGCCCAGGTGGCTCATTCGGTTGAGCGTCCAACTCTTGGTTTTCTCTCTCACTCTCTCTCGCTCTCTTCCTCCTCCGCCCCTCCCCCACCCGTGCTTTTTCTCTCTCTCTAAAGTTAAATTAAAAAAAAAATAACTTCAGGTAGGTATTTTTATCATGAATGTGGTAAATGTAAAAGATACTAGAACCCAAACCATGATGGTTTTCCAAAGCCCATTGATGCTGGAGAAAAAGCAGCAGAGGAAAGAGATTGTTTGCGTTAGTTTAAAGGGGGAAAAAAAAGCTATTATACGTAATTTTAAGTGGGATGTAATTACTTTTTTACAGTTTTTAACGTTTGACTGGAGTTGAATCGTGGTGTGTGAAAATCATTTACAGTGAGCGTATTAAATGTCATACAAGGCACTGCTTAAATGATTTTTTTTAATGTTTATTTTTGAGAGAGCACGAGCGGGGGAGGGGCAGAGAGAGAGGGAGACACAGAATCCGAAGGAGGCTCTAGGCTCTGGGCTGTCAGCACAGAGTCTGACACAGGGCTTGAACTCAAACCGCGAGATCGTGCCCTGAGCCAAGTCAGATGCTTAAGCGACTGAGCCACTCGGGCTCCCCTTAGATGATTTTTTAAGGACTAAAAAGTCCTGTGCTTCCATTTTTACCAAACAAAACAGGTGAAGTTTTCACAGAGAAATGATTTACTTTGGACTTCTGCTGGATTTCTGTTTTAGCTGGTCTTGAAAAAGTATTGATTAGAAAATTAGATTAACTACCAATTAGTTTGGCCTAGACTGTAATTATCACAGGTTCCAAATTTGTAGTGTGATTTAAAATAACATTTCATGTATTAGAACCTTCAAAACCTACCTACCTGTCACAAGGTGAATCTCCCTCTCTTTACCTAAGTAAGAACTGGCAGTCCTCGTGTCCTCGTGAAGCGTCACTGAAAGAGAGCCCTTAACACGCGCTATTTTTAGATGTGTCGCTGCTCGTACCTGCCCCGACACCCAGACCAGTGAGCACTTGGGAAGGCGGTGTGGATCAGGGCTCATCAGAGCACAGGGAGCTTCAGACTGAATGGCACCGGAGCAGATCAGTGCAGGCCCATCTTACCACCAGTGTGCAAAGTTCCACTGTATTGGGAAGAGCTCTCTAGCCTTTAGAGGTCCTCATGATTCAGCACATTGATGCTTAACTGATACGCTAACTGATTTGTGTGTAACTGATGCAAGGTAAGCTAGCATATTGCATTGGGACACCCAGCAGGACTTCGGGAACCTTGGACACAAAAAGTGTTCAAGGATGGGATTTAAAGCTGGTTTGGAGCTCAGTGAGGAACTGGATAAATCATTTTTAAATAGACGGGTTTGTTTTATAGGCGAGTTTCCCATACATGGCTTCCGGACTGAAAACATGGGGGCGGCTTGGTAAGTTAGCCTATTGACGTGGCCCTGACACTCTTCTCGAAGTCGGGATTTGAAAGATCGTATGTGCTTATTACATAGATGGGCCACAGCACTACATTTGTGTTCAGACGTTGGCAGTGTAATAACTAGAAAAATAATCTGTATTAACATCTAGAGGGAGGATGGCCCTGTCCACTTAGGTCTTAAGGGGGAACATCCTGAAAGCAGAGCCCACACATCGGCCCCCGTGTTGGTTCTCGGGTTGTCTAGCTGCCAAAGCAGCTGGCTCGTGACGCTGGGCACTGGTGCAGCTTAAAGGGCCAGCAGACACCACAGATCAAATTGAAACCACTGTTTTCATCCATTGAGCAAGCATTTATGGCATTCCTGTGATGGGATTGATGGCAGCGATCCCACGTTGAAATGCTTCACCTCTGCCATCTCATCCAGCCCCCATGACTCCGTCTGCCTAGGGCCTAGACTGCTCGTTCATTTTTACACTCACATTTTCCTTCCTCCGTGTAGGGCGTGCCACTTTGCCCATGACAACATTTGTAACCTAAAGTGGTGTGATTTTCCGCCGAGCCCGGACCTGGCCTCAGCGTCCTCTCAGACCAGTAGGGCCGCCTGCCCACCAGCCCTGTCTCCGCTCCGTCCTCTGTGATGAGTCCACAGGGCGTGGACACGGCCCCTTCCCCGCCTGCGAGGGCTCTCTGTCCGGGCCCGGTGCCACCGTGTTCACCTGGGCCCCGTCCCCTCGTGCTCCACACGGTCGTCTGCCTCTCCTTTCCCGTTCGTCCCCCATGATGCTTCGCTTCAGTCCTCAGAAGTCCTCTGCACACTGACCGTGTTACTCCACGATCATCTTGTTTTTAACAAAGCAAAATAAAACCTCTCCTCTATGATAATCTATTAAATCTACAGTATTCTGTTAAGTCAGAACCCTCTTCATACTTACCCCATTCTCTTCCTTGCCAAATCACTGCCCTCTCCGCTGGTGACACGTCCTCCTTGCTTTCTGCTCACTTTGTCCTGCTTTCGAGCCCAGCGCAAACCCTCTTTGCTTAAAACAATTCTCTGCTAGCTCTTCTAGCCCGAAGCACTGCCCCCCATCCTTTACTTTTATGACATTTCTAAAAATCTCTCCTGTGCCACTCTGTATTTGTGTGTCACTTCTGTGTTTCCTGTCACTCCACCGTTGATTGTAACTCCCTGAGGATACAGCTGGCACCTCATTATAGTTGATACTCTAGTTTTAGTGCTGGTGTCTTGTGTGACAGATATTTCTTGATGATGGTGACGATGATAATGATGGAGGAAGAGCCATTTGCTACGGGGCCAAAATGTCCTTTCCGTTTTTGTTTTTTTGTTTTTTTTTTTTAATTTTTTAATGTTTGTTTTTTAGAGAGAGCACGTTTGAGAGAGAGCAAGCGAGCTCTAGTGGGGGAGGGGCCGAGAGAGAAGGGGACAGAGGATCCGAAGTGGGCTCTGTGCTGGCAGCCCGATGTGGGGCTGGAACTCACGGACCGGGAGACCATGACCTGAGCTGAAGTCACATGCCCAGCCAGCTGAGCCCCCCAGGCGCCCCAGCTCTCCCCTTTTATCCTGTGTTACTCTGCGTCTTCGTCATGTCCCCATCAGCACCTGGATGCTCACCGTTTGTGATTATGCCTTGCTCTACCTGCCTCGCTCTTCTCTCTGCTCAAACACATTCCGTTTTTTTTTTCCTACGCGTTAAACACCTGTTTATCTTCCAAAACCCAGCTCAAATGACATGCCATCCACCAGCCTTTCCCAATCATCCCTTTGAAATGGTAGCATGTTGGACTGTTCATATTCACACTACTTCATATGTTAGATCTCTGTAAATGTCTTCCAGAAGAATGGCTTTATCTGTCTTCATTTCTGCACAACTTAGCACGGTGCCTTGTACGGTATGGGCTCTCCGCATACAGTACTTACGTTTGCTAGTGCTCCTCGTCGTTCCCAGCAGGATTCAAGGCTGCTTACACAATACGGAAAAGACAAAGGGATGTAAGAGAGGGAAGCAAAATAAGGATAGGAAACACAAACGAAGCTAAGTGTTAAGACAGCGGAGTCTAGTATTTTTGCTAGAGATGGCTCACACACGTGCCTCCAGTTCTTTGCGGTCAGTCCGAGTGCTTACTGGTAAAGGCAGTGGGTAATGTGAGGGACAGTCAGCTCCTAGATTCATGGTGACCATAAAGAATAAGCCTGTAACTCAGAACGAGTTTGTTGGCATTCAGAACTAAGAATACTTTCCCCCGTGGCCCATCCTAAAGAAAACACCAGTCATGTGGGCAGTCATCAACATTACACTTAAAAGTAAATGTGACACCAATTCATTGGACAGCTTTGCGATTTCCCTTGACAGTAGCTTATAACAAAATGCCAAAACAGAGTTTAGGAAAAGAGTCCGTGCAGACGTGTAAGTACTTGCTAATGAATGCTTAACGATACAGTTGGTTCCATGTTGAATTTTTAATCAGCGCACGATCTCCCAGTAATCTGGGTGCTATTGTACATCCCTACAAAGGGGGCTTCGTACGTAAACATAAACCAGGTTAGAAGAGAATATCTCATTACTGTCTGTCTTCAGGGCAGAAACGGCAACAGATAAGCGCAAAGCTGTCTTTGAAACCATATCTTGATTTAGTAACCTCAGTCTAACTGGGATTGAAGTGTAATCCAGCAAGAGTAGGCTTGTAGATACTTTGATGTCCAGTGGGGCCGTTGGTCTAACAGTGGGGGTGTCGGGCTGCAGAGATGGGCTGGGGAGCACAGCCACGAAAGTGTACTTGCAGCCTGGAGAGAGAGTGTGTGCTTACAGTGGGGGGAGACGTTTTCAGGAGCTGCCTGGGGCTCTGGCTCCAAGAACGATCAGGGTTAAAAAAGGGAGCACTTGAAATGGACAAATGTACAGGCAGAAATACAGTCAGGAAACTCTGACAGCATATTTTTCTGTGTAAGACTAAGGAGTGACAAATCTAGGACCTTATCAGAATTACTGTGTTTGGGTTGAGAAGCTGAGTTAGAAATAATTACGGGAACCCAACTGTTCGTATCAACTTGCACCAGAAGCAGCAGGGTAGCACAGCACAGGGTGCTTCTGGCAGATGTGGGTTTCATTCATACGTATATCCAAGACTCCCTTTCCCTTCTGGACCCAAATGTTTAAATAACTTGGTTCTGACTCAGCCATTCTGTGGATGCCGGTAATAGAAGAAAATTACCCACACGGTGATAAAATTGTCCAGGGAACCTTACATTTGGAGTCTGATCTGCTTCACCTGGTCAGAGGGGATGGGGTGCACACCCCTGAAATCTTACGTAGGAGGAGGGTAGGGTACAAAGATCCTGGGCTTGCACAGCTATAGGCTGTCCCTCAAAGCTGAGCGATGGAGTATTGGGACTGACTTTACTATTCTTTCTTATGTTAATTAGGTTTGAAAGTCGTCCATAATAAAACATTTTTTTAAAAGCAAACGGAAAAAAATGTACCAGTTTTGATGTAGTAGATGTGGGAAAGGAGGAAGAGCGGGGGGGGGGGGGGGATCAAGGAGGTGTTTTAGGACAGAACAAAGCAGCTTTATATAGTAATTCACACTGACAAATTTAATTACAAAAAACTGATAATATGCTGATAATGGAAATCGGTTCAGAAAGCCTAGAGTTGAATTTGTGGGTCTGTTTTCTGTCTTGACGTGAGATGAAAAGAATTACCATTTTCTTTAAAAGGAAAAATACACACGTGTTCATTTTTGGTTTGGGATAACCAGGCTCTGAGAAGACTCACTCTTGGATTTTTATATCCAGGCTGTACCTTTTCCTTCTTTGAGCTGCGGGCAAGTCTGTCATCTTTCCACAGGCAGACCAGTTACAGAAGCCTCTCGCTAGCCAAATCTGAGTTTACATCCCATATCAAACTACATTTTGGTTTAATCTTTGCTGTGTGTTTTTAAGTCGTGATGGCCCTTGCTTGGCCTTCAGACCAGTTCAAGACCACCCATGAACTTCTCTTACCAACTGCCCCTTGTGGAGATGAGCAAGACCACCCGGTCCCCCACTTAACCTCCTAGGTGTACCGCGTCTGTTTCTGAACTAATGTAATTACTTTCTGCAACGGCATTCTTTCTCTGAGAGGAGTGATTGCTTTTCCTGGCAAGTCCCACTTAGCTCCGCTTTCAGAATTTTCTATTACTATCTCTCTGTGCCTGAATGTAGTCAACTTAGGGCTTCAGTGCCGACCAGGGAGTACCGAAGGGGTGCGGACAGGGCCTCCAGCCTTGGCTCAGATCAAGGGGAGTAACCAGGGAGGAACAGAGGCCAGGGTCAGTGATGAAAGCCCACCCAGTTACATAACTGGAATCAGAGCCATGATTACAAGATAAATATATGTGATTGAAGCAAAAAGTAGCAGGTGGACAGAAGTTACAGTGATGAGAACATGGAGCCCTAGTTAAAATTGGTAGGTCTTTTGGTCTTGGTATTTTCAACTCTAAACTACACTCAGAACAACTGGTGATTTCTGCTTATCAGAAGAGATTAGATGATGGAAGAGAAAAAAACCAATAAAAAAGTACGAGACTGTCGCATCGCTAGGTGGTGTGTGAGGCGCCTCTGTTGTCTCCAGTGTTTGGGTTTTGCCTATTATTTAATACAAAAATTAGTCTTACTCCCTGAGCGCACAGAGACCCGTAGAGGAGGGAAAACCTCAGATACAGGGGGAAGGCAGAATGCCAGTCTAGGGTTAAAACTGCCCACAGGTAATGGTCACGGTGGTAATCTGTGTGCCCACGGACTCTTACCTGCTTTTCTCTGTAGTGGCTGGTTTGTGATTGTTCCTTTCCTGAAACTTTGGCTTCTCTGTGTTGGGTGTGGAGATGATGTTCTCCAGGGACCAAATGCTAATGCTTGGTGGCGGGGGGGAAGAATTACTCTGCATAGTGTGTTTTCATTAACCGAGACTTGGTTTCTTTTCCTTCTTCAAGAATAATCGTCTCCAGGTGAGGTTGTGGACACAGTGTCTGGCAGGGCCCCACACATCCTGTGGGTGCTGGGTGGTGACGGCCATCCTCAGAAGGCTCTCGTAAAGCTGCCTTAGTCCCGGCTGGACGGGAGGTGTGGGGGTCAGGTGTCCCTCAGAGGTAGCTCTAGGTGAGAGCACATCTCTGGGGATGGGTCACATCCGATGCTGGCCTGGAGAGCACCACCTCACGTACCTGAAGTGGTGAGGGTGAGCCTCTTGAGCCTGTCACCCCCCAGCGTACCTCTTTGGGCGGCGTTAGAATGTTAGGGTCACAGGTGATCCTGAGAACTCCTACCACATACCAGCTCTCCGTGAGACGATGCCCTCAGACCTCAGCTGCTGTGTGTGCGGTGCTGCTTTAAGGAAGATGGGAGACGGGAAAGTGGAAGTGAGGCTCCATATGTTTCTTTTGGTGAAATTGGTCTTTAGGATTATTTTTTTAGTGGCCGTGTATGGGATAAAAGGTAGTATTTCAGTCACGATCATCCTGGTTTCTGATCCAGCCGTTTAAGAAGAGTTGGTGAGTGCCACTACCCTGTATGCTTCTGAGCAAGGTGGACACGGTCCCGGCAGGCTTCTTCGAGCTTACGCCCGGCAGGAGAGGCCGCCGGTAGCAGGGACTCGCAAGTGTGGTTGGCCTTCCAGGGGGGGTTCGGGTGTCGCGTGTAACAGGAGGCCTGCCCTGTCCTGCCAGTTCCGAGAGCTTCCCCGAGGAAGTATTTGAGGCCAGTGGAGGAGCTGAAGCTAACTAATAAGCAGGGGGTCCTAGACAGAGCGAAGCCCCTCAGTGAGCATAAGCATGGCCCATTCTGAGAACCCAGAAGTCTGGTACGACTTGAGAAGAAGGGAAGGTGGCACAGGGAAAGTAAAAGGGTAGGCACCGGCTGGCCAGGCCAGGAGACCTTGAAAGCCATGTTAATGACACTGCCTTAGTCCTAGGGGCAAGAGGAAAGCAGGTCATGGTTGTAACAAACGCGAAATGGATACAATCAGATTTTTATTTTTTAAACGATCTGTATCACATAAAAGAGAGCTTAAAAGGAAGAAGAGTGTGAGTGTACGGCTAGGCCTGTTTGGGTGGTCAAACGCAAGATGGCATGGGTTGGTTAAGCTAGGGGTGGGGAGAAGAAGGCCTTAGGAACTTAGACTCTGAGGTACCGGTGTTTGTGCCCGATCATTGTTGATGCTGGATGATGGGTTCATGGAGTGTATTTTACTATTCTTTGTGATTTTGCGGAGATTTGAATTTGTCTACAATAAAACGTTGAAAGAAAGGAAATGGAAAGAGAGAAATCCAGAAGAGAGGCAGGTTCAGGGCAGAGACCGCGTCAGCTCTGACGTGTAGAGTTTGGGAACCCCATGAAACAGCCAAGGGCAAGTAGTGTGAGCTGAGTGGGGAAGTCTGGTCTGGGCTAGAAATAAATGTGACCGTCACTGGCATAATAAAGACAAGTGAGATCATGTAGGAGTTGGGTGACATCCCTCAGGGACGAGCCCTGAGAAGTGTCGTGTTTCTTACGCGGAAAGCCCTCACGTACTATCCAGTAAACAGGTGGTCATAAATCAAAGCAGTTACTACTCCGTTAATTTTTTAAACACCAAAAGTTTGCAGGTTTCATGAAAAACATGCATTTGTTCTAGCTGCTCTGTCCTCTCTCCTCGCCTCTGTTGCGACGCGGTGGCCTCGGAAGCACCTCCCGTTCGCTCTGTATGACCCTGTGTGTTTCTGTCTTTGTCCATTCTTGCCAAGTTCCCAAGCGGCTTCTCTCAGGACTTCAGATTCCTAAGGCTGATGCTTCATACTTTACCCTCTGTGGGTTCCTGTCAGACCCTCTCTTCTCACCAGCAAGACTGCTGGCTGGGTCTCCTCCTGTAGTAGAAAGAAGCTTGGAATCGGAGTCCGAAGCCTTCTGTGTCCTAGGGGAGGATATGTCTCGTTGGTCTTTCCATGGGGGAATTCCTTGCTGGCAGTCAGTGGGACATTGATGTTTTTCCAAATTCTGAATCTGAGAAAAGTCGTTAAAGAACTCAGGAAAAGAGAGAACAGCATCATTCTCCTCCATGCGTGATGGTCCACACAGATACGTTCCTGGTTCGGAAGAGCCCACTAACGGCAAGGGCAGGGGGTGCTTACGGAGTCGGAGGTTAAGGCGGACGTCTCTGGGAACCATGGTGAATGCACATGCCGGAGAAGCAGCGGTCTGAAGGATCTTCTTTGTGGGTGATGCCGGGTTACAAATGGGTGTGCGCTCCCCTCTTACAAATAAAATACATGTTAGTATGTTTATATAACATACTTCACGTAAATCCTTTTGAGTGGTGTTCCAAGAAATAGCACACGTTGGAGGCACAGTAAGTGCTTACGTTGGCAGTTTTGACATGTGATTCTCTGTAATGCTGTTGACCTTAACCTTGAATGTTACCTCATTCAAATACTACCCAATGACACTTACTGGCATTCTCCAGTGCTTGAATACTCACTGTAGGCTCAGGTTCTTTGTAAATACTTTTAACAGAAGAAATGCAAAGGAAAAACACATGCATGTTGTGAGGTCATTTGACATGAAATCAGAAAGCAATCTCAAACCCAGATGAGCAAAATGCAATATCCATTTCAGTGGCAAACCCAAGATTAAGTCAGGCAGATAGTATTTTTGTTGTTAAAAGAAGAAAATGAGTTTATATGAAATAAGATGTATGCCAATTGGAAGATGCCTTCGGAGGCAGTTGTGGATTAAACCCTGAGGGCAAAATGGGAGACATTTTTCCACATCTGGAATAGTTATCATGAAACAAGATTATCTGATGGGGCAGTCAATGCTGTGTTGTAACATTTTAAGGTAGATAATTTTTAGATCTTACATATATGTGATAGTAGCTTCCAGTATTTTAGGTAATTTTTATTTGGCAGTTATTTTGTGTTCCCTTTTAACATTTTCTCTTACTAAATGTCTTAACAGGTAGAGGCCACTTTACATGTTGACGTTATAGTCTTGTCACAGTGTATTCATAGTAAGAATAAACTTTGCATTTTTATTATATATTATTTTTTAACAGAGGACCTGTGAAACTCTTAGTCCAACCCTATCACAGGAGAACGATTTGATCTCAGTGCTTTCTCATTATTTTTTTAAAAAACATTATAAGATGGGGGTGCCTGGGTAGCTCATTCGGTTGAGCATCTGACTTCGGCCTAGGTCATGATCTTGCAGTTCGTGGGTCTGAGCCCCACGTCGGGCTCGCTGCTGTCAGCCTATCAGTTCAGAGCCCACTTTGGATCCTCTGTCCCCTTCTCTCTGCCCCACTGCCACTTGCGCTGTGCCCCAAATAAATAAATATATATATTTTTAAAGTATTACAAGATACAGAATAATTAAATTTGGGGAATTCTGGTTTCTCATCCCTGAATCCTGAGAATTCCTATCTGTCAGAAATTTGCAGTCACCTGCCGCCATTTAAGCACCCCACCCTCGGGCCTCCTGTTTGTGAAGGGCCAGCCTCCAGTGCCCTCCTGGCACAAGCCGTCTGTCCATGGTGCTGCCTGTCCGCACCACCCCTCCTCCTACTGGTCCCGGTCCTCCAGGCCTTGTCCCTTCTCAGATCCGAGGAGATGCTGGCTCAGGAGTCAGGCTGCCTGGGGTCCGGCCTGACTGCCATCCCTAAAGCCCTTGGCCAGATGCCTGACTGACTTAGTTTTTTCACCTGTCAAGTGGGAATGCAGACAACACTGACCTCATAGTGCGGTTGTGACTGTCCCCTTGTGGGACTTGGCACCACGACTTGCAGTGAGTCCCCAGCATCAGCCGTTCTGTGGTTATCACTGAGGCTGGTCTCCATTGTGTCCCTGTCCCCACCCTCCCCTCCGTCTTCCCCACCCTCCTGTCTTCCTTGTGTGTCATTCCCAGGGCCTTTCCTGTGGCTCATCTTTCCATTGCAATCCTGTTACTTGTTTCTTTGTCCAGAGCTCCCACATGCCCACCCTGCCGAGTCCAACCCCCCCCCCCCCCCCCCCGCAACGTGCCCTGCCTATCTCCTGGGCCCTGGCCTGTCCCATCCAGTCCTGCGATGTGGTGGCGTGTGTGAGTCAGACCTTCTTCTCCGCCTCGTCTGACTCTCACACCCTTGCCTGCAATTCCTCCGACCTTAACCCTGTGCTGTTCTCACATCTGCCCAGCCAAGTGCAGGATAACCAGCTGATTACTGAGCTTACTGGCTGATCGGTTCGCCCAGCAAAGTCCAGAATTTGAATTTTTAACAGCAGCAAAAATGGGCTAAGCAGACTATCACTTTGAGAAATTTTGTTTTCTGTGATCCTTTCGAATTTTCAAATAATTTGAGAAATCACTTTTATACAAAGCTTGAAATCAGTATTTAATTTCAAGCATGGGAATGTATTTTATTTTGTATCTGTAAACAAAATGCCTTATGTGTTTTGATGATGGAACCAGAACTATTACTTAGTCTTATTCGTTGGCATCTATGAAGCAATTTCTAAACCTTACGGAATATTTTATAGTAGCCCATTAATATACCATTTAATCCCCAGTAACCAGCTTTTGTTTCTGTTTTCCCCCACTGGAGGACCCCAAAATGTATGTACAGACAGTGTTGGATGTTCACAAAAAATACAATGCCCTGGTGATGTCGGCGTTCAACAACGATGCTGGTTTCGTGGCTGCACTTGACAAGGTGGGTGTGTCAGAAGGAGTCTCTCCTGCGATGCAGGTGGGGGGGGGGGCGGTGCGTGGCCTCTGACCGTGTTTTGTGTGCTCCACAGGCCTGTGGTCGCTTCATCAACAACAACGCAGTTACCAAAATGGCCCAGTCGTCCAGTAAATCCCCCGAGCTGCTGGCTCGATACTGCGACTCCTTGTTGAAGAAAAGGTATTAAGTGACATTGTGTTTTATTCTTAGTAAATCTATTTAAACTCTCAGCTTATATATGAGGAATTGAACTTTATATTACATTTTACTTCTGTTGTAATTTTTGTACCTTTGAGAAAATACTTCAAACCTAATACATCTTCCTTGTCTCTTTGAAAGATACTTCAAGTCCTATACTCTAGGCCCAGTTCATCTTTTTTTAATGTCACCGTTGGGTTGGCTTTGAGAACTGCAAGCAGTGTGGCCCCTTTAGCTGAACCCAGTTCCGTGGGCCGGCCGAGCGGTGGTTACAAGGGCGGAAAGGACGCGGGAAGTCAGTGTGTCTCGTGTGCTCCCCGGTTCTCTGGGCCCAGCTCGCTTGTGTTTCCGGGCGAGGCTGCTTCGGGAGCTCCCACTGGCCGTTCCTGACACGAGACTCAGCGCTACTCTGGCACTTGCGTTGTCGTGTGCGCTTCTAACGTTGATCTTCGCTTAATGAGTTTGTTTTATTGCCATTCTCTGTTTTCTCTACATTTTTTAAGTTTATGTATGTACGTAATCTCTACACCTCACGTGGGGCTCCAACTCATGACCCTGAGTTCAAGGGTGGTGGGCTCTTCGACTGAGCCAGCCAGGGGCCCCTCGTGCTCTTTGTATTCCAGCCGCCAGGTTTCTCACCTGCTCTTCTTCCTGCTCGGAGTGTGTGTGTGTGTGTGTGTGTGTGTGTGTGTGTGTGTGTGCGCGCGCGCGCGTGCGCGTAGGTGTAGTGAGAGCTAGAAGCACGACCGGCGTGGGTCTCTCTGTGCCTTGTGCTTCCAGCATTCCGGGTTTTGCGCGTCTCTTTGGGTGTTCTTAGCTTCTCGTTTCTCGTTCACTTGGACGGCTCCTCTCGGTTCGGAAGCGCTCAAGGCTTGTCTCACTTTTCCAGAGATCTCTCGGCAAATGCTGCTGCAGGCGTTGTCCGCGCTTCCACGCGGTCCTGGTTTTGATGTTAACGTACTAGCTCTCAAGAGCTTGCGTAGCCCCCTTGCGAAAAGACGGAGAACGCCTGCCCGTACCGAGAAAAACACTGCGAACAAGTCTCCCCTAGAGTAGAGTCGGGGAAATCTTAAGTCAAATGTTAGCAAGCTAAATTTATCAGGGAACTAAGAATAATTCTCCAGAACACAGTAGCTTTCTAGCGATGGCTCAGTGGTGGCAAATTTAACGTAACTTACTGTGTTAACGACTGTGTGGTCTTCCTGACAGACATGGGGAAACCTTCGATGAGGTCACTAGATAGCTCTTGAACTTTGCCAGAAAGCCATTTCCCCAAGGCCAGTGAGAATGGAGTATTCGGGGAGTTTCCTCTGTTTCTTGCAGTGCTGGTCAGTGTAGTATTTAGCAGTTCTAGTCAGATCCGTGCAGGTATTCTTTCCAGGAATAAACATGGACTTCACATTGGAATGCCTCTTCTGACCTGCTGTTAACTTTTTTTTTCTTTAGGCTATTACATAAAAATCTTCAGTGTTTTTTAATTACATGTTTTAGTAGGCCCTCATTTCGTTTGGCACTTGTCCCTTTATGCATTGCCTTTTCCTAAGGGGCCCTCATCAAGTCTCTTGCTATGTTGTAATTGAGGCTGGGGCAGCAGACAGACGGCAGGCCGCTGGGAGCACCACGTCCGTGAGCACACGCTCCTCCCGAGTGAAAGGGGCTCGGAAGAGAGGCTCTCCCGCAGGGGGCAGTGGCCCCGGCCTGGCCCTGTGAAGAGGGGGGCTGGGTTTTCTGAGCCACGTGTTCTTAGGTAGAGGCACCTCTCCAGAGCTTGGTTGGTGGCTGGATCGTTCGATGTAAATTTATGGGGAATCTGTCTATGAGGGACTCGTAGACCCTGAAAAATTGCATTTACCCTGAAGTAACCTTTCAGTTAATACTTGTTCATAGAATAGAATGAATCAATCGGTTGTTAAAGACAACTCTCTGTTGTGTAGGCATAACCCCAGAGGAGGGTGGTGCTTTAGTGCTTGAGATCCTTTCATTATCTTTAATGTTTAGGCCACTCAAAAACTAAATGCCTTTTTCATTTTTTTCAAAGTTAGAGCATATTGGAGAAGGCCGTCGGCTTTTATTTATTTGTATTTAAATAGATTATCTGAAAGGAAAACTTGAATGTCTGGGGGAGCTTTTTATAAGTGTCTTCCGTTGCTTTTCATCTTGGATGTCGATTATTTTGTGAGCGGGTTCTTCCGCGATAGTTTCAGCGTAAGATCGCCACACAGCCGTAGGTAAGACAACTTTGCCTCTGTCTTCACGCGTTCATCTGGACAGAACTGAGTGTTCGAGTGTTCACAGCCACATTCTGTTGTGTTAGCCAAGTGGTGCTTGCTCATTAACAACTGTTGGCTGATGTGTTTGACAACAGTATGCCTTCTTTTTACATTTCAGTTCCAAGAACCCAGAAGAAGCAGAGCTAGAAGACACGCTCAACCAAGTGGTAAGGCGCTTGCTAACGCACCGTTCCCGGTAGCCTTGTCTCTGCAGCTTTTAAGGTTATTGGTACAGGGTGTCTGGAATGTGAAAAGTCATTGGGTCATTTATTTTGCTTTGAATCTGTGGTTTTACTCCCTAAACTGAGTCATGAATTTTAGCGTTTGTACTTTCCTCATTAGTGCCGAGTCTAGACCAAGTTAATGTGGTTTCAGTGGTTGACAAAAATATTTCAAGACTACGGGTGGTATTTGTAGCCATCGTAAACGTTGGCACACAGGCCGGACAAAACAAAGCATGCGTGTCAGCTGCTGGCGTGTGTTCGGTGACTGTGGCTTTTCAGTGCACTAAGTGTGCTCTCTCGGTGACTTCACTAGATGGTGGTCTTCAAGTATATAGAGGATAAAGACGTGTTCCAGAAATTCTATGCAAAGATGCTGGCCAAAAGACTCGTACATCAGAACAGTGCCAGTGATGATGCCGAAGCAAGCATGATCTCTAAATTAAAGGTAAATTTCATCATTTCCGGGAAAAAAAAAAAAAGTTTTTAAATCGCTGTGAAAGATTTTCATTGTCCCGGGTTGTCGTCGGTGGCCTGTAGCTAACGGAGTTCGAACGGCACGGGCTGTCCTGGGCCCCGCATGCTTTGCTGACCATCCACCCCGCCCTCGGGGGCCCCTCGGTTCTGTTGGCCGGGCTGTGCTGCACTGGCCACCGGAGCGCCTGCTGGTTCCCACCCCCCTCCACCCCCCCCCCCCCCCCACCTCCCCCCGAACTGCTCCAGTGGCTCAGCCCACACGTGTGTTTGGTCGACTTTGCGTTGGCGGGTGTTTTGTTTTGCTCCGGGTTTAGTTCGCATCCTCAGTGGTCGCATCCTCAGGAGGACAGAAGGCATCGGACTCCACCGTTGAGCACCTGTTTTCTCATTCAGCCACCTCTGCCCTCTGCCCGCTCTTGTTTCGGTGCCTCCTGGCCTGCCAGGCGCTGTCACGTGTCTGAGACCTGAAATGACTATTGTGTGGGTAGCTAATTCTGCTCAAGCTGTCGTAACAAAATACCACAGACTAGGGGCTTGAACCACCCAGGTCTATCCTCCCAGTTCTGGAGGCGGGGAGGACCAAGGTCGAGGGGCCGGCTGAGTCCGTTTCTGGTGAGGACTCTCTTCCCAACCTGGTGACGGCCACCTTCTCGCGGTGTCCTCACGTGGCAGGCAGAGAGCACGCTGGTCCCTTGTTACACGGGCACTAATCCCATCACGAGGATCCCATCCTCGTGACTCCATCTAAACGTAATCATTTCCTCACGACCCCGCCTCCAGATACCATCACACTGGGGGTTAGGGCTCTAGCGCCGGAGTTTGGGGGGCACACGTGTCAGCTGATCACAGTGGGTAAGAGTAGTAAACAAAGTATGTCCTCTTCGCATTCCGTTAGAGATCCTTGCTCTTAGGTGCTCAGATGATACTTACTGTGTGAATAGTAGCCTACTGGTTTAAATCTGCACATACTGATGCTGTGAGATGTGGTTCAGTGTTACTAGCTTCAGTAGTCATTTTCTATGGTTAAGCCTATGTCGTGTGTGATTTCCGTCAGATTCCCTTATATACACTTCTGTTTCTAATAGAAATTAATGAGACGGTTGTCTGGGTTCATTTCAGCAAGCTTGTGGTTTTGAATATACCTCTAAACTTCAGCGGATGTTTCAAGACATTGGTGTGAGCAAAGATTTGAATGAGCAGTTCAAAAAGCACCTGACGAACTCAGAACCGCTAGACTGTGAGTACCCACGTGTTTATGAGCTGTTTTTGCAGGCAGTGTTCTTCGGGAAGTCCGTGTCCTTTGTGGCAGGCGACAGAGATGACAGAGTGTGGTGGTGCTTGATCAGGGATTCAAGGACGGACAGACAGCAAGTGCCACCTCCCAGATGGTCTTCCTGAGTCGCGTGTGAGCCTAGGAGATGACCGTCCTCTCCCAGGGGACCCAGGGCTGTGCCCTGGGCTTTTCCACTTGCTGGTGTGGCCACCCCACCCGGGATATCTGCCAGCTCAGGGCTCCACATGGTTTAATACTTCATAAATTTCTTTAACCTTAGTTGGGATCAGTTCTTGCCTTTTTTTTTTTTTTTTTTTTTGGTAAATTATAAGAGACTGACTTGGTGTATAGATTACAGAGTCAAACTAACCAAAGGCTCCATGGCTCCCGATCGCAACGGCGCCAGGACTCGCTCCCAGGGCCGCGCCCGCCCCCCGTCAGGTCCGCTCTGGGGGATGTTGGCGGATGATGCAGACATCATTACTTGTTAATGTTGTCTTTTCACATGAAAAATGCGAATTTCATTTCTCCCCAAAGCTGAAGCGCTATTCCACTGTTAAACTTGGCAGTTCTGCCAGTGAGCTCGTCAGCTATTGGTACTGATGAGACTTTTGTTCTCATTTAGTTTGTGTTACGTGTAGTGTTGGGGGGGGCGGTGGTGTCGGCAGTAGTGGGTATACAGGAAACACGCCGAAGGTAGCTGTTCACGTCTGGGGATTTTGCTTCCTGAGTTGCGGCTGCCGCGGTGTCCGTGCCCGGCGAGCTGGGGGCGCCTGAGCAGACCCCAGGCCGGCAGGGCGCCAACGCACGGGAAGCGGGGCGGGCATCTGATGTCGTAGCTCTGAGCTGGAGGCAGAACGAAAACTGCCCCTGTTTAGAGGAAAAGAGTTTCTGTTTCTTTGACCTTTCACTAATTTTCAGGGAGTAAAATCATTTAACTGAAATACGTCCGGTTCTTAATTTCCTACTGAAGCAGAGTGTTTTCATTCGGTGTGTTTCTTTGAATACGAAGCAGTCCGCGTTTATTTGAACGGCAGCATCTTTCAGTGTGTGGGACTAACCGTGTTCCTGCCTTTTCACCCCGCCTCAGTGGACTTCAGCATCCAGGTGCTAAGCTCCGGGTCGTGGCCCTTCCAGCAGTCCTGCACGTTCGCCTTGCCGTCAGAGGTGAGGGCGGCTCCGTCTCGTGTTCTGCTAGTGCCCGACGGAACGCAGAGGGCGGGCAGGGCCGGGTGTCCGGAGGCCGGCCTCCTCCGCGCCAGCCCACACGGCCCGCGAGCTGGCTCACGGACACGGAGCCTCGTCGGTGCTCTGCCGAGCCCCGTGGCGGTGGCCACCTGCCTGACCGTTAGAGTGCGTTTCCGCGTTCTCCTCTCATGCCTCAACCAGTGCGCCTTGCGAGAGTCACACCCCCCACCCCCACCCCCACCCCCACCCCCCGCCGTTCGGGTTTCACGTTTATGTAGTGAGCGTTTTGTACCGTACGTTTGGAGGTGTGTTTATGTGGAAGCGCTGACTGTGACTACGGACTGGGGTGAGATACGTATTCCACACAATGCTATCCTTTTATCCAGCTGGAACGCAGTTATCAGCGATTCACAGCTTTTTACGCTAGCCGTCACAGTGGCAGAAAACTGACCTGGCTGTATCAGCTGTCCAAAGGCGAATTGGTAACCAACTGCTTCAAAAATCGATACACTTTGCAGGTAAGATCACCCTCTGTTTCGGAATATATATATATTTTTTTTTTTTTAATTTTTTTTTTTTTTTACGTTTATTTCTTTTTGAGACAGAGAGAGACAGAGCATGAACAGGGGAGGGGCAGAGAGAGAGGGAGACACAGAATCGGAATATATTTTTTTAGTCTAAATGAGGATAAGACAAGTTGTAGACATCGGAATCCAGTGATTCGTGCGTCAGAATCTAGGGTCGAGCTTCCGGCAAAGGGCGGTTCTCAGAGTCAGAGGAGTTCGGACGCTTTCCCGCTGAGGGGCAGGTGATACACCGATGCCTCAGTTTTATTCTCCATAAAATGGGGGTGCCAGTGCTTATACCTTGGAAGTGATGTGAAGATTAAGTAAAATAATGTGTTTAATAAGCATTTGGCACAGATCCTGCCCAATGCACACCACGTAGCTCAAAAAGCCAGAGTTTCCTGTACTGAATTACGACGATAGCCCTTTTCCTTTGGCAAAGCAGTTTCCTACTAATATTGACCCTCGGTGCTCTCGGCAGCACTGACTACTAAGTGATAAGAACTACGTGACTCCCGTTTCAGTTCTACAGGAGAAGCTGAGGCCCAGGGTAATTGTAGCGGCCTTCTCGAGATCCCGGTGTATATGTGGCAGAGGGAGGGTGTCCGTTAGGGTCTCTTCCCCTAAAGAGGATTTGTGTGTTTTATGCGTGCTTATGTAAATGAGTGTGGATGCATAAATAGTGTGTATTTGCGTAGACAAAACGTCGTAGAAGAAAGTTCCAAATTATTTTAACCTTCGAAAGGCGGTAAGTGACGTCTTTCGGGAGAGCGGTGCGTCTTGGTGGAGCTGTGACGCTTTGTGTTCTCTTTTAAATAGATCTGCTTTCTGTTGTGCGTGTTTTGCAAGAATTTGTTTCATACGTAACTTCTTCAGCCTTAAGCTATGTATTTTTGGAGGCTTTTCCACGCATTTAAATTCCGTTTCTCTTTCTCTTATATGGGGGGCCTCGAAGGCATCCACCTTCCAGATGGCAATCCTGCTTCAGTACAACACGGAAGACGCGTATGCTGTGCAGCAGCTGACTGACAGCACTCAGATCAAAATGGTACCTTCCCGTTACTTGGTCCCTGTGACGTGTCCAGTTCCCGTCTCCTCTTGTGAGCATTGAAGGGAGGGGGTGGGGAGACGGCGCGGAGGTCTCTGATTTCACACGGATGCACAAGACCTGCTTTCGCACGTTCGTTTAACCCAGCGTTAACCCTCTTCCCAACTAAGCTTTTCCTTGGAGGCTTAAACGTCACTTGATTACAGTGTCTTTCTTCCTGTTTATTGGCCGTATTTTTTATTGAGCTGTATTTCACGTACATAAAATTCAGCATCTTAAAGTAGACAGTTGAGTGTTTTTTCACGAGGTCGTACAGCCACCATCGCTGTCTCGATTCCCGAACACGCCTGTCATCCCGAAGAGAGACCCGTTAGCCGTTAGCAGGAACTACCCTCTGCTCCTCTCCTCAGCCGCTGAGCCCCATTAACTTACTTCCTGTCTCTCCGGATTTGCCCGCTCTGGGCTCTTCACGATAATGGCGTCAGAGCATGTGTGCCTTTGACTTGGCATGTTTCCAGGGTTTCTCCACGTGATGGCATGTATGTTTCATTCTGTTTCCGGCTGAAATACATTCCAGCATCTGCATGGACCACGTTATGTTGACCCGCTCATCAGTTGGTGGGCCTTGGGGTTGTTTCTACGTGTGGTTATTGGGAATAATAGTGCTCTGCGCATTCACATGCGCGTCTCTGTAAGAACCTGTTTTCAGTTTTCTTGGGTGGATGCCAAGGACTGGAACGTTCGAGTCGTGACAGATTTAACTTCCGAGCCACTGCCAGGCACCAGTTCACGTGCACACCACCAGCAGCACGGGAGGGCCCCCCCGACCCTGGCTTCCTTTCTTTACGGCTATTATGGCCTAGTGGGTATGACGTAATACCTCGTCGGTAGTTTGATTTGCATTTCTCCAACAGCTGATGACGTTGAGTGTCTTTTTGTGTTCTTCCTGGCCGTTTATATCTATTCTTTGGAGAGATGTCTATTCAGACGCTCTGCCCATGCCCATTTTTTGTTTGGGTTGCCCTTACCGTTGAGTTGTAAGAATTCGTTATATATTGTGTACCCAGAGCCCCTTTTTCTTTTGTCGTGCATGCCTTTAGGGTCAGGTCTAAGGAGCCGGTGCCTGATTCAGGGTTAGAGACGTCTTTCCCCATTGATTGGGACTGCCCTGTTGAAAATCAGATGGCCGTAGGTGAATGGGCTAATTTCTGGATTCTTCGTTCTTTTCCTTCCGGTGATCTGTAGTTCTTTAAACCACAGTACCTTGTTTGTGGTTATTTTGTAGCAAGTTTTGAAACAGAGACCTCCAGCTTTGTTCTTTGTCAAAATTGTGTTGGCTCCTCTGGGTCTCTTGCATTTCCATGTGAATTTCGGAATTAGCTGGTCTGTGCCCGCAAGAAGGCAGCTGCTGCTGTGATAGAGACGCATCGAAGCTTTGGGCTGCTTTGGGGGGTGTCCCCGTCCTGCCAGCGGGGCCTTCCAGTACGTGGCGTGAGCGGCTTTCTCTTTATGTAGGTTGTGTTTCATTCCTTCATTTCGTTCACGTGTTTCACTTTTGAGTGTGTAAGCCTGTGCTTTGGTTAAATTTATTCCTAAGTGTTGTGTTTGGTACTTTTGGAAATGGAATTGTTGATTTTAATTGATTATTGCGTATTGATTTTATATGTTGCAACCTGGCTGAACTTTTTTTTTTTTTTTTTTTTTGAGGCTTCTTTAGGGGTTTTACAGTATCATGTCATCTGCAGATACAGCTAGTTTTACTTCTTCCTTTCCCTATTTGGATGCCTTTTATTTTTTCTTCTTGCCTGATTGTTCTGGGTGGAATTTCCCACGCAGTGTTGACTAGAGGTGGTGAGAACAGGCACCCTTGTCTTGTTCCTGACCTTGGGGGAAAGCTTCAGTTTGTTACTATTAAGGGTGACAATCGCTGTAGGTTTTTCTTAGGTTCCCTTTATTAAAGAAGCTCCCTTCTAGCCTTGTTTTTTTTTTTTTTTTAATCTTTCCATGATGAAAGAGTGTTGCATTTTGTTCAACTGCTTTTTCTGCTCTGTCGAGGTAAAAATATGCTTTTTGTCTATTAATATGGTGTGTTATAGTCACTGCTTTTCTTACGTTGCCACCCTTGCCTTCTTGGGGTAAACCCCACTTGGGCATGTATATGATATTCTTTATGTGCTGGGCTTGGTTTGCTAGTATTTTCTTGAGGAAGTTTACATCTACATTCATAGGAATGTTATCGGTCTGTTGTTCTCTTGGGATGTTTTTGTCTGGTTTTGCTGACAGGGTAACACTGGCCTTATTGAATGTCACTTAGGGAAGTATTTATTTTTTAAGTTTGTTTATTTATTTTGAGAGAGAGCAAGCAGGGAAGGGTCAGAGGAGAGGGAGAAGCCCAAGCAGGCTCCAGGCTGCCAGCACAGAGCCCGATGTGGGGGCTCGAACTCACGAACCGTGAGGTCATGACCTGAGCCGAAATCCAGAGCCAGACAGCAGAGCGACTGAGCCACCCAGGGGCCTCAGGAAAGGGTTTATTTTTTGATGATGCTTCAAGTCAGTCCAGAGTCCATCTTCAAATTCTAATGACAGAGTGAATTTGCCCCTTTGTGTGTAAGAGTCTGTCTCATCTCGTCGGGAGGGCTGGACTCAGGTGGAGGCTCAGGCCGCCCTCGGCCCCGCCCCACGGGGCTGACAGGGCCATTGGCCTTGGCCTCCGAGCTCAGCGCTCCCCTCGTCAGGTCGGGCTCGGAAGTGCGGCCTCTGGTGGCAGCGGCCGGCAGTGCCCCAGACCTGCGGGTGGGGGGAGGGGGCGGGGGTGTTTGAATCTGGGCTGGTCACGTGACCAGAATGGGTGTCCGTGAAGGGCGGGGGGTGTTCCGTGCGCCGGGGTAGGAGGTATGGGGTGCGTCCGGGGGACTGAAGTTGGGCAGGTGGTGGTGTCCACGTCACGGGGTCACAGAGTTGGAGGAGGAGGAGGCCGAGACCCGCCACCTGCGTTTACAGGCGAGGACTCGGCCGGCGGCCCCGCGTGGCGCCTAGGGCTCCCCGCAGGAGGTGGAGAACAGGGTCGGCCGCCGCCGAGTCCGTCGTGTCCGTGAGCAGCGTCCTCCGCCGTCGTGCGGGAGCCCTCGGACGTTGCTTTTGTGGTGACCGTGTCCAGGATGGACGGACAGGTTCCTGTAGGTTTAAGTGACGAGATCAGCGTGGCTTGTAACGTTTGTAACCGAATCGGCAGTTTTTACCACGAGGTGGTCAGAGCCACAGAGGGATTGGCTTCCCTTTGACGAGTAGGCGCTGGCGGTAGTGAACTTAGGGGACCTCCTAGTCACCACCTCCTTCTCCCTGGGTGGGTACATTCTCCTGTCTGGGGGGGGACTCCTGTGTTCCTGCCAAAAATCAACCATGTGGTTGTGTGTGTGTGGTTTGTATTGCAAAGAAAAATGCAACTTACCTTTTTCTCTTCAATTGCAGGACATTTTGGCACAAGTCCTACAGATTTTATTGAAGTCGAAGTTACTGGTATGTCTGTGCACGTTCCGTGTTGAGCTAGACGAGATCCTTTTCCTGAGATGATGTGGTAACAGCTGTTGTCCTGTAGGTTCTGGAAGACGAGAACGCGAACGTTGATGAGGTGGAATTGAAGCCAGACACCTTAATCAAATTGTATCTCGGTTATAAAAAGTAAGGAAAATCTGCCAGGTGGATGGTCCTGGACCACAGACTCGTCCCCTCGCGTCCGTGCGGATGGAGGCTGGGCACGGCGTGGGCCTTGGTCGTCTGCCGCTTGCCTCCGGTTCTGTGTCTGGCGGTTTTTCCACCGGGCAAGCGTCCCCTTAAATGGCTGGCCGGGGACCTTTGGGCCTCTGTCTGTCCCAGTGCCTCGAGTTTGTCTCATTTGACGAAATTTGGGAGAGCGGATGGAGGCACTGGCTCTCCCGTGACACGGGTGGCCTGTTACCGGCCGGGCAGGAAGCCACCGAATGGCGGCAGCCTGCTGGGGGCCGAGCTTCTCACAGAGGTGGAAACTACCGCGGGGGGTGGGGGGGCTGGCCAGTGGTACGTGGGGACGGGGATCGGGTAGCAGAGGCTTCTTAAAGGTCACACACGGGCCTTGAGCACCTGTCCTTTAAAGCGACAGCGATCGGTCTCCTCCTTTTTCCCGGCAGTAAGAAGTTAAGGGTTAACATCAACGTGCCGATGAAAACCGAACAGAAGCAGGAACAAGAGACCACACACAAAAATATCGAGGAGGACCGCAAGCTGCTAATTCAGGTGACTTGGGGCCCGCGCGGGGTGGCGACCCCTCACAGAGAGTGACGCCTCTCTGTCGCCCCGCGTGGGTCGCGGGGTGGCTGGGACTTGGGAGCGGGTGCGGGGACGGTGACGGGCCCCGAGTGGAGCAGAGGAAGGAAGCGGATGGACGCAGAGAACGTGGCGAGTTCGCGTCCGACGGGGCAGGGGAGGGGGGTCACAGCGAGGCAGCTTCTGCGGCTCTGCAGACTCGTGTTTTCTCCCCCCCCTTCCTCTATATAAAAATGAATTTTTTAATTGACATCCAAGTTAGCCGATAGTGCAACGGTGATCTTGGGACGTGTTTTCTCATTTTTAAAACGCTCTGTAGTCGGGTGAAATTATTAAAACTGCCGAGGAGACCAAAGTATGCCGTGTTTATTCTGTTAGAGTTGAAACGCATATCCTGCCGTGCGTTTGTGACCGTGTAGGAAATCGCAGTCCTCTGCACGGACACGGCCCTCGGCGGCCCGTTTGCTAGTTGTCCCGAATGTTCCGGAACGGTTGTAACCGTGACATGTACCGGTTTTTCCTCCCCGGGTGACGGGTGACCAGGCGGCCATCGTGAGGATCATGAAGATGCGGAAGGTCTTGAAGCACCAGCAGCTGCTCGGAGAAGTGCTGACTCAGCTGTCCTCGAGGTTCAAGCCGCGGGTCCCAGTGATCAAGGTACAAGAGCCACACGGCAGAAGCTGCCCGTGTGTCGTTTTAGGAGAGAAAGGTGTAACGAAAACGAGGCCGACGGCCCTCGGCATATCCATACGTACTAGGTTTCTACAAAAGGAAATGGGCTTAAGCTTAAAACCTTTTATCGAAACACGTACACAGAGCGGTGCACGCGTCCTGAGTGTCCGGTTTGCTCATTTTCCCAGAGTAAATATACTTGTACACCAAGATCCGAATCGAGAGTTAGAAGGTGACCAGCGTTCCCCTCGCTGCCTCCCCCACATTGCCCCCTGTGGCCCGAATCTCGCTCCCACAGCAGTTCCGCCTCCCTCGGGACTCTGTAACCGACCTGTAGAGTTCCCGCTCGGCTGTGTCCCAGTTGTAGCCCGGCCACGGGGTGCTCCCCCTCGCTGTGTGAGCACTGGCTCCAGGGGCAGCCGCGGGCTTCTTCCAGGTAGCAAGTCCGAGGCGTCCTGAGACCGCTCGGGTCACCGGCAGCCGGTGCGGGGGCCCCGACAGTCGGGAGGAACCCCCTCCAGCTCCCGGGATGGCCTGTAGCCCGGGTGCTGGCTTGTTCAGGAGTCCCCACGGCCCCCCAGTCCCTGCCGGTGACTCAGGTAGGACAGAGCGACCGCGAGGTTCCCACCCCGTGGCCTCCACAGCACCCGGCCCGGCCGGCCCGGCGCCTGGGGTGCTGGGAGGCTGTGGCCCCGTGACACTCGGTCACCTCAGCGAGGCCGTTAAGGAGACGGGCACTGAGGGGACTCCATTCGGGGACGCGGTGGATGGGCTGAATTGCCCCGACTGGGCTCTCGGTGGTGCAGGGGAGATCCCCGGTGAGGGTGGCCCATCTCTTCGGTAATACGTGTGGTTTTTTTCCTCCTGTCACGACTTCTCTCTTTTTTAAAATAATGCCCAGAAATGCATTGACATTCTGATCGAGAAGGAATATCTGGAGCGAGTTGATGGGGAAAAGGACACCTACAGTTACTTGGCTTAGCCCTTCCGGAAGGGTCTGCCTGTGCGAGCCGCAGCAGGTAGTTCCGGGCCGAGAGAAGAGCTCCATCCAGCTCGCAGCAGCCAGCCTGGCGCCGTCCGGACCTCCCTTTTTAAAACCGAGACCGAGGCTCCCACCGGCCGGTCTCAGACGTACATCAGAACTGCTCAGGATTGACACGTTTCAAGTCTGTAAATACGGACACCGACGCCATTTAACCTAATTTAAGAAGAGGGGCGTCGCGCCCCGAGGGCTGCATGCTACCGCATTTAAACCAGTCCATTGGCTGCGAGGCCGACGGCCGCCGTCCTCGGGCATCGGCGTTGGCAGCACCCCCTTTGAGAGCAAGTCTCACGGACCCACGTGTAGTCTGCTATGAAAAACCATTTGTATAGTGTGTTTCATTTTTTAATGTGTGAAAATAAAGAGAATTAAAGAATTTCCGTACAGGTCGCATTTGGTTTTGTTTCAAGTCTTACTGATGTCTACATGTAAATAAAAGACGTAATGATTGTGCGGATTTATAATCCCGTGTCTTCCTGTAGTCTAACAGGCTGCATCCTGTGGATTGAGACTCGAAGCTCTTAAAACTTGAAGGCCTCTTACAGTCTTTTCCCCCAGACGCTCCTGCTCATTTCTAGGACTTGCCGCAGGGACCGGAAGGCAACCGCGTGTTGATTCTGTTTGATGCTTGGGAGGACCCGGTGGGTTAATCCTGACGTCCTCACGTGGTGGAGAAACTGAGGCCAGAGAAAGGGGCGCGGCCCCGGCCTGGAGAGCCTGGCCCGGGACCTGGCCGCTCCCTCCTGGTTCCAGCCGGTTGTCTGCGCGCAGGGAGCAGCCGTTCGGGGCGAACTCGCCAGCTTTTCCTGGTAAGACCGCCCGGCCCCCAACCGAGGCCGGTGCCCCAAGGCAAGCACCCCGGGGTGGGTGGGCCACGCAGACGGAAGCTGTCGCTTCCAGGCGCCTCCTGGTAAGCGGAGGGGAGACCAGAGGCCTGGGGAGCGCGCCCTGCGCCCATCCGGTCGCGGGGGTCCCTCCGAGCTCTAGGCCGCGCTCCCCCGGCTGCGTCACTTGCTAGTGAGCCCCTTCCGCAGTCCCTTCCTGGCTGAGGGACAGACGAACCCCGGAGGTGGTGGTGGAGACTCCCCCGGCCCTGCTGCGTCGTCGTCCTCGCGAACCCCACCTGACCACCTCGTGGCCTCGAGCAAGCCCGCCCTGCGCCCACCGTGGGTCAGGGTCACAAGCCAAAGCAGTGAGAGGGAAGTTCTCCCAGTTCCCTGGAACAATCTGGGCCTGACAGGTTAGTATAAAAAGTTACAAGTTGGGGGCGCCTGGGTGGCTCAGTTCAGCAGCTCTGGTCATGATCGCAGGGTCCCTGAGTTCGAGCCCGGCCTCGGGCTCTGTGCTGACAGCTCGGAGCCCGGAGCCCGCTTCGGATTCTGTGTCTCTCCCTCTCTGCCCCTCCCTCACTTGCACTTCATCTCTTTTCGCTCAAAAATTAAAGTTACAGGCCAAACGGGTTAAAAAGTAGCAGTGGAGACAGAGTTTGTCAGTTTCCACAGCGTCTTCAGCTTTTCCAGTTTTACAGACACCACCCCCACCCCCCGCTTTGAAAACCAAGCAGAAAGCAGGACCCCCCCCCTCACCCCCCGCGCGCACACCCACGGCACCCTCCCCCCGGCTCCTGGGGTGGCGGGCTCCCCGCGCACGCCGGCCTCCCCCCACCCCCCACCGCCGTGCCTTGACCCGCTCCGGGACGCACGTGCTGCACAACCACGGAGCCCCCGTGCGAAGCTGTGTTGGAGCCCCGTTGAAGGCGGGAAGCGACCTCAGGAGCCGGTGCCGGGTCTCCGGTCCCTCCGGGCTCGAGAGCACCCCCGGGTGTACGGCGGGACGCGCAGAGCGGCCGGCGAAGGGGCCCCGCGGGCGGCCGAGGCCGGCGGCCCCCCCCCCCCGTCCGCGCCCCGCCCCCGCCCCCCCCCACGCCAGGCGTGCGCCGTCTGGGGGGCGGGGGGCGGGCGGGAGAGGAGCCCCAAGCGCTTTGCCTTCGTGTCTCCGCTGCCCTCCGGCTCCGGTGTGTGCCGATCCACCGCATGTCTCCTACCAGGAATGGACGAGCGAAAGCGCGGTCGTCGGAAGCTGCTTCCGGGGAGCCACCCGGCCGTCGCGAAGGGCGCCGAGGAGAGAGAGGCCACCGGGCTGTCGGTTGAAGCACCACCACCGCGTTCCAGGCTGCGCGCCCAGGAGGGGGACGGACGAGGTAGGGCCGTGGTCCGCGGCCCGTGAGGGTAACGGGTTCGCCGGGGTTGGGGCCGCGGTCGGACGTGCCTGTGTAGACAGACGGCTGGCCCGTCGCTCGCCGGCGCCTTCGCGGGACAGCGGCCGGGAAGGCGGCGGGTACGGGCCCGAGCAGCACCGCCAAGGGGCGGGGGGGGGGGACCAGTACGTACAGGAACGGGCACCTGCGGCCTAAACGGTTTCTGTTCGCTAGACGTTAACTCACTTGGATTTGAGTCTACACAAAAAGGCAACAAATGTTGCCACGGCCTGAGCCTCTCAAGGTGGCCGGTCTCCCTGCCGGACACCGGTATCTGACGTCCCTTTGAAAGAACTCGCGGTTTTACCACACGCGGACGAAAACGCAAACGTGCTTGCCGGTCTCTGCACGGACCCTCCCTTCCGAAGACCGCTGTTCCAGGAATCGCAGTAACGCGGCCGGCTGGGCGACCTCGTTTTATTCCCTGAACGTCAGCTTTCCGGCTCACGCCCTCGTCCGTGGCTGACCACACGCTGACTTGCCCCGAGTGAGTGTGGGCTCTTCTTAAGCCGCTCTATGGAGGTCCTGGTTCGTAAAAAGCTCTGCCTACGCGATGTCTCAGACCGCTTCTGATACCCACCCTCCTGGAATCCTTTACCACAGGGGGCCGAGGTCGAAGCCAGCATTCGCAGCGATTTCCGTGTCTGTGAAGGGCCCAAAGCTCCTAGAGTTTTCAACCGAATACTCGGGGTCTTTGACAGCGTTCACTTGGGGAACCTGTCTCGATGACCTGTCTACGAGTGTAAATCACACGATTCGTTGGTTCACGTGGGATTGAGGGCCTCTTGGGCAGAGGTGGGAGCCAGGACTCTTGAGTCACCGAATGCATACTGCGAAGGCCGGAGCCTGAATGAACCAAGACGATACTGAAAAGCAAGCAGCGTCTAGATGGATCGCAGTCTGCACGCTTTTGTAAGAACCACTAAATCCGGACCGGAAAGAATTTTGACAAACCGGTTACTCACGGTGCCCTCAGATTTGCCTGGGCGTCCGTCTGTGGGCAAGGGGCCACCGCCTAGACGTGGATGTTGGGACGGTCGTCACCGCCCTGGGGCACCTGCCTGGGGTTACGACCAGCGGCGGGGGGAAGAGGTCAAGAAGGGACCACAGAAATTGGCCGGCAGGGCCACCTGTTGTCATGTCAGGCTGTCGTCATCCGTTCCAGCATCGGATGTCCCTAAACTGTCCGAAGCTTCTCTGTCCTGGTACAGCCGCTACCCACCTCCTGGTCCCCTCTGCCTGGGAGGCCCGTGTCCGGCTTCCTCTCCGTGGGGGGTACGGCACTGGGGGAGGCACACGATTTTTAAAGTTCGTTCTTCCCCCACGTTTTGGCTTCGTTACTGGGTATTTGAATACGTCACGTGTCTAGCCCCGTGCCCGCCTGCGCGTTACAAACAAAGGCGAATCTAAAGCCGACCGGATCGGACGTGAGAGGCCCTCGCGACTGGGTGCGTGGCCGGCGTTTGTGCCGAGAGAACCGGTGTAGGGACACGGGAGACAACGCGTTTCGGATGCGGGCACGAGAAGCTCGCCGTGCTGTGCTCACAACTCCCTGCTCTCCACTAAAACAACTCGTCTCGGCCACGGATCCGGGTGCCTGGAGTGTCGAGCGAGAACCTCCCTGGACTCCAGGCTCCGCTCCCAGCTGTTCACACGCGGGGACGGGCTGGCGGCGGTCAACGGCAGGAAGGCCGTGGCCGGAAGAAACTCCGGGCCCGTAGACCCCACTGGGGCAGTGGTCCCCGCTCTGTCCTCAACGGGCCCGCGTGTGACCACGGGGGGGGGGGGGGGGGGGGGGGGGCTCTGCTCACGGCGAGCGTCCGGGGCGGGATGTAGCAGTGACAGAGCGCGCGCTGCGCTCGCCCTGCGTGGGTCCGTCCGCGACGGCCCCCCGAGCGTGTGGCGCCACTTCCTGGACACAGGGGTTGGGAGACCGTCTACCCCAGTGTCCTTCGTCACCAGACGTGGCAGAGAATGAAAGCGCGGCACGGGAGATGGCGCGTCGGGCCAGGTTTTCTGGCCCCAAAGCGAAACAGCCAGTTAGCGCTCAAGTGAGGACCGGCGTTGCCAGGGCTGATGCGCCCACATGCGGCAGAGACCAGTCTCGTCGAGGTTTGCGTGGTGGGAAAGGGAAGATTTGATTAAGCTTCACACGAAAATAGCATCACGCTGTGTAAATCCACAAAAATATCCTCTAATTCCGGAAAAGGCAACTGGACCGCGCAGACCGATCACAGCTGTCATGACGAATCCGAGGCAGGCGCCCCACTTCCGGGACACTTGGAGGGGTTTACCAGCCTTTCTTTAAGACCTGACACCAGTCTGGCTGTTACCCATCACCTTTCGTAGGCAGGAAGGCAATCTCCCCCTGCTATGGGATTCCCGAACGGCCACCTCGTCCAGCTCCGTGATTGTCTACACAGAGATCGAGGCTTCAAGGCTCCTGTGCGCCAGGCCGCTGGGACCCGCCCGGGACCCAGGACGCCAGCTATCTTGTCACGTTATATGAAATAATAACTGGGCAATAGCCTTTAAATCAGGACCCAGAGAAAGACACCCCAGGATTTCAGGGTGAGTGTGCTGTCCCCTCCGCGGACAACTCGGTACGATCAATGACGACACCAGGGAGAAGTTCAAGTATTCTTTTATTCAAAGTTGAAAAATGTACCATACTGCATTATTGCAAAAATTCACTGGTACAAAACACTTTGCAGCTGGTGAGAAGGCAATAAAAAGTTGATTTTTAAACTCATTACTATAAATTATTCTTACAGTACTTTGCAAATTCAGAATTTCAAACTGCATTTTATTCTTCTAAATTGCCCACAGTACTCGAGGTTCCTGAAGCTAAGGCAGCTGTTCCAGAGAGGAGGAGGGAGGGGAGGAGGTAGCCGATGTCAAGGGATTTCCATTTCTCTCTCGATGCCCACGTACTTGAGGGCGTCGGCCTGGCTGTATCTGAAAGAGCATGAAAACGCGGTGACCCGCGAGCCAGCACGGGGGAGACCGGCCCCCGGCTCGCCCGCCTCCCGCCGCGTGGGCAGAAACTCGCTTCTACTCTGAGAACTGGACAAGCCTGTTGGAACGGCCCCCCACCCCCTGCCATCCCCGAGGGCCCGGGAAGGTGGATCCGCGTCACCACGGCCGGCCCCGCACCAGACCAAACGGGAGCCCCGGCCTCCGCGTGAAGAACCTGGACCCAGGGGACGGGACGCCCAAAACGGAGCGCCGTGGCTGCCGCGACCTCCCCGGGGCAGGGGTCCACTGGGGACCTGTCAGATGTGGTGCCGCAGGCCACCGTAGTAAGTGGCGACACGCGGCCCGGTTTTGCCGCCGCCGCGCCCCAGAGCTGCGCTCCCCCGGGGGGCGCGTATTTGGCCACAGGATGTAGTTTGCTCAACAGGCATCTGCTCGCATCTAAATAAGTTCTCGGCAATTTACCCCGCAGAGCCTGACGGCGTGTCCCCACCACCGGGGGCTGCGTGTCCTCCGCTCCCTGACGGCCCGCGGGACTTGCCACAGAAAGGACCCGGAGGTGACCAGGTAGGACGCTGGCCAACAGTGCCTTAACCGTTAAAATACTAAACACTGATGACGTGGCGCGCGCTTGGGCCGTCGCAGGCAAGGACATCGCTCTGACTGCGCTGGAGGGAAACAGAACCTCTGCTAAAAGCGAGTGCACAAGGCTGCACGAAGGGCGAGGGTGAAAGTGGGCTTTCTCCACCCTTCATCACACAGGCATACCTCGTTTTATCGCGCTTCGCAAACATTACTTGTTTTTGGCGGGGGCGGGGACTGAAGGTTTGTGGCAGCCTCACGGCGAACAGGTCGGTGCCATCTTTCCGTGTCTGGCACATTTGGCCATGCGTGCACGATTTCAAACCTTCTCATTAACATCAGGCCCGTTCAGGTGACCTGGAAGTGACTGCTGGCACTGTCACCGGCCGTCTCGAACTGCACCCATGTTGGGGGGGGGGGGTGTCTAACGGCTACACGTTACAGGTGGTCTGGCCTGGCCGCTCCCCTGCCCGGCCCTGCCCCCACCCCTCTCCCTCTGCTGGTGGGGGGAGGGGGAGGGGAGTCCCTGAGATGCACCAATATGGAAATGAGGCCAGTGAACCATCCACTGGGGGCCCCCTCAGTGTGCAAGTGAAAGGAAGGGTCATGCGTCTCTCACTTTGAATAAAACAACTAGACGCGACTGAGCTCGGCGAGGAAGGCCTGTCTCGGGCATCAGTGAGCCAAGTTGTGAAGGCGGAAGGAAAAGCTCGGGAAGGAAAAGAAAAGCGCTCCTCCGGGAACACACAGGTGCTAAGAAGGCAACGCGGCCTCCCGCTCGTGTGGAGAGGGTTGCAGGGGTCTGGACGGAAGGTCGCACCAGCCACACGTCCCCTGAGGCCAGAGCCTAATCCGGAGCCAGGCCCCGACTCTCCCGATTCCACGAAGGCGGAGAGAGGTGAGGCAGCTGCAGAGGAGCAGCCTGAAGCTGGCAGAGGTGGGTCAGGAGGTTCCGGGAAAGGCGCCGTCTCCACAGCACGCAAGTGCAGGGCGAAGCGGCAGGCCGGCCGGAAGGCCCGGGGGCCACGCGACACCCACCCCTTCGGTGGAGACACAACAGCCTTCTCCCGGAAGACGCCAGCCGGGCCTTCGGAGCCAGAGAGGGGAAGTCCGTGCCCGGGGCTGACTCCCTCGTCGGGGGCTGACGCGGCGGTGACCTGGACCGGCAGCCGGGGCTCGGTGACCGTTCGGAAAACCCGAGGCCCCCGCGAACGGCGGGAGGCCCGCTCCGCCTGCGCTCTGTGAACGCACGACGAAGCCCGTCGGTCTCCAGCACGGTCACTGAGCAGGGGACGCTGGCTGCGGAGTTCTGCTCAGCCGGAGATCCCTTTCAAGACGGGGCAGCTCCCCGGCGGTGCACCCGGTCACAGCCCAGAGCTCTGACGGAGACGGACGGGATGAGGGTCGTGCTCGTGCCTGCCACCACCCCCGCCATCCTGCAGCCCGTGCCTCAGGCGGCCGCCTCGGCCTTCGAGTCTAGTATTTAAGAAACACGGGTCACGAGGCGACTGAAAGCCACAAGGTTGAGCCGCTGTTCTAGATGCCGTCGCTGTCTGGCAACCCCCGGCCAGAGGATTAGGATTCGCTTTAGTGCAGGGGCCTGGAACCGAACCCGCGATAACGCCGAGGTATGCCTGTATTTCGAAAGTAAGCCTTACTTGTGTAACTTCCCCCCACACCCCTGACAAATAATGACCAGAAATCAATCCCTCTGAGACCGGAAGATCCAACAAAGAGCTAAAAGCCAGGCTTTCCCCACAGCTTAGAGTCCAGGAAGAAAAAGCCCTCAGGTCACACTAGAGATACGCTGTTACCAACCTGTAATCAAAAAACAGCTCTTCACCAGTCTGGATGGCTCTCTTAGCAAAAATCCCTATCCTGTGATCGCCGTTAACCATCATAACTGGAAAGAGATACACACACTGGGGTCAGTGAGCTGGATGAGGACGGGCCCCAGGGAGGGTGTGACTTGGGCACATAATCCACCTCTGTCCCAGGGCTGTTCAAGTTCACGGTCACTGGTCTGAAAGGGGGTTGTGTTGGCAATTCTGGTTCCTCCAGCACCTACCTTTTGCATAGCAGTTTGGATTTACTGAATGATTTGCAAAACGAATCTTGTTACCCTTGCGGGTTGCATCCACCACGAAATCTGAAGAGAAAAAGAGAACCTAATGCAGTGAACAATTTCAGTCCTAAAGCCGTAGACACAAAGTTACTACGGTTCTGGAGAAGCCACGGGTCAGGGTTGTTCAGGGCTTTTACGAAAAATGTGCTTCTTGATATGCCATTTCACCTTTTACTTTTTTTATTCGACAGCCTGCGGAACATGTTCGCAGAAAGACCTACTTCGGCCGAAAGTTACTCTGAAGGTATCGGGGGTGAGGGGCGCCCCCACCCCCCCACGGCCTCACATTCGCTGCCCCAAAACAGACGCGTCTGGAAAGCAGCTTCCTCATTCTCACAGACCTTCTGAGAACAAGCAGGGAAGTTCTGGGGATGCGTCCACCTTCAGGGCTCCCCACCCTTCCCAGGTCAGAGGCCCCGATGAGACCCGGCAGACTCCCCCCGCCCCCCCCGCTGAGGCCCCGGGGCAAACCCGCAGCATGTCTCCCAGCTGGAGCCGGCGCAGCCCTAGCGGCCAGCGGCTCTGAATGATCCGGTTCAGCCTGGTCGCCTCACCAACAGCCTGTTTCCGGGCGGTGAGAAACGCCCGATGCTTGGAAGCGAGGCGGAGACGCTCCCTGCAGCCCCAAAAGGACCCCTGGCTCGCAGATGCCACCCCCTCAGACCTACCGTTGTTCAAGTTGAACAGAAAGCTGCACATGTATTTGTCGTATACTTTCCCTCTTCTGTCTGCTTCATCTTGAGAAATAATCTAAAAAGCAAGACGGTTGTGGATTAGGTGACCCAAGCTCAAAGGGGACTACAGACATTTTTCCCACCTTCCTGACGCAACCCAAAGACGGTCCTACGGCTGGTTCCTCTCCTGCGTTCAGTCTACGTGCTGATGTTTCAGAACAGTGTTGACCCAGAAACACCATTCCCACATCTAAAGGAATCATGCCTGGAGAAAGTGATTGATTGACCAAAAATACAAACGGGGGGCGGGCGGGTATTTCCAAAACGATGCCAACCCAACGGGTCTTCTGTAACTCTGTGACTACAAAAGTATATAATCAATGACACTGTTGTTTCTAGGTCCTTATCAATCAGCCTCTGGACCGAGTAGGGCGGACTCTCCAGCACGAAGCTCTGGTTCTCCCCCTTGTCCCCAGATGCTAAATGCGAAATGTGACGAGGACCGAAGCAGCCTACGACCAGGCAGGCCAAGCCCACCGGCAGGAGTCCAAGCTGAAAAGGCATTTTTTATGACTTCGTGGCTAACTGAACCCCACAGACCTACCCCGTGAAACTCCATCCCAGGCAAGGGCAAGTTACTACACATGACGCGAGTCCCCACGGTCTGTACGTGCTGTCCCCCCGAGACCGGGTGAGCCCCGCCTTACCTCTCCACAGTACTCCGAGATGAATTCATTTTTCTGTACGGGATCTTTGATGAAAATCCCCCAGCCCGCCACGTCGGACGGCGCCAGCAGCAGGTGCTAGAGAAGAAAGCGCACAGCACCGACCGGTCAGCAAAGAGGGCAAAGCCCGAGGGCGAGTTAACGCCCCGAGGACTCAGACCCGTCCTCACACAGCCACTGAGGCAGGAGACGACGGGAGGGCTCCACCGAGGGGCCGGCTCTCGGGTGCTGCCGGCAGCTCTGAGAAGCCACAAAAACAGTGGGCTTTTTCGGGTAAATAAAGCCATCTCTGGTAGAACGAAACCCGGTTGGTAAAAAGTATGTTCTTTTCTGTTTGAGGAGCTAAAAGAAGGCACGTCCACGTGAGCAGGAAGGAGGCTGTCCTGCAGTGGGGGCGATGAGATTCTTAGGGCTGAGCAGGGGTGCCGGCGGCCCTGTGACGATGACGCGAACTGCCTAGAATACGACGGCCCAACCCCTGAAACCGTCACAGCGTCTGGTGGGAGGGCCCTATGCCCAGCGGTGCGGCCTCAGTTACGGCACATGACCGCTCACGACAGCTCGGTGACCGGAGCTGTGCGTGTCCTCCCACCCCGCCCCTCCCCCGCTTGCGCTCACTCTTTCACAAATAATAAACATTTCTAACAAATATCAGTTGTTTGTAACTGAAGAAGCCCTTCATCTACCTATCCTAAAAACAGAAGATACAGAATTTCCCAAGTACGCATTGTCAATTTCTTTTGTTCAGCAATAAACCTGGTTGCTACGGTTAAAAGCACCCGCATGAAATTCCCGCTGTGTCGTTTTTAAAGAAACTGGAACTATTTCCAGTGTGCAAAGTCCTCTTCCTTTTGCACTCCGCACAAAAAAGAACCTTGGATGTTATTTGAGAAAAACAAGTCTCTAGGTTCTGATAGGAACACCATTTATTTTCGTGGAGACCATCCAGTTCTAGAAACAACTAGCAAAATCCCTCCTCTAAATCTGAGGCCTTTCACAGCTGCTTGGCAGAATGGACTGGTTCAGGTGACAGCACTGTAAGGCATCCCGGACAGAACGGAGCAGCCTGCCTCCGGGCACATTCCCCAAAGAAAACCCAACCCTTCTCGGTCGGCCGAACCATGTGATAATCGCTTCACCGACGGCCCTTAAGAGCCGGGCAACCCCCAGCACCCGGGGGGGGACGAGCCCTACCTTCTTGGAGCCCCGCTGGATGCTACAGTTCTTGCAGGACACATTTTTGCTGTCCCAGTGGTCGGCCGCACCACAGGTGAGGCAGAGGTCGGGGTCGCACTCGCGCACGGCCAGGTAGCACGGGCACTGCTTGGTGTTGCACTGGGCTTTGCAGCGGCAGCCGGGAAAGCGGTTCTGACCTTCGAGAGAGACGGTCCTGTCACCACCGCGGGGTCAACGTCGCGTGGAGCCCTGCCTAACTCCTGTGACCCGCCCCTCCCGCCCTCCACCCCCCGGACAGAAGAGGAAACACCAGAACACAAGTTACAGCGGCCACTACTGAGAACCACCACCCCGGGCTCCTGCTTTTCCACTTTTACTTGCCAAATGGCACGTGTACTTCAAAGCTCTCTGAGGCCTGAAGTGTGAAGGAAAAACGTGGGCTAAAGATGAGCCACGGAGGGGTGCCTGAGGGGCTCAGTCGGCTGAGCGTCCGACTTCGGCTCAGGTCACGGTCTCACGGCTCATGAGTTCGAGACCCGCGTCGGGCTCTCCGCTGACGGCGCAGAACCTGCATTGAATTCTGTCTCCCTCGTTCTCTCTCTGCTCCTCCCCCGCTTGTGCGCGCACGCTCTCTCTCAAAAATAAACATTTAAAAACTAAAAAATGACAGTAGCGGCCATGGTTCGTAACCATTTTGAGAGTCCAGATTCTAGGTATTTCCCTGGAATCCGCACTGCCTGTGCAGTTTCACGACATGCGTGCAGTCAGGACGCTGATGCACACGTTCCTTTATGCTGAGTTCTAAATCCCGCTGACGGTTTCTGGTAGCCAGAGTATCTGGGTAGCCAATTCTAGACGCCCTGTAACCTTACTATTCCATGCAGCCTTACTGCGATTTCATGTAAACGATCAAAGAACAGCTCCCGTATCAAATCCACTTTTGCCTAACCTGCCCACAGACACGCACCGGCCAGGAGACCGGCTGGCCCCTAGCACGGAGCCCGTTACGGGGGCCCGTAAATCCTCGCAGGATAAGTGGAGGCCCTTAAAAGGAAACCCCAAGCAAGAGCTGCCGTGTCCTTGCTTTGATTTGGTCGGCAATTCAACATGACTAAATTCTCATGCAATTCATCAAAGCAAAACAAATACTTACACTCTGAACTACACTGACAGAACTTCTCACAAAAATTTTGTGCTATCACACAAGGGCACGAACTGTCACAAGGCTGACGCGGATGGTCACAGGGCTGGTAGTTGTAAACGTGGTTAGAGGAGCCATCTGCACAGAGAGAAAGAACAACGGCACACAGGTCACCCGGAGGTGTGGCGGGATCGATCGCACATAAAGAACGAGAGTCTCTTCCGCGTTACGCTCAAGGGCGGCAATTTTCCTCCCTGTATTTACAACGTGACACGTTTCTGTTTACAGAGCGATGGCAGACGTCACCTCCCGTCCCCCACGTGCTGGGGAAGTCCAGAGCACTACCCCCCACCCCCCGATCCCAGAGTCCTCCCGTCACCGACTGACTGACTCCCTCCATCCGACCAGCTCTCACTGCACCACAGGACTGACCGGAACTTCATCAACAGACCTCCTCCATTTAAATGGGTTTAACGTACAGAAGTCGGTTCTACCAGAATATTCCCCAACACTAATCCAGTTACTGATCGGAAACAGATGAGTAGACCTTTTTAAGTTAATTGTAAGTTGAACGGAAAGATGCTAACCCTTTTTCAGCTGTATCTTTCTGCAGTGTGCAGCCCACAACCTGTAAAACACAGAAAATCAAGGTGGTCTTTGTGAAGCCAGGGAGTAGCCACCGCACAGATCCAACAGAAGCCGCTTCAGCGGTTCAGTGTGGGCCACGAACGTAGCTGTGCTTTGAATCCCAGTACGGCTGACCCTTGAACAGCGCGCGGTGAGGGGTGCGAACCCCCCGCGCCATCAAAAACCTGCATCTACCTTTTGACTCCCCCGAAACTTATAAGCCTTACGATACTAATTGGTTAATACGTATTTTGTACAACATATGTACCATATACTGTGTTCTTACGATAAAGCTGCAGAAGAGTGTGTTGAGAAAATCATAAAATACTATTTCCAGGCCTGCACTTATCCCTACCACCCCCCGCAACACACATGTATATGAACCCAGGCAGTTCGGACTCATGTTGTTCAAGGGTCAGCTGTAACCACAAAAAAAAAGAGACCTAGCCCCCCCACCCGGCCATGGCCCTTCCCACCTCCCCCAGTCAGGGCTCGGGGTTGGGCTTATTCAGATGCGGATGAACCAGAAATAGTACAGTTTCTCTAACTTTAGGCATCTTTAATAATTCCATTGAGCCGTGTGCTCGGAATTCAAGCAAGAAACTGACGCCCGGCCCAAATTCCTGTGGGAAGAACTGCTAAGTTCTTCAAGTTCTAAATCCAGTGGGCCCTACCTTTCTTAAAGAAAGACAACACGAGCACATACACAACTTTCGAAGCGTGGCAGTCCTTTACTTCACACCCAACCCTGTTTCTCTCAAGAACGCGGGAAAGGGGATGGAAATTAGACCGACACTTCCACGGTTTCTGGCTCTGCACGAACAAATCGAGTCTGCCTTGGGGCGCCTCGGCAGCTCAGCCGGTTGAGCATCTCACTCTTGGTTTTGGCTCAGGTCATGAGCTCGCTCACAGTTTATGGGTTCGAGCCCCACATCAGGCTCTAGGGATTCTCTCTCTCTCTCTCTCTGCCCTTCCCCTGCTTGCTCTGTCTCTGTCAAAATAAATAAACTTCAACAAATAAGACAAGTCTTCATGAAAACATTCCCTTCCAGGCAAGCCTTTGTGAAAGGTGACCTTCACAGAGGCTTAATGCAAGGTGTCAAGAGTATAAAATGACATGGGACACCTGGGTGGCTCAGATGGTTAAGTGTCCAATTTCAGGTCAGGTCATGATCTCACGGTTCGTGGGATGGAGCCCCGCGTCAGGCTCCGTGCTGACAGCTCGGAGCCTGGAGGCGGCTTCGGGCTCTGTGTCTCCCTCTCTCTCTGCCCCTCCCCTGATGTGCACTCTCTCAAAAATGAACATTAAAAAGAATTTTCTAAGAACAGAAAGTGACACCACACACATAGAGAATTCAGGCTCCTAGAATAAAAACCAGGTCGGCACCCCCCTCAGCTCTCAACACTCACACCCAAGAACACATGTTCGAGTAAATGCTCAAGCGCTGATGGAGCCATTACTACAGAAGCTTCTATTAGGTTCTCCTTAACACACCACATCGATTGCAGGGTACTGTGTTCTTAAGAGAAAAATACCAGCGACTACCGAGGCCGACAAGACTCCACATTCTGTCACCGAGTGAAGGTGGACCGCTGCCCTCGGAAGTGTCCGGGGGACCTGTCGGATCAGCCACACACTGACTTACCGGTGTTTCCTCTTCTTCTTCCTTGGAGGGGTGTCCACATCCTCGGCCGGCACCGGAGCTATGATGCTGGATTCTTTGACACGGAACTCATACACCTGGCAAGAGGCACAGCCACGGGGCCACGAGGACCATGTGTTTAGTCAAACCAGTGTTCCCATCCCCCATCCGCCACCCCCCGCAGCTGCCAGGCATTGGGACAGAGCGGAAAGTCAAAAAGACACTGACCCAACCCACACTCTGACCGAGAGTCACAAGGCTCACCACCTAGTCTTCCTGGCCCTTTAGACCAGCCCCGAGAGATCTAAAGTCGGAAGAATCATTTTCCGTCAGTTCCCGCTCAGTGAAAAAAAGATCAACATGCTTTTTGGGAGATGAACAGGAGCTTATTAAGAATAACCAAGAACGTTCTTCTGTTTGGACAGGGACTGCCTGTTTTCGCTCTGAAGTTCTCGAACAGTGTTTTACCAGATATACTTACCTGCCTACAAGTTTTGGTCCCGATGAGCCTGGCAATGGCACAGAAATTGTCATAATATGTGCCAATGAGGACCCTGAACATCGAGGCCTCGGCACCACTCCACTCCACGTTTTCGGGAGGCTCGATATTTGGCTTCATCTTTATTGGCGTTTGACATCGAGAATTCGCTTCTAGAAAACCGAAATTACCCACTGGTCATGAAATGACAACCGGGGGCACCTGGGTGGCCCAGTGGGTTCAGCGTCTGACTCCTGATCTGGGCTCAGGTCATGACCTCACAGTTCGTGGGATCGATCCCCACGTCGGGCTCGGCACTGACAGCGTGGAGCCTGCTTGGGATTCTCTCCCTCCCTCTCCCTCCCTCTCTGAGCCTCTCTGCGTTCTCTCTCTCCAAATAAACAAGGAAGGGAAGGAGGGAGGGAGGAAGAGAGAAAGAAAACTCAGGGTTGTGCTTAGGCCAAAAGCAGGAAGAGAATCATCTTGAGAAGGCTGGAAACAGTCACTAAGCCTCCCACGGAACACAAGGCTGGGTCCCCTTTAACACAACATTCTAAATGCAAGCTGGGGGGCGCCTGGCTGGCTCGGCCAATAGAGCAGGAGACTCTTGATCTTGGGGTTACGGGTTCACACGCCCCACCCTGGGCATAGAGCTTACTCAAAAAGGTAATAATAAATAAAATGAAACCTGTTGTCACTTGTGGGGTAAGTCACAGAGCCAAAAGCACAGAAACCTCGCACGGAACGTCAACACCACTAAACCGAATGAGAAAGGAATGCGACACGGAACGTGACCACACGCCGGACCCTCCACCTCCCCAGCACGCGGGCAGCGGTCTCCGCAGGCCGGGGTGCGGGCAGGGCGGCAAGAAGTCAGCTCCACACCCTGAACGAGTCCCCCGGTCTGAGAGTTGTCAGCGTGCTGACGACTAGCCCACTAAGAGAAGCACTCGATCCGTCTCCTAGCGGTCACCCGCGTCTCACCCGAGGAACTGGAAGTCTCGTCTTTTTTCTCCTCCTCCTCTTTGTCGTTGTTCTCCCCGCCCGTCTCCGTCCCCGCTTCCCGGTCGCTGTCTGTGTCTTTCGATTCCAGCACGTTAATGGTGGGGGTGCTGGGCCTGCTGTTGTTGGGGAGCCGTCCTCTCCTGCGGCCTCCGGGCCGCTTCGGCGGTGTCTTTATCCGCTCAGCGGTGAGGGCAGCGGCAAACTCCTTTGCTCCCTCCTACAAAGTCAAGGACGCAGACATCAAGGTCAAGTTCTCCAACTCGTTTTGTTGCATGAGAGAAAAAGAACTGCACCAAGCAGGTCGTCAGTAAATTCTCACGGTACCCACTTTTACCAATAATCATTTGCACATCCTGGTTTTCTATCTGCTTTTGACAGTTTGAAAATTTCCGAAAGATCGATCTAGGTGCTCTTTGTGCTACAGGGGTACGAAACCAGGCACGACAATTCTGTGTGAACTTGTGAACCGTATTAACTGGTTATAACAGAATATAAAAAATAGGTGAGTCTCTTTAAACACGAACATTCGTGAGAAGCATCACACTCCGTGCATGCGGAGCCAGACTTTCCTATTTCAGGGTTTAAGAAGAGTCTCTGGTGATATTTAAAGAATACCAGAAGAACACGAATCACATAAGCATGCTGGGCTTTGTCCCATCCTGCCTTACTATTAAAAAGAACATCCCCCTTTTTCCTGGGAGGGATGCCCAGCCCCCCAAAATCGTGAAAGCAGCACATTTCCGCAGCAACAAGTCCAGTAACCCAGTCTCAGAGAATATGTGCCAACAGTAAGATCACGGATTATACAGACCACAGAAACATCTTAGAGGAGCCCAGTAAAATTCGGCCTGGCACAGAGCATTATAAAACCGTGCTCAAGAACTCCGTGTTTACAGTGGCAGGAGAAGGGAGAAGTTTGAGAGCAGCCAACAGTTTTACACTTCATTCTACAAAAACCAAAATGCTTAAAAATAGGATACCTTCTGCAGGTGCCATTCAATGAATCTTCTGTCCAAAATCCAACAGGCAATATATACCCATTTAGTTCCTAGGTAGGAGTGGCTTGGTTCAAAGAGGGGAAACGGTAAAAATAAGATAGTGCCCATAAAACACTTTTCTACCTCTTCCTAAACCCTTATCTTTCCTTCATCATAAAAAAAAAAAAAAAATCTGTGGGCCCGATCACCTCACTCCAACCACCATGGGTCTGTAACTCTGAGGAAGGCTCCGGAACTACCCCGTACAATTACCGAGCTTCTGGGGCTGAAGGGGCTACCTGTGCTTCTCACGCTCACAAACCCTGTGGCGGGCGGAAGAGTCCTGCTCCTAACAACCTCGCAAGGTTGCTGAAGAGATTAACGCAGAGAAACCAATGAAACGAGACCGATGAAGGACTAGACCGTGCAGTGTGTAACCGCGAGGAAGGCAACGTGGGCAAGGGAGAGAGTCCCTGCCCCCCACACGGCCGAGGTACAGGAGCAAGAGCGTCGTGTCAGCGCTGGCTCCGCAGACCTCACCACCGTTCGGCGGGGACATCGGCGGGGACACTCTGCGAGTGCCTTCCGAGCGTGCAGCCCTCAGGCTTACCAAGTGCTGGTAACACTGTGGTCCACACGGCTTGTTGTCTAGAGCCGTTTCTGTGTTCTTCCGCTTATAAGTGTTGGGTGTTGCGTGAAAAGCTGCAAAATAAACATAAAATACCCAAATATAACTATATTTACTCGTCGTTTCCAGTTTCAGTGGAAACAATTGGTACATTACAACCTTGCCAACGTATGCTTGACATTACAGAACTTTCCTTCGAGCTCTTCCTAAACTGAATCATCTCGTTGTATTCTCCTCAACTCTCCCCTGAAACAACCACCACTCCTCCCCACCAGCCCCTAACCAGGGAGGAAACCGTAAATTCTGGAACGATTAGGGATTTCCTCCTTTTCTCCTTGCAAGTATAACTGATGCACATAAAACTCTCAACTCAGATCACGAACATTTGAGTCTTTAATTAGAAACAACGGATATATCCGTTCTACGATGAAATCAGGTTTCCTATTTTTACCCAAGATTTCTGGCATCTACAATTTCTTGATTTCTAAATAAAGGTCAGCAACCAGCTTGTCAAATGGGACAAGACTGGGACAGCACTTGTTTAAAACTAGTTTTTAAAAATAAAGAGGATGACAGCTGGGGGGGGGGGGGGGCGCGCGGTGGCGCGCCTGGGTGGCTCAGTTAAGTAAGCATCTGACTTCATTTCAGGTCATGATCTCATGGTTTGTGGGTTCGAGCCCCACATCAGGCTCTGTGCTACAGCTCAGAACCTGGAGCCCGCTTCAGATTCTGGGTCTCCCTCTCTCTCTGCCCTCCTCCACCCACACGTGCGCGCGCGTGCTCTCTCTCTCAAAAATAAATGTTAAAAAAATTTTTTTACAAAAATTTAAAAAATATAAATAAAGAGGACAGGGCCCCTGGGTGGCTCAGTCAGTTAAGCAACCCTGGGTTTCGGCTCAGGTCACGATCTCAGTGTGCGGGATGGAGCCCCGCTTCGGACTCTGCGCTGACAGCGGGGAGCCTGCTTCAGACTCTCTCTGCCCTTCACCCCTCTCAAAATAAACTCAAAAAAATTTTTTTTTAAGTAATAAGAAATAAAGAGGACACCCTCAGCCTACTGAAACTCCATTGCTTTGGATCAGACACAATTCAAGAACCTAGAGACGGCTTGCGGTCAGCGCCCTTCTATAGGAAATACGTGGTCACACAAAACAGGTTCCAGAAACAAAAGTGTTTGAAACTTAAAATCCCCAAATAACCTGACAACAAAAAGATTCAAAGTATAGCAGAGTGACAAACTAATGAAGCGTGAATGCACAGCGGTGAGAAGTTGGGAGAAACCTTCGAGAAAGCCTGTTCCAGCTACCAAGGCAAATGCTACAAATGCCCTGTTCAGAGTTACACAAGACGAAAACTATCTAATTCGGACAAAAACAAGTGACACATTCATGAAACAAACCATTTAAAAAACATCTGTAAAAAGTCATACTTCTATCCATAGAACTTAAATGGGATAGATGAACTGACTGATGAGGAAATCAAGAAAACAAAGACACAAAGTGATGTTGGTCTTGAAGTAGAAATTCAAGGCTCAAATTCAGTTTCAAGTGAGTTTGATTTCCCTGGAATGAAGAGACCAATACCATGACTAATTTAGCACTGGATTACATTTTTGAACAGTTGAGGACGCCGACCCCTAAAATACAAAATCGGAGCCTACGGAAGGTCAAGGCCACATCAGCAGAACATACTGAGTGATATATTTTTGGTAAAATTTGTTTTTAATCTGGATGTCTCCTCTGCTTAAGGACTGAAGTTCTCGATTTCACCGGAATCAGTGAGAAACATAAGACACGTGCGCAAGTGAAGACAGTGGCCGCAGAGGCCCAGAAAAAAGCAACGGACGCTCACGAGTCAAGTTTCAGCTCTAAAGGAAAAATTAACACATTGATGATAAAAGGTACTTTAAAAATTGCTTGAACTACCACTGTTCATTTCACATTGCATTTAGCTCAAAAAAGAGAACTATTCTCATTGTTAGCCTTCCCTCAGCAGAATTTCAAACTTCAATTGTTTAAGAAAACTAAGGATACGAAGAATTCCCTCTTCCAGAAATGTCTGGACTATTTTAGATTTTCAGAGTACTTAATATTTTCACATAGGTGTCTTAAAGTACTAATATTTCAACTAAGTTATTAAAATATATTTCAAGCTAAATATAATCTGAGGGGAAAAGATTACATAAAATAACCTGATCAAGAAAATTGTTAAAAGAAAATTCAAGCAGGGCACTTTTTCTAAAACTTATCAGAAAGGAGAGAGCAAAGAACGTGGAGGGCTTTTTGGTTTTGTTTTTTTCAAAAGCAACCTATAAAATCTTGATGAAAAATCTTACCTTACGGTTTTTGAGCAAAGGTAAGAAGACTGTTACATATCCAGTTCCAATACCTATATTTGAGTAAACTGGAGATTCTAAAAAACGGCTGCAAATACTAAGTAGCCCCTCAGAATCTTCTAACGTTTCACCAAATATTGATGCCTCAAATACAGAACTGGGGAATCCAAGGATTACAGAGCTGGAGCAAACCTTCGCAGTCACCTACTTCCAGTGGTGATTTTACAGATTAGGAAACAGGACTAAAGAGACAATCTGAGTAGCTGGTTAGCTGGCGGCAGGGGTGCTGAGACCTGCACCCAGCATGCTTCGCCACGTGCAGGAAGAGCCACCTCCCCTCCCTGTAACATACAACACTTCTCAAATACTTTAGCTCATTGTCATGTGATAATTATGACAAAATAAATGATCACAGGGAAGTACAAAGTGTCAAGTTTATACATTAACTTCTGCCCAAGGTACTGATCTTGTCTGCTCCGATTAGAACTTGGTATTAAGAATTCTTACTGAGGGCGCCTGGGTGGCGCAGTCGGTTAAGCGTCCGACTTCAGCCAGGTCACGATCTCGCGGTCCGTGAGTTTGAGCCCCGCGTCGGGCTCTGGGCTGATGGCTCAGAGCCTGGAGCCTGTTTCCGATTCTGTGTCTCCCTCTCTCTCTGTCCCTCCCCCATTCATGCTCTGTCTCTCTCTGTCCCAAAAATAAATAAAAAACGTTGAAAAAAAATTTAAAAAAAAAAAAAAAGAATTCTTACTGAATATACATACTTAATAGTTGTAATCCTAAAAATTCTCTGTACATCAGAGATCTCAGACTATTAAGTATCTTACAAAATGACTGTGTCAATGCTCAGAGCATAGGACAGTAGTAACAGCAGGCAGTGACGGGAGCCAACAATAAAAGTTTCTGTGTTCAAAGCACACAGGAAGAGGCTCCAGGCATGACCTCACTGAATCCCCCACAAAATCCTGCAGGCGTTAGGATCCTCACCCCCATTTATAGGTGAGGAAAATCAAGATGTAGGGAGGTTAAGTCACTCTTAATTACATGGCAAATATGAACTCCATATGTCTCAATTTTAATCATTACACATCTGAAAACTAAAAAAAAAAAAAAAAAAAAAAAGTCAACCATCAGCTACAAACTTTGGAACACTGTTTCTGAAATTCTAACCATTAAAAATGTTAAAAGCTCTACAATTAGCATTAATACGCATTCCGAAAATAGACTTACATAATATCAAAAATGACAAATGGGTTTCATGCTTAAAATGGATTCCTCTGTAGGCCACTCAGATAATAGAAAACCCAACAAAACATTTACTCCAGGGTTCTACTTTTGATCCTATGTAAGCACATAAAATTTCCCAACCTTCATTTCTCAGCCTGCCTTCCTTCCCTCCCTATCAGAAATGTGTTACCTCTTTAGACCCACCACAATCAATTCAGGAGCTGACCCTGGTTCCTCTAACAAGCGTCAAAGACAGACTAGGCAGCCAATTTTAGGCTGAAACTTTTATAAAGAATTTACATCGGGGCGCCTGGGTGGCTCAGTCAACTCCCGATTTCGGCTCAGGTCACAATCTCATGGTTTGTGGGACTGAGCCTTCTCTCTCTCCCTCGCTCTCTGCCCTTGCCCCACTCGCATGCACTCTCTCTCAAAAATAAATAAACTTTGAAAAAAAAGCAAGAAAGGAATTACAGGACTCCCAAGTTTGCAGAACAACCCGTTTCCAATTTACAAAATGGATCATGGTCTAAAAGTTATTTGGAATACAAAGTGGAATTTGTTCCCAAACCAAAACCATTTATCCTTCAAGGTTCGTTTGAACATGTAAGTCTAAGAAAAAAGACCATGGTCAGACAGATACTCAGCTTCTGGCTCGGATGAACTGCAAATCCCCCTAACCATCGAAACTTCTTCCTTACAGACAGCCATGGTAGACACCCCTGACATCTAAGTAACAGGTGAGACCAGGTATCAGTGAGGCTACCACACAGAAATAATTAAAACGGAGAACGTTCAAAAAGGCCCTTCTCCCCAGAAGTTTAAAAATTCCCCCTTAGACAACGAGTTAAAAAGAAAACCTAAAACGTTCCTTAAAATTCCTGAAGAATAATAATAAACAACAGAACCTAAAAGAGGCTGAAACAGTGCTCTAGAGACAATTCATTGTATGTTAACCACATATATCCAAAAAAGAGGGAAGAATGAAAACAATGCAAAAATCTGACTCATAAAGAGAAACACAGTAAAACTAATACAGTAGCTGATTTTGAGGGAAAAATATAGGAAACAGATTTTTAAAACAAAATACAGAAACCACTTAAGTTCATCAAGAAAAATGGGAGAACGAAACATTTAATAAGCAGGAAAAAAAAAACCACTGGAGCACTCGGGTCAACTTTATCCAAATAAATTTCAAAACTTGGGTGAAATAGGTAACTTTTCAAAACTGATCCAGAAGTGATAGAAAACGTATCTGCTAGCACCACTGTTATTTAACACCGTACTGAAGATATCAGCCAATGTAATTAGACAAGGAAAGAAATTAAAGTCATAAAGACAGAGAATCTCAGTAATTGCCGACAGTCTACCTACAGAGCTAGAAAACTCAACAAAGAATCCACCGAGAAATTATTATAAACAAGGACAATTCAGTAAGGTATCAAGGTATTAAACATGTAACATTTAAAGAGAAAAAGCCCAGCAACAATCCATTAATACCTAGAACTCATCTTACAAACGAATGTACAAGAACTACGTGAAGAAAATTCAAGGTTACTAAAGGACACAAAAGGAAACCTGATCATATGGTTACACTTAATCCTCATTTTAAAATGTCAATTTCCCCGTAAGTAATTTATACATTTAATGGAATTCCAATAAACATACTACCTAGACTTTTTTTTTTTTAATTAAACAAACTGATTCTAAAAATTTACATTAAAAAAACAAGAAAGAATAGGCAGGAGATCTCTGAATAAAGCCTCCTGGAAGAGAACACAAAAAAAAAGACCCAAGCACACGTGGTAACAGGCAAGGAGGGCGGCAAAGCAGTGAAGAGGGAACTTTCCAATACGTGGCATGGAAAACGACTAGGCAGCGTTGGAGGTAGGGAGAAGTGGATCCAAAACTCTATCAGAATCACTCGCTTCCAAAGGATCAAAGAGTTAAATGCAAAAGAGTGAAGCCAATACACAGTGGACCAGCTTAACTTGCACTTATGGCAAATGCTGTGCAGGTACAGCCAAGGTCATTCGCCGCAGCGCCGTGGGAACGAAAGGCGCCACACGATCCAAATGCAGGGTTCCGCTGCCTCCTACGACAGAAGGCTACGCAGCTCTCCAGACAGGAAGAGCGTCTACACCATGAAGTCAAAACAGGGAGAAGCCTCACTAGTATGGCACCTTGTGAGAAGGACAGTCGGGAAAAGAACATCTTTGCATTTTGCCGGAAGATACTACAGAAAGATACAGAAGAGCTGATGTTAGCGGTCTAAGGAGTGAGGTACAAACGCTACCCACGGGGGCAGAGGTGGCAGGGAGAATTCACTGGACACCTTTTAATACATTTCTGAAGTGTAGGTCATGTAAATGACGACCTGTTTAAAAAATAACAATAAAAACAAGCCAAGTACTGTTTTAAGTATTTTACACATAATAATAAAATTAATCTTCACAACAGCTTATGAAGCACTATGTTATTCTATCAGAGAGAAAAAAACTTAAGGCACAAAATGCTATAGCTAACGTGTATCTAACAATGTATTTACAGGTTCATTTTGCCTAAGAAACATTTACAGTCTGTGAGATTCTGCTGAAGTTGACGGAAAGCAGTGAATCCCTACACGATCCGTCGAGGCGGAATCCCAAAGAGACCGGCCCTAGTGAACGAGGAAGCAAGGGGCGTAGCAGCTGTGGACCCCGCCGCTCCACGTGCCACGGGTGGGCAGCCCCGCCTCCCACCGGAGCGAAGCTCGCTAGTCAGTGTCCCCCGCCTGACGGAGGAGGGACTGATCAGGTTCAAGGTTCATCACTATTACTCAAATCTGAAGATCACAATAAAATAACTCATGTGATCACGTTCAGAAGCAGCATCCACTTCCTGATTCATTTGCACAAGGAAGGTACGAGAATGCTACGTCTACCAACTGGACGGACCATCTCACTGACTTCCACGTAGAGCTCCCACGCGACCATTCGCTATGGCGACACTTGGATGCAACTCATAATATTCTTAAGAACCGGGCATAACTTTATAAACCAACTGGGTGTAGGGATGCCTGGTTCAGTCGGTGGAGCTTGCAACTCTTGATCTCAGGGTCAGGAGTTCAAGCCCCACACAGGGGGTAGAGATTACTTAAAAAATACAATCTTTGGGGCGTCTAGGTGGCTGAGTCGGCTGAGCATCTGACTCTCGATTTCAGCTTAGGTCATGATCCCAGAGTGGTGGGATCGAGCCCCACACTGGGCTCCACTCTGAGCACGGAACCTGCTTCAGATTCTCCCTCTCCCCCCAGCTCATATCCTCTCTCTCACTCTAAATAATAATAAAATCTTTAAAAAATAAAAAAATGAGGGGCACCTGGGTAGCTCAGTCGGTTGAGCGACCGACTTCACCTCAGGTCACGATCTCAAGGTTCGTGAGTTCAAGCCCAAATCGGACTTGCTGTTGTCGGCCCGTCAGCACAAAGCCTGCTTCAGATCGCTCTCTCTCTCTCTCTGCCCCTCCCCCACTTATGCTCACTCTCTCAAAAAATAAAACATTAAATAATACATATTTTTTTTAATTAAAAAATCATTGTAAAGAGAGAGAGAAAGAGGGAACAAGTGGGTATGGGACAGAGAGAGAGGGCGACAGAGGATCCAAAGCAGGCTTCGCGCTGACAACAGAAAGCCCAACGCAGGGGCTCAAATTCACGAACCATGGGATGGTGAACTGAGCCCAAGTTGCACGCTTAACCGACTGAGCCACCCAGGCACCTGTCAACTGCAGATATTTTTAAAAGAAACTTACTCAGAAAACCAAAAAGGAACACTAAACTGACAAAAATACCTACAAACATCTTTTTAGCCCATTTCTTATTCAACAAAATGCGTTCAACCATACGGCAGTGCTGCTCTAGGCTCTGAGATGGTTCACGGTCACAGCTTCGCTACAAACAAGTGCTAGGTGAGCCTTTATGGGAACACCGCTGACCCGTATTCCACGTTAGTGGGAGCCGGGCGGCCCAAGTCAAAGACTCCACAGCAACCGTCAAGCAACAAATTGCAGAACGACGGTCCTCTGATCCTAGCACAGTTCTCCACCTTCACCGCCAGGCGAAATGATCGATTCTAGCTGCGATCAAGGACACCGCTTCCCGGCGCTGGACGACGGGACCCACGACAGACCCCCACGAGGGCGCGCGGCGGCCGCACTTACGGTGCAGGAAGCAGTCGTACTTGAAGCACCGCCTGCAGAAGAGCGTGTGGAAAGAGTGCAGGCTCTGCTCCCTCTGCACGGACTTGGCGTTCGGCCCATCGATGTTCGGGGTGCACTCAGGAGGAAGTGCGCCCGGGAGCTGCTGCTCGGTCAGTTCTTTATACCTGACGGTGAGCAGGGAAAAGGGAGGTGAGGGCACGGCAACAACTCCTCCTCTGAAAATAAAGTTTCTGAAAGGTCCCATATAGCATCTGTGATGTTCATCGTGCCTCGGCCACACACAAGGAAAAGGTCTGACCTAAAACCATCCTTATTTAGATGAAGAGCCAATTAAACATTCTGTCCGGTATATCAAGAATCAAGGCGCAGTCAGTTAAGTGTCCGACTCCTGATCTTGGCTCAGGTCGTGATCTCAGTTTGTGGGTTCGAGTCCCTCCATTGGGCACCATACTTGGGATTCTGTCTCTCTTTCTCTCCCCCCCCCCCAACTTGTGCGCGCGCGCGCTCTCTCTCTCTCTCTCTCAAAATATTAAAAAAGAATCAAGTTCAGGGATGGGATTCAGATCATGGAAAATGTTACCACATTAATTAAAATAAACATCAACTACACTGACATTTCTATAAGTGTCCAGAGAAGTTCTCCTCTCCAAGCGCCACCGGAAATCACGCGTGTGTTTACTGGCACCACGGTAAGCGCCGTGCAGGGAAGCACCTCACGTACATGGTGTCGAGAACCCGCAGCACCATGAACACAGGAAGCGCGGGGGGCCGTCGGCTCCGTGAGTTCTACTTCTGATAAACCAAAATGCTGAGCTATGCACCATACAAGGCAAGACTGCCTCAAAAGAGCAAATCTTACTTTTCCTTTAGTTCTTCTGCTGTGCCCTTATCCGGAAACATTGAAGAAATGGCTTCAAAAATTTTATCGGAAGGAAATTTCCGAGGCGGGCGGCTTTCTTTGTCTGTATCAGGAAATAAGAAAGGGAAAAAAGATGAAAGAAAAGCAAGTCTTTCAATCTTGCATTTCCTCCACACAACTACATCTAACAAAGCTAATTTTCTACGAAAATTATCAACTCTGTGTTTCACTTACTTCTGACATGTCACATGTCTGCATGGAGTGTCAGTAGGCCGGACGAACAAAACACTTAAAATCAAATATGGGAAGTTTCAGGTGCACCAGGAGGGAGAAGCCCCAGGGGCTAATCCCAGCGCGGCTACTGACTGGGTCGGTGACCTTCTTGCCTGGTCACCTACCCACTGGGGTCTGATTCTTCTTTGTAAACTCAAGGAGATGAACTACATGACCGCGGCCCGTTACAAAAACATCTCGCTTCTTTGAAATCGCAGTTTCTCCCCCACGCTCTTCTGTGCTGTTTACCGATGAGCTCTGCCAAGTCTCCACGGACTATGGACTCTGGATCGGGCCGCTCTGTCTGAGAAGCCGTAACTAGCATAGGGCTCAAAAGCAGGGCTCTCGAGCCATTCAGAGGGGTGACCAGCACGGGGTTCTGGGTTCTGTTTCTTCCTCCAACAGTGTACTAAATAAGCTACTTAAGTGCACTAAGCCCATCTCTTCGACTATAATAGATCTGATGCCAACAGCCACCGCTGGTGCACGTAAAGTGACTGGCACACTACTTGTGTGCAACGATCAATATATCGGAATGACGATTCTGATAACTACCCTGCAAAATCCCCCCAAACAGTACATTCTTTTGTTAGGCAAAGGAAGTAAAGACACTCAAGTACAGGATGAAACGTTACAAAGGACACTCTAAGATGCTGTCAGGACTGCACACAAACCTAATGAAGAAACTTACCATCTCTGTTCTCCTCCAGATCTTTCTGTTTTTCTTCTCTTTCATCAGGGTCATCGCCATCATCATCATCATCATCATCATTGTACTGACCAAGAGCATTCACCAACTCCACAAAAATTTCATCATTTATAAACCCGCATTCTGAAATTCATCAAGTCAAGTATCAGAAATATACAGAGGAAGGTGGTAATGCCAAGTTGACGCCGTTTCTAACGTGGAAGAAACAGCCAGAGCCTGTTAGCACTGGAACACTGCTGTTCAAATGAGGAGGGAGATCACCTTCAAGGCTGGCCTGAGGCAAAGTCAGGAAGAATTCATCTTCAACACCTGTCATCCTCTCTTTACTCACCCCCCAACCCCCGCCAGAAGTCTCCAGTGCCTGCCACTATAACCTGATGCCCTAGAAACGAACTGTGGCCTCGGCCTCCTCCCAAGACCGCAGCTGACAGCCCTCACTTTCCCCAGAAGAGAAGGGACCATGACGACGTTACACACGCTACCCTCCTGCCAGACACTGACAGGGTCCCCTGGACACCAAACGCAGAAGCCGTGAACGCGGGGACAGAAATGCAGAAACTGCGGGAGCTAAGGGGGACATCTTTCTGAGCACAGGCCTTCTGGAGCCCATGTGTCACGTAAGCAGAGGCCCGGTCTTAATTTTACTGTGAAGGAATCTTAAAATCTACATACACTCAAACCATTCTATCTAATTTACATGTTACTGACATTATAATTTATGATATAACCAACTATGCATCATTTTCAAGTTAGCAAAAATGATTCTTCAATTTAAAAGTAGGGAAAACATTACAATTTTTAGGCTGGTAAGCCCAGGCCAATCCAGCAATAAACTTACTTTTAATATTAAAAAAAAGCCATGTTCACACCTATGCTTACAAATTCAGAATCTCTCTCAATGCTTTAGCCCCTTTTTCCAAGAGATTAAACACATGGCTCACCTCTATCCCCGTGTACTTTTCCATCATAGTTTTTTATTAGCTCTTCAATGAAAGTCCCATCCTGGTCTAAAACTTCATCCCCCATATAAGGAATGTTATGTAAAACCGTTTCATCTTCCACCTAAAAATAAAAAATATATTTTAAAAGCAGGCTTATCCTAAGTATCAAAGTATTTTTTAAATCAACGTAGGGGCAAATGGGTGGCTCAGTAGGTTAAGTGTCCTACTCTTGATCTCAGCTCCTGATCTCGCGGTTCGCGGGTTCAAGCCCCACATCGGACTCTGCGCTGATGGCGCGGAGCCTGCTTGGGATTCTCTCTCTCTGCCCCTCCCCGGCTTGTGCTCATGCTCTCTCTCTCCAAATAAATAAACTTTAAAAATAAAATTAAAAATCAGTGTAATGTAAAATACAATTTCTAAAGTAGATGTCTTTACTCAGTTCTCCAGATCTAAACTAACAACAAACTCAAAGCTATAAAAAAAAAATTAAATAAAAGACCCCTCCCACCAAGAAGCATTATATGAGAAAACAAACTGTTCATAGCGGAAAAATTTTAAGAGAAAATACTCTATTTCCCTAATCTAACAGGTCATCAATCATTAAAACTTACCATTATTTTATGCACCTCAAGAAAGGAAAAAGTGTCACACATTACGCCGTGACCCATCAATTTTAAGGCAAACCCAGAGTCTTAGAATCGATAAAATAAGGCTTATTAAAACCACTTATAAATAGCCATACAAAGTAAAAAAGGTAAGGATTTCCAAACTTCACTTAATGATCTAGTTATTCGGAGACCCTCAATATAATAAAAATCTGGGGATATAAAATAGATTATCATAAAGGTTATGCCAAAAGGATTTACTCTTATATGTAAAATAAGAACATTCTACAATGACATAAAATATTTTGATACAGAGATAAACAATCTCTGTATAATGCTAATGAAGATGACAGAGGAGTTTCTATAAAGGTCTGGAAGACAACAGGGGGGAAAAAGGCACTAACTTAGCAAGGAAGAACTGATCCGAGAAAAAGTTCAAGCAGAAGGGAGAACTCAAGGACACCAGGGACTGAAAGCAGATGTGTGGGAGGAAGAGAATTTTCAATAAAGAATAAAAAAGACAGTAATTATAAAGGCCAGAGGGTTCTGAAGTCCATATTTAAACAAAGTAGGACGGAGCTGTCTTAAGAAGCCTTTCAAAGGGCGGCGGGGGGGCGGATATTGGTTAAAAACAGAATTTTAGAATGATAGCTCCAATCAACAGAATGGACTGGCTGAGGGGCCAGGAAGAGGTGGCAGCCAGGGAGTGGTGCCACGGGCTGGGCTGGGACCAAGACGGAGGGGGAAGAACACACCAGGAAAAGGCCACCAGGCACTTGGACTGTCACGTAGCAGCAGGCAGGAAAAACCAGAAGGGGAAAATCTCAGATAATCCCCAGGTAACAAATTTAGGACAACCGCAAACTTCAGAAAGACAACAGGATCTTAGACAAATAGGGAAAAGGGAAATTGAGAGAGAAAGCACACAGGGGGATAAAAAAAAATTAAGATTTAAATTTTAATGGACTGGTCTATCCAGATCCAAATTTACAGACAACTCAAGAGTCCACTTTTCACTAATCCCATTTACACTAGGAGTATTAGGGGTTTTTTTGGATAAAAGCCACAATTAAGTGACAAACTGCTATTCTGTCTTCCCAACTGTATTCCACGTAACCTTTGCTCCCTTAAACGTATCCTAACCACAGGGTCTGCCTAATTTGCCTCGGTCAGTAACCAGCAAACCCATGGGTAACCCTAAATAATTTTGACTTTAAATACTACCTGCTTTCAGAACTTGAGTCTATGAATATCTGAAATCTCCCTTCAGCTCTTGCAATAGGATTCTTAAACTAAATGTTTTTGCAGAGGGCCTTAAACACACAAGTTTCAGCAATTATAGAAAAGTATCTGAACTTCGTCTTTAATCTTCCACTATAAAATCTTTAAGTTACTAAAGACGTTAGAAACATCTATGTAAAAAAAAAAAATCTAAGGGTGCCTGGCTGGCTCGGTTGGTACAGCATGGGACTCTTGATCTCTGGGTTGTGAGTTCAAGCTCCACCTTGGCTATGGAGCCTACTTTAAAAACAAAAAAATTAGGGGCGCCTGGGTGGCTCAGTCGGCTAAGTGTCCGACTTCGGCTCAAGTCACGATCTCGCGGTCGACGGGTTCAAACCCCGCATCTGGCTCTGTGCTAACACCTCAGAGTGTGGAACCTGCTTTGAATTCTATGTCTCCCTCTCTCTCTACCCCCCTCCCCACCAGCTCAGGCTCTGTCTCTCAAAAATAAATGTTAAAAAAAAGAAAATTTAAAACCAAAAAAATTTAAAAACCTAGTAAGCAATTCCTAAAGTAGGCTCACCAAGGACTTGTATCAGTACTTGTCCTTACTATTTTACATATCAAGTAAATAATGAAACTATTGTTTATTTAACAGTCTAAGTGAAGAATTCATACTCAAATTTCTTTTGTTCCATCCTCTTTCATCCTACGTCTATGAAGAATTAAACACCAGCATTTCTTTACAAAAGCTACTGGGCCAGTGTTATCTGTGGAAATATGCTTAAGTTTGTGTTTTATAAGCCCTGAGAATATTTCATACTGTTCAGTATCATTTAATAACACGCTGCCTAAAACTGTTCTCAATATAAAGTTCGCAATTAACAAAACCTCAAAATCATACTGAAATTACAGAATACTGCCTGACCTTCCCAAGGATAAGAACTAACTGTAAGCATCCATCTTTTAACCGTCTTTAATCCCAGGTATGATTTCTCCTTAACACTTTTCCTTTGGAGAATATTTTAACTAGAAAAGACTAGAAAAACCACAACACCGTGAAGGCTTAAAATATATCTATCCATTAAAAAACACAAAGTGTTCTCATTTCGATAACTTTTTTTTTTACTTATTATCATTCTTGATTCACCTCGACAAGAAAATTGTTTTATTGAAAATAAATGATTATCAAATAAACAGATGATACATGATTTACATACCATAAAATTCTGCTGTAGGGGAGACCAAGAATACATTATGGGTACTGAAGCGACTGCATTTAGAGTCTTTAATGGGATGATTTGCGTTGGAAAATCCAAGTCACTGGTCACTGAACACTAGAACAGAGAAAATAAAATTGACTCATAAGAATAAAAGGACAGCCTTAAACTGCAGCCATATTCTAAAGGGACACTGCCCACTTAAATCATTTTGAAAAGGAAATTCCTTTACCTAAGACAACAAAGTTCCTAAAATCATGAAGGATTCTCTCCTTTTTACTCTCTTAGGGTGACAAAAATGCTTCAGATTTTGCAAATTTCCAAAAGCCTCCAACCCTTCCCATACTTACCAACATCAATCAGAATCAAAAACTGTATTTGTTAGCCTCAGGTCGGCTGCTCCTTGCTTTCACTATAAATTTCCTAGCTTGATGCTTAGTTTCTTTTCCATCTCAACCACATGGAATAATAACATATAACACCAAATATGCCTCTTAAAAATCTCACTTAATAAGAATATGAAAACTGTTAGGTTCACCTTTCTTATTTTTATCTTCCCTTAAAAACGAAAACAAAAACAAAAAAAAACCCCAAGCATCATTTGCTGATACTACCGGACGGAAAACAAATACGAAGGGTAAGAACAGATCTGAATTTCGATCACAACAAAACAGAGTGCTATCAATCCTGCAAAAGTATAATCTCGACATTAATAATAACAGCTAATATTATCAGGCACTTTCTACGTGCGAGGCACTATTTTAAACACATCGCATGTCTTATCATATTCTGTCCTCAATACAACACTGTAAGATGGGGACTAATTCTTAGCCCCCATTTTACAGGTGAGAAAAGTCAGGTAAAAATAAGGTAAGCCATACGTTAACTAGATAGGGCTGGAATTTAAACCCAGAAAGAGAGTCTGACTCTGGAGCCTCTGCTCTCTTCCCCACTACACATACTGCCACGATACCATATCTCTATAACGTGTAAGTGCATATACTCTCTTGAAATACCGTATTTCATCCAACCTACGATGACATCAATTTCAAGGCATTCCATTACTTTCTGTATCACTAAGAAAATAATGTTGCCAGTTAAACTGTAACATAATGCTTTCTTATCACAGCAATTCTAAGATGCATTCCAGTTTCAGATGTTAAAATGTTCAAAATTTTGCATCTTTGATTCTATGAAATACGGTAAAAATCTGTGCCCATCTAACCACAGCACCTTCTATCCTGTCTAGGAATCCACCTTTTCTTAAGGAGCACCATTACCCAATTATCAGGCTTCCAAGAACCTTCTCAAAAATACCCTTGGACATCTATCTGTGATCTACAATCAGTGAAAATCGAGTAAAAAGAAGTAGTAAACAAAACGGAAAATCCTATGTATACACACATAATTATTAAATGTTTCATTTCTATTTGAGAGGTGTTCAAAATAGCAGGGCTGGATTTGGTGAAATCACAGTGAAATCTCTGGCGCACAGGCCACACCTGGCCCTCAGCATCTCGTCAGGCCAGGGGGATAATGGTGCAATGGTCGGTCACAGTCACTGCAGCACAATAGTTCCTTCCTGGTGGAAGCCGGTTTAAAGATCAGAGTAGTTAGACAGAACTGTGACGGTGATTAATCCATTAATTTGCTTTCCAAACGGCAAAGACAAAGATTGTAACACTAGAAAGCTCACTGCTCAAGTAAATGAGAAGGTAGGGAACAGTTCACTAAAACTCCAGAGCCACAATCTTCCCCTGTTCCGCACTTTGGCCTCTGATACAATTCTTCATCCATCCGTCCAATAATCCAATAATATTAGCAGTTAACATTTATTGAGCACGTACTATGTTGCAGGCACTGTGCTAAGTGCTTTATATATATCTTAACCACTCCTCGTGTCAGCCTTTGGCATCGCCACCTCACAAACGAGGAGACTGAGGTTCAGAGAAGTTCAGTAACTTGCCTGGTCAGAAAGGTAGTAAGTTACCAAGCCGGGAAGGAAGCCGAAATCTGCCTCCGACACCCAAGAGCTTCCTGGCTGTGCGAGGCTCCCGCCGTGGAGCAGCTCCCGGGGTCAACGAACAAGCACAACTGTGCACTGGGCGCCACACGGGAGGGGCGCCTCTTCCCCCAGGCCCTTCTCCTATTCCTGGTACTACCAAGGCGCCTCTCTTCCTCCTACCTAACTGGGTAAGCTTTGGGGCAAGGAGTGGTTATAATTACTGAATCAAGTACGATACACTGTCCAGTGATCTGAAGTGCACAGTAACGGTAATTTCTTACCAAAAAAAATTAGAGTTTTGAGGTTTTATTTTACACCTGGGGGAAGTAAATTAACACTGTGACTTTAACTCTCAAGATTAGCCTCCTTTAAAGCTCAGGGGGTGAGGGAGAGCGTGCTGCCTCTCCAACTCTCATGTATCCACCTGCGTTACTCAGCGTCTGAACCCAAGGTCATACTTAAGGTCAGACGACTTAATATTCGATTCCACCACTAGACAGGAGGGACGCTGGCTCTGCCTCATCTGTTTGCTCTAAGGATGCAGAAAATACTCTGAATCTACTGAATGAGGTCCGCTGACGTTTCCCCCTGAACAGAAAGAACTTCGAGAAGCACAAAAGATGGCAAAGGCTGTGGCACTTAGTACCACCTCCAACCCCACGACGCTGTCATACCATGACGCCGTCACCTTCATCCTGTGCCCTACAGTCACCAAGGGGCCAGAAATCAGCTCTCTGAGAGCAAAAGCAGCTGAGACAGTGTGGTTTTTACCTCTCTGTCTCGCAATGATACTCAGCACAGTGTCTCAAAAAAGAGTAGGCACTCAAAAAATGTTTCTGAATGAACAGACTGCATTTGCTGATTTTGCCTAATGGAGATTCGCTCCAATTTCCCTTTAAAGCTAAGAGAGCACCTCCTTAGAAAACTGAAGGCCTATACCCACACCTCATGATCTATGTAGTTATGTCTAGAAACCGATCCCATTCCTTAACTATTAACCTTAACTAATAACCATATTCCTTTCATTTATGAAGTAATATTCAAATGCAAAAGCATTTGTTGGTAAAACAAGTTTGGGAATTCTTATTTATTGACTTAACAGAAAAATTACTCAAAAAATTCCAGTTACTTACCAGTAACTTTTTTTTCTTTGAAAATGTATCATCCTTGACAGTTTATGTAATTAAGTCTCATATCACTCAGAATACTGAAAAGGATTTTGACCTCACGGGTCTCCAAAGCATTTTACCTGATCACAGTCAAGGGTCCTGGACTCAGGAACTCACTAGGAGACCTACACATCAACAAATAAAGTTCTCCAATTCTAGTTCCTACTTGAGGATCACACAAGGAAGTTACTATAGATGATTCATCATCAATGGTAAGTAAAGAAGGAAAAAAAAAAAACTATTGGTTTATCAAGGATGCTACATTTTCAGAGAAACACAGCTTACTGGTAAGTAACTGGGTTCCTCTGAGGATGGATAGACTTACATCAACCAGCTGGTACAATAGGCGACTGTGTGGCTGGACCACTGGGAGCTGGAGAGGGAAGTCAAGCCAAAAATAGTAGTTGTAGGAGGACACAACCAAACTGAGACTCTTGGCAGAAGGCTGGTTCCAAGTAAAAACTGTGTTATGGAAAATCGTAGAGGGAAGAGCAGGTGAATGGCCTGCAGGGAAGGGAAAGAAATTAACACACCCTACTATGTGCCAAGCACTGTGCTAGAGACTTTACCAAAGTTAACTTCTTTAAAATTCACCACTACCCTATGAGGTCGGTATGACTCCCCATTTCACAGTGGGACATCCCAAAGGAAAATTGCCATGGCCATTTGGTCTCTGAACAATCTTTAACATCAGAAGGGTTAAGTCCAACTTCCGGATAGTAGGGGGGAAAAAAAATACAGTCAGTTAGCCAAGTTAAAAATATTCTTGGATACTGGTTGGTCCATTTAATTCATGCCAGAGACACAATGAACTGTTGATATCGTCTTTCCAAGTAAAAACAATAAGGAACCATCTCACACCTAAGGCGTAGGAAAGAAAGGGTCAACTGCCACCCAAACTAGAGAAAAGCCGAGGAGGATTTCTGACACTGCCTCTATTATTCTTCAAAATCACAGCAGAGAAAAGATAACACACCCAAATTTTAAATTAGCCGGCCCTTCTGGTGAAAATGATAGCATACACAATTTAATTTCAGACTGTTTTCATGCAAAGGAAGTCCTGAAGACAAAAACGGGAATGAGACAAATACCAAGTTTGGGTCAAGAGAAGTGAGAGAGAAGGGAGTCCCTAACCAGGTCTCGGGAGCGGATCAGGAGAAGGGGGGGTCCAAGAGACGAGAGGCTCCAGCAGGACAGGGTCAGAAAGAAAAACCGGGAAGAAAAATTCCTGACCAGAGCCTGACACAGACGTATTTAGTACAAGGAGCAAATCGAGGGTGTTGGAGCTAAGAAATCAAAGAGTGGCTCATCCCAGGTCATACAGTGCTTCCGCTGTTCAATATGGGATAGAGCCGGCCGACCCAACTGGGGAGAGGACCTCTCTACCTGCAGCACAGGGGTCCTGTGGGAGTTCACTCGAGCATCACAGAAAGATCCTTTGAGGGCCAGTTCCTATGCTTCTTAGAAAACACCACACACACACACACACACACACACACACACACACACACACACACACACATATGCATTTAACACAGAACACAGAACATTTGGAATGCAATTTCAGGAAATTTCAACTCTTAAAACTCTCCCCTGCACCCTAATTTCAAAAGCCTGATTCTGAATGAAAGCAACCATAAAAATACCACCTCGTTAATCCTATTAAAACCCAATGCACAGGGAAAACCCAATGCAGTCTGGGGCCAGAAGGGGGCTACCGTAAATCATTCCTCATAATCCGCAGTTTTGCTACAAACTCCAGTTTTGCTAATGTAATTGGAAATCAGAAATTGAACAAGTCAATACATAAGTTTTGGTAAAACTACAAAACACACAAAAGGCACAGAAGCCGGTAACTAGAGCCATGCAAACTCAAATACCTAACTCAAGAACAGTCCTATGAGCAAGAAATATCACTTGTCACTGAAAAAATAAAAACAAGCAAAAACTAAGAAATGGAAGACAGAGGTTTATTTAAGTCCCTGGTTTCCATAAGCCGTGGCACCACGATCATTCTGAAGCCTTGCTTCCAGGAGCAGACGTGAGGCTGAACAAGTCAGGGCACCAGAGGCCCGAGTTACGTTGGAGACACCAGACCCGCACTAGGCCTGGTCTCTGAGGAGAGGCACTAAGTCCTGGCTCAGGTGGAGATCTGCTCTGGGGACCACCACTCAGGTAGGCCAATTCGGTTGATCTTTGCAGGAAAGATTTGTGACTGCTCCTTTACTGTCCACTGACTACTCAGTTAAGTAGTGTTGAAACAACTAGAAAAGCTAAAAGAGAAAAGTATTAAATACCAAATCCCCCACTCATTTTTCATAGCAAAGGAAATTCCTAACAGGTTAAATATCAAAATATACAAGTGAGGGGCATGTGGCTGGCTCAGTCGGAGCATGTGACTCTTGATCTTGGGGTTGTGAGTTCTAGCCCCATGGTGGATACAGAGATTGCTTAAAACTAAAATCTTTAGGGGCACCTGGGTGGCTCAGGTGGTTGAGCGTCCAACTCTTGATTTCAGCTCAGGTCGTGATCTCATGCAAGATCGAGCCCAGCGTCAGGCTCTACACTGACATCACATAGCCTGCTTGGGACTCTCTCTCTCCCTCTCTGCCCACCCCCCCCCCCCGACACACACACATGCACCCACACTCTCTCTCTCTCGACAATAAATAAATTTTTAAAAATATAAAATAAAATAAAACAAAATCTTTAGGGACACTGGGTGCCTCAGTCAGTTAAGCCTCTGACTTCAGCTCAGGTCATGATCTCACAGTTTGTGAGTTCGAGCCCGGCATCCAGCTCTGTACTGACAGTATAGAGCCCGCCTGCAATGGTCTCTCTCCCTCTCTCTCTCCACCCCTTCCCACTTTCTCTCTCTCAAAATAAATAAACTTAAAAGAAAAATTTTTTTAAATAAATAAAATATAAACATGAAAACTAAAAGGAAAGATAGAGAGGTAATTCATAATCTTTACTTTCTAAGCCTTTAGAAACAAAGAAATCGAAAGAAATTTTAATTTGACTATGTAAACGTTTAAAACTTCTATAAACCGGTATTTGCCTAATAGCATGAATAAAGAATTTCTTCTTCTCTCCCTATAAGGTACATCCTACTATTTTGAAATTCTAAATATGTCCAGTCATCTTTTAAAATGTTGGACAGTCTTGGGGTGCCTGGGTGGCTCAGTTGGTTGAGCATCCGACCCTTGATTTCAGCTCAAGTCATGATCCTGGGGTGGTGGGACTGAGCCCTGAGTCAGGCTCTGCACTGAGCACGGAGCCTCCTTGGGATTCTCTCTCTCCCTCTGCCCTCTCCCCCTCTCAGGCTTTCCCTGTCTAAAATTTAAAAAGGGAGCACCTGGGTGGCTCAGTCAGTGAAGCGTACAACTCTTGATTTTGGCTCAGGTCGGGTTCATTGTTGAAGGGTGGAGCCTACTTGGGGTTCTCTGGCTCACTGCCTCTCCCCACCTCACACGCAAGCTCTCAACACATGTGCATGTGCGCTCTCTCTCAAAATAAACTTTAAAAATTTTTTAAAAATAAAAATTGAAAGTGACATTTGCCCACATCTGAGAAAAATTAAAAATAACTAAAGCTTTGGGGTGCCTGGGTGGCTCAGTCGTTTAAGCATCCAACTTTGATTTCAGCTCAGGTCATGATCTCATGGTTGAGGAGTTCAAGCCCCACATCAGGCTCTCTGCTGTCAGTGCAGAGCCTGCTTTGGATCCTCTGTCCCCCCCTCTCTCTGCCCCTCCCCTGCTCACACGTTCTCTCTCTCTCTCCCTCTCAAAAATAAACATTTTAAATGTTTTTTAATAAAAAAAAAATAAAATAAAATTTTCATGAACCAAAATATACCAGGAATAACATCAAAATGGGAAGAAGGGAGTGGGAATCTGCAAAACATGATAAATAACTGAATATTTAACAATATACAAAAACTCCTTAAAAATCCTAAGAAACAGTCCAACCTAATTTTAATAGATCCAACACCCTAGCAGTCACTTCAGAGAAGAAATATAAACAGACAATAGAAACTCAGCCTCACTGAATGAGTAAAGAAAAGCAAGCAAACTGTAATAACGTCTTACCTATCACACTGACAAAGATCCAAAAGACTGGTATTATGCGTTGGGAACAGAGAGGAAGAGACACTACCATAAACAGCTGGTAAGGTGAAGACGGAAAATCTTTTGGGGAAACAATGTGGTAATATCTATAAAAATTTAAATATGCAGGGTGCCTAGGTGGCTCAGTCCTTGGTATCGGCTCAGGCCATGATCCCAGGGTTGTGGGACTGAGCCCAGCTTTGGGCTCCGCACTGAGAATGGAGCCTGCTTGAGATTCTCTCTCTCCCCCTACCTCTGCCCTTCTCCCCGCCTTGCACTCTAAAATAAAAAAAAATTTTTAACTTAATATGCATATCCTCTTGACTAATTCTATTTCTAGGAACTTCTACAAAATTACTCAATGATACAAAGATGTACAATGAAGGGTATTCGCTAAAATACTAATTGCAAAAATAAAAACTAAAAAATAAATGTTTATCAATTAAGAATAGGGCAGGGAGCCTGTGTGGTCAGTGAGCTGAGCCTCAAGTCAGGCTCCGCGCCAAACCTGAAGCCTGCTCGGGATCTCTTTCTCTCTCTGCCCCTCCCTGCTCCCACTCTCACTCTCTTTGAAAACTAAATAAACCTTCAAAAAAAAAAAAAAAAAAAAGAATAGGGCAATAAATGATGTTATATCCACAGTCATCAAACACTGAACACTGCATTCTTAGAGAATGAGGACCTGGACAGAGGATTTAAAGTGACAGCCCAAATGTGGGGGGTGGGAAGATGGGCAAAATGGGTGATGGGGGGAGAGATACAGGCTTCCAGTTATGGAAAAAGTCACAGGAATAGAAGGCACAACATAGGGAATATCGTCAATGATACTGAAAATAGTATATGGTGACAGATGGGGACTACACTTGTAGTGACCACAGCATGAGGTATAGAGAAGATAAATCACTAGGTTATACACCTGAAACTAATGTAACATATGTCAACTATACTTTAAAACATAGTTTTTTTTGTTTCAGTTATGGCCCAAATTGGCAGGCACATTTTATCTGGCCAGTAACCTTTTATTTTTTAAGTAAGCTCCACACCCAACATGGAGCTTGAACTCAGGACCCTGATATTAAGAATCCTGGTTCAGACTGACTGGGCCAGCCAGGCATCCCTGGCCAGAAACCTCTTCAAATAAATAGTGTATTATTTATACATGACAATTATTTATACAAAACTTACAAAATTATTTGTATAATGATAATAATAAATATTATCATTATTAACATGTTATCATATATAGAGAAAGAGATCAGAAAAAATCACAAATCACAGGAGTTGTGCTACAGAAACTTTTGCCGTCTATTTTATATTATTTCCGTGTTATCTGAATTTTCAAGAGTCATTTTGCAATGGCCTTTTAGTTGAAGAGAACAATAAAAAGTTTCATTAACCCAACAGATATTCATGTGACCTGGTATAAAGCTGCCTCAATCGATATAAGGTAGCTGAGAACTCTGCCCAACCCCCCCAAACGGTACTCAAGTGGTATTCTTTTATAAAATCTATTAAAAGAAGATAAAGCAGAATCCTAAGCAGTAAATTTCAGTCAATCCATGTTATCCCAGAAGTTCAAGGTCTAATAAAATCTTATTTCTTCAGAGCAATAAACAATTTTGAACAATGCAAGCTAGACAAGCACTTCTTCTGGATCCACTGGTTTTTTAAATGGCTGTCAAAATTTGGTCTTGCATTTTGGGAAAAGAACTGGTCTTTGTAGATCAACGATTTTTGGTCTTGATCTTTGCAGTCAACTAAACAGGTGACAATGTATGTAAAATACCAACTATTTACACAATCTTCTGGCTGAAAACCAGCAAACTAAAAGCAACTTCTGGTTTATTGCACAAAATAAACATTTGACATTTTTGAAAAACTCACTTTTCAAATAAGATAGAGAAACTTAAGTTTAAAAAATAAACTCATACATCAAGTGTATGATATATATTTAATTACAGGATATTGATAATATAAACTCCGACATCTCAAGTGACCTTTTTTTTTTTAATGTCCTTTTGGAAAAGCATTATAAAACCCATTAGTTTCCTTTCCAAAAAATAAAAAATAAAAAATAAATAAATAAAAGGAAAGCCTCCTTTATGATCATTTCAGAAAATGGTTCATCTATTTCAGCCTAAAGAAATCCAGAAAGTATGGAAACCAATTTGACAATAAACTTCATATATTGAAAAAAAAAAAAAAAGAAAGAAAGAAAGAAAGGAAGCAAAGGCTGAAGTGATGTGAGAAGTTAATATGGTGGGAAGGACTGGCAGAGTTAAGGAAGACAGGACTGAACTCTCCAAATAAACACCACCCAGCGCTCAAGAGAGGCAAAGAGCAGCAGAAAGCGACTTAGAAACCAGTTCCTTGAGGCAACAAGAAAGGATGGCTATGTTCAGACTGACAGCCATCCATCTATTTCTAAGACATGAGAAAAATGACCCAGCTCGCTACTATATTTGCTCCAATGGCTGAGAACCTAGACCTCCTGGTTCCACAATCTCAACATTTACAAAGGAAAGAAAGCACGTTACTGTATTTAAAGTTGACGGTGTACTGAAGAGGGCTAAATTATGTACTAGGTACACTAGCATATCTTTGTAAATAGTAACTAAATTTCTATTTACAATTAACGGAGGAAAGTGCGTTATGAGTCAATAAATAATGCAATCACGTGTTTATGTCTAAAGAGACCACGTTTTTGTCTCCTTCAATAAAAACAGCAAGTCCAAACTGCAAACATATAAAAGAACGTACACTGTTATTTTGATAGAGGCCTCTTCCCCCTCCAAAAAATAATCTGTAAACATTAAATGTTACGTGATGAACTCATAATCATTTCAAATATTACTAGGAAAATCAAAATTGTTAAATTGTTAAAACTGTTTAACTCTTGGGGCACCTGGCACCTGGCTAGCTCGGTTGAGCGGCTGACTTTGGATCAGGTCATGAGCTCGCAGTTCGTGAGTTCAAGCCCCGCATCTGCTCGCTGCTGTCAGCGCAGAGACCGCTTCAGATCCTCCGTCCCCCTCTGTCTGCCCCGCCCCCGCTGGCGCTCTCAGAAATAACAAAAATGTTAACAATTTTTAACTCTTCATAAATGAGGACTATGATGTCTTTCTAATGATGCTGCTTGTGTCAGACATCCTGAAGTAGCTCCACATTTAAATTGACAAAAAGTTCTCGCCATTTTCATCAGTAAACACGACACAAAATTCTTACAAGAACATTAAATTCTCCTGAGAATCTGGAAACGCATATTGGCGGGCTATTTTTAAATTACTAAACCAATCCTGCCACTTGCCGAGAAGACACGTCATTTGCGCAAGCCTCTTTCAGTCATAATACACACGGATGATAAAAATCTCAACATGAACAATCGATGAAGTAAAGTGCCTTCCGGTTTTTAGCAAGAAATGGTCAAATGTTCAAAAGAAATGCACTAATAAGAACTACAAGAGTAGCTCCTAAACCAGTTTCTTCATGAAAACTGGAAAACAGACACGACAAAGATCAGGACTGCCGACGCGAAGGCTTACAGGAGATCAAGTTTTTTGACTGAGAAGACAAACTAATGAAAGTCACCTACAAGCAACTGATTGTATAAACAGCCACATATTACATCAGTAAGGTGCACAACCCTTGGTGTGTATTTCTCTTAGTGACATTTTTCAAATGAAAGCTCCTTCAAAAGATTAACTGAGGGGCAAAGGAGATCAATGTCAAACATACAGCCACTGTCTTCAGAACTACTTTTAAAAAGAAAACTAGGGGCGCCTCCTGTGCCAACGTTCGACGGGCACTTCCGCACAGGCTCTATAACCTCGACGCCGGAAAGTGAGCGGCCGCAAGCGCCTTCGGGACACACGCCAAGAAAACGGCACAAGGAAGATGTGGCCTCTAAGTGCAACTGCAGAGCCCCTTGATCTGAAGTCGGCGTCGAGGGCGGTCACCCCATCAGGTCACAGCAGCCTGTGTCAGACGGTCTCCGCTAAATTAACCCAGACAAAAACCTGTCGTTTTAAAACTGGACACATCTACTTTACAAACACAGAAGGGACTGAAGTCTAAGACTTGAGTGAAAAACTGAAAACTGTCATTGAACGGTGCTCAGGCCACAAAAGATTTCAACTGAAGACGCAGCACTTGCAAAGGATCGGCTTATAAAAATAAGCAGTTAATTAAAACAATGTTATAACAGCACTTCCCAGTGTTGAAGGCCACAGACGTCAGGTGTTTGGAGCAACACTGCCGTCTGAACTTCTGCCAAGCCTACTGCTAGGAAAGTCTTTGCAAAACACACTACCTCTTATTTCTCCTCCTGCTTCTGACCTACTTCGGACTCCCAACTTTTAAAGCATATAAAAGAAATTGACGTACAGCTGGGAATGCTCAAACCGAAGAAAGATAAACACGGATATACTCTCATCTAAAAAGTAAGGAGATCAGACAGAGATCATTAAAGTCCTTTTCAGTCCTAAAATTTTATTATTTTTATTGTGAGAACGCCAAAAAGCTTATCGCAAACTGTATAAACGTTCAGCTTCCAAATGTCCGCGATGATGGTTTTAAAGGGGAAGTAAAAGATGAATCATTTGAAGCAGAATCAGCTCTCAAGAGTAGCTCGAAAACTAACAGATTTGACCGGGTCAGAGTTCCAGGCAACAAAAACAGAGTTCCTGAGGCTGGGGGTGATTTTCCTCCTTTCCCATCATCCTATTTTGTGAAAATGGTTTTTCCTCAACCTGCATGGGGCACTAAGTTTAGAAAAGAATTTTGTTCTATTAAAATGCTAACTTCTACAATTTCTCCTATAAACTCACATTAAAAAGTTAGATATCTTTACACTCAATAATTTATCTCCATTTGACAAAATTAAAAGCAAAATTCAATCAGTAAGTATTCATTTGAATAATCTGTACTTAAGGTTACATCATGAACAATTCAACGTGGACATAAACGGCGAACGTGACTCCTTTTTTAACGTGTCTGAGCAAAGTGTACTCTTCTAGGCCCACATCAGATCATTAGAGCAAGCAAACTGACTGAAGTCTTCCAAGGCTCAGTGTCCTCATGGGGTGGGTGGGGAGCATACGATGACCATCACAAACATTAAATGAGGTTCACGTGTGCAGAGTACCCAGCACTGGGTCAGAAATCATTACTGCCATCAACTTTTACTTATGAATAAAAGCTGGACTTTTGGTAGCATTTTGAGATTTGCAATGGGTGGCAAAAAGCATGTACTCCGTGTCTCTACTTCCTCCTCCAGATTTCTAAGATCTATTCCTCTGGGGAGAAGGAACAAGGTTTCTTTTTCCTTTACCTCAAAATTTCCAAAAGGTCACCAGACAAAACTTTCACATAATTACTTAGAAGCCCCATCCTTATTCCTTTTGAGAACATTCTGACTAGCATAGAAACGAATTCCTTCCACCCTTAATATATGAATAAAAGTCATTTACCCCTAACACACGGGCCCTGACCTATCCCAGATGGTGCGGAAGGTGTTAGCAGCATATGATATTTACCTACACAACTGCGAGCCCAGGCTTTAAAGAGGGGTCACCTGGCAAAATGAATAAATGACTAAGAATCATTCCAAGTCATGTGTCACCACCGAGACCACCACACCGTGACCCAGTCACTAGGACTGGGCTACTGTGACAGCACCGACAAGTTGCTCTGAAGCCAGCGTGTCACAATCTCAACAGGTCTCACGCGGTAGCAAATTCTTGCTTATTACAATATTTCATAAATATCATAACCTCACTGAACAGAGCCCACTGTCTAGATGCTTTTTCCATGTCTAGACATTCAGATAAACAATTACCCACTGCACGGTGTAACTTCATAAACTCCAAAGCGCTTTCTTCCTTCTGTTTTGATGCCCTTTCAAATAGCATTCCACCTCCTATGCCACCTTCTCCTATATAAAACAGGTACTTAAACCAAAATGCTTTGCGTAAAACCCTACTGACTGGGTTCTATAGTTTTTAAGCTTCTGCCATTTTCTTCTCATTTTGCTGCCACTGTGTTTTATGTGTCATTTAACTATAAAATCTGCCATACGTTTATTACCTTCCTTTGAAAATAGGATTAAGATCTACTTTCTTGATTTAGAAAATGCTATATAAAAGGACTTCTGATCTCTCAACACTGAATTTAAAAATTCTTAGAGAGCCTTAGAATTTGAACAAAATGTTCCAATAACAAATAACTTTCTTAGTTATTTAGTGCGTGAATATGCATGAAAAGGAAACATTTCTTGTAGCATGGCTAATTCACACTAAGGGGCAGAAAGAAAGATAACTACGAGTCAGAAAGCCTTGCTCTAAATAGTGATCTGATGAGGACATTAAAGAGTATTTAGTTTAAAAACTTTTTAAAATCAACAATCCTATAAAAATCTACGAATCTACCTGGTAACAGTGAAAATATATTCTAAACGCTACAGCTCTCTTACAGGAGTAGCTCTCAGTGTTACCTAAGGCAGCCACCAACAGTTAGTTGCACATTAAAAAGAAATAGCAGTGAACAGATGGACTTCCAGGAGTGAGTGACTTCCTATCAATAACCAGCCAACATTCCAACAGCAAAAACCAGAATGCACTGATAATCACTCCAGTGCGTGAGTTAACCAACCTCCCTGGTCCCGCGCAATGAGCTCACAGAAGTCAGGATGTGGACAGGCTGTATCCTTCGCTGTTTCCATTCTTGGTTTAAGATTTCCGTTCTTTCCAAAATTTTCTGACGATTGGAACTAAACATACTCTTTAAAAAAATGGAGGAGAGGAGAAGAGAAATTGTTCATTGTTAGAAAATTGGTAGTATCTCCAAAGCAGGTTAAAATCTAGTGATTTCTCAAAAATATCAGGAGCATTCCTGCAAACACATATAGATTTTACACTAAACTGTAGTTTCCCCACATTCGAGTAACACAAACACACCACACCTATTATTTTGTCAACATGATATAAAAATGAAATCACAATGACTTTAGAAACACAAAACCATGAAACACATTCCTTTGTATGGGGGTCCGGAGTCTACACATGCAATACAAAAGATACACTAAAAAGACAGTGATTTCTAAGCAGATTGAACAGCCATTAGATTACAATCTTTCCATTATCATTACGGTGCCTGGTACAATCTTTATGCTAATTAAGACAGATCAAGGCCCTTGGCTTCCAAGCCTTCGTTTATCTTTACTATAAACATGACCTTGGCTGAAAATGGACCCTTTGCAAATTGAAACTTCTCTTTGGGGGGCGGGGAGGGGGAACGACCCTTAACCGTAGGTGCACCGCACAAAAGATAAAGCTGTACCTTAACTTCGTCAGCCCGCCTGAACCTCTTGAGCTGCCGCAGCCGCATGTACTCTGATTTTACACGCTTGCGCCAACAAACCGGTCCCTTCTCAGATTTCTTCCCAGTCTGGCCCATGATTATTCTAAAAGCAATGGTTTCATATTAAAATCACTAATCTAACCAGCCTGAACATGATCACTTGCGTTTCAATCCCCAGCAAACTAACAAACAAAGTAAATAATACATGACACTGTTGATACTTCCAAGAAGGGGGGGTGTTCATTCGTTCTGTAGGGTTAAATGTAAAACATTTCATTCAAAGTTTAAACGTTTACTTAATACAACTTTTAAGAGGCGTTTTGAGTTACAAAGGTTCTCTACTCCCAAAGGACAACCGTCTTACAGAAACGTGATCGACCCCATTACGGAAATAACTCTATTACAGAAATACTCGAACAAGCTGGGTTTTAGTCTATGAGACTTCTGGAGCAAAAAAACAGACACATACTTTAAGTTTTTGACCATTAAATTAGCAGCTACAGGCATAAATGAAGAATGTAACTGAAAAAGAGAAATCTGAAACAGCAAAATAGACACACAGCACTCACAGTAGGAAGTACACAGTACATCGTCTGGTGCAAACTCAAGCATTCTCCCCGCACGCTTTTAATTAACCAGGCTTCTCACCTTCAGCACAGGGAGAAAAGTCTGTACTTTTGCCCCCTGTGCCACCTCTACTCACACGAGGGATGTCCCGGCCAGCAAACAAAAAATGCAGCAAATGCCGAGTAAATTCTTCCACCTTATCTGTAGTTGCGGGCTCTAGGAAGCAATTATGTTTGCATGTGGGGACAGCCCATCATTCCCCAGATGCCGAAGTCGTAACACAGAGTCCCCATTTTAAGTCTAAACCAGAACCTCTGCTTCTCAAAGTATTAAAATCAAACTTGTGAAAAAATTAAATATAAATAAATAGAAAATCATACTTGTATCTTCAAAAGATTAGGACAGTTCTCTGTCAGATGGTGCAAGGTGCAAAGCCGTCACACGAAGGACGTTTGCTTTAGTTTATCTAAGAGCAAAGGAAAGCCAGAATAAATAAAAGGGGCGAGGGAGACTGACATTTTGCACAGAGCAGCAGACCAGCAGAGAGGAGGTTGGGGGGCTGCAACACGGTCTGGGCACCAGAGGTGAGGGCGGCTTCTGAGACCACACTGGTGAGGAGAGAAAAGGAACAAGAACTACCGAAAACTCGGGGAAGACTGCAGTACAGGAGGGGGTGACGCCCCGGATTGAGCAACTGACAACTGAGCAGGGCTTCACTTCCCGTCGGAGAAAGCCCTCGGGCAAAGAGAAAGCGCCTAAGGAGACAAGATTTGCAGGAAGGCAGGGAGCCCAAAGGTCAGCGGGTAACTTTCTGTCAGAAGAGTCACCCACCGATGACAAAGCAGATGTGTGGATTTCTCAGGCTGAAAGAGGGCAAGACAGGCGCGCGATAGACTAGATAGGCCAGACCGTGACTACACAAAGACACAGAACTTGCCCTTAGGGAACTTAGGTCCCACCCAACAAGGCCGAAAAGAAGAAAACACACTGAGACTTACAGGAAAAAGGGGGGGGGGGGGGGGGGGTAAGGGGCAACAAAGGTGACAACTCAACCTTCAAAGTTGGGCTGGATTTCAAAAGGCCAAGAGAAATCGGAAGGGACCCTAAGGTATGAGCAGAGGACAGCTAGATACGGGACTCTGAAGGCGGGAAGGCCAGCGGGCAGGCCCCATGAGCAAAGATGGTCACCAGACTAGCTGAGGACCCCATATTACAGGCACTGAGGGAATGAGGAGAATAAACAGGCTTCAGAACTTGAGAGAAGTCAGTTGGAGGAGGCCACAGAGATAACGTGAAAAGGATAGTGTGACCTCACCTTTGGGCTGCTGACGTAGAGCAAAGATAACAGCCCTAAACCCCGAGAAGACTGCACTCAGGAGGGCGACCCCATCTTTGAGGCAAAGCACACAGTGTGGAAGACAGAAGATGCTGAGGCAGAGCAGAAAGACACCAAAGGCAGGAAGATACTGGGGCTTTATTTAAGAAATAACTTGGTGGCAATCGTTTGCTTTCCTATCTGCCAGTTAACAGATGAGCTCAGGTAACTCCGTGCAAATCCTTTTCAGACTTACGGCACTTCAAAGGCCTAGGAACTAGAAGGGAAAGCCATCAGATAAAAAGGGATTATCTTGCTTCATTAGCTCATAAACTCATCACGACTACCCCATCTGCTGCCTTGACAAACTCTTGGTCCTTGGAGGTAGCACCCCTGCACCTGAGGAAAGTTCCAGCAGAACATGGCACTTCTGATGTGAAGACAGGGACTACCACAGTTCATTTTTTTAAGGTACACATTTTATGTGCTGGTGAAGGGGCATCATTCCATCAATCACCATCAATCACAACGAGAACCCTCCTTGTTGAATAGTCTGGAATCCCTTCCATGGCATTTCTACCATTAGTAACTTTATCTCTGATGAAGTATGTCACAATAAAACAGCCTCTCTGACCAAAGGTATAAATGTACAAGTTGCAAGATCAACAAGAGAACATTTCAAAATTGATTCTGGAACCAACCTCTGTGTAAGACAGCATGTATGGATAAATCTCCACGTTCATAAATTTCACACAGCTCTTCCAAATAAAGAAGCACATCAGTGAAGGCTTTAAGCTATAGGATGGTCTGGTACATACGCCCAATAGAGAAGAAATAGGTAAAATTATGGTAATTCACTTACAGGAGATTATCCAAATACAAGGATCACGACCTCTGAATAACAATCTAAGAAATAAATCTAAAAATGTTTGGACTGTTTGAAAGCACAGGGATAAACAGGCTGGTCCACTAAAAAGTAATAAAATTTAAGGCACCATTTATAAGAACGTTTTATATAAAATAAACCCTCTCCCACTATCACGGCATTTACAACATATTAAAATCCTATTTTCATGTTTTTCAATCCAACACGTCCCCACTGTAAGTTCTTCAGTAGCAAGAACCATTTTTATTCATTTGCAAAATCGCAGAGCCTGGCTGTGTGCCTGGCAAGTACATTTTAAAACAAATGCCAACAACAGGTCTATTAACGCATGCTGACCGTGAACTGCTCAGAGTCCAGCTGTGCCCAGGTAGGAAAAGGGCAGGACTTTCCACGCAGGGGCACGGGAACTGTGCCCCACTCCGGAGAAACCCCCAAGGAGATGAGTCTCAGAGACAATTAGGACCCTGTGGTCCAGATGTCCCACCCATCAACAGGTCCGGAGCATACGACCCGGAGCTTCTGGAATTCTTTTTACTAAGGAAGTTGACGTGGCCTTAAAGATCTTTACCAAACTAAGGATAACATCAGTACCTCACAGCTGGCCGCCAGCACCAAACACACGCAGAAACACGGAGTAGTGAGCCTCCAGATGTCAGGCGGCCCTCACCCTTCCCAGCGAGTGGCAGCCTCGGATCAGGTTTTCCAACTGTTTTCCACCACACCACAGCCCAGCAAATATTAAGCTACAGTCCCAAATATTCATACATCAGCAGAAAGAAACCTGTATGAAAATGACGCGGCAGGGTGCCTGGGGGGCTAAGACCGTTGAGCGTCCAACTCGACTTGGGCTCAGGTCACGACCTCTCGGTTCGTGGTTTTGAGCCCCGAGTCAGGCAATGCACTCACAGTACGGAGCCTGCTTGACATTCTCTCTCTCTCCCTCTCTCTGCCCTTCGCCTGCTTGAGGGCCCTCTTTCTCTCTCAAAATAAATAAACTTGAAACTTTAAAAAATAAAATGACATGGCACTAAATGGATGAGGATTTGCGAATACATACAATTTATGAATTTCTCACAGATCTGTTTAGTTCCATAGGTGAAATGGTACTATATGACTTTTATCCAGAATATGAATAGCTTCTCTCATTCAAAACAGAGAGTACAGCTGTCGTCACTAAAACAGGATTCCACCCATATGCAGTAAAACCAAAACAACAGGTATTCTTTAATTCAAAAGACAGACCCGATCATGGCAGGAGACCGTCGAAACCGTAATACAATGCAGCAAAACCTTACAGAAGAGCCTACCTACATATAGGTTAAACAAAATCAAGGAAAATTACATAGTCTCGAGGCTACTGTATGAATCAACCAAACCCCGATATTCGGAACACAAGCCCCGGCATCCAGCTGTCCCCCTAGAGCAGACGTGGCGCTGTTCTGCCACCCGGCATCAGCTCACTTGCTCCGGACCTTCCCAGCAGCCCACCGCTCCCGGCACACAGTCTGGACACGTGACCACACTGGTCTGGTCACAGGGAAAATCTCAGGAGGCTCCCTCCCAAGCGGGGACAAGAATGCTCACTCCTCCACTGAGACTCGAACCTGGATGGACACTACCAAACAACCCTGGAAGCAAACCCGCACGCTTGAAAAGAGCCTGCAAAAAACGGAGTCAGTAACGGCAAAGGAAGAGACACGCAAAGCCGCGACCTGGGCTCTCATCACCTCACTGAGCCCTGAGCCAGGCGAGCTTTGCCGAACCAACTCCAGAACCTCAGTTACACGAGCCAAGAAATGCCCTCCTTTTTTGGGGGGTCGTAAACCAGTTCGGCTCGGGTTTTCCTGCCACGTGAGACAGAGGGGCCTGAGACACATTCTTCGTGTGGAGGGTACGCGCACAACCCTGCCCGAATTAACAGATGTGTTCTGGTGAGCATCTCCTCGCGGTCACGGTGAGGGCATCACCAGAGGGCTCAGTTACGACAGTGGGGCTCTGCTGCCCACGTGGTAAGGAGCCTCCTCCATCCTCAGGTCCGTACAGCCCCTGCGACATGCCAGGACACACGTCTCCACCTCTCTGGGGACAGGACACACAGCCCAAAGAACCAGCGTTCCTGTCCCCCGGGTCCAACCTGCGAGGGCCCTTTACTGAAGATGGTATCCCCGCCCCTCCCTCCTTACTCAGTCAAGGACAAGGAATTAAAAAAAAGAAGTTCCCTAGGCATTTTCCGTTCCCCCGATGCCTCTCTTTAAAGGTTCTTCATTCCTAAGTGATTTGCTGAATCAAGACACTAGCCATGTAGTTAGTCTTGCCCGGTTCTGTTCCTACTTGTCTTAAGAAAACTAAATAATAAACTACATGTACTACTTATCCTCCCTAACTAAATTAATAGCACTAACTCGACTCTTTACGGACTACCAGACTCAATAATGTCAAATCCAAACCTAACAAAACTTAAATATGACGACGGCAATATTCTTGATGTCCTTCCCTAACTAGAATGTCTTTTTACTTGAGTAAGAATGCCATAAAATTGCCCATTTTGAAAAACTGCCAGTCTTCAATAGTGCTTTTATGTTTAAAATGCTTTGAGGGCGGCTGTCTCATTTAACAATTTCATTCATTTTATTTTTTTCCAAGTTAAACTCTCAGCCAACGTTGAGGCTTGAACTCACGACCCCAAGATCAAGAGCCGGCCAGGCGGCCCAATTTCATTTATTTTTCTAAGTTAAAAATCCACTGCTTTAATAAACTCAAATATAAGTTAACAGTAATTAAGATTTGTAGGTAAGAAGGAGACAGATACAAAGAGAATTTAGAGCGACACGTCGATGTTACTCTTGGTAAGACAAAAATTAATTGCCCGAGAAGCAGATCTCCTGCCTGAGGGGAAATAAAGACCCTGTGTCCTATGAAAGGAAGGGAAGACGGTGAGCGAGGAGCCCGGAGTCAAACCAGTCAAGACTCCGTCTCAGGCCACCCCCCCTTGGAGTGTTAGGTCCGCAAGGATTCAGGCTGGGTTACTCAGGCTGGGTTCCGGTCCTGCTCAGCCAAAGCTGGAACTTGAGTAGCAAACTAAATCACAATGGGATTAGAGTAACCGAATTAACAAAATAAGTATCCATGAGTCCATGACAGAAATAAGTGGTTAATAAATTAATGGGGGGCGGGGGAGGGACAAATCTCCCTTACAAGGAATTCCAAATAATAATAATTCTGTAACAGGAGAGGGAGAGCTCAGGTCCCTTCTCCGTGAGCTGGCTGCCACAGGAGAGTATGGCTCGGGAAAGAGTAAGGTCACAGCACAGAAGCCCAGAAGGCACCACCCTCAAGTGATTATGGTTAAAAGATCAGGGATGAGCCACGCGGTCGTCATGCACAATGTAACGCGATGTGATGAGAAGGGTATGTCACTTCTGTGGTATTCTTCCCCCAAACCTCACAGCCCATAGCCTCAGTCTAGAGCAGGAGAAAAAACAAAAATCAGACAAACCCAAACCAAAGGACATTTCTGCAAAATACTTGACCAATATTCCTCAAAACTATCAAGAGGACTTGAAAGCAAGGAGAGTCTGAGGAACCGTCACAGATGTGCGGGCCTAAGATCATTCAGTGTGGTATGGTCTCTGGCCTGGATCCTGGGACAGAAAAAAACAAACATCAGTGGAAAAACTGGTAAAATCCAAATAAAGTCTCTAGTTTAATTAACGGTATCATACTGATGTTGCTTTCTACATCTTGACAAATGTACCAGGGTTACCGAAATCTAGTTATTCCAAAATAAAGTTTTTTAAATACACACACACACACACACACACACACACACACACAGAGAGAGAGAATTAAGTTCTACAACAACCAAATATAAAGACATTCACTTTTAAAATGACATCGACTTGGATGCCTGGGCGGCTCAGTCGGTTAAGCATCCGACTTCAGCTCAGGTCATGATCTCACAGTGTATGAGTTCAAGCCCCACGTCAGGCTCTGTGCTGTGCTGACAGCTCAGAGCCTGGAGGCTGCTTTGGATTCTGTGTCTCCCTCTCTCTCTGCCCCTCCCCTGCTCATGCTCTGTCTCTCTCTGCTCAAAAATAAAAACATTTTTTAAAAAATTTTTTAATGACATCAACTTTTGGGTAGCCTGCAGGCTCAGCTGGTGGAACATGTGACTGTCGATCTCAGAATTATAAATTTGAGCCCCATGTAGGGTGGGGTATAGAGATGACTTAATAACAAAACCTTAAACACACAAACAAAATGACATTCACTTTTTAAAATGCTAAACAGGGACATCAGGGTAGCTCAAGTCATGATTTCACAATCATGGGATTGAGCCCCACGAGGGAGGGGTCTGCGCTGGGCATGGTGTGGAGCCTGCTTGGGATTCTCTCTGCCCCTCCCCTGTGCAAGTGCACAGCGTCTCTCAAAAAAAAAAAAATAAAATGATAAACAGAAAAATACATTAAAAAGTATTAAAATCCGATGTAAAATGTTAAATAGGAAAAACAACAAAAAAAATGATTAGAACTAATTTGAAAACAAAGTTAAAAAGAACACGCAGTAATCAAGGGCAACCGGCACTTTTATAAACCTTAACTTCAAACAAAATTGAGGGGAAGATTCCCACATATAATTGTACTATTTAAAAACTGAGATAACCTTGTATTTGAACAATTTAAAAGGAAGAAAAAAAAAAAACTCCATAAAAGCTTTAAGATGATGTCTACTTAAAAAGATAATGCACATTTAGGCTGCACTAATAGAACTACAGAATCTGAACCAAGGAAAGTAATTGTGCTCTGATACACATGCACTGATCAGACGAACCAAAAGGATTCTATACAATTCAAGTCCAGTTTAGGTGTGCTTAAGACAGCCAGAAAAACAGATCTTTGCCCCAGCTGCGAAGACAGCATTAAGCACATTACACAGAAAAGAGCATTTGAGTTTAGAATTTGAACAGAGAGAAGTGTTAATATACATTCACTCATTCAACACACAGTGAACATCTAACACATACCGGGTACTATTACAGAAACTGAAGAATTAGCAGTAAACAAAACAGACAAAAATCTGCAACCCCATGAACTTAAAATCTACTTGGATGGAAATGATCAAAAACAAAGTGAAATGTTTAGTATGTAAGATAGTGTTAAGTGCTATGAAAGCGCCCAAACCAAAGACAGGGGTGGTCAGCTGACAAAAAAAGGAACCTGGGCTAAAACACTTAAGGTAAATTTCCCGGTAGAGATTCCCAAATAATTGGATTAAGTATCTATCCGATGTAGATTTCAGTACTCTACAATTCTCCAGCGATCAACACAGCCTGATAGGCTTTTCCACGGACATTAAAGACGGCACTCAAGGATTGCTAGGTGCCACTGTTCAGGTTAACTACTAGGTCTGATTATCCCGAACAAATAAAAAGTTAACACACCATTTCATAAAATATATTTATGCAAATATCCATTATCTGCGTTAGCGTTATATCAAGCCAAATTAAAGAAACAGATTTGTAAAACTGGTCCTGAGGCTACAGCATTGTTACAAGCTCTAATGTTGGCTATTCAGTTTTAACCAAACAGTATCATTAAATACGTGCTCATCTGACCGTATTTAATTTCTAACTCTGCTTTGGTTTTACCGTAAGAAGTTTTTAATCTGTAACATCTCCAGGGAATATATAAACAAAATTAAAGTCAAGTCAACTCTCAGATTCCATTTAACACTCGAGTTCCAAGAACATATTAGGAAAATCCGGGGCACTGACGTAATTCAGGAACAGAGCACTATGTGCTCTGACTGGGTTAACGGCAATGTGAATGCAGAAAAAAGATACCAAGAGACATTCTAAAATTAAAAATCAGATGTACTTACAGGAGAAGGAAAAAGGACAGATCAAAAGAGGTTAAGGCCTTAAGTGAGCCATCTAGATGACAAAGAATTTGGCACTTATGATGCAGATTGAGACGTTAATTACTCACAGGGTTGTCCCCAGCAGAGAGAATGATGGACCGTTCACAGGAAGGTTCACAGGAAACATACACACCTTTCTTCTCAAGCATCTGGTCTCAGGACCCCTTTAGTTCATCTGGGCTCTCTCTAACTGCAGGTATCCAGCATCTTAGAAATTACAACCTGAGGGGCGCCTGGGTGGCTCACTGGTTAAGCACCTGATTTCAGCTCAGGTGATGATCTCACGGTTTGTGAGTTCGAGCCCCCTGTCAGGCTCTGTGCTGACAGCCCAGAGCCTAGAGCCTGCTTCGGATTCTGCGTCTCCCTCTCTCTCTGTCCCTCCCCTGTTCACACTCTGTCTTGCTCTCTCTCAAAAATAAATAAAAACATTAAAGAAAGAGAGAAAGAAATTACAACCTGAGAAATTTTTAAGCCACCAACTCATTTGGGGCACATGGGTGGCTCGGCAGGTTGAGCATCTGACTTCAGCTCAGGTCATGATCTCACAGTCCATGGTTTCAAGCCCACGTCGGGCTCCATGCTGACAGTGTAGGGGCTGCTTGGGATTCTTTCTCTCCCCCTCTCCACCCCTCCCTCATTCATGCCCTCTCTCAAAATAAATAACTTAAAATCAACTCATTTAAAAATAATAGCAAGCTTATTACATGTTAATTGAAATAACACCTTTTAATTAAAAAACTATTTTCTGTTAAAAAAAAAAAGTCAGCAAGTGTACGGTTCTACATTTTTGCCAATTTTTAAAATATCTGTCTTAAAAGAAGACAGCTGGATCTTATCTGCTTCTGCATCCAATCTGTTCCAATGCTGTTTTGGTTGAAGAATATGAAGAAAATCCATTTCCAAACAGGTATTTAGCTAGAAAATGGAAGTGTCCGAACAGCCTTGAGGTCATTGTGGATCTCATTACACTTAAATTGTCCTATGAAAAAAGTAGCTAGTTGAGTTCCAACCTCCTAAGTACTTGTCCTCAAGACCACACTATTCTTCCATAAGCAGTGGTAGTTCCTTAACATCATCCCCCATCTGAGAAATACTGGTCCACAGAGTCATGCAGATTTTCCAGGAATTGACCTATTTCCAAAAATCGTATTTGGTAAAGCCACTGAGCTCATCAAAAAAGTCTTTTTATTAAGTATTTACTGGGAAGCTGTCAAGCTCAGTGACAGATACACATTTTCCGAAAATTCTAATTTTTGCTTGAAAGGTCGAACATTATCATCGGCGACAAATACAGTTGTTGTTCTCCTTGAAGGACAGGCTCCCCTCCCTGAAAAATGTTTGCCAAATACCTGTCTGAATAATCTTAGTCTGTCTGTCAACCGCTCTTTCAAGTAAAAATGTTCTCCATGAAAAAAGCGGCCAATGCAGCCTGCAACTCGATCACGTCAGCGCCGCCCTGGAGGCCAGACCCGGCATACTTTGGGCCACAGCACTTTACACGTTCCCATCCTGTGCAACAGGATATTTAAAACATGCACACTCAGGATCAGAGTTAATAAAATCAGCGACTTGACATTCTCTATAACTGTTTTTTGGTGTTTTGTTTAGCTCTAAGGTGCCGTGGTTTTTACCCACTATTGCTTCTCCACCACAGGTGCGTATGTCAACACAAGGAAGGAAGGAAGGAAGAAGAAAGGACGGAAGGAAAAGAGAGAGGCAAATGACATTTTAGTATTTTACAAAGGTAACTTCACAGACCCTCTGAGGTCCACAGACCGTGCTTTGAGAACAGCCACCGTAAGTATATCCAGACACCGTATGAATCAGAACCCTAACAATCCCTTCCTTTCCATTTGCCTCGCAAAGCACCTAGGATGGACAATATATTCCAATTACATACTTCTAAAAGACACACTTACAAGAACGAAGGCCTAGAAATCACCATTCTTGCAACTAAAAACAAAAATCCACGTGACGAATATTTAATGAGGGATACTTTGCCCTGCCAAACTATGGAACCTAAACGGTAAGATTTGGCATTCGTCTGTGCCAAATTAAGTGACTAAGGTCTAACAAAATGCATTTTAAAGAAATTGCTTATTTTGACACTTGAGAGGCCTATGTCTAGCAAGATGCATTATAAAGAAATTACTTATTTTCACCCATCTGTCCGTCCTACCCTTCACCACTGTAAGAAAGCATCATCAATGGTCACGGTCACTCTTCTGACCCTCCAGCTACCTAAAACCACCTCGTCCTACCAACCAATGCCCCACGTACTCACACTTCACCCTGCTCCCATAAAAGAAAGATAAAATAAAAATCGTGTTCCAGGGACCTTTTCAATTCCTAGGATGCCTCTACTTGTACCTAAAAAGGAGAAAAATGACAAAAATATGCAAGCTCACTACTGCTGGACACAAGCATTCCACCCAAACGACACGTAAAACACTAGCAGAAGAAACTTCCACAACTTCTGTTTGAAGGACCTGGGAAAGCCAGAAATGAGAGCTATTATCAACGAGAATTTATGGAGCATTCTGAAAATCTAAACACCGTGTTGCAACAGGCATCTTGGTGCCTAAACTTTAGCAGGCCACTCGGACATGCAACTACAGATAAGCAAGTATCATGAACAGCATTTGTGGTCAAGTGTTGAGGAAACAGATGAGCCAGTGGCTACGGAGAGAGAGAAATAAGGGCAAAAAACACGTATCTTATTTGCAGCCCTGGTTTAAGTAATACTAAAAACGCACAGTACTGTTAAAAGGCTCAGAAAAATTACGGTAACGTGGCATCTTGACTGAATAGAAAACAGTGACTTGATTGTTACAGCGAATGTGAGTAGACCCTAAACTAATGCATTTTCCACAAAAATAAGATCACTCTCCTCCTCTAGCAGAAGAGTAAACTAAACTCGAAGTTCAACATGGAGGCTTACAGACCAGCATTCCTGTGTTTATCTGAAAAGGCTATCAGTTTACAAAGACAAGTCTTAGAAAAGAAACAGCCATCTAAATTTAAACCAACTGGAGGGGGTGCCTGGCTGGCTCAGTCAGTGGAGCATCCAACTCTTGATCTCCGGGTCATGAGTTCGAGCCCCATGCTGAATGTAGAGATTACTTAAAAAAAAAAAGTTCCATAAATTTAAACCAACTGGAGAATTGAACTATCATAAATATTGTAAAGAAGTTGCTTCAACTTTATAAAACAGATTAAAGTGACACTCAGAAATTAAAGTTTTCTTTGGGGCACCCAGCTGGTTCAGTCGGTGGAGCGTGCAACTCTTTCTTGATCTCGGGGTTGTGAGTTTCAGCCCCATCTTGGGTGTAGAGATTACTTAAAAACATCATCTTAATAATTCTGAATTGAAGAAGAAAAAAAAAAAAAAAAAAAAAAAAAAAAGGACTGGGTAGTTCAAACTACTAAGCCCAAACCGTGTGCAGAACCTCTCAGAATTTCCAGGCATCCTGCAAGCCAAGTGACCATCATCTGGCAGTTTCAGCACCTGCACGTACACCACAGGGGGATAAAACGTCTGCGAGTGCCATCGTTTCACCTGTGGACACCAACAGAAGTCTTCACTGAGTGAGACCTTCAGAAACTCCTCTGGCTCATCTCGGCCCTAAAGTTCATTTTCTTGCTAAGAATGATAGTAGTTTCGGGACAAGATGGAAGTCAAGGAGGTAGGTAGGGGTAGTTAGGAGCTACAGACATTTCCATGGCTTTCCTACACTTAAGGATTCTCACGAAGAGAACTATACTGCTGAGGTTCTATATTAAGGTACCAGGTAACCTTACAGCATCATTTACAACGAATGATATTTTTCAGCATGTTTCACCAAACATATATGTTATCGATCTAATTTATGAGTATAACATCACTTATCACTAACATTTAATGCCCTGGGGGGAAAAAAATCTCTTTTTCAGCCTCCAAATATCTATGGAAATGCTATAAGAAATTCATCAACTGCAGGGAAACCCATCATATAATCCCTGCAGTTACCGCCCTGGAATTTCCACAGCGACACAAAGGTTTTTAAGCAGGAAAAAAGACTTCCATCCCAGCACTTCCATGTGGCAGAGAGAACGAGAAGGCTAGGACGAGCACCCACCACCTAGGCCTCTGACTGTGGGGCCAGGAAACACAGCACTTTGGGGAGTCCAGGGTTAAACACTGGTATTTTCACCAGCACAGAAGGTCTCTTTACACAGGGTAAGGAGGCAAACATCTCGCCCTTTATCTGAATAGTCCTAACGGGTGAAGACTGAGGCAACCAACAGTGGGAAGAAATTTCCTTTCCAGAAAATGTGTATGGTACAGCCGGTATTTGGTTGCATGCTGTTAGCAGCTGACAAATGACACCAGACAAATGGTGAAGAAAACTATTTCATTTCTTTAAATACAAGAGTAAATTCTGTAAGAAAAACTGGAAAATAGTAACTTTGCACTTGCCAATGCAGTTCTGTGTGGAGAGAAACTATTTTCATTACACACACTACTCTCCGAATGGTACTGCGCTTTGGATACTTCTGGTCACCAAATGTGTGGCGACACCAACTGGCCGTCCTACAATTTAACTCCATGCTGCCGCGAGCTTCCTGGAGAGGTTTGTCCCACCCTACTTCAGATGCCAACCGCAAGTCCAGATTGTCACCTGAGCTCCTACCAACTAGCTACAGACTGTAGGCTCCCATGATCCCCTTGGGTTCAATTCATTTGCTAGAGCAGCTCACCGAACGCAGGCTAACAGTTTCTTTACTAGGCTACCAGTTTGTTATAAAAGGATGTAACTCAGGAAGAGCCAGACAGAAGAGATGCACGGGGTGAGGCACGTGGAAAGGGGGCGGGGCTTCCACTGTGGGGAGGGGGGGGAGGCGGCAGCAATCTCCCAGCAGCTCCTGGTGGGCACCAACCCTGCCCTTCTGGGTTTCTCCAGAGGCTTCCTTAGGTTAGCATGACTGAACTCCGTATCTCCAGCCCCACTCCCTCCCCAGAGGCAGGGGACAGGGAGGGTCTGCAAGTTCCAACCCTTCTAATCCCAGTATTAGTTCCCCCAGGAACTGGCCCCATCCATAGGTGCTTTCCCAAGTCACTTCATTTGCACAAACTCAGGTAAGGTTCAAAGGGGTTTGTTGTATCAAGACACCTTCATCACTTACAAAATTCCAAGGGTTTTAGGTGCTCAGTGCTAGATACAGGATAAACTGATTACAAATCACAATATACCAATCTGATTGTTTACAAAGTTAGTTTAGTCAGATACATAACAGTCCTAAAAAAGCTTTTAGGTGCTCTTATTCCTATAATGCAGAGACAAAAAAAGAGGAAAAAACAGGCTTATAATCACCATTAGGGATTTTATGAATGAATTAATAAAAAGAATTTGAGAGAAATGCGTATCATGTAACAACTCAGTTAAATGCCAGCCAAGAGGAAGCACAATCACCTGCGACAGGGATGTGACCTCCGGCCCAATGCTTCTCAAACTCCCCACAGAAACGGCTCTAAATTGGTAAAAAGAAACCAACCACCTTGAGTCCTACAAAGGACCCAGAGGCAGCAAAAGCTAAGGGACTTTGGTCCTCCTAGCTGCATTAGCCTATACAAGTTACTTACCCTCACACCAAGGTCCTACTTCTTTACCTCTGAAACCGACTTCCTCTTTGAAGGCACATGGAAGTCCTCAACAATCACAACTTGCTCAGGTACTTGTCCGTCTCCTTTTTGCAATGAAGATCAAGTCCACAAAAGCTCTTTGCTAAGGAGACACAAGTGGTTTAATGGCAGAGCCTAGACTAAAGCCGAAGTTTTTTGCACAAAATCTAGCTGCCAATGGAAGCCGCCCTTTAAAAACACCTTCTTCACAGAACTTGAGCTCTGTGTTACAGGCAGATATTCTCCAAAGGCCAAACTGCTTACAGGCCAAAGCGGGACAGCAACTCCTCATTTCCTTCCCAGCCTGTTCAAGCAACATTTCTGCCATTCATAAGTCTTCTTGATTTCTCTAGAAGGACACTTCCCAACCTTTTCTGACTCGTCAACATTTTGCATAGGAACATATCCCATAGTACCCACTGGGAGTGTTTTAAACAGTTTTGCTATTTTTGCTTGTACTATTAAATAATTTGAATATGGACACAATTTACATCAAAAGTCTATAAATAAGGATACTCATTGCAGCTTCTTTCCACCTAGTAAGATGACAGATCAGTACACTGGTAAAAAACTTCTAACGTTCATCACACTAAAATCTTTAAAATATTCAAAGGACAGATATTTCATTTAGCAAATATATAGTGCTTATTTTAAAATAATTAAAAATGCATGATTTTCAACAAAATTTAAAAGGAAAATGTTTGGTTTAGAGACCCCATGTTTATGAGGCACAAGGTAGATTCTCACTGAACAGTTGTTAGTTCTATTATTTGTAGGCACATGGCAGGCATTCGTGTATCTACAAATAAAATACGGTGGACATTTCACTATTAAGCTATGGCATCAAAAACGCACAAAAGCTGCTTTAATGACTGAAACTCTTTAACTGTTTAAAGAAAATTATCTTATTTTCCTAAATTTGGGGGTTTACTTACAAAGCACTTCTCAGTCTTTAGTACCAAAAACAAAGGCACTATAGATAAAATAGCCATGATGTTTTGTCTTTTTGACACATTTTTAAAACTCACTAGACATCTTGATGTATGAATTTAGCTCACATGAATGCAACTGAGGGATAAAGATCATCCTGAGATAAATTTTCAGAATTACTATCTGACACTCCTCACTTGCTTCCAGTTTCTCAACCTTTTTGCCCTTAATCAATGGTATGTTAAAGATATAAATTAATATCTTATAATAATGCCTGACAATAAGTAACAAAGTTCACTGAGTGATACATAATATAGCCATGTAAAACTCACTTGATAGAATCTAGAAGGCTCTGCTTTAGGGGCAGGGGTGCTATTTAAATTACTTACTGAGTTCTAAAGAAGCGACCTACCAAGTTTTCATGGCTGCGATCGTAAACCCATTTCACAAAAACTTTATTTCTATCCACTATGTACAAAACCCTTTTCTACCTGCACCACGTAGATGAGTAAAATAATGTTTAAAATGAAGGAGAGAGGGAAACACAAGAGATGTTCTGTGGTATTGCTTTCTACGCAGGAGATAAACTATCTGGTTTGGTTGGGAAAGTTTAAGGGTGTTTTGAGCCAAACAAACTAAACAGTATCTTGAGATGCTAAAATGGCAGGGAAGGCATTCCAGAAAGAAGACAGAGCACAGACTTTCCACAGGAAACTTCCTGGAGCCTAGTAAAAAGACCAATCGAGTGCAACAGAGGAAGGGGATAAGAAAGCTATCAGAGAGGAGACCAGTTAAGATACAAGAGTTCAGGCTGCTCTGCAGACTGCCTAGCTTCAGGAGTGTCTTACAGGAACTGACACCCAGGGAAAGACTGAGTTGGGCAAGGGCATGGTAACTGGCAGAGGTCTAGGACGCCCGACTGAAGCCCAGAGGCTTGCGTCCCCCACGCCCTTTACTAAATAAGGAGAGGGAGGAGTAATGGATTGATTACTTGTATGATGAAGAAAAACTGAAAATTGTGAGGGTAATCCAGCTGTTGAGCAAAAGAAAGAACGGATACTCTGCAGAGATAAAACAAGCAGATGCAGAAATCAAGTATATATGCTCTTAAAAACCATCTGTGTATATAACAAAAAATCTACTTAACTGTCAAAATAGGTAGACCAAGCTTGCAGTCTTACACTTTTACACACCAGATTCTAAGATGAGGATTACTTTTGATTGACTCTTAATATTCTCTTTATCCTTTAATTCTAATAACTGAAAAGGTCTGAATTACCCAAAATTAAAAATTTAAAGAACTACTAAATATTATTACTGTCAAAAACAGCTCAATTTAAAAATTCCCAAAAAACTTAAAAAAATTCCAAATTAAAAAACTAAAAAATTAAAATCCCCCATGCCACACACCTAATATTATTCGCATAAATAATATCCTTTTCATTTTCAGGTCTCTGCAAACACGTAACAGTTTGTTACAGTAAGAACTAAATGACTTGTGGAATAAGAATAAATTCATTTTCACATAATTTAACTGAATTTAAACAATTATGCCTCCAGCATTAACAATTCTTAACTTGACCTATACATTGTCAGTAACACACAAAAACCAAAGCAAAAAATTCAGTAAACATTTGCAATATATACATGACACAGAATGTGTACCAAGAATATACAAAGACCTCTCAACAACTCATTTAGACAAAAAAACGCAGTTTAAATGAGTAAAAGTCTTGATCAAAAAAACGTACACGAATGGCCAATGAGGCAGATGAAAAGATACTCAACATCACTGATCACCTGGGAAATCTGAATTAAAACCACAATGAGATACTTAACACTTTTTAGGGGCCGACCAAGTGCACTCAGACCCTCGGAGCTGGAACTGGAACCAGAACCCTTCGTGTAAAATGGCACAAACACGTGGGAAAAGAGTCTGGCAGTTTCTTCCAAAGTTAAACCAGTATTTACCGTATGACCCAGCAATCCACTACGAGGTATTTACCCAAGAGAATTTAAAAGATATGTCCGCAAATATGACAAATGGTCATAACAGCTGAATTAATAGCCAAAAAAACTGGAAACAGCCCATGTGTCCACCAACACGTAAAGGAATTAAAAAAACAGTACAGTCACACAATGGACTACTACTCAAATGAAGAAGAAACCTGTTGCTGCAACAGGCAACAACATAGATAAATCTGAAAAACATGCAGGATTAAAGAAGCCAGTCACAGAAGAGAATACACTGCGTCACTCCGTTTTTAGGACACTCTTGAACGAGAAAAATGGGATCAGCAGCAAAAGAGGGAAATGACTGTATAAAGACCATAAAAGAACTCTGAAGACACCAGCGTCACCCCTTGACAGAGGTGGTGGTGACACACATGTATACATTTGTCAAAACTCTGCAGCCCGTAGTCTTCAAATGTGTTCATCTTACTGTACGTAAGTTATACTTCAATGAAGCTGGTTTTTCAAAGTAAAAAACCGGTACCTTTCTAGAAAGCAACTTGACAAGGTCTACTAAAACTTGAACTGTGCATAATCTTGAAACAGCAATTCTCCTTGTAGAAAGTGGTCTCACAAATGATCAAAGATAGAGAAAGATGTTCTCTTCTTGAGGAGAGAACAGTGTCCATTACAACTGGTTTACCGTGTGATGACACATTCATAAACTGGAATACGATGCATTCTACTTAACAAAACGGCCTAATAGCTCAGTGTTGGAAACGGCACACTTTTTCTATCAAGGGCCACATCGGAAGTATTTTAGGCTTAGCAGGCTACACGCAGTCTCCTTGCGAATTCTTTTTTGGGAGTCTTGTTGTTTTAGACTCTAAGAAATACTAAAATCATTGGCAGTTCATTGGCCCTACCAAAAAAATAAAAAACAGACAAAACCCAGGCTGGAAGTGAGAGATCATAACTCTGAAAACAAAGTGTGCAAATCCAAACCCTTAGGCTACCGCTACCTAGCTGTCACCCGCCCTCTGCACTTCTCATTATTGCGATATCTATATAAAATATATAAAGTAAACAGAAGCACTGAGCACAGTGCCAAGGACACAGTGAGCACTGAAGAAATATCCGTTATTTTTTAATAAGAACAGGTCTCTACTGACCTAAAAAAACTGTTCTCAGACAAAAGAACTTGATCCCATTCTTGTAAAATTTATGTACAAATGCATATTCATATGAATACATTGAAAAGTTGGGGAAACTTACGGGTAGGGACTAGAATTGGAAGGATCCAGAAAGCTTTCACTTTGTAGTCTAAATTGTTTCAGTATTTTAAACTGAACACCTATTACTGAAGCAATAGACATTTCTAACATAAAGCATATGTAGCACCATATTCTTTACTTATAGGCCCTTAGCACATTATTTCAACTTGCTAAGTGTTTAGTTCCATTCATGAGAAAGTATATTAATTCTCAAAATCAATACTGGCACAATACCTAAAAATCAACCATTTAACAACTTGTGCCCAAACAAAGTGACTCCACAGACCACACTTAAAACTCAACTGTACTCCTCCCTAGAGCAAACACCATTAAAGTTCTGGCTGAGAAAGAAATCTGCAAAGACATCTTTTAGTTTGTCTAGGGCATCAGACTGTACCTCCCAGACAACTACAAATTACCTACTTTTAAATATACCTTTCTGATGAAGTCAAATAAACTCTCTTCTTGGGACCAACAAGTCTTTAATCACCCAGGAGACCAGCAGATAATATGGAGTAGATGATATGGAGTCCAACAATTTAAACTTGGATCCTGACTACAAATCCCTAGCTGGATGATCCTGGACAAATTCTTAAGCCCTTTAGACCAAAGTTTCCTTAACCGGTAAAGGTTTGCAGAGTGCAATGCTATCACCATTGTTTAGTTTTTTCCCATTGTAAAATATACACAAAATTTAACGTTTTAACGATTTTTAAGTGTAGAATTCAGCGGCATTAAGCACATTCAAAATGCTGCTTATCTATCACCACCATCCACGTCCAGAAGTTTTGCATCATCCCAAACAGGAACTCTGTGTACCCATTAAACGCTAATTCCCCAACTCCCCTCTGCTCTCGGCCCCTGGAAACATCTATTCTCCTTTCTCTCTGTGAGTTTGCCAATTCTCAGTATCTCCCATGACCGGAATCACACAATTTTTCTCCTTTTGTGTCTGGCTTATTACCCTCCTCCTGTTCTCAAGGTTCATCAACGCTGCTGTAGCATGTGTCAGGCAGGATGTCACTCTTTTAACGGCTGAGTACTACTCCATTGTATGCGTATACCTCCATTTGTTTATCCATTCAGGTTGATGGATGCAGGGTGGTTTTAACAATAATCAAAAATAAAGCATCTCACGTAAATGTTACCACAATAGGAAATAAAACCAGCCAATGAATAAAGCATCTGGCAAACAGCAGGTGTTTTAATGTCTTTTTTCATCTTTGTTTTTGTCATATCTTTGTACTAAGTAGTATAGTGGCAAGATATGGGACCATCTTAGAAACTTATCAGCTATGCCTTTTGAGAGGTTATTGGATTTGCTAATCTATATTTATCCTATCATTTTAAAAGAATGAAGAGGCTACACCAGTAAATAATCTGTAATTACACTGGCACTACTTCCTTCAGTTTTAGCTCCAAAACCCATCTCGAAGTATTTCGATAAAGAACTCATCAATTTAACTAGACACCTTTCAATTAAAAGATTTACTACTGTCTCCAACACTTTCCCCTCCTTTTATTTCTGTACAAGGACCATCAATACTGACATCAAATCAAATTAAGCAGATAGTATATGCAAGGTACCCAGACATTCATCAAGTTTCTCTCTAGCTGCCTGAAATACCAAATCTGAATACCAATGGAATACCTAAAGGATACACAATTTTCAATGTCTCGAGTATTACAACTAGGAGAAACCTTGGAACTTATCCACCTTGACAATTATTTTTCTTTATAATCACTGCTTCTCAAAGAGGGACAAAAACACCTCCCAAAGTTCACAACGGAAGGATTAACATACCCTATGTGCTTTGCAAAAAGTTCCTTTGTCAAATTATTTTCATATTTTGAAATGAAAATGATAGTTTGCTGTTCTCTAGCAACTACTAGGTATACAAAGAAAAACAAGCCTCTGCCTCAAAGCGCTTAGAGTGCAGTGAGGGAGCCGGATGCATAAACAAGTGATTACAATACAATCTGATCCATGCTTTAATAATAAAGTATGAACAAAGCCCTGTGGAACACAAGGGTGCCTGGGAATTCAGGGAAGGCCTCTAGAAGGTAAAGGTATCCTCTCATTGTGAACCTTTCCCTGAATTTAATGAGCTGTTCCTCTCCACGGAGGCTCTACTAAAGATCTCACCTGTGTCCAGAATCCTTCACAACTCACAGAAAATGTCTTCATCATTTGTACTGACATAAAGACTTCAAGGCAAATCCATAAACCATTTCTAATTGGCCCCAGAATACATTAAACCACTGGAGAAACTTTTGTCAGTTTTTAAAAAGCAGATCAACTTTCTTAATCACTATTTATTTAGACCAATACAGAAATTAATTCACACTCCTTGAGTATACCAGTTCAAGGGATAGAAGATATCCTAGAAAAACCTGTGACCTGGAGAAATCCGCTTAAAATTTTTAAATGGCTGATACAAAGACAATTACTTATATATACGCATGCAAGGCAAAGCTGGTATGAAAGTATTAGAACTTTTTGGGGGGGGACCTAAATCAACAAGTGTTGTTGTTTTTTTAAATCAGTGCTACTTAAAACTGATTTGTATACATTCACAATTCAACCAGAAATAAATTAAAACAAAAACTTTAAGCCAGCTCCCCAAAAAGGCTTTTTAAAAAAAAATCTTGGGGCAAGTTTGAGGATAATAATTATCAATTACAGAATACACAAGGGAAAAACTAGAATTTATCCCAAAAGATCCAAATTTCTGCCAAAACCTGCGTAACGCATGTAACGACAGACAAAAACTATCAGGATTTTTTAATATACAATTATCAGCAACTAAATGCAAACATTATTTAATAATCTCAACCCTGGAAAGTCTGTTCAGTGGTGTCTAACACGACAAAATACGGATAATAAAGACTTTTACACTGCATTTCTTTGTCTCCCACTTTTATGAAACCATAAAAAAATAGTGGGTGCACATTAGATCTTTCTCAGAACACAAATCAGAAGAGTGCCTATGTGTTTCTGAATTCCTTTTCTTTGAATCTATTCACCTTCCAAAAAATCAGAACCGAAGATGCAATTTTTCTAAGTGTTTCCAAGATTTTAAACATTACATACCCTAATGCACCTCCAAAAAGACAGGATTCCTTATATCCAGGACTAGAATGCTATCATCTATCCCCAACTTAGAGACTATGAAAAGAAAATCAAAATATACCTTAATTTTATTTGCAATTAAATGAAAATGCTTATCAATAAACAAGCCGTGTTTGAACACCTGTTCATTTTATTCCTAAATATGATCTAATTGCTAATGCTCATAAATGAAGAGTAATGGAAAATAAACTCCAAAACCCTTAAGAGCATATCCAACTGTACCAGCATGAGTTTTCCAAAGGTTTTTTTAAATGGTGTTTTATGTAATATTAAAACGCCATAAAATTAAAGCGATCATCTTTGAAACCAAGAAAAGTAAACCTTGTAGTAAAATATTTTTAAATTCCAAACACAGATTTTTATTTCCAAATGAATTTAAGTTTCAAAGACCCTGACAAACAAAGGAAGTTTGGCTTAACTGTGGACAGCACACATCCAATTTCTTAGGCAACAAACATTTCTGCAACCAGTCTTTTCTAACTCGCCAAAGCTATTGTTCACGGAAGATAAAACCAATTAATAAGAAATTGCAAGGCGTATCATCTAAACGCGCATTTGTCAGAAGCATTTTATTTTCGTCAACTATTTCTACCTTTCATCCTCATTCAACCCCTAGGGATTTGGGGAGTAATCGCTTCCTAAATGACAGTTGATTTCGTTAGCACCTGTCGCCATTCTCGGACGCATCACACAAGTTGCCCCAAACAGCTTGTAAATTTTTTTTTTAAGATTATGATTCTTTACAAAGTGGGAACTCCCTGGGCGGGAGTTCACCAAGTTTTACAAAATACCGTGCTTCTCAATTTCTCCCGTTTTCAAAAAGTGACCCCGTGGCACGGACTTTCTGGTGGTTGGAAGGGGGTACGCGAGGACGCGGGAACTCGACGGAAAGCCCTCCAAACGAGCCAAACCAAAAAGGAGGCGAACAGCCCGACCCTTCCCGAAAACTTAACCGAAAGCCAGACAAGGCGGCGAAGGCGGCCCGGGACTGCCCGGTCCGGAGAGGTTTCAGGCGGCTCCGGGGGAAACGTCAGATGCGCGGCTCCTCCGAGTCCCGTCTCCGCACGCCGTCCCGGCCGCCGCGGCCCCGCCGAGCCTGCGCGCGCGCGGGGAGGGGGCGTGGGGCCGAGCCCGCCCACCCGCGCCCGCGGCCCGGGCTCCCCACGCCCCTCTCCCGCCTGCTGTCAGGCCCGGTGTCACTGCCCCTTCCTCGCGCCGAGCTCCCCCGAGACACAGTCCGTCCTTTGTCTGAGTGCGCACTCGGCGGCGAGGTCCCACCAACTTGTGTGTGTCCCGTCCCACCCGGGCGCTCCCGCCGCGACGCTCCACACAAAGGAGACTTGGGCTCCGGCGGCCAGCCCGCCCCGGGCACCGGAGCGCCCCCAGCCCAGCCCCGGCGCCTCGGGAGGGGCGGGCACGCGAGTGGACCCCTCCGCACGCCCCCCTCGGGCACCCGCCCCTGCTCCCGCCTCGGGTGTCCGGGGTCCGACGCTGCCCGCTCGCGGGGGCGCGCGGGCCAGCCCCGACCCCCGCGGCCCCCTGCCGAGGGGTCTCCTCTCACCCCGCCTCCAAAAGCGGCGCCCGGGAGAGCCCGCTCTGGGCGACACCCGGACGGGCAACGCGGCGGCGGGGATGTCCCGGCGCCGCCGCCGCCACCACCGCCGCCGCCGCCGCCGCCGCCCCTCGCCGGGCTCCAGCGCCCCGCCGGCCGGCCGGCCCGACAGCGGCGCGTTACCTGCGCCCCGCGCCCCAGCCCGCGCCGCTCCCGCGCGCCGCTCTCGCGCGCCACCGCCGCCGCCGCCGCCGCCGCCGCCGCCGGGGCCCCACCGCCTTCTGCGTCCCAGTGGGTGTCGGACGCTCCCGGACCGAGCGCCAAACCCGGCAGCCCAATCGCCATCGCTTTTATTTGGCCCCCCCAGTCCAACCAAGCGCCGCCCCGATTGGCGGGACGCGAGGCGGGCTCCCGTCCAATCACAGGGCCCGCCGGGCTCGGAGGCGCCGAGCCAGCCCCACGCAGAGGCGCCCGCGGGACTCGGCCGGGCCGGGCGGGCGGCGCGTGCGCGCGGGCGCGGGCGGGCGCTGAGGGACGCGGCCGCCGAGTGGAAGCGCCGCGCCGTTCCTTTGTTCTTTCGTTGAACGCACCGCGCCTCTCTGGAAGGCGGCGGGCAGGCGGGCGGGGACGGGGGCGCCTCCGGAGCCTGGAGCTCGGAGCCTGGGCGGGGGTGGGGCGGCGAGGGTGGGGTGGCGGGAACCGGCCGGAGGGCGGGACGGCGCGCTGGCGGCGCTTGGCGGGAACCGCCGCCTCGGAGTTCCCGGGCCGGAGAGGCGGGGCGGGGCCGAAAGCCAAGTTTGAACCAGTTCAAAAACTCGGGGGTGGTAACGGTTTCAACTGCCGCGCTCTTTTCCCCGCGCGCGGAGCGGGGGCCGGCGGGCGGGCGGGCGGGCGCGCGGCCGGCGAGGAGCCGCGAGCCGCCCGCCCGAGCGACCTGCCCGCTACTTCTGTCCGCTGGGTCCCTCGGCCCGAGGGACTCTGGCTGCTGGAGCCCGCAGCCCGCAGTGCCCATCGCCCGAGAGACCGGGGCAAGAGCGACGTTACAGCTACTTCCCATTCCGCATTCAAGACGCCTGGTTCGGAGCCTTCCAGTGCACGTGTCAACGTGAAGAATCATTTATCAAGGATGAGTGTGTTTCACTTGCCTCCTGCTAATGCCCCTGGAAAACGTTAGGATAATTGCAACACTTTTCAATTACTACAAGATGGTCTGGGACTAAACCCGCCTCGACCCAGACGAATTAGGAGGATTCGGTTGAGGACACAAGCTCCCCTTTGGTTTTATCTGTCAGTGAAGTTAAGATCAGTCCGAATTTATTTTTAGTTACACGGGAAAATAATCACCCATGTAAACTGGGATCCCATATTGTGCGTTCAGACAGGGTCCACTATGAACTGCTGAGTTAAAAGCCTAAAGAAATCGTGTTTGTTGTATTTTTAATTGACTAAGGGTTTTCAGTGGCCATAATTCTTCGTTTGATGATTTAACCCGTAATTTTCCCCTTTTCCTAAATCACCATCCCATTCCTCACCTGTATTCCGAACCAATGCAGTGTTGGAATTACATGTGCAGGGGAGCCACAGAGAAAACAATCGTGTGCCCAAATAAAAGCAAAATTATGAACACATTACAAGAAGAGTGCAAGAGTTAATGCACCTGAGATGTAACCATAAAATAATGTAAAAATCCCATCTATCATACCCAACAGTCACCAACACATTCATATTTCAAGGCAAAAAGCTTCATCTAGACCAGCAATTTACAATTGCTTCATTAAACAGCAATTCAAACCTCAAAAGTTAACTACTCATCCCTAAGTTGCTTATCACATTAGTTTTACCTGTACTTTATATATTAAATATTAAAACAATCTGGACATTATTGAAAGAAAAAATCAAGAAAATTACATTAACAGATTATCAGAATGCAAATCAAAGCCATATCTAAATACATCCAGCATGGTGTGAAACGGCATATGAATTGCTAAGGCATTTAAAATCAAGGAATGATGTTAGATCAAAACGCTCCCACCCCTCCCCCACCAAAACTCCGAAAAGGAAATTTTAGTTCGACTGAAGAAAGCATACGATCTAGATTGAGGCAGGGAGGGCACTGGAAATGGGAATAAACATCCACTCGCAGAATATAACAAAGGGGAGGGCCCCAACTGGGAGAATAAGGGAGTAGCTTAGAGAATAAGTGGGGCTGTATTATAATATTTATAATATGGTACATATTTAAGTTCAATACAATATGCAGGCTGACTTGGACCAGGAAGTAGGGATGCCAATGGGTGACAATATTGTCTTCGTTCAGTGCTGACATTCGGGTAAGCGAGACATTTTAGGTCACGGTGATGGCAGGAGAAGGGGATAATTTTCAAACATTGCAAGAGAATTTCATTATATATGGAGGGCATACAGTATGCTGCAATTCTATTTTGTATATGGACATACACAGGAAAGTTGGGAGAGGGAGGTATTTTGTGGTCAATACTAAGAAGAATTTTCTGAAGATTTCCAAGCAGGGAGAGCAAGAAAATGTGTGTGTGCGTGGGGGTGGGGAGTGAATGGTAGCTACTGTGGGGGCTTAAAGAAACAGAAAGCCAGGCTGAACACGAGGTGAATGTGAAGGGTGAGAGTCCCGAAGCTTTTTCGTTTCTGTAAAGACGTTCAGATTACAACTGTACTACCCCTGGCAGGTGATTCTGTCCTCTGTTGAAGACAGAGATGCACTATTTCAGTTATGGGAGCAAACCAAAACTGGGCAGTTCAGCTCCGAAGTCGTGTTGTTACCTCTGCGTTATACTCCCAAGGGCCTATCACTGCAGGCGCACAATTTATCCCCAGGGTTTTCCTGGGGGAACGGGAGAAGGTCAAGTGCAAAGTTAAGGCTATTAGCATCACAGAGCATTCCTTTCTACCCCATGAATGGGATTTACTTCCTACACATTTCATTTATTCACTCTGCATTCAACAAGTGTTTACGGAGGAGCTTACTAGTTGAAAGACACTGTCCTGGGTGCTAGGAATTCAACGTGAGCAAGGCAAAAATCCCTGCCAAGGTGAAGCTGACATTTTGGTGAAGAGAAACAAAAAACAAACGATGTGGCATGTGAGGTAATGGCAAGGATATGGCAAAAAACCTGGCACGAAAGGAGTAAATTGAGTGCAAATGCAGTAATTTTAAAATAGCTTGGTAGGGAAGACCTCTCCCGGAAAAGGACATTGGAAGAAATACTTGACAGAAAGGGAAGGGTGAGTGCCTGGCCCCAAGGGGGAGCCTGCCTTGTGTGTTTTGGGAACTGGAAGGGAGAGGGGACCGGAGACCGAGGCAGAAGAGGTGAGGGGGCACGGGCAGACCTTTTAGGACCTCTGAGGACCTTAGTTAGGACTTGACTTTTTTTTTTTTTTTTTTAATTTTTTTTACCATGTATTTATTTTTGAGAGAGAGAGAGAGTGGGAGCAGGGAAAAGGGCAGAGAGAGACAGAATCCGAAGCAGGCTCCAGGCTCCGAGCTGTCAGCACAGAGCCCAACAAGGGGCTGGAACCCACGGACTGCGAGATCGTGACCTGAGCTGAAGTCGGACGCTCAACTGACTGAGCCACCCAGGTGCCCCAGGACTTTACTTTCTACTTAAGGGAGAGGATTTTGAGCAGAAAGGTGATGGCAGCACTTAAAACAAGAGCATTCCAGTTGCTGTGTTGAGAGTAGCCAGACGTGGGGCAGGGACCAGACCAGAGGAGCAGCTCTGAGCCTCTCCTACCAATCCAGGCAAGAAGTGACCGTGGCCAGGAGCCCGAGTGGTAACAGTGGAACTGGTAGGAAAACATCAGATTCTGGATGTATTTTGAAGAAATAGGCAATAGGACTTGCTGACAGATTGGATCTAGGATGCAAAAAAAGAGGTCGAAAGCAAGCCTGTGGATGAGCAAGTGAGTCATAACTGAGTTGGACGCTTCAGGGGCTGTAGGACCAGGAGGGGTTGATGGGGATGGAGGTTTGGAGATCAGAGTTTGGCTTGGGACACAGTGAGTTTGAGAGGCCTATTTTAAAACCAAGTAGAAATGTCACGTGGTAGCCGGGTGCAGGGGTGCACAAGCACCTGGCCCCAGGGGTCCCAAACCGACTGGTTTTGGCCACTCACTGCTGACAAAATCCAAAGACAGACGAGCAGTGGTGAAACAAGAAAGGAGTGTATTTCAGTGAAGCCAACGCAGGGAAGACTGGCGTCTCAAAGACTGGCTCCAAAGTGCTGAAACTACTTCTGGGTTTATATAAGGAAAAGGTGGAGCAAGGGTCGTTGAGTACAGGCAGCAAAGGTCAAGTCGGATCATTGTCCTGGGGTCAATCACAGGCGGGGTCTTGCTGGCCCAGGGGCTACAAAGGATAGCTTGGTTCCCCTCAGGGGATGCTTCACCCTCAGGGTCTTGCCTGAGTTAGAGATAAACTGGCTGGGCGCCTGGGTGGCTCAGTTGGTTAAGCTTATGACTTCAGCTCAGCTCATGATCTCACGGTTCATGAGTTTGAGCCCCACGTGGAGCTCTGTGCTGAAAGCACAGAGCCGGGAGCCTACCTCAGATCCTACGTCTCCCTGTCTCACAGCCCCTCCCCTGCTCATTCTCTCTCACTCTCAAAAATAAACATTTTTTTTTATGCTTATTTATTTTTGAGACAGAGAGAGACAGAGCATGAACGGGGGAGGGTCAGAGAGAGAGGGAGACACAGAATCCGAAACAGGCTCCAGGCTCTGAGCTGTCAGCACAGAGCCCGACGCGGAGCTCGAACTCACGGACCGCGAGATCATGACCTGAGCCGAAGTCGGACGCCCAACCCACTGAGCCACCCAGGCGCCCCTCAAAAATAAACATTTAAAAAGAGAGAGAAACTGGAAAGAAGAACTGAATTAGAAAGTCTGAGATCAAATGGAGGTATGAAGTCCTCTTTCGAAGTAGGTGGTAAGTTTTTGTGAGGAGGAAAACTTTTCCAGCAACAATTTAGGCCCTAGTTATCGGGGCCTGCAGATTAATTGACAACAGATTAACGAGACTGTGTTGGAAGGGGGTGGGCTCCAGACCTTGAACAGGTGATAAGGGGTCGGTCCTGGAGTTTGAGTGGAAAACTTGGCCTTTGCCAAGAGCATGAACAGGAGAGTATGTGGACGCAAGGCAGGTACGTGGGGAGATTAGGTAGAAGTTTACGTGTGATTACAACAGACACCCACTCGTGATTGAGAATTGGTCATTGAGAATGGGCTTACAGCTTGTTAGGGTGAAAAAGTTATGTTGTGACCTTGCATTTATATCAATTCATTCTGCTTGGTGTTAAAACAATGTACGAGTCCTCGCAGAGATTTTGAAAACTGATGGCTTTGGGGTGCCTGGGTGGCTCAGTCGGTTAAGCATCCAACTTCAGCTCAGGTCATGATCTCGAGGTTCATGAGTTTGAGCCCACATTGGGCTCTGCACTGTCAGGGCAAAGTCCGCTTTGGATCTTCTCTCTCTCTCTCTCTCTCTCTGCCCCTCCCCTGCTCGTTCTCTATCTCTCAAAAATAAACATTTTTATAAAAATAAAATAAATTAAAAATTTTTTTTGGTTTTAGGCATACAGAGCACAAAGCAAAAGTAAAAACTGTAAAAGTTCTGAGAACCGTTCTCTCTGAGAACAGAGAGCCATGGGATATAAATTTGGGTAAGAGACGTGAGCTCGCCAACTAGGAGTGTCTGTTTAAGGTCTGAGGAGAGATGCCTCTCCTGAGACACAAGAGTGGCCTTACCCTGCGGGCTGGAAGGCAGCCCTGGTTGGGCCAAGGAAGATGTGGCGTAAAGAGAAAAAAAATGTACTCCAACTACGTGGATGGAACCAGAGGGTATTATGCTAAGCAAAATTAGTCAGAGAAAGACAAATGTCATATGACTTCACTCATATGTGGAATTTAAGATACAAAACAGATGAACATAAGGGAAGGGAAGCAAACATAATAGAAAAACAAGGAGGAGGACAAACCACAAGAGACTCTTCAATGCAGAGAACAAACTGAGGGTTGCCGGAGGGGTTGGGGGAGGGGGGATGGGCTAAAGGGGTCAGGGGCATTAAGGAAGACACTTGTGGGGATGGGCACTGGGGGTTATACAGAGGGGGTGCATCCCTGGATTCCACTCCTGAAATCATCAGTGCACTATAATGCTACCTAACTTGGATGTAAAAAAAATGAAATAAATAGATGGATAGATACCTAGATGAAGAAAATTTATTAAAACATTAAAAAAAAATTTTTTTAACAAAAAAGTGTACACCTAATTTGGTCATCATGTATTTTTTTAAGTTTATTTTGAGAGAGAGCCCGTGCCCATGTGTGCGCGTTGGGAAGGGGCAAGGAGAGGGGGAGAGTGAGAGCGTCCCAAGCAGACTCCTCACCATCAGCACAGAGCTCTACCCGGGGCTCAAGCTCACAACCCCTGGGACCAGGACCTGAGCTGAAATCCAGAGTGGGTCCCTCAACCAGCTGAGCCATGCAGGCGCCCCAGTCATCACCACCTCTGCTACTCACGCCCTGTGCCATCCATTCCCCTTGAGTGCAGGTGGGACCCACCTCTAACCGAGAAAATACAGCCACGCGAGCGATAGAACATCACATCTGAAATTAGGACCTACCCCCACCTCTTTTTTCTCTCTCCATCTCTCTCTCTCTCTCTCCACGGCTCTCTCGTTTCTTCTTTGGATGAAACAAGCTGTCATATCGGTTTCGTCTCATATTTCCACTACGCTAAATTCTAGCCATATTGTACTATTCGCTTTCCTGAACACAAACTCAGCTAAATTGATCAAGATGTTACCATTTCATTTTAAGACTTTTAAAAGAGAAATTTGATCAAGTTAAATGAATGGATTATAACCGATTTCATGATTACAACAGGGTTAATGAGTACATTTAGCAAGGTCACTGGATTCAAGGCTAGTTTACAAAAATCAATTTCTATATGCCAGCAATGAACAGAGAAAATTAATTTATTTTTTTTTGTTTTAAATTTTTTTTTAAAAATTTGTTTAAAAATTTTTTTTAATTAGGAACTTCTGTTATTAAAAAGACACCATTTTATTTTTTATATTTAAGAGACAGAGAGACAGAGACAGACTCTGAAGCAGGCTCTAGGCTCCGAGCTGTCAGCACAGAGCCCAACACGGGACTCGAACTCATGAACCGTGAGATCATGACCTGAGCTGAAGTCGGACACTTAACCGACTGAGCCACCCAGGCATTCCTTTATATTTTTTTTTAATGTTTATTTATTTTTGAGAGAGAGACACAGAGCATGAGCAGGGAAAGGGCAGAGAGAGGAAGACAGAGGATCCGAAGCAGGCTCTGTGCTGACAGCAGAGAGCCTGATGTGGGGCTCAAACTCACCAATCATGACCTGAGCTGAAATCAAGAGTCGGACACTCAACAGACTGAGCCACCCAGCTGCCCCGGAAATAAACTTTTAAAGTGAAACCACTTCCCTTTGGAAAACCATCAAATACCTCGTGATAAACCTGATGAGAAATGCATATACAAGACCTATATGCTGAATATTATAAACCGATATTGAGGAAAACTAAAAACAGACTTAAGTAGAGGCAATGTCATTTTTATGATGTAGAAGATGCATGGATTGAACACAACGCCGATCAAAATCCCTGCAGTGTTTATGGGTGCATATGTGCACGTGTACATTGACAAGTTGATTCCAAAATATATGTGAAATACAAAAGGCCAAGAAGAGCCGAGATAATCTTAGAGACGAGCATGGGAGTCAGCATTACCGGATATCAAACCAAGCTTTTTAAAGTTATAGTAATTAAAACAGTGAGAGTGGCACAAAAATGGACGAAGAGTGGCGCTAATGGCAGACAAAACAGAGCCTGGCAGCGGGCTCATACCTTTTTGGCTACTTGATTTATAGCAGAGGTGAGCCAGCAGTGTGTGGGGAAAGGACGGTCTTCGTGATAATCGGTGCTAGATATCCTCATGGGGAAAAATCTTGGCCTTCTACCTCACACCAGATGGGTTACGGATCTAAATGTGTAAGAAAACATAGAGAAACATCTTTATGATCTTGGAGGAGGCAAAAAGTACTTAAACAAGACACAAAAAGTATTCACCATAAGGGGGGCAATGATCAATTGAGTGAAATTAAAATGAGGAACTTCCGGGGCACCTGGCTCAGTTGGTTAAGCATCTGACTTCGTGTCAGGTCATGATCTCACGGTGCATAGGTCCGAGCCCTGCCTCCAACTCTGTGCTAACAGCTCAGGGCCTGGGGCCTGCTTCCGATTTTATGTCTTCCTCTCTCTCTGTTCCTCCCCTACTCATTCTCTCTCTCTCTCTCAAGTGTACATTTTAAAAAAATTTTTTTAATTAGGAACTTCTGTTATTTAAAAGACACCATTAAACGCCGAAAAAGCAGGCCAAAGATTAGAAGAAATCCACTATACTCCTATCTGACAACAGATTTGTCATCATATTATATGAAGAGCTCCCACAGAACCTAAATTTTTTAAAAAGCCAAAATATTAGGAAATGGCCAGGAAAGAAAAAACACAACACCTGAAATGGGCACCCCAAAAGATACACAAATGTCCCATACACGTATAAAAAGGTGGGAAATATCACCAGTTATCAGAGAAATGCAAATAAAACCATAAAATAATACACAGTCCTATGTACCTACTAGAATGGCTAAAGCAAACAAACAAACAAAATACAGAAGATATCAAGCATTGGCAAAAATGTGGGGCACCAAAAATGCTTAATAGACTGCCAATAGGAGAACTGGTTTGCAAACTGGCCTCTGTACTCAGAGGGCAGAGAGAGACCAAAGAAAGAGGCAGACCAGTCCAGATTGGTGACTGGAGGTTTTAATAAGCAAGGGAACTTACATATGAGGCTTGTCTTGAGCTGCCTTAGGTCTCCACATCCACTTGCCAGAATCTTAAAAGTTTATAGGGGCGCCTGGGGGGCTCAGTTGGTTAAGCGTCCGACTCTTGGCTTCAGCTCAGGTCACGATTTCATGATTTCCTGAGGTCACGATCTCATGATTTCCTGAGTTCAAGCCCCACGTCCGACTCTGCACGGACAGCATGGAGCCTGCTTGCAATTCTCTCTCTGCCCCTCCCCTGCTCGTGCTGTCTCTGTCTCTTTCAAAATAAACTGAAAAAATTAGGGCCACCTGGATGGCTTAGTTGGTTAAGCATCTGACTTCGGCTCAGGTCATGATCTCGCAGTCTGTGAGTTTGAGCCCCACGTCGGCTCTGTGCTGACAGCTCGGAGCCTGGAGCCTGCTTTGGATTCTGTGTCTCCCTCTCTCTCTCTCTCTGCCCCTCCCCTGCTTGTGCTCTCTCTCTCTCTCTCTCTCTCTCTCTCAAAAATAAATAAACATTAAAAAGTTTATATAGAGGCCTTACTGGGGTTCAGCACCCTACTCTCTCAACACCCTACTCTCTCAAGGCTGTGTCCTCAGAATAGCTCCCGCTGTGGGAACAACGGGTGGGGCATCAATTCAAGTGCAGGGAAGGGGTTGAGGAGCCTCCAGCTGCCCAGGTCCAGCTCTCAAGTCAACCACAGTCACGACCTCTTAATTACCTCCTCCAACAAGGGGTGTAAATTGGTACAACTATTGTGGAAGGTTGAGAAGAAATGAACTTGAACAGATATTAAATACTCTATAGGCTAGTCATTCTGCTCAGTATAGATCTAGCAGGTATGTACATGTGGACATAAGTAGGTATGTGTACATATTTACCAGAAGACATGTACCCGAATATTCCTAAGAGCACTATTCCTAAAAGCCACAAACTGGAAACCATCCAAATGCCCATCAACAGTAGACCCAATAAATTGTGGTAAATTTACATAATGGGATGTCCTACAACATTGCAAATGAACAGTCTACAGCTACATGCAACAATATGAATAAATCTGATCAACAGAACATTGAGTGAAAGAAATCAGTCAAGAGGGACGCCCAGATGGCTCAGTCAGTTAAGCGGCTGACTCTTGACTTGAGCTCAGGTCATGATCTCACGGTTCATGAGGTTGAGCCCGAGTCAAGCTCTTTGCTGACAGCGTGGAGCCTGCTTGGGACTCTTTCTCTCCCTCTCTCTCTCTGCCCCTCACTCCCTCTCTCTCTCTATCTCTCTCTCTCTCAAAATAAACAAAACTTTAAAAGAAAAGAGAAAAGAATTGAGACAAGAAAAGAAGACCTCTCGGCCATCAGCCGAAGCCTCAGAAAAGGCACTTGGAAAGACAGTTGTTTATAAACGAAGTCCTATGGCCTAAAAGGCGACAATCACTGCTTGTCTTTTACCATCAAACTGAAAAAGCAAAACCAAACACAATTTCTGAGACAAGAATCTGTTCAGAGACACCTTTGCATAATTCAGGAACATAAGCTTTTGCCACCAAAACGCTTTATCCTTGTTTCAGGTGGTTCAAATATTTCACTACCAGTTACATACTAGTTCAAGTTCAATTCCAGATAATGTTATACTTATTAATGGCAGAGGGCCTGTTACATTCATCTCTGTATACTTCGCTGTACTTAATGTGTCTTGTGTATGGGATGTGCTTGATAAAAATCAATTAAATAAAGGACTTCATGAATTAGTCAGTCGGTGAATAAAAGAATGAGTGAATGAGCTATATGAATACTTGTTTTTCCAAAATCCCCTGTATATATGCCTCCTTTTCACAAGTCTGACCCCGGTAGCTAAAGAAATAGAGAATATCTTCTATATGGTTTCTTCTAATTTGGTGGCATATTTTATTATAACTTGGCTACCTGAAATACTCAGGCAGTATCGCTATGGAATTTTGTTTAGGGCTGTTCATAACAAAAACAAAATCTAAAAAAAAAAGCCCCTAAAAGCAAAACCAAAACACTCCAAGGTGTCCACAAAAGGAAACACAACAAGCATTTTTGATCACTGTACCTGGAAAGATTAAGAGAGGGAGAGAGGGAGGTGGAGGCCAGGGAGGAAAAGAAAAGCAATTCTGCCCAATAAAGACAGGCAGTGGTCTTCTTAAGACACGAAGGAGGAGAAACGAATCAAGAGTTCAAGTTCTCTGAAAACACATGCCATCTGGATAAAGGGAACCTAGGTTTTTCCAATGACTCCCAAGATGTTTCGATTAAAAAGCACGCCTTTCGTTCTCTACAATGTATATTGAACACAACTGAGAATGACTTCATTCGGTAAGTAGCAAGCTTAAGGAACTCATTACCCTAAAATACAGTATAATTAGACACACATAAAAGTTTCTTTACAATGTTTGCATAAATGTTTAAAAGTCTGAGCCATACATGATCATTCATGTATGTATTCAAAGGGCGTTTACTTAACGCTTGCTTTGGTCCACACCCTGCTTGTACCAGATCAGAAATACAGATGGGGGAAGAGAGAGAGAGACGACACAGAGAAGGATTCCTCAAGAAAGCAAGAAGAGGGGTGCCTGGGTGGCTCAGCCGGTTAAGCGTCCGACTTGGGTTCAGGTCATGATCTCACCATTCGTGGGTGTGAGCCCCGTGTCGGGCTCTGTGCTGACGGCTCGGAGCCTGGAGCCTGCTTCGGATTCTGTGTCTCCCTCTCTCTCTCTGCTCCTCCCCTCTCGCTCTCTCTCTCTCTCTCTCAAAAATAAATAAACATTTAAAACAAAACATCAAAGAAGAAAGGAAGGATGGGATGGGAGGAAAGGAAGAATGAAAGAAATGTGGGGTTTGCAGCAGACGAGTGGAGTTAGCGATGCCAAGGTTCAAAGTTGGCCAGGTCAGCAATGAGGTGAGGTAGACACCCCAAGAGCAGAGTGAACTGGACCCATTCAGCAGCCCCTTCCTATGACCAGTGGGAATGGTGGGGGTGGAGGGGCGAGCAGGGGCGGCTAGAAGATTAAATTCTCTGTCCTCTAGAGTCCTCGTTGCCTACGATCTCAGAAGCAGCAATGTGTGTGCCCAGGACCCTGAACTCAGGACCAGGCTCTATGAGGTTTCTGACGGGAATTTCTAAGTCTGGGGTGAGCTCTCTCTCTCTCTCTCTCTCTCTCTCTCTCTCTGGATAATAAATCTTTCCGGAAACAAGATCCTCAACCTGATTTCTTGCTTTTCTTACTCCAGAGTGGTGCCCTCCTCGAACGCCTGTATGTCATAGTGAGTCCGAGCCGGAAGATTTCTCTGGGTCACCCCGTGTCCTCCTGCACCTGCGGACCCGTGGGCAGAGGGCTACTGGACATACTCAGGGCTGGTGTCCTGCCCCTTCTCTGGCACAGGACACCAGGCTGGATGGACAAGTAAGGCAATTCCTTTTGCAACTCTGGCTTCGTACAAGTTCCACGACACTCTATTGACACGTCACTTTGCAACCGCAAACAATTGCCATGTTCTGACTGTTGACTGAAGACGTTCCTACCATTACAAGAAGAGTATGTTCCAATTCAACACTTTTAATATAAGGAGCATTTCCAACTGCAGAAATTCATTCCTCACTTGAGGAGAAAATATTTTCCCGCTGATGAAATTTATCAATGTGGTGTATAATCTTTTGGGAGGAAAACCCGTAGCAGCGATAAAACGTCAGCCGGGAACCATATGTTTAAAAAAAAGCAGCCATTTTAAACTAAGGACAATATATCAACCATATGTTTAAAAAAAGCAGCCATTTTAAACTAAGGACAATATATCAATGATAGAGCTGATTCACTTCATCGTGTGCTGCTGTCACACCCATGTCACCTGTGAAATGTTTGCAAAAAAATCCCTAAGCTTAGAACATTACTGGAAATGGACCTCATAAGTCACTTTTGGAATACTTTCATACCAAGATCATCCTAGGATAATCGTAAGAGAATGATCAATTGCTCCATACTTTTTAGGTTATAAATGCAAAAGAAAATAGTATCTAACAGTCAGTGCACACTGGCAGGAACTTCTCAGTAAAAAGACATTCATTCCGCCCATAATTTTATTATTTCTCAGAGCTCATATTATTTTGTAAGCCAAGGTTCTTTTAAAGCAGGCTGGATTCTGGCACAAAATGAGATTACTAAATTTTTCGCTAGGTTGTTAAGTCATCACTACTTTCAGAGCATAATAATCGTATGCCTTTTAATAGCAATATCTTAAAGAACCAATGCCTATTCCAGATCACTGTTTTTGTGTACCAAGTGTCCCAATACTGCTTCACAGTATAAAGAAACCACTTCTATTCTATCCCATGGCTAACCAGACAGGACCTATGACGTCTCTCTCTCTGTCTCTCTCTCTCTGTCTTGTTTTCTGTAACATTTGTGTTTGAACGTTAACGTTCTTGTTTTAATTATAACTTTTTTTCCCCCTTCAGATTATAAAGAAATGAAACTTGCCCATAGCCTGTCTTCCAAAGAGAACCATTTCACCATTTTGGTGCATTTGTTTTCAGTCTTGAAAAGCAACTTTTTGGTTTGATTTTTTTTAAGATTTTTAATTTTTTTAAATTTATTTTTATTTGAGAGAGAGAGAGAGAGCACATGCGAACAATGGGGAGAGAGACAGAGAATCGCAAGCAAAGTCCATCCTCAGCATAGAGCCAGACATGGGGTTCGATCCCACGAACCTGAGATCATGAACTGACCTGAAATCAAGAGTCAGAAGCTCAACTGAGCCACCCCGGTGCCCCTATTTTTTTTAAAGTAGTCCCTACGCCCAACGTGAAGCTTGAACTTACAAACCCAAGATCAAGAGTCACATGCTATACAGACTAAGCCAACCACGTGCTGCAATTTAATTTTAAAACTTTTTTTCTTTTTTAAAAATTTTTTTTAAATGTTTTTAATTTTTGAGAGAGACAGAGCATGAGCAGGGAAGGGCAGAGAGAGAGGGAGACATAGAATCTGAAGCAGCTCTAGGCTCTGAGCTGTCAGCACAGAGCCCGACACAAAGCTCGGTCAAACGTTCTTGATAAACTTGTGTTTTTCAAAATATGATGTTAGTGAAACGTGAGGACCGAGGACACAGGACTCATACCTGTCAGGAGTGCTAAGTGACAAATCTTTCAGGAAGGCAGTGTGGGAATATTTATCATTGTTGCATAATGGGCCCCCAGAGGGCCCATTTCTCCATTTAGGAATCTTTCCTACAAAAATTCTTGTTCATGCACCTAAAGATAAGGATAGTCACCAAAACACTGTTTATAATAGAAAAAATTAGCAAATAGCTTAATATCCATCATTAAGCGTAGAGTTAAATGAAGGGTAATATAACTTTTATTATATATATTTATATATGTTACAAATACTATGTTGCTATTAAAATGAATGAGATTAAGTGAATTTAGATCAAATTTATTTTTTAAAGTTTTGAATAAAAATAGGAAGTAAACCTACATACACTGATATTTACAAATCTCCCAGGACACAGTATAAAATTAAAAAAGGTAAATTCTAGAACAGTGTGTATGGTATGACCACATCTATGCACATACACACATAGATACAAAGAAAAATGCACAGAAAGGGGCTGGAAGGATGTGCACAAAACTGTCACCCCCTGGGACAAGAACACAGAGGGGGACGGAGGGGGGTGGGAGGCTAACTCAGCTCAGGGTCACTGTGGCTGACCTGACTCTTTATAGTAAGAACGAATTCATGTATTACACAATTTTAAAAGGCGAAACTGTCCAACGCACTTCATCACCGTCAGAGAACATATTCGTTTAGTCTTTATTTTTTTATTATTATTTTTTTTTAACGTTTATTTATGGAAGCAAGCTCCAGGCTCTGAGCCATCAGCCCAGAGCCCGACGCGGGGCTCGAACTCACGACCGCGAGATCCTGACCTGAGCTGAAGTCGGACGCTTAACCGACTGAGCCACCCAGGCGCCCCTCGTTTAGTCTTTAAAAATACCACCTCTTAGATGATGAAAGACATGTGATCATAAAACATTCAGGTAACGTAAACATGGGATCAAGAAGATAAAAAATCACCAGAGATAGCCTCTCGTACTTTCTTCTATTCATGTATGTGTATATGTATACAGATAAACATGTATATGTATATATATTTTTAAGACAAAATTGAGATCATATTGCGTATATATTTTATACCCTGATTGATTTTTCATTTCATATTTATCATGACAGTAGCATGTGATCAGAGTTTGAAAACATGGTTTTCTAAAAATGTTTTATTGGTTAATTTTGAAAGAGAGAGAGAGAGAACAAGTGCATGAGTGTGGAAGTGGCAAACAGCGAGGAAGAGAGAATCCTCAGGAGTCTGTGTGCTGTCAGCTCACACAGAGCCCGTCGCAGGGCTCGATCTCACAAACCTCGAGATCACGATCGGAGCCGAAATCAAGAGTCCCACGCCCAAACAACTGAGCCATCCAGGAGCCCCGGAAACATGACTTTTTAAATAATTCGAGCATACAAAAATATGGAAACTCATATGGTGAACACCCATGGACCCACCATCCAGCTGGAGAAATGCTTGAGCTGTCCCAGTTGTAAATTACGGATTAATAAGCTCCCTTGGCACACTCTTCAACCCCATTGTCCCTTCTCTCTCCCCATCAGTAACACATTGATTTGAATTCGGTGTTTGTCATTTCCGTGCAGGTTTTAGACATTTTACATAACATAGGTGTGTGCAGAACAATATATAGCATTGCTTTGCTGAAAACATGGCTTTTGTTTGTTTGTTTAGTTGATAGGGGTGCAGGGGAGAGGGGCAGAGGGAGAGAGAGAAAGAATTCCAAGCAGATTGCAAGCTCAGCATGGAGACCAATGCGGGCTCAGTCCTACCACCCTTGGATCATGACCTGAGCCTAAATCGAGAGTCGGACGCGCAACCCACTGAGCCATTCAGGCACCTCTGAAAACATAGTTTTTAACGCCTGATCAATATTCTTTTTTTAAGTTCATTTTTTATTTGTTTTTTAACATTTATTCATTTTTGAGAGACAGAGTGGGAGTAGGAGAGGGGCAGAGAGAGAGGGAGACACAGAATCCAAAGCAGGCTCCAGGCTCTGAGCTGTCAGCACAGAGCCTGACGGGGGGCTTGAACTCCCAAGCTGTGAGATCACGACCTGAGCCGAAGTCAGATGCTTAACCAACTGAGCCACCCAGGTGCCCCTATTTATTTATTTTGAGAAAGAGAGAGAGAGAGAGAGAGAGCACAAGTGGGAAGGGGCAGAGAGAGAGGAAGCAAGAGAACCCCAAGCAGGCTCTGCTCCACCAGGGCAGAGCCCGAGGCAGGGCTTGAACCCACTAACTGTGAGATCATGACCTGAGCCGAAGTCGGATGTTTAACAGACTGAGGCACCCAGGCTTCCCTTGATTAATAGTCTATATTGCAGACATGCTGTAATCATTCAGCTTGTCCCCGGTGAGTGGGCATTTGAGAACAAATAGCATTTTTACATTTCCTTTTTAGGTAAAGTTAAAATAAGTTGATACGAAAAAGGTGCAGTCACCTTGGTGGAATACTCTAGCATAGTCACAAACTCCAGAGCCAACCCACATTTCCCACGTCTTCTTTACTTGGCTCTGTTTTCAGAGAACTTATTTGCAAATCCACTGTGAAAAGAATATCTTCTGGAGGCCAAAGAAGCCTTGAGCCAGGGCTGGGCTCTTCACAATCCTGCTCCGGGGCTCTAGCTTCGTCCCAGACACCATCGATCTTTCAGGCCACATGCTGGACGCAGACAGCGCGGGTTGTCCCGTTACCCCTGCTTGCCAGACTGGGATAGCTGGTTTCTCTTTCCAAGCTTGACTCTTTCTTCTTTGTAACGTGATCATTGCACACGTCCCGTTCTAATCTGACCATAATCTCCTTTCCTCTCTAGGCTTAGGTTTCTCCAAATAAGTCAGATATCTTGTCACCTGACCTGACATTTCATCAAAATGATAGTCACGTCTAGGAAGCCGCTACGAAGTAGATCAGTCACCAGGAAGTATGACAAAATAACAATACTGGTCCCCGAATAAACATGGCAGAATTTCTACTCTCGCAGCCAGCAGTCGGCTTCAAGAAGGAATAAGTTCTTTCAGTCATTGCTCATACTCTCTTTGAAAACCTTTTGAAATTGCCTTCAGAAACGGAATCTCCTAAATGGTGACCAATCTTTTCCTCCTGACAGTCGGTTCCATTTACAAAAGCGCCTGAGGGGAATTTGGAACCAGCTGGGGAGGGTGGGGGGGGTGGAGCTCTTGCCAGAACTGCCCTGTCTGCTAGTGAGGTGACATCGGTACAGCCACATGGGCTGTTGGTGACCAGTATCTATTCTGATGGGTCAGCGCTTGTGCTGTCCCAGTTATGAAAATAATTTGAATCTCACTCCCGCTAGAGGACTTGATCGCCCTCCCATTTCCACTAGCCATCCCCCCAAAGCCCCCCCCCCAAATTATGCCATTCTCATTACACGAAAATACACAGTTGAAGGAATAACTGTTGACTTGTGGGTCATGTGAAAACATTCTTGGGTTTAAGAGATGTGCTTTACTCTTTCCAGTTCATACCAGAAGTATTTTTTTTTTAAGTTTATTTATTTTGAGAGAGAGACAGAGAGAGAGAAAGCGTGAACAGGGGGAGGGCAGAGAGAGGGAGGGAGAGAATCCCAAGCAGGCTCCACACTGTCAGAGCAGAGCCCGGATGCGGTGCTTGATCTCACGAACCATGAGAGCATGATCTGAGCTGAAATCAAGAGTCAGACACTTGACCTACTGAGCCCCCCCAGGCACCCCTAAGAATACCCTTTTTTTTTTAATTTTGTTTTTAACGTTTATTCATTTTTGAGACAGAGAGAGACAGAGCATGAACAGGGGAGGGTCAGAGAGAGGGAGACACAGAATCTGAAACAGGCTCCAGGCTCTGAGCTGTCGGCACAGAGCGCGACGCGGGGCTCGAACTCACGGACCGCGAGATCATGACCTGAGCCGAAGTCAGACGCCCGACTGACTGAGCCACCCAGGCGCCCCAAGAATGCCTTTTTTAAAGCAATTAATTTGTATAGCTTAAAAGAAATGAAAAGGACAATCACTCAAGTAACTGCTGAAAATGTTTAAGGGACGCCTGGGTGGCTCAGTCAAGTGTTGGACTCTTGATTTCAGCTCAGGTCATGATCCCAGGGTCATGGGATTGAGCCCCCCCATCAGGCTCTACACGCAGTATGAAGCCTGCTTGAGATTCTGCCCCTGCCCCTCTCCACCACCCCTCTAAAATGAAATAAAAATGAATGAATGAACGAACGAATGAATGGATTTTTTTTTTTTAAAGAAAACATTTGAAAGTCCAGACGTTCATTTTTTTCGGACCGATGAACAAAGGATGAGTTTGAAAATGGAAGAGTGAAATTCAGATCCAGAAGGAGGCTCCTTGAGGATGTGAATTTGCTCCACATGCGGAGCTAACACCAGGCTTCAGAAAAGTACGCAGAACAAAATGGAGAATCAAGGAGAACAAAGATGAAAAGCTTTTAAGCACCAACGACACATGAAGAGTCACCCGGACGCCCCTCAGTGGTCCACGGGGGAGCAAGGGACCCTGCGGCTGGGCCCTGCCACGCAGGAATGGCAGAAAGTGATCAAGGCTTCAGGCTGCTTGTACACCGTGAGCATGGCTGGCCCAGGCCACGTTGGACTGAGAAGCCAATGAGGCCAGTGAAAACCATGGCCCCGGTCAATGAGAAGGCTCTGAGCGTTCAAAAATTCACACTTGTTTTGTAAAATGCATTCTTTTGCCAGCAATCAACCCACATCCTCAGGATCCAGTGCTCAGAAGCAATTCAGGTGGGCGATTTTCTGTATTACGACACACAAAAATGCAAGGCAGGTGCATGATTTATTTTATTTCCCAGCATTGTATTTCATGATCTCAACGTGGCTGCAGCGGCCTCACGTGCCGGACGGGGCTAGAACAGCACCGGCATGAGAAGAAGAAGGAACAGCATGTGTTAAGCACGTAAGCGCTCACTGAGCCTAACCGGGTTCATGTTCTGGCTCTGTGACCTGGGACCTTTGGCGGGTTATTTACCACCCCGGGGCTCAATCTCCTTATCTGTGAAATGGAAATAATAAATAATTACCACTTCATAGGGTTATGGTGAAGATTTGGACAAAAGAATGCATGGGAAGAATATGGCTATTGTTTTAGCCATTATTGTTAGAAATACTGGTCATGGGGCGTCTGGGTGGCTCAGTCGGTTGGGCGGCCGACTTCAGCTCAGGTCATGATCTCACCGTTTGTGGGTTTGAGCCCCGCATCGGGCTCTGTGCTGACAGCGCAGAGCCTGGAGCCTGCTTCAGATTCTGTGTCTCCTGTTCTCTCTGTCTCTCTGTCTGTCTCTCTCTGCCCCTCCCTGCTCGTGCTCTATCTCTGTCAAAAATAAATAAACGTTAAAAAAAAATTTTTTTTTTTTTAACGTTTATTTTTGAGACAGAGAGAGACAGAGCATGAACAGGGGAGGGGCAGAGAGAGAGGGAGACACAGAATCCGAAGCAGGCTCCAGGCTCTGAGCTGTCAGCACAGAGCCTGACGCGGGAGTCGAACTCACAGACCGTGAGATCATGACCTGAGCCGAAATCGGACACCCAACCGACTGAGCCACCCAGGCGCCCCCCCAAAAAAATTTTTTTAAAGAAATACTGGTCATTAACACAGATGGATCTTGTGAATACAATCTCTGTATCACCCCAGAGTACAGACAAACCATGACAATAATAATGATAAAATAACTGATCTCCTTTCACAGAAACACGGCTAGTTCTAGAGAATACCAATGGTAGATGATCTTTTGGAAAAGCATTATTGAGATCGTTCCTGTAAGCATAGCCTAATTGTGTTCAGGAGGAGGAATTGTATCTCCCACACTAGAAGTGCTGGGCATCTCTCTCCCCGAAGAAAATTCCTTTAATTCTTAGTCCTGTCGCGTTCTAAGAACTGTGTCAGAACAATGTCAGAGGCTGTTCCTTTGTTACCAACTCCTTCCCTTACAGGGCGGCGTTGTCTTCCCGTTCTTCTCTGCCCCCTCCTCCTGTGAGCTCTGCCCCGGACTGCATAGTCCCTCCTACCAGCACTCAGGTCCCTTTCCTACACCCTGGAGGCCCTATGACTCAGTTTGGCCAATGGCATGTTTGTGGATGTGATACAAGCAAAGGCTTGAAGTGTATATTTGGGCTCGCCCTCTAGCAGCTGGCACTTCTGTCCCTGCCATGGGAAAAACGTGTCCCAGCCGGCCTGCTGGTCCAGGAAATGTGAACCAGACCTGGATCCAGCCTGTAACTCAGAGCCAAATCCAGTCAAGCACAGGCTGGACCAACCAACCTGCAGACACAGCAGTGGTCACATCACTGCTGTTAAAACCACTGAGCTTTGGGAGGCATTTGTTACACAGCCAAAGCTAACTGAGAAATTCTAATCCATTCGCTTGTGGTGTACCGTAAGGAAAGCTTTTTAAAAAAATCCACAAATAGGGACGCCTGGGTGGCTCAGTCGGTTAAGCATCTGACTTTGGCTCCGGTCATGATCTTACAGTCCGTGAGTTCAAGCCCCACGTTGGGCTCTCTGCTGTCAGCACAGAGCCCGCTTCAGATCCTCTGGTCTCCCCCCCCCCCCCCCCCCCCCGCCTCTCTCTCTGCCCCCGCTTGTGTGTGCTCTTTCTCAAAATAAACATTAACAAAATCTTTAGGGCCGCCTGGGCGGCTCAGTCGGTTAAGTGTCCAACTTCGGCTCAGGTCGTGATCTCACTGCTCGTGAGTTTGAGCCCCGCGTCAGGCTCTGTGCTGACAGCTCGGAGCCTGGAGCCCGCTTCCGATTGTGTCTCCCTCTCTCTGACCCTCCCCGACTCACACTCTGTCTCTCTCTCTCCCTCAGGAATAAATCAACATTTAAAAAAATTGTTTTTAATCTTTAAAAAAAATAAAAATTCAAAATTAAAATCCGTAAATAAAAACAGATACAGATACATATGAAGTAATACATAAGTTTACACAAATAGCCTAGAAAAAATGTGACCAAATTTACTAGAGGAGAATATGCTTTTTCCTGCCTCAAGTTTTCCAAGTGAGTTACTAGAGTATAAATAAAACATGAAACGCAAATCTAATCTTTAATTAGCAGATTAGTTTTTTATTTCAGTATGTAGGCAATGGGATAGGATAGCACGGGTTTATAAAAATAGTAATGTTTGGAACAGAAAAGCATGTAAACTTAAAATTAATTACATTAATTATGTCTCTTTTCCTATAATTACTTCTGTTTATTGATTTAAGTATTGTTAACCAAAAATAAGGTAAAATCCACTATCCTTTATATCAGAAAGAACACTATTTGGTCCAGAGGATTCATGCTTTCCACTCCGGATTCTTCCCAAACATTTCCTACATGTATGTTTTTAGCATAATCCTAGGGTAGTGTTATCCAATGAAAACATCATCTAGATACTGCTGGTACATTTTGAAAAGACAGAATTAGGGGCGCCTGGGTGGCTCCGTCAGTTACGCATCCAGCTTCAGCTCAGGTCATGATCTCACAAAGTTCATGGGTTTAAGCCCCACTTTGGGCTCTGTGCTGACAGATCAGGGCCTGGAGCCTGCTTCAGATTCTGCGTCTCCCTCTCTCTGTTTCTCCCCTGCTTGCGCTCTGTCTTGCTCTCTCTGAAAAATAAATAAAAACATTAAAAAAAAAAAAAAACCCAACAACCTCAGTCTTTCTGTCTTTCCACTTTGCATATTGGCCATCATCCCCAGGCATGTCACCTCATGGTTGCAAAATGGCTGCTGTGGTTCCAAGTATCACATGCAATTTCAAGGCAGAAAGAAGGGGGAAGCTACTACTGAGTCAGCCACTGCTTTCTCATGTAGCAAAAAAGTAAAAACGCTCAAGAAGCTTCCCTGAAGATTCCCTCTTGCATTTCATTGGCAAGAAAGGGAACACATGCCCACAACACGACTCGATGAAAGGGAGACCGGGAAATTGATTCTGAACCTAGTAGTATCTCTCCGTAACTGAGCTCGCCATCGAGGAAACTGAACATCTAAAATGGCAGAGCAAGAAAAATCAGATTTTCATGGTTCGTTATGTTGAAAATACGGAGACCAAAAGTTAAAAACGGAGTTCCTTCTTCAAAGCAAAGTCATTATCAAGCATCTGATTACAGAGTATTTTACACGGAAACTGCATGAACCTGGCTCCCGCGGCTGAGAATCTGTAATCTGAGACAATCTGGTAATAATCTCATTTGGGCCATCAAAGGGGAGGGTGTAATGTTAAGTTATTAAATAATACGTGATGACTTTTAGAAGTGGAACCTCTTTTGAAAATGCAAAGCGCTGGAATTGGTAGTTAAGTCTTCACTGCATGTTCCAACAAGTAAAATCAGAGATTGCCAGTGATGTGTGTCCTAAATCACATCTGCTACTCTACAGAAACGGATGGCTGCGTATGCTTTGATTATAAAATAAGAACAGTGATTTGTATTCATGGCTGGGAGAATTAGTACCCTTACTCTGCAGTCACACCTCGAAATAATGTGAGACAGAATGATGATTCAAAATTTATTCTTAGGCAGAGAAAAACAAGTACATAAAAGAAATAGAACAGAAAATTGGGGGGGAAATGTAAAGGAAATTCTTTTCTCTGCCTAGATTAAGAGAATTTGCTTTTCGATCTTCTTGCCTTCTTTGTCGGTCCAGTAAAGCAACATCATGGGCAACTTCAGGCTTTTTTAAAAAAGAAAAAAATCCTAAGCTTCTGGTTCAACTTACCACATTTCCTCTCTACCAACAGACATTCTCCGTGACTCCTTCTCTTGGTCTCCATGGGATCCTGTACTTTGCACTACTTTTGATCTTGTAAAAACCTGGATCGTTCTGTGCGCCGTCATGAAATGTCTCCCGCAAACCTGTGGCCCAGGGCAGAAGGAGGAATGAACTCAAAGGAGGAAAGAGCAGTCTGAGCAGCCCTATTCTCAGGCGGAGCCGTCGATGTGATCTCAGCGAGAACCGTGGAAGGGACACATCCACCCCTCCCCCTGGGCCACAGCTCAGCCAGCAGGGCCTTGGTTCCATCCAGGGAGGCTCTGGGCTCTGGTTCCAGCCCGGTGACTGTGAGATCCTGTTTACTCCCAGTCTGAGCCCATTTATCTGAAGCAGATGCTTGCTGGGGGCCGCCTGCAATCGCAAACGTACTTCGGCCCCTTATGGTGTCCTTCTAGCTCAGCGTCAGCCCCCGTGGCTTATTTATGTTCAGGAACCACTTGGTTTGCCGTCCCAACTTTTCTCCCGAGCGTAAATAACCGCAGCCTTTACGGGGCTTCATAGGGTGGGGACAGGTCTGGGTTGACCAGAAGTACAGCCATTTCACATCTACTTTCTTTTCTTCTTCTTCTTTTCCTTTCTCTCCCCTTTCTCTCTACAAATTTATCGCAGAAACCTGCCATTCCAGTAATGCAAAAGCTATTTTACTCCAGTATTAAAGTTGTCCCAGATAACAGGGCTGGTGGTCCATTTCATGAAAATTTATTTCCATACATATGAACCAACAATTTCAAAGACTCCAATGCATATAAAATTAATAAACCTGAACACTGCCTGATAGCACAGCCGTGGTGAAATCTACAAATTGAAATCACTGTTGCAGCCCGAATATATTCACATTTGAAAACTACTTGACTTTCTTCACCACATACATGTTTGCTCTGTAGTGAGCAGTCTTGGTGTGGGGCCCGGGGGGGCACCGTTAGGGCAAGTTCAGCATTTGGGTTAAGACAAGAGTAGAAGGTCTAGAGCGGGGGCCATGGAACTGTCCCGGTGAAAGGCCAGAGCGGACAAGATTTGGAGCAACCCAGGGCAGCTCAGGCTCTTGCATCAAAGAAAAGAGAGAGGGGGAACCAGCAAGTAGAGTGAGCCCGAAACCTGCCACGAGTTTACTACTCACTTTGCATACATCAGTTCACTTAATCATTGTGTTTCATATATGAGGGAGAGAGGTTTCCCCCTTTTCACAGATGGGGTAAGTTCTTTGAAAACGCCTTGGTTAACTGGCCAGTTCCTAAGCCACCAGATGGGGTAGATGCTATTCATCCTATCGTGCATTCATTATTCTATTGTTCTGCATTGTGCCAAATATATAGAAGGCACTCATTTAATACTGAATAAACAGCCCTCCCTTGACTCTCTTCCTGATGAGGCTTGCCCCTTGGGAGCAGATCTTGCTAGACTTTATTAAGACCTTAACCCGCAAGACTATCATTCAGAATAGAAGGTGGGGGGTAAGACCTTAACTCATTTAGGGGTGTTCGCTGTTTCCTTTGAGGCAGGGGATCATCCATAAGCCTCCAGTTCCCTGATACAAATCAGGACCAGATGCTCTGGCCACATCTGTGCTTCAGTCCGGGTAAACATATCTGTAAGAGGCTCCTGGGGTCAGGTTCCCGGTTCCACAGTCCAAGCTCTATAGTTGGTATCTCAACCTTTCATCGGGTTTCTCCAAGCCAGGCGAGCACATGACCACCAGTATCTTTCTTCCATCCGACTCACAGCCGAGCCCACCGCGTAGCTTAACAATAATATCGTGTCCTGTGTCCCCAAAACATTTGATAAGATCGTTCAGAACAAATACAGATCCCCCAAGGGATTATGGTCCTATTAATTTTGATTTTACATCTACGTTAGTCACATTAATTCCTCCTGGGCTGAGATTTATACCTATTTCACAATCACTATAGCAGCAACTAGAGAATCTTTTCATTTTCTGTTCTGATTTATTCAACTACATCTCTTTGCATCTAGAAAAACCAAAAAGACTGTTTCTCAAAACATTTGAGAAGCTCAGGTGATTACATAGAAACTGGCTGTGCGATCACCAATTTCTTGGAAACCCTGTTGAGGTTTTTTGCTTCCTACCCACCACTGGCACAGCTCGTAACCACACCCCTTCTCGGTCCTTAAGGTGTAAGGTAGCATGTATTAAACTTCTTTTTATTTTTAATTTGAAAAAAAATTTTAGACAGAAAGAAATTGAAAAAATAGCGCAAATAATTTTTTTTAAGTTTATTTTGAGAGAGACAGAGACAGCGCGTGTAGGGGAGGAGCAGAGACAGGAGGGAGACGGAGAATCCCAAGCAGGCTCCTCACCACCAGCATGGAGCCCAATGTGGGGCTCCAACCTATGAAACCACGAGATCATGACCTGAGCCGAAACCCAAGAGTCGGTCACTCAACCGACTGAGCCACCTAGGTGTCCTGCAAAGAATTTTTATACATCCTTCACTGAGATTCCCTGAATGTTAACATTTCACATTCATTCTCTATGTGTTCATATACACACAGAGGGTGCTCAATTAATGCATGTTGAGTTACCTGATAGCTTGAGGGCATCGGATTATACAACATCTAATTCTCCTTTCGAAGGAATCTATGATCTTATCGCTTGTACATAAGGTAAATCTTTCACAATGTTTGTAATATGTCTTCACACATCGAAACGCTAATAACTAGTCAATTCAGCCACATGATAAGCTAATAGTTCAGAGCCAAATACTTGGCATTTCCCCCAACATCACATTAGATGCCAAGTCATACAAGAATTGTTTTGTAAATAGGACATGAGTGAGAGTGAATTATCCCTGCCCAAGAAATAAAAAATAAGAGGAAGCTGAGACCCTTAAAATATAGAAAAAATCAGCTGGGGTAGATCAAAGCCACCTTCCCACGTGGGACTCCCTGAAGCTTAGAGGCAACATTGATACCCCTACTCGTGGGTCCCACAAGTGCCACATGCTGAGCAGAGGTCCCCAAGTCTGTGTGTTTGTTTCCCTGTGATCTCTGTTCTACTTGGTGACATTGTCACCAATTGTGGGAGTTGAGATTTCTCCTCAAAAATTTATTTCATTCCCAGTTTCTTTTTTTTTTAAATGTTTTATTCTATATTTGAGAGAGAGAGAGAGAGAGAGAGAGACAGAGAGAGACAGAGACAGAGACAGAGAATGTAAACAGGGGAGGGGCAGGGAGATGGAGACAGAACTTGTCAGCACAGAGCCCAACACAGGGCTCGAACTCATGAAGTGAGATCATGTCCTGAGCCGAAGTCGGACACTTGACCGACTGAGCCACCCAGGCGCCCCAAGACTGTGGATGTGGTTGTTTCTGTCCCATTGCATCTTGTGAGGTTAGCGCTAGCAAGGGTAGAGATAGGCTGGCATGAAAGGAGCTTGGAGATGGGGCTCTAAATGCCACCACCAGGATAACTCCTCAGACTCGGAGGGACCATCAGGTGTCCCGGTGGTTTGTCAAGGGACCGTGGGGGGCGAGGGGGAAGGACCCCAGAGAACTGCCTGCCTACTCCTGCCTACGCTCTGCCCATGTTCATCTCTGGATCGCTAAATAATGTCTCCCTGTTTCTTTGCGTTAAAGGTGAGCATTCAGCAGCGGTGTGTGGCCTGTTTTCAAACACGCTGCATCAGGTCAAGGCTAGACGAAAAAGGAGCTGTAATACAGATGAGAGAAGGGAGAAATCCTAGAATTCTAGAGACGAAATAGGCAGACCTTGGGCACTAAATGTGGGAAGTGAGCACGAGCGGCAGAAAGAGGCAAATTCACCCTGGTTGAGGCCCTGCTGTGTGCCAGGCACTGCACATACATAGTAGGATTTATGTGAGGCAGCCTTCATTAGCCCCACCTCATGGATGAGAAATCAAGTCTCAGAGAGGTGAAGTGACTTGTTGAGGTCACACAGCTAATAAGGAGGAGGTCAAGACACTGCCCATTAACATAAACCGTTTTTTTTTTTCCCCTGGTTTAAGCAGCATAACCTAGTCTTCAAATGAAATCTGAAACAAAAGCCCAGCATATAAAACAGATCTGCTCTCACGGGGCGCCTGGTTGGTTCAGCCGGAAGAGCGGGCGACCCTTGATCTCGGGGTCATGAGTTTGAGCGTCACGTTGGATGCAGAGATTACTTAAAAAAATAAATACACTTTTTTTTTTAGGTTTATTTTATTTTGAGAGAGGCAGAGACAGCACAAGTTGGGGAGGGGCAGAGAGAGGGAGAATCCCAAGCAGGCTCTGCACCATCAGCACAGAACCTGATGGGGGGCTTGAACCCATGAACCGTGAGATCATGACCTGAGCTGGAACCAAGAGTCCGACACTTGACCGACTGAGCCACCCAGTGCCCCTAAATACACTTAAAACAAAACAACAGATCTGTTCTGGTTAGAAAAGGATAAAGGGAAAGGCAAAACTATGGAGACCGTAAGAAAATCAGTGGCTGCAGGGGGTTAGAGGGAGGGATGAACAGGTGAAGCACAGAGAATTTTTAGGGTATAGAAATAGCTCTGTACAATACTATAATGGCAGATATGTGTCATTGAACATTTGTCCAAACCCATAGGATGTACAACACCAAGAGCGAACCCTAAAGTCCACCATGGACTCTGAGTGGTGATGGTGCATCAGTGTGGGTTCATCACTTGTAAGAAACGTCCCACTCTGGAGGAGGTGTTGACCGCGGGGAGGTTACGCATGTGTGGGGGGCAGAGGGATGTGGGGAGTCTCTGTACCTTCCTCTCAATTTTCCTGTGACCCTAAAACTGCTCTAAAAATAAAGTCCATGGAAATTTTCTTTTATTATTTTCTAAAAAAGTTGTAATGTTTATTTTGGAGAGAGACAGAGACAGAGCATGAGCAGCGAAGGGGCAGAGAGAGAGGGAGACACAGAATCTGAAGCAGGCTCCAGGCCGTGAACTGTCAGCACAGAGGCCAACGTGGGGCTCGAACTCATGGTCCGTGAGATCGTGATCTGAGCCAAAGTCAGATGCTTAACCGACTGAGCCACCCAGACACCAGAAATTTTCTTTTAGAAAGGAGGAGGGGTCTCTGGTCTCCCCCAACCCCCACCTCACTCTTCCCTTTGGAGGTCCCTGATGCCACCAAGGGTCTTTCAAGGCACAGGCAGTATGAAAGCCACCATCCCCACCACGAGAGGGCAACCCCTTCTGTGAAGAACCCAGAGCAGCCTTCCGCAGGGTATGTTACATACGGGGTGCGGCCCTTTCTTCCACCCACTCTGATTTCCGTTCCTGGGACTCCTCCCCCAAATGGATAGCAGGGATCTACCGCCCAGAGGACGATCCTTCCAGGCGTCAGCCCCGCCTGACACCTCTTAGGTCATAAGGAGCTTGCATAACTAGAACGTGTTTGCCCCAGACCTCCGGGGGATCCCCTCCGGCCCAGACAGCATCTCAGGCCAGCTACCCTGCGGGAAGAGAAAGAGTGTTTAGAGACAGACGTGGCCACGACAGCTCTGGGGCCCGGAGCTCCTACACGTTCCATTGCTCAGAAAAGAGAACGAAAGAGAAAAAGAGGTTTCCTCGTTCCGTCTCCCTAGATGGCAGGCTTTTTTTTTTTTAACTACTAAATTTCCTATTTATTTCCTTGTCTCAGAGGCCAACACAGTGCAGAACCCCCGGAGGTATTTAACAAAGGCACACTGAATAAAGAATCGTGAGGCCTGTAGGGGGATTCTCTCCTCATCAGCTAGGGACTCGCTGAACATGGTATAACAGTTGCAATAAGTGATTCAAAAGCAAGGAGGGGCACCTGGGTTGAGCATCGGATGCTTGGCTTCAGCTCAGGTCATGATGTCATGGTTCATGAGCTCGAGCCCCAAGTCGGGCTCTGTGCGGACAGCTCGGAGACAGTGGCTCAGACCATCTCAAAGAACTGTCTTTCCGTCAGTAAAGTTTGGCTTTGAGTTGAGTTCCATCCCCTTGATGTGTGTGACTAATAGGACGCAGCAAAAGAGATGTCATTGCAGTTTCTGACCAAAGCCTCACTGGCCCTAAAGTTTTCACATCCTGCCTCTTGGGAATGGAAGAGAATTTTCTGCCCTGCTGCGAGAAATCCGCGCTGCATGGAGAGGCCACACGCAGGCGCTCCGGCCCACAGCCCCACCTAAGCCCCCAGCCAAACACAGCATCAACTGTGGCCATGGGAGACATACCATCTTGGACATCCAACCCCGTTGGGTCTGCAGATGACTCCAGTCCCAGCCACCATCTGAGATTCCTGAGAGAGAAGGACCCAACTGAGCCCAGGAAGCCTACAGAACTTTGAGAGGTACGTTCATTTCCTAGGGCTGCCCTCCCACAGTATTACATACCGCGTGGCTAAAAACAATAGAAATTCATTCTCTCACAGTTCTCGATGCTAGAAGTCGGAAATCAAGGTGTAAGCAGGGCCGTGCTCCCCCTGAAACCTCTAGGGGAGGGTCCTTCCTTGCCTCTTCCAGCTTCTGGTAGTTCCAGCTATTCCTTGGCTTCATGGCAACAAGATTCCGATCTCTGCCTCCAATGTCACACGGCCTTCTTCACTGTTGTCTCTGTCCAATTTCCCTCCTCTGGTGAGGACACCGGTTAGACTGGATTTGGACCCACCTTAATAACCTCATCTTAACTTGATGACAAAGATCTTATTTTCAGATAAGGTCAAATGAGGGTTAGAACTGCAACATATGGAGGCACCTGGGTGGCTCAGGCGGTTAAGTATCCAACTTCGGCTCAGGTCATGATCTCACGGTCTGTGAGTTCGAGCCCGAGTCGGGCTCTGTGCTGACAGCTCAGAGCCTGGAGCCTGCTTTGGATTCAGTGTCTCCCTCTCTCTCTCTGCCCCTCCCCCACTCATGCTCTGTCTCTGTCTCTCAAAAATAAATAAACATTAAAAATTAAAAAAAAAAAAAAGAACTACAACATGGTTTTTTTTTGGGGGGGGGGGGGACACAATTTAACCCACAACCCTTGTACACAAGGGACATAAGCTGACTATCTAAAGGAAGTCAGCCTATGATTAAAAAGTGGATATGCAGATAATTGAAATGTGAGTGGAAGATTGTTTGACTTGCTTTTAGTATAGATTTAAATTGGGTTTTGCTCTGTCTTTCTTATGATGTATTCCCCATTAATGTCTACTTTTACAAGAGTCAAGGTCTTTATTCTAAGCCTGTGCTATATAAATAACCAAAGGCTAAGAGTCAGAAGAGTTGTATCTGTCCCTGACAAGCTGTGTGATCTCAGGCAAATCAACCAGCCTCTCTGGGCATTAACTGCATTATTCAACAACCATACATTAGAATCCTACAATATGGTGGCAGCAGTAGGGGATCAAGTGTTCACACAGCCCAATGTCTCATTTCACAGCCCAGGAAGTCAACCCGTGTGAGGTGAAAGGAACTTCCAGTCATAAACCAGCTGTATTCTGATAGTATTCATCTGTTACATGAGGGGCTTGGGACAAATTTTCTCAAAGGCTTTTTCCAGTCATTAAGTGGATTCTGATTCTAAAACCATGAATCTATATTTTACCCATTTTCAATGAAAAAGAAATATTACATTCGACTCAGCTGACGCATTTCTGAGACTCAGAAGTTGTAACTGCCAAATTATGTCACCACAATTTCCTTGACTTTGATGCTTATGAATTATGAAGCCAGTGAATAGAAAGTTTCATCAAACCATCAAAAGCTAAAAATGATTTTTTTTGTACTTTCAGTTTGCATGACTTTGAGGTTGCTGTTTTTGCTAGTCCTAATAATGTCTCCATATTTTTAAAAGCCCCTAGAATATCTCATCGTGGCATAGATAAAGCACAGGGCTCACCTACCAAGAACTCACTTAGGCTTGGAAAGGCACTCATTGCCTGATTTAATAGAAAAAAAAAATAATTATTTGAGACTAACATGCAAAATAAAAGTATACATCACATATAAGTGATATATTATATATACACGTACACATATATAATATATACATATGTGTATATAGCATATACTCATACATCACTTTCTTTGCAAATAGGCAGAGATCTCAAATGTTGTATGGGTATGTGTTGGAATTGTGGGTTTCAGATGTGTATTAGATTCAGCCTCCAGTTATGCCCAGTACCAGGGTACAACACTTAATAACCTGCAGGAACATTTGTATGAACGAATTGCTTTTGGAAACGAAAGGCACGTGATACAGCATGTAAGTTAATAGCGACACCAAGCATGTGCTGGGTAAAAAGATGCTTCAATAATGTACCAGGAGAAAATCTGGGTAAGTGGGCTTAAGATACAGTTTCAGACCGTATGATTTGCCGTAGCAAAATCCGAGAATATGAGTCAGAATTAAAGAGTCATAAAATGAGAAAGTGTTTGCCACCTCGTCAGAGCACGATATCAATCGTGGGCTCCAAGCGTGTCAGGAGCACGCAGGGACCATTTCTTTGTTCCTGGACGCTCATGGGCTCCTTCCCCTCTGTTCCCAAATCCTTGTGAAATGCACTTTTATAGCACTTGACCCACGCATAGTCATTATTAGTTTATAGTTCATGTCCCTGTCTAGGCTGTGAGCATCTGTGGGGAGATAAATTATGTCTTAACTGTCTTCGCGTACCCAGGGTCTGCCCGGGCCTCGGGTACAGAAGGTGATCAATGAGCCGTGTTTCTCCAGTCCCTCCACCGACAGCAACAAAGATGCTGTGGGTGATGCAGACGTGAAGAGGGAGCCGAAATAACGGGGATTTGAAACAGAACAGATTGTTCCTCCCAGGCAGCTATGGGTAACTGTTAACAAATTTGTCGTTCATTCATACCTTCCCCATCCATCCCTGTCTCGGCTGGCGGGGTAACTTCTAGCCTCTGGACTGCTGGGTGAGGCCCTCCTTACCCGCCGCCCGACGACGGCAGCCTCCGGGGCAGCCGTCTCCCCGAAGCACCTGCCGCAGACTCAGACGGGAGCAGAGAACCGCCTTCCGACCACAGGTCCTCCTTCCCACCAGCTTCCGCGGAGTCCGGAGCCTGACTCGGACGTGGCAGTGATGAAGGAGAGGGACGTTTTCTCCGGAAAAAGAGTTTTGGAAGCAGAGATCTTAGTGCACCTCCGTTGGGCCGTACCCTTGCCAGGGGTCCTTCTGCGCAGAAGGGAGAGGTCCCCCCCCCCCTCCAGACAGGATCTCCTATCCCAGCTGCAGTCCCCCGTCCACCCACGGAAGATGGCAGTTCAGCTGTCACAGCCCCGCGTCGTCCCCTCCCCGTTCCCAGATCGGGGACAGTGAGGGTCCGTGTCCTGGTTCCCTGCAGCACGGTCAGCGGTGCCAGGTCCCAGGCACTGGGCCTGCTGCTCCCTTCCCACAGGAGGACGAGAGCCAGCTGGACGTCACTTGTGAAGGTGGAGCTGGAATCTGCTGGGTGACACCTCGCCAGCAGGTCCTGCCAAAGCCTGAGCTGGTTGCCCCGCGGCTGCCTCACGAGTTGTACAAGAAGCTTCTCCCCTAGTTGTCTTTTCCTTTTTGCCAGTGAGCCAACGGGAGCCTGGCTCTGCTCTTCACACAGCTCTGGGTCGGACAAAAGGCACAGCTGGTGACCAGGCAGCAGGCTTCGTAGAGACTTTTCTCTTTCCCTCGAGTTTCCTTTCCCACTGCTTTCTTTCAAAGGCATCCCGTAAATATCCGCCGAACCAAGGGGTGGCTCCTCCCATCTGCCTGGTACTTTCTGCATCACTAGTCCCTTCCGTCTTCCAGGGAAAGGTAGGCTTTGCTCCCGCCCTGCTCTCCTTCTCTGGTTTGGAGGCCGAAAGCTTCTGGTGAGCCCCGGTCTTGTCTAAAGAGGTGTCAGGAATGTTGCGTGCCGCCCCACCACAAAAAAAGGAAAGATTAAGAACGGACAATGCTCTGAGGTTGGCGATGGCCTGGGTCAGGTGGAGTCCTTCGACAGAAGAGTTGCGGAGAGAAGTAACCTAAGGCTGTGTGTAGGGTGCCCCTGTGGATCAGGCGTTTTCAGGTCCTCTGATTTCACACCTCTTCCTCGCAATCGCCTCAAGAAGAGGGCAGGGTTCCCATTTCACAGATGCGAAAATGGTGGCCCAGAGATAGTAACTAGCCTTCCCAGGCTCCTTCAGCTAGCCCCTCCTGGCTGTCTACGAGAATAATTTGTTCTTGTTTCATTTGATCACATGGCTACACTTCATGTTCCTGTGCTCATTCTAGTCTCCTGTTTACGCAGAAGTCTCACAAATTACAAGCATTAGAGAATTCTGGCTGGGAAGTGTCCAGCAACCTTCCTGGGTCAGCGTTCAAAGCAAGTACATCAGGGAGGGCAGACTTCCCAAAGCGTAGTCTGAGGAGCTGGGTCCAAACTGTTACCAAGCTGCCCAGAGAAAAATACAAAACCTAACCACCTCAAAACTTCTAAGGCCAGGCTTTTCAACCTTGACACTGCTGATATTTTGAGGCTGATTATTCCTTCGTGGGGTGGGGGGCGGGGCCCGTGCTGTGCATTGTGGGACATTTAGCAGTATCTCTGGCCTCAGCCCAGCAGACACCAGTAAACACCCCCTCCCCAGCTGCAACAGCCAAAAAATGTCTCCAGACATTGCCCCCTGTCCCCTGGGCGCAGAATCATGCCCACCCCCCTGCCAGTTGAGAGCCCCTTTTTAAAAGCAATCTGCCCAAGGGATTTTCTATCTTTTCAATCCAATACTAAAAACATTGGACCTTGAATTTTGTACGTCTTCCTTGTTTTTTAATTTCATCTCCTTGTTTTTTAATTTCATCTCTCTCCATTTAATTCATTTTTAATGATTTTATTCAAGTATCAGTCTGCAAAGGCATGGGGGAAACAAAAAAAAAGCTAAACAAAACCGGTGTTTCCCCCTCAATGGTTGGAGAAGCCCTGTTTGGGGGAAGAATATAACAGACACCTTTGGGAGAAGGCCACCGGGGGGAGACAAGAACTATCCCACCAGAATCCTGTCCTATCCTGACCGATAACTGGGGGGGAGGGGGTGGCCTTAAACAGAGCCTTTTAATATTTACATTTTTGAAAACCATGTGGCAAAGACACAAACCCTCCTCGCCACCCCCCCCCCATGTGACAGAGCTCCCCTTAAGGTTTACCAGCTTCTCATCTCGTGCCCCCCCTTTCCTAGTCTGGCCAGACAGACAGACATCCAAATGTCCTCCTTCTCTCCCTCTGACAATGGATTTTCAAATGGTGGCAAACCTTTTGCCCTTTCAGACAGCGCACGCAGGAAGGAAGCAATCTTGATGGATTATAGCAAGTAGATTACTTTCAAGCTCTTGGCAATACTGTTTTTATTGTCGATGTCACCCACTTCAGCTCTGTATATTAATATGTCTTTTTCTGATTACAAAAGAAATACACACTTGTAAAATTTGACTATCATCGAAATCTGTAACTCGAGAGGTAAAAAGAAGCCTCATCTCACTCTGCCCGGCTCGTCATCGTGAGCACTGAGGTTAGATCATCTTCCAGAGCTGTGTGTACCTATAGATGTGTGTATGTGTGTCTGTGTGTATGTATATTTATATACATATTAAATATATATATTTAAACAAATGGAATCATACTATGTATTCTGGTCTGTAACAATTGCCCTTAGATATCAAAGGTTGCATAAAAAAGAAATGCCAGGCAAAGGTTCTGATGCTAAAACGAGAACAATTGAAAAATCACATATTTGTAAAGCAAAGAATTACTGAGAATATACCTCTCCAGATTTCAGAAATGTGAAAATTTGCCGACGTGTAGCCATATGGTAAGTATGTTTATTTCCTTAAAGTTCACCCAAAAGGATTGTTCTCATGCAGTATTTATTAAAATGTATGTTTTCTGTCTAACGTTATTGAACAAAACAAATATTTCCCTGGACCAGCCTAACCATCTTATTAACTGTAAATTGCATTATCTGAAATGCAATCAATATTCTTCTGGTATACAATGCTCCTAACATATAATTCTAAACCACATTAGTACAGGGAGAAGCCTGCAGAAGATTTAACAGGCTTTGTCTTGCCTAGCTATTGTTCAGATTTCTTCATCCAGACCCTGCAGTCTGAACTGAGCATTAATTATCACCGAGAGCAGGGAAAATGTCATTTAAAAAAAAAACAAAACAAAACAACTGACAGTCGTAGGTCAAGAAATGGCACTTCCAGGTTTGGATACCCAAATCAAACATTCCTTCCAAGAACATGCTTTGAGCGTATTTTATATATTCCAAGTTCTGAGCTGGGGGCTGTGGGTGAACCGAAGGTAGTAAGGGTGTGGTCTCTGCCTTTGCAGAGGTCTCTTAGGACATGGTTTCTCCCTTTAAGAAAGAATATACTGGGGGCACCTGGGGCATCCAACTCTTGATTTCAGCTCAGGTCATGATCTCACGGTTTGGGGGATTAGGGCCCCACGCTGGGCTCTTTGCTGATGGCACAGAGCCTGCTTGAGATTCTCTCTCTCTCTCTCTCTCTCTCTCTGTTTCTTTTTCTCTCTCTCAAAATAAATAAACTTTAAAAAGAAAAAGAACATACTGTGAAACATTTTATTCTTTAGTGATTTAAGCTCACATACTGGATATCAAGTAAGCATTTTTGCTGATTAAGTACCTATTAATATCACTTTCTCCGTGGATGTAGACATCTCTTACCTCACACTGACTATAATTTTTTAAAGTTTTCTTAAATTGAATTCCTGCTAAATGAATCCTACCCTTATAAAATCAGACAGGCTTTCCCGAAACAAAACAAAACAAAACAAAGAGAGCACTGTCTTGGAATGCAAGAGAAGTATAATTTAAAAAGCAGACGTCTAAAAAATCGCACGTACTGAAAATGCATGCATTGAGCAAACACTCAATAAATTTTCATTGTTGAATTAACATATGAATAATATTAATATTGGCCATATTTTTCAAATTCCTCTTTGTCCATAAAGGGCTTACCCACTTCCTAAGTCTGACTTGGAAAATGCCAACACAACCATCCCTGTGAGAGGAAATCTATCCAGAAACCCTGCCAGGAATTGGGTGTCTGTTTCACATCCAGTCCCACTGTAGTTCCTGGGGCTTTAGGATTTGGTGAAGTTCTACCTCACACGCAAACCTCCCTACTTATTTGGCTGTGCCTCCAAAGGAATTTTTTTATAGGCCTTGCTTTAATTTACTTCTACAGTTTACTTTGGTCTCACCAATGTATTCGGTAAAGAGGTTAAGTGGATAGTTGATTCCTTTCCTAAGACTACGGACTCTAATATCCAAGCCTCGGGATGAATGGTCTGATCTCTAAAAACACCGCTCTCTCCTTTCTGACCTGGTGAATCTGACCCAACGAACACCTCCACCGTTCTCACTGGAGAGGCAGCTCCAAGGTGACCCAAGTTTTCACGGAGGGTTGTCACTATCCCGTGATCAGAGATGCCTTCAATGCACAGTCTAATAGTAAATACACCCTTACGTGTACAGACATGTTTACAACTACCACAAGGGCTGGATTTAAGATGATACACCTTTTGGGGCGCCTGGGTGGCTCAGTTGGTTAAGCTACTGATTTTGGCTCAGGTCACGATCTCATAGTTCATGAGTTCGAGCCCCATGTCGGGCTCTGTGCTGCCAGCTCAGAACCTGAAGCCTGCTTTGGATTCTGTGTCTCCCTCTCCTCTGCCCCTTCCCCTGCTTGCACTCTGTCTCTCTCTCTCTCTGTCTCTTTTTAAATTTTTTAAATGTTTTATTTATTTGAGAGAGAGAGAGAGAGAGAGAGAGAATGGGGGAAGGGCAGAGAGAAAGGGAGACACAGAATCCGAAGCAGGCTCCAGCCTCCGAGCTGTCAGCACAGAGCCTGATGCAGGGCTTGAACTCACAGACTGTGAGATCATGACCTGAGCCTAAGTCAGATGCTGAACCGACTGAGCCACCCAGGCGCCCCTCTCTCTCTCTTTCAAAAATAAATAAACATTAAAATATAACAATAAATTTAAAAATAAAATAAAATTTTAAAAAGGATGACACATCTTTTACACAAATTTTGAAATTAATTACTAACTCTGTAATACATAAACGAATCTTTCTTAATTTTTCCCGTGGTAGCTTTTATGCTCTCTCCACTCTTATCCCAAAGCTTTATTTAAAAGGTCACCTGGGGGTGCCTGGGTGGCTCAGTCCGTTAAGCGCCCGACTTCAGCTCAGGTCATGATCTCACAGTTTGTGGGTTTGAGCCCCATGTCGGGCTCTGTGCTGACAGCTCGGAGCCTGGAGCCCGCTTCGGATTCTTTGTCTCCCTCCCTCTCTGCCCCTCCCCCACTCACACTCTGTCTCTCTCTTTCTCTTAAAAATAAATAAACATTAAAAAAAGAATAATAATCCTGACTTCCACTAGTCGCTAAAAGAAGAAAATCACTTAAACTCCTCCGTATAATTTGCCATAATATTCAAATCTACAGGCTCTAGATCAGACTTCCCTTAGCAGGAGATGTTCTGTAGAAATCCTGAGACTGTCTACTGACATCATCGTCACATCAAAACTCCGACCTCACATACACACACACACACACACACACACACACACACGCACAAACACGCCCACGCCCACACACACACACACTCGCTCAGCTGATGAGATGTCAAGCCTACAGAATTTCAAATGACATCAGCCACGGCTACTACAATGTTCTCGGCTGGCGAAATCTCACGATGAAGAGTCAGAAGTGTTTTAACAGTAGCCAGGAGTTCGTACCACAATTTCCTGCCAGGATGTCACCCCCAGGTAAATTCTCCTCTGTCCAGGATTAGTTCCCCCAGCAATCCTCCCTCCAGAACTTTCCTGGTGCACCCGATACTGTCAGTTACCAAGGTCTACAGGTAATGATTTTTTAAAGGGAGGAGCGATGGGAAGTGAGTCATTATAAGGTTGGTTTGGTGGGAAGGAGAGAACGGAGCCCTAGTTCTAACTTTGTTATATTATTATGGGGTGGAAAAAGATATATTGAAGTCCTAGCCCCCAGCACCCCAGAATGGGAACTTATTTGGAAATAGGATTTTTGCAGATATAATTAGTGAAGATGGGGTCATACTGGAGTAGAGTGGGCCCTTAATCCAATATGGCTGCTGTCCTTACAAGAAGCAGGAAGACCACCATGGGACACACAAGGGAATGTCACGTGACTGCAGACGCAGAGACTGAAGGAGGCAGGGGTTGGAGAGATGTATCTACAAGCCAAGGACACCAAGGGTTTCCAGCCACACCAGAAGCGGGAAGAGGCAAGGAAGGATTCTACCCAGAGTCTCAAAGAGAGGTTGACCCCGGTGACACCTTGATTTTGGACTTCCAGCCTCCAGAACTGACAATCTAGTTCTGTTGTTCTCAGTGCCCCAACTGGTGGCACTTTGTTAAAACAGCCATAGGAGACTGACCCAGGCACATGTAGACATTGGACGAGACCCCTCATCTTCCCGAGAGGTTTTGTCACTGTATAAAACAGGCTAGGGGGGCGCCTCGGTGGCTCAGTCGGTTAAGCTCCAACTTCGGCTTAAGTCACGATCTCTTGGTTCATGAGTTCGAGCCCCACATCAGGCTCTGTGCTGACAGCTCAGAGCCTGGAGCCTGCTTCGGATTCTGTCTTCCTCTCTCTCTGCCCCTCCCCGCTCACACACTCTCTCTCTCTCAAAAATAAATAACGATTAAAACAATTTTTAAATAATAAAAAAATAAAACAGGCTGTGAGGCAGGTGCCACAGGACTGTGGGGAGCCTTTTGTGTAAAATAACTAGAAAACTCTGGTTATAATTCGTTTCCATTCAATTCTTTTCTAAAACCAGCTCAGAAAGGGTGGGGCAACGATTAGCCGGCATTTGGTGGTTCACACCCAGGACAAGTTCGGTCACAGTCTGAGAGCAGAACGCATCGAGAGTGCCAATTCCTTGCGTGGATGTGGAACAGATCCCGGCCCATGAGGGGGTCCAGCCACCTGGCCCACGGCGTGTCCTGGGCACTGCCGAAGGGCAGGTTACGTCTTCAGGTAGAAGTTCTGAAAGCAGCACTGATTTTACTCCTCACACCGGCAAACCAAATGAGCACAAGTTTTACTGAAGACCACAAAAAAGGCAAGTCTATCTACAGTGTTCTGAGGATGAGTTGACCTTTACCGCTTTCTAGAAGGTCTAGGTGTCGATTTGCACCAGCTTGAGGTTTTTGCCTCCATTTTTCTTTGATTGTTTTAAATTTCACAAGTAATTTGTAAATTACACTCTCCATTTAAAAGATTCAAATGAGGGGCGCCCGGTGGCTCGGTCGGTTGAGCATCTGACTTGGGCTCAGGTCATGATCTCTCAGTTCATGAGTTTGAGCCCCGCGCATATATCAGCACGGAGCCCGCTTTGGATCGTCTGTCTCCCTCTCTCTCAAAAATAAACAAACACTTAAAAAATGAAATAAAAAAATAAAAGACTTAAATGAGGCGCGCCTGGCTGGCTCAGTCAGTGGAGCACGTGACTCTCGGTCTCGGGGTCAACGGGTCAAGAGTTCGAGCCCGCCCGTTGGGGGCAGAGCCTCCTTAAAAAAAATTAAAACTGAAAGATCCAAAAGATCCCCTCAACTCACCCCATTCTAAACGTCACTCTCTAAACCTAAGCCTCCATAAGCCTGTAGGGTTGTCCTTTCCCCCTTAGACATGGCCTGTATATTCAATCTGAATTTCGTCACAGTATAACCTCTTCACGTTGTGCTCCGAGAATTTTGAGCTTTTATGATTTAGGTTGGGTATTCGATAGAAACTGTAAGTACCCTTTAAAATTTTTTTCATGTTTATTTATTTTTGAGAGAGAGGGGGAGCACAGGGAGGGGAGGGGCAGAGAGAGGGGGACACAGAATCACAAGCAGGCTCCAGGCTCCCAGCTGTCAACACAGAGCCCCATGCAGGGCTCGAACTCACAAACCACGAGATCATGACCTGAGCTGAAGTGGGAAGACTGAGCCACCCAGATGCCCTATAAGTACCTTTTTAAAGCAATTTGCATTTAACGTTAGGGCCCTGTTGTTACAGAACTATGTACAATATAATCATACAGGTCTTAACGACAAACGAAGACCGATGTCGTACAGAAAAAGACGAGCTACACCTCGGAAGCTAACAGCAGTTAAAGTCCATGTTGGCCATGAAAGGAAAGTTCAGAATGCCCGTGAATGCGATTTATCATTTCTGTCATGTCTACGAGTTCAGTGATTAGGGTTAGAAGGTTCCAAACTGAGTATGGGCTTGACAAAGATTCTATAAGCAACAAATGGAACCTGCCATCAAAATTGTCCCCTTGTTTGCCTTAGGTCACGGGGCCTCTCTTGCAAGCCCAGAGTCCTTTTCTTTTTTTAAGTGGGCTCCATGCCCAACGTGGGGCTTGAACTCACAACCCTGAGGTTGAGAGGTGGCTGTGCTACCAGCTGAGCCAGCCAGGCACCCCTTACTCAAGTCTTGTTTGTATCCTTTTTCCTTCACTCTCTGTGCAGCCAATCCACCCACGCCCTTCCTGAACGTATGTTGGCTTTGACCTTCCCAGAGCCACAGTAGGGCCTTCATGGCCTCTCCCCTAAATGGTGCCTGCCATCTCCTGACCAGACACCCTGGCCCCCCGGTGCCCTTGAAAACTTCCAGGCCCAAAGCTTCTTTGTCCTGCTATAGGAGATGAAGTGGGCCCAGTATTTTCTGGGGTAAAGATTTGAAGTTCTAATTAGTTCTCATAGGAAAAATGTGGCCACGCCTTCAGGTTCTCTGTTGGCCACCTCCTCACAGGCTGGCTGACTCCCCACGTGTGAATTCTTGGGTACCGCACGTAATGAGAATAAGTCCAGTTTTATGGGAAACGAGATCCATAATTTCCACTGTATTCTCAAGGACTTTCTTGACGCCACAAAAAAAGGCATAAGAACCTTTAAATATTAGAATCTCTTCTGAATTTCAACATTGGCCAGAGAGCAGATTTAAATTGGCTACTCATTCATTCACCCTTTAAAATAAAGGTAGGGATGGGGTGCCTGGGTGGCTCAGTCGGTTGAGCATCCGACTTTGGCTCAGGTCATGATCTCACAGTTCATGGGTTCGAGCCAAACGTCAGGCTCTGTACTGATGGCTCAGAGCTTGGAGACTGCTTCGGATTCTGTGTCTCCCTCTCTCTCTGCCCCTCCCCTGCTTGTGCTCTGTCTCTCTCTCTCTCTCAAAAATAAATAAACATTAAAAAAAATTTTTTAAATAAAGGTGAGGGGGGGTTTGCCTGGCTGGCTCAGTCGGTAGAGCATGCAACTCTTGACCTCAGGGTTCTAAGTTTGAGCCCCATGCTGGATATACAGATTACTTAAAAATTAAATCTTTTTTTTTTTTAAGTTTTTTTTTTTTTTTAACGTTTTTATTTATTTTTGAGACAGAGAGAGACAGAGCATGAACAGGGGAGGGTCAGTGAGAGGGAGACACAGAATCTGAAACAGGCTCCAGGCTCTGAGCTGTCAGCACAGAGCCCGACGCGGGGCTCGAACTCATGGACTGCGAGATTGTGACCTGAGCCAAAGTCAGCCGCTTAACCTTCTGAGCCACCCAGGCGCCCCAAAAATTAAATCTTTTTTAAAAAAATTTTTAAATAAAGGTGACAGGGCCATATATTGCCCTACAGCAGGATCAATCCTTCATCGAGGTAAGTCACAAAATGAGAATACAACGGTACAGCCATGGCTTCTTGGGAAATGCTGAGCTTGACCCATGGTTCCTAGCTCTGACCTTGGCTTTGTATTATCAGGTTGTTTTCAATTTGCTTAATTTTCCCCACAACACTCACTACCATCTAACATGCTATGTCTTCTAGTTATTTATTTTTCTTTTTTGTCTGTCCCCCTCCATTAGGCTGTAAGTTTCATGAAGGTGGTAGGAACTCAATCCATTTCAGTTGAATGAATGAATGAATGAATGAATGTCGTATTCTCCCACCATCCAGTGGAACTCTCCACATTACCTTTACTCCATCTCAGTCTCTCTGTCCACATCTAAATTCATCCGGACTCTGATCTCCCATTTCCAATTGCCTCCAATCTTCTCCTCCTCCTTTTAGTCACCGCTGCCACCACCATTTTGCCCAGTGACCCATGAATTAGCTTCCTAAATAGTCTCCCTGGCTTAGCTCTTCCCTTGGTACACCCTAAATTGCCATGTCATATTCGTTCCTAAAAATATCACTTGGATAATGTCCCTCCCCACTTCCACTAGCACCCCCCACAAAAAAGGGAAGCAATCACAATGGCTCTAAAAAACAAGATTATAACTTCCTCTTTGTACTTCTCTGTTTTTTCTAATTTTTCCACATTAAAGGTATCCTCCTTTTACTATAAAAGGTTATGGAAGAGAAGACCCCCAAAAGGGTCCCTTGTGCTTCCACAAAGACTCTCCACCATGTGGCCACCACTGTTCCCATGCCCTCAATTGCCCTGCCTGCCTCGTCCGAACGGTCTCCACCCTTCTACACACAGAGGAGGCTGAACTCTGCCCTGAACTTCAGTGACAGAGTCTCCCTCAGATCTCATGAGAGGAAACCAGATGGGTCGGGGCGATTCCAAGGCACGAGGGGCTACAGACGTCATCAGACGGAAGCCATAGGTAGAAGTCGCACATCTGACCGAAGAAGAAGCCCCAAAAGCAAACACTGGAGGCCTTGGTTACATCGCTCGCTCCAGCACTCTGAAATTCCTTCTTCTCGCTCCATTATGTTTCACTTGAACTTGCAACGTTGCACTGATTTTTCTCCCCGCTTACTTTTTTCATGTGAGCGTGGTCACTGTGCTTTACCACTCAACAAACCGTAAGAAATCTACAATGCAAACCCTCCTCTGCGGATAAAGGAAATTGATTTTTTAAATCCATTTGGATTCACCAGAAACAACCGCCTTTTAACACCCATCTGAACTCCTACCTAATTATTTTTAGGGCTTTGGGCTAGAAAGCAAATTGCATTATGTTCTTCTAAAAGTATATACTTACAGAACCATCTGCAGTCCCTTCAAAGTAAGTCACTTCTGGAATACATATTGTTATAAACTCTATTAGATCATAGAATTACGGGGCTGGAAGTGATCTAGAGAACTGACAAATCCCCACAGTCTTCAAAACCACATATTAACTAGGCCAGAAACTAAAAGGCTTGTTCGGAAATTTCCTGCTGCTTCCACAGCCCCAAACCGTAAAAATATTTTTCGTGTAGAATGAGACCGAATCCATAAGCATTTTATTTTATTTTTTTCATGTTTTTTTAAATTTATATTAGAGAGACCGAGCGAGCGAGTGAGGGACGGGCAGAGAGAGACAGAGACACAGAATCCGAAGCAGGCTCCAGGCTCTGAACTGTCAGCACAGAGCCCCGCATGGGGCTCGAACTCACGAACCGTGATATCGTGACGTGAGCCGAAGTTGGAGGCTCAACCGACTGAGCCACCCGGGCGCCCCCATAAACATTTAAAATTAAAAAAAAAAAAAAGGAATTAAAAAAGACTTTTCCAGTGGTAGGAGCCATGATTGCTCCCCTTGCGAAGGACGAACGTCCACAGGAATCACGTGCACATCGGAGGCCAGCCCCACCCTTTCCAGTCCTACATTGTCACTAGGTTATCAGACTCAGTAGCCACCAGGAGCCAAATGTCACCAACAGAGTTGACCCCCACCCGCGTTCCCATGACAGAAGCTGGCAGAAAGGACAGGCTCCGCGACATTTATATCCAAACACTGGCCGGACTCATTCTAACCTGGACAAGTGCTCAGAAGCATGTTTTTATACAGTAAAAGCAAGTCAGGCCCTACCCTAAAATGAAACGTGTATTAGAAGTCCCAGTCTCCCTCCTGTTGCCCTCCCCCACCCCATGCTGGCTTTTCCGCCTCTCTCCTCGGACGTCCAGACCTCCCAGAACCTCCACCTTCAGCGGGAACAGCCAGACGCACTCAGCGTTCATTCGTCCAGCGCGGGTTCTTGGAGCAGCGCGTCCCGTACTCTACATGGATATTCTCCTCTGTTCTTCACAGCAGGACTCTGATGAGCATCCTCTGATCCTCGTTCAGCGGGTAAAGGATCTGAGGCACAGAGAAGCTTGGTAACTTGCCCAAGGTCACACAGCTAGTAAGCAGTAGACGGAGCAAGAGACTTGGACCCAGAGGTCCAACGTCAGCGGCCGCGCTCTTAGGCTACCTTGTTCAACCTCCTCAAGGGCCTGGGGCCTCCCAGCGCTGATGGGAACGGTGCTCAGTGTTAGGAGGGGGTAGAAGGTGGTGCGATGTATATGAGAGAGCCTGACCCGCTCCGGGGACAGGAATAGCTTCTCTAAGAATGAGACATCGCAACTGGGGCCAGCAGATTGGAGAGTCAACCATGCAAAGAGGTAGGCAGGCATGCTTCAGTCCAGGAAGTCAATCACTCACTCATTCATTCATTCATTCATTCAGACACTGAACTGCTACCAGCTGCCTCTCTCGGAGGCATCGGCATCTACAGTCCATTCCCGAGGCAGGAAGCAGAGGCTGATGTTCAAGCACTTGTTAACCCTAGAAATACTGACCCCGTGTGGTTCCATCGTTAACCCAGGGAATCAAGAGCCGCTGGAGGTTGCTGGGCAGGTGGATGAGGACACTTCCCTCTCTTCCTGAGATTGTACGGCGGCCGCCTGGCGGGCAAGGCCATCCCTAGATGAAGGCCCTCCTCCGGTTCGTGTGCTGGTTACTAAGCCTCTCTGCAAGGAAAGAACCCAAGTGCCCCAGACTCTTGCTGCACTCCGTGTACAGGGATGGCCGAGGTGACATCTAAGCCACTCTCTGCCACTGAGTTTGGGGAGGGATCTACTGAACCCCTCCAGCCTCCCTGGGGCCACCTGCTGTTTGATTTACAGACCTGATAATCAGACGGTGACACAGGCCTGCTCCCTATAAGAATTCAGTTGTGCACCTTGTAAGTCCCTTACACTTGAATTTCAAAGTGTAACACATCAGGCGGTGCGGTTTGCTTTCTGGTTATTATTAGCATCGTGGGGAAAGATACTATCTGAGCTGGAACAGACCTCTGAGAGCAACTCGTACAGCGTTTACCAAAGCGTGTTCCGTGGAACCCTGGCCCAGAGGGCTGCTCTACCAAGAAGAAACGGGCTCGCGATATCGGCTCCCAAACCAAGTGCATCGGCCTCCACACCACAGAAACCTTCTCCGTGTCAGTATCACTTGCGGCACCCTCCTGGAACGGGTGCCCGGGTCCCCCCCAATCCCACCAGAAACCGGGGCGCTGTTTCTAACTACGCTCTTTCCCTTACTTCTTGCAATTCCTCCTCAGAGCTGTTCCCAGAGCTGGCCGCTTTTGCCCCGTTTTCACACCCATCACCCAGCGTCACCGGTACCCCTCCTCTAAAATATTACAGGCCTCCCATCGGTTCTGTCTATTCCCCACAAAGCAGCCAGAAGGGTCTCTGCAATGCACACAAATGTCACTCCCCCAGTTAAAATTTTCGATAGCTTTTTGTCTCTGCCCTAGGATACAGCCCCAAATCCCCCCAAAGGCTTTTAAAGTTCCATAATGATCTGGAGTCAGGCCTTTCTCCGATTTCTCCAGCAGTCCGCGCCCTCTCACTTAGGGAGCAGTTATTTGCGTTTTTCTCTGCCACTTTTTCCCCTAACCTACCACTGTCAGGGCTCCAAGCTCCTGACGGCTGCCCCTCCGCTGCCCCCTGACTCCCCCTCATAGCTCCCTTGGAATCCACCGTGGCGTGTTTTTGTGACACCCATGAACTTCACTGGGCGGGGTCTCCTTGGTGGGGTGGGGGGAGGGGCTCCGCCTCGCATGATGCCTGGCTTAGGATGCCTGGCTTAGGAGGCGTTCACTAAATGCTACCGAATAACCGATAATATTAGAGGGAAAATAAAATGTAAAAATTACACCTGATGTAGCTCAGAATTGCCTAAACACATGTGCCCACGGGATTCCTCTCTCATTTAGCCTTGCCAGACTTGCGCTTCTCAGAATGTTCGGGGGGCAAGCAGGTCCAGCGCGTGTCTCTCATTTTATGGATTTCTGGGGCCCAGGCTGGTGGAAAAAGCTTACGCAGGGTCACTTAGCACGTTAGTTCTTGAAAGAGCACAGGTTGTTCTCAGAAAATAACCTACAGCATAGAATTTAACTTTTTTTTTTTAATTTTTTTTTTAACGTTTTATTTATTTTTCAGACAGAGAGAGACACAGCATGAACGGGGGAGGGGCAGAGAGAGAGGGAAACACAGAATCGGAAGCAGGCTCCAGGCTCTGAGCCATCAGCCCAGAGCCCGACGCGTGGCTCGAACCCGCGGACCGCGAGATCGTGACCTGAGCCGAAGTCGGGCGCTTAACCGACTGAGCCACCCAGGCGCCCCTAGAATTTAACTATTTTAACGCTACCTGGAGATGTGTTAAAGCTAAGAAAACCCACAGAAATTAGAAATCTTAATTAAGAGGGAACAGCCAGGCAAGGGAGGTGAGAGACTGGCTTTTCATCACTCACACTGAAATAAAATTGATTAAACAGTTAAATGAGGGGCGCCTGGGTGGCTCAGTCGGTTGAGCGTCCAACTTCAGCTCAGGTCACGATCTCAGGGTTCATGAGTTCAAGCCCTGTGTCAGGCTCTGTGTTGACAGTGCAGACCTTGTTTAGGACTCTATCCCTCTCTCTCTCTGCCCCTCCCTTGCTCATGCTCTCTCTTATTAAAAAAAATAATAAAAAATAAAAAACCTGAGTTGTCTCATTCCTATGTGTGGTCCACCTGGCAGATACTTCTGTCTCTAGCTGTATGAATACGGCTGGCTACACAGTTGACCCTTGAACAACTCAGGAGTTAGGGGCGTCGATCTCCCCCACCTGCCACAGTCCAAAATACGCATAGCACTTCTGACTCCCCCAAAACCTAACTACTAATAGCCTACTGTTGACCAGAAGCCTGACCGATAATAGTTGATTTACACTTATTTTGTATGTTCTATATATTGCAGGTTGTATTCTTACAATAAAATAAGCTACAGGGAGAAAATGTCATTAACCAAAACATCAGGAAGAGAAAATACATTTACAGTACTGTATGATAAAAAAATACATACCTATAAGTGGACCCGCAAAGTTCAACCCTGCGTTGTTCAGGAGTCAATTGTATTTGACTAGATAGCTTTAAGGACAAAAGGAGGGGTGCCTGGGTGGCCCAGTCGGTTGAGCATCTGACTTTGGCTCAGGTCATGATCTCATGGTTTGTGGGTTCTAGCCCCTCGTCAGGCTCTGTGCTGACGGCTCAGTGCCTGGAGCCTGCTTCGGATTCTGTGTCTCCCTCTCTCTCTGCCCCTCCCCTGCTCACACTCTGCCTCTCTCTCTCTCCAAAATAAATAAACATTGAAAAAAATTTTTAAAGAGAAAAGGAGGCATCATTAGCATAAATCCAGGAAAATAGAAACGCATAACAGGAAAGGAAAAGAGGACACTGATGCAATGTTGGCCAGTTATTAAAATTAAAACTCTGAAGAATCAGACTCAGTAGTCACTAATGAACGAATTCAAACAAATCTTTATTGAGGCATTAGATTAAGCGCCCTGTAGCTCAGAGAAGGTAACTACTCCATTTTTTTTTAATGTTAACTTATTTATTTTGAGAGAGAGAGAGAGAAAGACCATGAGAGGCAGAGAGAGAGGAGAGAAAGAATCCTAAGCAGGCTCTGAGCCATCCACACAGAGCCCCACTCGGGGCTCAATCCCATGAACCCCGTGAGATCATGACCTGAGCACAAATCAAGAGTCAGATGCTCAACCAAATGAGCCACCCAGGCGCCCCCTCTGCTCCTTTTTTTTACAGTATGTGGCCCCAGGAGATGTTTTGTTTTGTTTTCAAATAAGTTTCAATTTTAATAAGACCCCTCTACATACACATTTGCTACTGAAAATTAAACTAGCACATCAAAAAAAAAAAAAATGCATCACGATTCCAATTTTTGGAAACCAGAAAATCTAGTCTTTGCACCCTGCCCTAGTTATAATTATGGTCTAGCCAAACCACCCAGTATTTTCTCTATGTGCCTCCTGCACAAGTTACTTGGCTTCCAATTTGATGTTAGGTTTTATCCTTTTTTTTTTTTTAACATCTTTTAAAAAATGTTTTTATTTATTTTTGAGAGCAAGAGAGCCTGAGCGGGAAAAAGGCAGAGAAAGAGAAAGACACACACACACACACACAGAATCCGAAGCAGGCTCCTGGCTCCGAGCTGCCGGCACAGAGCCCTACTCTACAAAGCGCTAGTCGGACACTTACCCAACTGAGCCACCCAGGCGCCCCCTGTTAGGTTTTATCTTAATGACTTCAGGCTTCTCAAACACACAGGCAACACTCAAAACCTACTAGTGCTTCCTTGGCTCAAATCAAAAAGTGGAACTAAAGCATCCTGAAGTCCTTCGAATGCAAACTACAGGATTCCTCACAAATCACTGATATCAAGGTAGAAAAGACAAGACAGAGCCAATGTCCTAGACTATCAAAACATTATACCATTGAAAGCCTATTCACAGACCGAAGCTCCTTCTAGATCTTTGGATTCCAGTAGAAGTTGATGCTCAGGACTCAACTTGCTACAAAGTAGCCTGGAAAGAACGATATAGCCCAGAAAGAGCGAGAAAACCTGAAACTCCAACAAACCACGGCAAGACAAAGAACAGGAAACGTTATGTACTTTCTCTGATTTACTGACCTGATGGAGTTGTTTTGAGGGTGAAATGAGCTAATACTAGTAAAGCTCTCAGTACAGTGCTCGGCAGGGAAGTAAATCTCAAAAAACAAAACGAAACAAAACAAAAAACATTAAAAGAGCTGACTTACCTTGGACATTGCAGGTCTAGGACTGAGACCGTTTCTATAAAGATCAAGGGCTAAACTCCTCTCCCCCACTCCCACACCCCATCAACCTCTTTGATCAGTACTTGCTCCGAGATTTCCTGTTAATTCCTTCAGGTCAGTAGAGGAGGAAAACACTTTTCCTGGACCCTCTCACTTGCAGTGTCCCGCTCCATGAATTGCACTGACTAAAGACAGTAGTAAGAGAAGAAAACAGAGTAGATTTGCGCGTGTAGCACTCAGAGCCGAGGGAACACTCCGTGATGAGTAACTCCAAGGTGGGGGTTAGAATTTGGAATTTATATACTTAGTAGGGGAGAGGAAGTGGGAGGGGAAGGCTCTGTGGGAAGAACACACAGGATTCTTTAGGAAAGACAGATAGGTTTTCAGGAGAACAAATGCAGAGATGAGGAAGTTTGTGATGTTTGTCTGTACAAGTTTGGGGGGCGGGGTCTTTCTGTCTTCTGGAGAGCCATAAAACTCTCCCAGGGAGGGCATTTATGAGTAAGTAGACTTTCCCCAAAGAGGAAATTTATGGCAACCCTATTTCCCGGAAGTTGCTGCTTCTGGTCAGATAAGGGAAACTCCAGAAAGTCGATACTCATCTGTGGATTCTCAGTTGCCCTCAACTCAAAATGATTTCGTGTCGAAGTGGCATATTTTGGGGTGACATATCCAGATTCCCTTCAAGTACTGTAAGCATTACAAAGGGGAGAAAAAGCTGATGTGCTTCACCAACTTCTAAAGATAAAGATACCAGAGATATAGAAAGAAAAGTGGAGTTGTACAGGCTAATGATTACTACTACAGAAATTCCTACCTTTGTCAAAACAAAGAATCTTAAAATTTATAAGATGGGGCGCCTGGGTGGCGCAGTCGGTTAAGCGTCCGACTTCAGCCAGGTCACGATCTCACGGTCCGTGAGTTCGAGCCCCGCGTCGGGCTCTGGGCTGATGGCTCGGAGCCTGGAGCCTGTTTCCGATTCTGTGTCTCCCTCTCTCTCTGTCCCTCCCCCGTTCATGCTCTGTCTCTCTCTGTCCCAAAAATAAAATAAACGTTGAAAAAAAAATTTAAAAAAAAAAAAATTTATAAGAATGCCACTAGAGTAATTATCCGCCTTTAAGATACAGCATTTGACAACCTAATACCTTTCTTAATCTACTGCCTTTCTTAAATTATATATATTTTTAATCACCGAGACAGCTACTTCAGACTTCAGAATCTAAGTTTTTTGTATGAACATTTTTAGCAGTACAATTTTCAAATCTTACTACCTTAAATTGGAGGTTTTCTCCATTTTTCCAAAATTCTCAACCCAGCCCCAAAATTCCCAATTTCCAAAGTTTTTCTCACTAATCACAATAGGGAATTAGGAAGTCAGCTCAGCCTTTTTCTGAATAATTTCCTGGTTTTGTCCTTACAGGAAGAAAGAACAGTAAGTTAGTAGGAAAACCCTAAGATATATGTTGATTAAGAGCTTTAGTTTGACGAAGTGCAGGAAATCTGTCAGTTTCCCCAACAGGAATTTTTTTTTAATTAAAAAAAAAAAATAGAAACTATCCTTACCAAAAAATTCAGATGCTGCCGATATCCGAAGGGCTCATTTATTAAATCTATTTCACATTTTGGTTTCCAGGGTGTGATTCATATCTGACGTATAAAGCCGAGGTTCAACCCTACATCCTCCCTCGAAGCCCTCTCCCTAAAGAAAAAGAACTTCAAGTGTTCGTTGACAATGTTTTTTAAGTGCAAAATACTTCGCGGGCAATCTCCTCTCAGTTTGTTAACTTTCACGACGAATATTTAAAGCTTTGAAAGGTCACCAATGGTTTTGCATTTGCCTAATCAGTGCTTTTAAAGGAATACCCCGGGCCTCTGGTGGGGGAGGGGGGGTCTAGAAAAAGTAATTTATGGGTGATTCAAGCTGCTGAAGAACTCCCAGGATAGGGCTTTTAGTGCACACGAGGTTTGGGGCGGGGGGGGGGGGGGGAAAGGGAGTCTTGCTGGAGCCACCTGTTTCACTCCCTAACTCACCTTTAATCCCTAACCACTAGAGACGTGGGTGTAGACGTCCAGGATCTGGGGGGAAGGGGCTCCTAATGATGAAACGAAGCTGAAAGGTGGCACCTGCCAGGCCCGGGAGAGCGACCAGCAGGCCGGCGCCCCCTCCCTCCCCTGGCTGGCCACACGCTCGCGACACTGACACGAAACCCACCAGGACAGCGGGACAGCCCCGGGCGCCCCGCCTGCAGGCGCAGGGCGAGCGCGTGGCTCGGTTTCCTCTGCAGCTTAGCGCGCGACCCCTCCCAGCCCAGGGCCAGCTGTCCTCACCCAGACCCAGGCGCCACCCTCACCCTCGTGGCTGCCAGCCACCCTCCCGGTTTACTTTCATATTCAGCTAAGCACTACCCACAATGCATTTGTAAAAATGAAATGCAAAAAAGGTTAGTAGGTAACGAAATTCTTACAGATACGACTTTAAAAACAGCGATTTTGTTTGGTTTACCTTCTGTTCTAATAGGGAAGTTGTACACGCCTTATTTTTCATGCTTATGGCACAGGCCATGAAAAGTCTCCTTACTTAGAAAATAGTCTGGATAGGAACTATAAATAATCGGAGATGCAGCTTATTTCATAGTTGGTCCGAGGGTTGTGGGTTATTGTTAAGCTGTTTAACATTGTCTCCCCCCACAACCATACTTGACTGGCTTTGCCTTTTGCCCCATCTAGAGTGGCCACCATAGGCAATGTTTACATAAATTAACCAAAGTGCATACAAAAGTAACCTTAGTTTATGATGGGAAAAGGAAAAGACTTTCAAAATCATCTAGTTGTCTGTAATTTTTTTAGTAAAAATAGCTTGCCAGCAGCATTTATGCATTAACCATCAAAGTGCCTGCAGAAAAACAAAAACAAAAACAACCTACAAGAATGACAGTTTTAATTAGCTTTAAACCTATTCAAGAGCATATTTGGATTTTAGAAATCCTATAAGGAAGATTGTTAACTTGTGGCTAAACAGCAATGTATCTCTCATTATAAATCAGGAGGGAAGATGGAAAAAAATCAGTTGAAGAACCTTCCTTTCAAGAATATATATATATAGTATCATCTCATGTATCTGTGTATATAAATACAGGCATGTTTGTAGATGGATAGAAAAACTCTGGAAGATATACATTGAATTGTTAACACTTTTTACATAACTCAAGGAGGGCATTTAAAGAACCTTTCAGAATTAAAAATATGTATAGAAAGTTTGTTGCCATAAATTTAATTATTTTGTAGGTATTTGTGAGTAAGTTCAGAATGTACGCTTTTTGCGAAGGCTTGCTTATTTCATATATAAAGTGCGTAGGTTTCGAAGACCGGGATCAATACCCAGTTTAAAACCAGGTTGGAGACGAGGTGTCAGTTTCCACTCCTTATCAAGGCTTCCTGCTCAACATTCATCCATCCTTTCAGTTGTCAGCCAGCAGCTGTCATTTTGTTGGTTCTTTGCTGTATCTGTTAAGAGTTGACACTAAGATTTAAGCAACAGGTTGCAACACATTGGATGACTTCATTGGGAAATAAACTTGACAGCTTTGTTGAGAATCTGCACCCTCTATTGTGAACGTGCTTTAAGAAAAAAAAAAAAACAACCCCACTTGAAAAACCCGAAGGAAAGGTTCTAGGTCCACTAAATCTTGACAGACAAAAAAGGGCATCATTTGTTAATGAGGAGCATACTTACCTGGGAAGCACCTGCAGGTTGCATTCACAGGCTGATGGAGGCTTGTTGAAAATGGGTGCTTCCTGCCAGTCAGGCTTGTTAAACTTAATATTTAAGTTAAATCCTGAATCAAAAAGAATTAAGATACAAAGTCTCCAAATTCGAGGAGTCTGGTTGTCTAGAAATGTTAGAATACCAGAAGCTTGATCAATGTTGTAAACATGACGGGCATTTCATTCTCTGCTTCAGATGACTCAAAACCTGTCGGGTGAGGTCTGTAGTGTGGGAGATGGCTAGAAGTAAGCTTTTGCTTGTATAATTCCAACCCATGACTCAGGCCTATGATGCCAATGCCTCAGATCATGTTGTTAGTGTCAGGTAATCTTCCCACAAAGATATCTATATCATAGGGAAAAAATGTAGCATCCTTATAAAATAATAAAATTAAAAAAAAATCAATTAGAGGGAGATCTTGTGGAAATGAGGGTTTCATCCAACCTTGTCACTTCTGGAATTATTCAATGATCCTGCCTTTTAGTCTCCATCCCCGTGTGTACTCCCAGCTCCTTGAGGGAGGCCTGAATGCATTGACACGTTTCCAAGAAAAAGAATAAGGCAAAAATAATGGGTGTCACCTCCAAGATTAGACTGGAAAAAGTCTGTAGATTTTATGAGGCCGCTGGAACTCTCTTGCTTGCTCTTGTGCTCTCTCTCTCTCTCTCTTTCCTGCTCGTTCTCCTCTTTCCTTGGAGGAGGCCAGAAGGTAGAGAACAGCAGTCAACAGCAGTCAGGCTTGAGGCCCCATGAGCTTGAAAGCAGCTCTCTCCAGTGGAGCCTAGAGATGACCACAGTCCCAGCTAATGTCTGCATTTCAGCCCATTTCAGAGTGACAGACCCCGAGCCTGAGCTCCCAGCTGTGGCCAGATTCCTGACCCAGAGATGGTGAGAAGGCCAATGCTTGTCTTACGTTGTTAAATTTGGGCTTAATCCTGGGCAGCAGCAGATAACTGATACATACATGCCCTTTACCAAAAAGCGCGGCCATTGCTTAAGCAGATTTTGAAGGCTTCTGTTTCCAAAGTCTCAAAGGCTGATCCACATGAGAAAGTGAACTGCTTAATCAATCCTCATTTTTACCAATCCCAGCGTCTTCTCATTGTATTCACCCTTCTTGACTTTGTTCGACTGTTCAAAAAAAAAAACAAAAACAAAAACAAAAACAAACAAAAAAAACCCCTACCTTCCAAAGAGGAAGATTCGCCACCACAAGGAATACTAAAAAAGACTATGGCACAGCTTCCGAAGACAATTTCACTTGGTTTCCGATCTCTTTTCGCCAATGACTACATCCCTGGAATGATTCTTCCAAGGTGATTATTGTGAATGGGATAATGCTTGCTTTAGATTTAATACACAGATGATTCAATGAATGAATTGTGCCGAGTTTATTTTGTATCTAGCAAATGTATGACATGTCCACTGATGATTACTCTCTGAATTAGGTGCTCTCGTCTCTGATTTATGGACAGAAAAGTGAGGCAGAGAAGGTTTGCTGGAAGGTAGGGCGCACAAAGAGCCAATGCCAGGGCAGGAATCTAAGCCAGGCAGTCAGATTTCGGTCTTTGCTCTTCATTACAAAGCTATCTGGCTTGTTTGCTCTGATTTCTAGGTGTGTCTCATACAATAATATCAACACAGTAACAAAGTATAGTTTCTTATTCGTTGTGGTTAAACTTCACCTCTACTCAGATAATATTTCGATTTGATGAGTTTAGAAAATATACAAAATATCAAATTACTGTTCTTTCACACATTCTCCTGAAGGGAAGGGAAAAGAGGGGTGCCTGGGTGGCTCAGTTGGTCAAGCATCCGACTTCGACTCAGGTCACGATCTCGCAGTTTTTGAGTTTGAGCCCCGCGTGGGGCTCTGTGCTGATGGCTCAGAGCCTGGAGCCTGCTTCAGATTCTGTGTCTCCCTTTCTCCCTGCCCCTCCCCTACTCACACTCTGTCTCTCTCTGTCTCAAAGATAAATAAACATTAAAACAAAATAAAAATAAAAAAAGAGAAGGGAAGGGAAAAGAAATCAAAGCATCTGTGTTTGGGCAAATTTAGGAAGGAACAAGCTCACAAAAGCAAATTCAGATTTGGGTCTTTATGTAAAACCTGACAATTTTTTTTTTAAAGTAACCTATCAGACTGTGAGTAAAACTTTCTGCTCATTGGGCTAACCCGCGTCTTATGTGTCCAACTAGAATGCTAGCCAAACTCACGCCAGATTTGCAGTCTGGCTTTTGGGAGACGGCTTTACAGCAGCTATCCTGTTAGAAACCTCAGAGGACTAGTTACTTCACAGCATTCCTTTAGTGAGAAGCCTACTTTTTCTTTTTCCTTTTTTGTCTGTGAGGGTACCTGGCTGGGTGTGTTCCCTCTGGTTATAACCAAGGGCAAGGTCCTTGCCGATTCCATTTCCTGGGACAATTCTCTCCCTTCAGTCTGTTCCTTCCTCTTGGGAACCACAAAAGACCCTTTTTATACCTTTATTGTATGTTACTACTTGACGTATCCTTTGTTGTTCTATAATAATTTATAAATGTGTCTTATGTCCCCAGGCAAATTAGAACCTCTTTAGTGCTGGGAATGCAATTGTATCCATTTCATTATCTGGCAACGCTCTGTACACAAGCGTTGCTTATTCTAAAGAATGAGAGAGAGAGAGAGCGAGAGCGAGAGAGAATATGAATCTTAAGCACGCTCCACACCCAGCACAGCACAGACACAGGGCTCGATCTCACAATCCTGTGATCACAATCTGAGCCGAAACCAAGAGTTGGGCGCTTAACCGACTGAGCCCCCCAGGCGCCCCAAGAATACTTTTGAGTGCATGAACAGTTTTCATCTCCAAGGATCCACGTTCTCAACTATAGACGGGATCTAGGTGGCTTCAGAAGTCATGCGAGCACCAAAAGGTGCCCAGTTTCTAATCTTTAATCTGCTGCAGCCAACCTTGTGCGATTCCAAACTGCCAAGAATATTGATGAAACTCAGCAGGACAGAGGATTCACTCCGAACTTGACCATTTTGATGAGTTCCCAGACTACTCTTGTTGGACAGTGCTATTTTCAAATGGTTCCTTGATTTGTACTCATCTGGGCATTATTCAGCAATTTAAATAATTAAATAATTATTTAATTTAAATAATTTAATTTAATTTAATTTAATAATTTAAAATTAAAATTAAATTTAAATTTAAAATTAAATAATTAAAAATTTTAATGAAATAATTAAATTAAATAATTTAAATAATTCAGCAATAAAATAATTAAATAATTAAATTATTGCCTCAGGGACTTCCTTTAATCCCTAAGCACCTGAATTCAGAATGGATCCTGCAAGTCCATGAGCTAACCCTTGAGTTTTCCTCTCTTTTCCATCCTTTACATGAAGTCATGAACACCATCATTTTAATAAGGAGATTGTCAATAGTTACTGGCACCCGCTTTTAGCAAGCACTGTGGCAAGGAACGCATAAGAGAAAAACCCTCGGGGGGCGCCTGGGTGGCTCAGTCGGTTAAGCGTCCGACTCCGGCTCAGGTCATGATCTCGCGGTCCGTGAGTTCAGGCCCCGCGTCGGGCTCTGGGCTGACGGCTCAGAGCCTGGAGCCTGTTTCGGATTCTGGGTCTCCCTCTCTCTCTGACCCTCCCCCGTTCATGCTCTGTCTCTCTCTGTCTCAAAAATAAATAAACGTTAAAAAAAAAATTTTTTTTTAAAAAGAGAGAGAAAAACCCTCGGTCCTCAAGTAGCCAAATAAATGATTTACCTGCCACTATGTTTCTGTCCAAAGTCTATGAGAACACTAAAGTATGATGTAAAGTCCCCATAGCACAGTTGACAGATCAGGGACTTCAAACTGGAAAGGTTGGACGGTTCACCCAAAGATGCACAGCTGGGAAGTGACCCAACCAGAACTCAACTCCACTTTTCTGATGCGAAGCGTGATGCCCCTGTCCTAAAATTTTGACGGATGTGTCGAAATATACGTCCCGCCTGAGGCATTTCCAAGGAGAGGGAGAGACTATTTATGACTTGAAGAGCTTTTACCAAATTTTAGGGGCACCTGGCTGGCTCGGTCCGAGGAGCGTGTGACTCTTGGTCTTGGGGTTATGAGTTCGAGCCCCATGTTGGGTGTGCAAATTACTTAAAAATAAAATAAAAATAAAAGACAGAGACTTCAATGCATTTTAAAGAAAAGTATAAGCACAATCCAATTTATAGGGTAGGCTATTCAGTTTGTGAAAATTGCTAAAGAAAATAGCTGCGTTAAAAGTGTAACAGTACATGTAGTAAGGAATGTTAATAGCAAAAGAATATATTTCCAAGAAAAGAACACATGTAATTTTTGACTGACAATTACTGACGGAAATTGATGGTCGTGTGATGCCATCAGGCACGGAGGGATGTGCTTGTGGCTAAGAGTTTGGTTAGGAGTAAACTGCTAGGGGGCGCCCGGGTGCCTCAGTCGGTCAAGCATCTGACTCTTGGTTTCAGCTCAGGTCATGATCTCACGGTTTGTGGATTCGAGGCCCACATTGGGCTCTTCACTGGCAGCACAGAGCCTGCTGAGGATTCCTTTTCCCTCTCTCTCGGCCTCCTCCCCTCTCCCACTCAAAATAAATAAATTACCTTTAAAAAAAAAAAAGGGGGAGGAGGAAACCGCCAGGCATGCGGAGGGTAAAGGGCCGCCTACAACAGGGGACAGTGAGCTCTCTGAGGCCACACAAGGTCACTTCGTGGGGAAGGAAATAGCCAGAGCAAGCGGCAACAGTCTCTTGGCTTTCCTTGAAATAGCTTGTCATTTTCACTTGCCTCCTCCAGGAGGAAATAAGCAAGACCACTCAGCAGAAGTGAGGTTGCATGCCTATAGCTTCCCGTATTCAGTACACACCCGGTGGATATTCATGACAAACGAATGCCACCGTCTATAGCATAGGTGCTGTCAGGATCCAATGACTTAATTGCAGGCGTCTTGCTCTCAACGTCACATACAGAGAAAGGTCCCGAGTGCCTAGAGAAGGTTGCTAGGCTAAAACCAAAAGGCTGCTGTCACCTTGCTAGGGACGGAACGTTTATGTCCCCCTCAATCCGTATTTTGAATCCATAATCCCCAATACGATGTTATTTGGTGGTGGTGTCTTTGGGTGGAGCCCCCATGAATGGGACAAGTGCCTTTCTAAAAAGAGACAGGAGAGATGATCTCTCTCTCTCCACCCTGCGAGGCCACGGTGAGAAGACAGACTTCTGCAAACCAAGAGAAGAGCCCTCACCAGAAATCAAATCTGCTGGCGCCCTGCTCTTAGACTTCCAGCCTTCAGAACTCTGAGAAACAAAAGCTTGCTGTCCAAGCCCCCCAGTCTACGGTCATTTGTTTTTGTAGCCTGAGCTGACTGAGACACAACTCATCACATTCCATTTCTACTGCTAGCAGCTACATGTGCTCATGCACAAGTTAGGCTCAGTTTTCTCAGTATTAAAATGGGTATAAGAATAGGGGCGCCTGGCTGGCTCAGTCAGATGCGTGATTTTGGCTCAGTTCGTGATCCCAGGGTGGTGGGATCGAGCCCCGCATCAGGCTCCACGCTGAGCATGCAGTCTGCTTGGGATTCTCCGTCTCCCTCTCCCTCTGTCCCTCCCTTGCTTGTGCTCTGTCTCTCTCTCTCTCTCTCTGTCTCTCAAATAAACTTTTTAAAAATGAAACATAAAATGAGTGTAACAAAACAGGTGTAAGCTCCTCACCATCAGCCTTGGTGATGATTTTTTTTTTAATTTGACACTAATCAATCAATCAATCAATCAATAAAGGCAACAAAAGCAAAAATACGGGTACCTGGGTGGCTCAGTCGGTTAAGCATCCAACTTCAGCTCAGGTCATGATCTCACAGCTTGTGAGTTCAAGCCCCATGTCGGGCTCTGTGCTGACAGCTCAGAGCCTGGAACCTGCTTTGGATTCTGTGTCTCCCTCTCTCTCTGCCCCTCCCCTCCTCACACTCTGTCTCTCTCTCTCTCTCAAAAATAAATAAACATTAAAAAAAAAAAAAAAGAAAAAGCAAAAATAAACAGTGGGGGGCACCTGGATGACTCAGTCTGTAGAGCATGCAACTCTTGACCTCAGGGTTGTAAGTTCAAGCCCCATATTGGGTGTAGAGATTACTTTTAAAAAATTAAGATTGTGGGGTGCCTGGGTGGCTCAGTCGGTTAAGCGTCCGACTTCGGCTCAGGTCATGATCTCACGGTCCCGGAGTTCGAGCCCCGCATCGGGCTCTGTGCTGACAGCTCGGAGCCTGGAGCCTGTTTCAGATTCTGTGTCTCCCTCTCTCTGACCCTCCCCCGTTCATGCTCTGTCTCTCTCTGTCTCAAAAAGAAATAAAGGTTAAAAAAAAAAATTAAAAATAAATAAATAAATAAAAATAAAAAATTAAGATCGTTAAGTTAATTAACTAAATTAAAAATAAACAGTGGGCTTACATCAAACTAAAAAACTTCTGAACAGCAAAAGAAACTTTCAATAGAATGAAAAGGCAACTTGTGGGATAGGAGAAAATATTTGCAAGTTATCTACCTGATAGGGATTAAAATGCAAAATACATAAGGAACTCAAACAACTTAATAGCAAACCAACAAACAATCCAATTAAAAATGGGCAGAAGATCTGAATAGACATTTCTCCAAAGAAGACGCAAAGATGGCCACCAGGTCCATGAAGAGGTGCTCAGCATCACTCTTCATCAGGAAAACGTAAATCGAAATCACAGTGAGGCATCACCTCACAACTGCTACAATGGTTATTATATTGGTTTTTTTATTTTTAATTTTTTAATGTGTATTTAGTTTTGAGAGAAAGGCAGAGAGAGACAGAGTGTGAGCAGGGGAGGGGCAGAGAGAGAGAGGGAGACACAGAATCCAAAGCAGGCTCCTGGCTCTGAGCTGTCGGCACAGAGCCCGACGCGGGGCTCGAACTCCCAAACTGCGAGATCATGACCTGAGCCGACGTCAGACGACTGAGCCACCCAGGCACCCCTACAATTGTTATTATAAAAAAGACAAGAAACAACATGTGTTGGTGAGGCTGTGGAGAAAGGGAGCCCTTGTACACTGCGTGTGGGAATGCAAACTGGTACAACCACTGGGGAAAACAGTGTGGACATTCCTCAAGATTTAAAAAACGGAACTACCCTACGATCCAGTAATCGCGCTACTTGGTATTTATCAGAAGGAAATGAAAACACTAACTTGAAAAGATATTCGCACCCCCATGTTCGCTGCAGCGTTATTTACAATGGTCAAGACATGGAAACAAACTCAGTGTCCATTTGATGACGAACGGACAAAGAAATTGTGGTATATATGATGGGGTATTATTCAGCCATAAAAAAGAAGGAAAAGCTTGCCATTGGCAACAACATGGATGGACCTTAGCATTATGCTAAATGAAATATACAGAGAAAGACAAATGCCTATACGATCTCACTTATATGTGGAATCTAAACCAAAAGACAAAAACCAAAAACCGAAATCACAGATACAGAAAACAGATCGGTGGTTGCCAGAGGTGGGGGTAGGGGGATGGAGAGGGTTGGGAGGGGTAGGGGTTAGGCAAAACGAGTACAAGTGGTCAAAAGTACAAACCTCCAGGGGCACCTGGGTGGCTCAGTTGGTTAAGCGACCTATTTCTGCGGGGCTGGACCTCATGAACTGTGAAATCACCACCTGAGCCGAAATCAAGAGTCAGCTGCTTAACCTACTGAGCCACCCAGAGGCACCTGAGAGTAAATCTTAAAAGTTCTCATGAGAAAAAAAATTTGTGACTATGTAACTGTGTGTGTTGACAGATATTAACCAGACTTATTGTGGTCATTTCACAATGTGTAGAAATATCGAATTTGCATTATGCATATACCTGATGCTAACATAAGGTTACAGGTCAGTTGCATCTGAGTGTTTTAAACACAGGCCTAACAATAGTACTATCTCACAGAACGGTCTGGAGGGTAAAGGACTGCTCTTAGCACGGTCCCAAGCAGCCAGTGCTTAATTAATGCTGACTACTGTAATAATTATTATTACCTGCTCTCTGTTTCATAGGCGTGATATTTTCTATATTGCAGAGCTGAACGCTGTTTTGCTGTAAACTATATGCTTTTCAACATTATTTGACTCCAACTATAAAGGATTGTCTTTGAACACAGTTCAACCTGGATGCAAAAAAAGGCAATAAAACTTCCCAGAAGTGCCCCTTAATAATGCAGCACTCACCGACAGGCAGACTTTGAACAAGGCAATTTTTGAACTGGTTTTGAGTCACAAAGGAGAAAGATGAGCGTCCTGGCCACGGCGAGTCTAGCCTGGGAACATAGCAAACGGTGGCAGCGAGGTCCCCTCAGGGCCCCTACACGTTCACACTTCTGCCCATTTGGGCCCATAAGATATTCTCATTCCCGTTTTACAAAGGAGGGAAGAGAGCCGCAGAGAGACAAAATGGCTTGCACACAGCAAGGGGTGGCAGAGTGGGGGAAAACACCAGATCCCCAAGCAACCCCCCCCCCCCAGGTCCTTTCCACCCCAGCATGGCCTGCTGGAGGTAGAGATCTGCGGGAAGAGCTGGTCCTGGGAATGGGGCAAGAGGTGTAGGCAGAAAGAAAGAGGTAAGTACAGAGGAGAAAGAAGTAAGATTTTAAAACGGAAAAAAAGCTCCCGAGGGGTCAGCCTGTCCAAACCAGAACGCCCTGAGCGTTCCTGTTTTTAGCCTGCGGGGGCCTTGCCGCCTCACCTGACACCAAAGGATGCCGCGGGATCCATCCTCCCCCCTGGACAAGGATGCGCTGAGAGTCGTTATGAAGGCCGGCTGTTCCCTGTGGTTGGTGGCTCCGCGCTCCCCACGCCCCGGCCCTGTCTCAGCCCGGGGCCTGCTCGACAACGGCCGCAAGTTCCAGGCGGAGCCTGTTGAAGGAGAACCCTGGAAACACCGAGAACCGCTGCTCTGCCCCCGGAAGGGGGCTTTCAGCACCGCAGACCCTCGCACAAAGTCCTTCCCCGGAGGCGCAGACCCTGACACCGCCTGTCCCACAGCGCACGAGCCCAGGCAGGTGTCAGGAGTACCCCGCCCCCACCCCCTGCCTCTCCCCTGTTGCTGTCCTGGGGCCCACATCCTTCAGGATCCCAGCCTGTGAATACCAAGTGCCACCTTCAAAACCCAAGCCTCCCCAAGAGGAGGGCTGATTGGCGTGGAAGAAACACCTGAAAATGTTTCATCCTGCTTGTTTCCTTTTTCAAGTGGGAAAACTGTGGGAAGAAGCCACAGCTCAGCTTTACAGAGGGTTCGTGACGTTCTGGTTGCTTAACGTCCCTTTACAGGTTCATTTTGGGTCTGGAGAATTCCATTTACATCAGATACAGACGTTTATGTGGGGTTGTTTACACCACACGGGGATTTGTTTACTCTGCTTTTCGTTATTCTGACTAGCCCAGCTGGAAGCAACGAAGGGATGAGATTTCTGATGATCACCCAAACAATACTACAACACGAGTATTGGAGGTTATATATGTTATATATACGCGATGCAAAGGAAACACAGACACTGTCCCGATATATCAAACTTCGGATTTTCAGTTTTCTTGGCTTATTCTCTACACTCTTATTTGCTGCTAGTCTGTCTCGTAAGTGCAGTCTTTGTTTTGCTTTCTGTTTTCCCACTGAACTTTATGTGGGAGACTTCCTTTGTACCACCCAGCTTAACAATTTTCAATTTAATTAACTAATTTGAGAAAGAGAGAGAGAGAGAGAGAGCAGGGGAGAGGGGAAGAGGGAGACTCTTACATAAGCTCCGTGCTCAATGCAGAGCCTAACACGGGGCTCGATCCCACAACCCTGGGAACAGAACCTGAGTGGAAATCAATTCTCAGATGCTCAACCGACTGAGCCACCCACGTGCCTGTACAATTCTCAGTTTTAAAGCTGAGTAACTTTCCATCTCACAACTAGATGTATAAAATATATTAATGCGTTTCTTATTGTTGGATGTGATCTAGGGAAATAAGGGTTTTTATGACTTGGGGGGGGGGGATGTGGTAATTTTGAAGGCTGGGCAGGCACTGCTGCCCCAGGGCAGCTCTGCATGGGACAGAGGGACAGAGAAGCAGGTGGAGAAAAGGAGGGAAGATGTGACACACCTGAATGACTTTTGCAGCTGGCCATCCGTATTCCTCGGATTCAGAGCTTTTCTTAAGCTGAGTTCGTGGTCAGGCTAGGGGGTCGGTGAACACTCTGACATTGCATATTGAATGTGTGCACTTTTGTGAGCGTAGATGTATAACTTTCATCAGAGACCCAAAGAGTGTAATAATTTGTAAAAGGTTTTGGGGTGTCTGGGGGGCTCAGTCAGCTAAGCATCTGACTCTTGATCTCCGCTCAGGTCACAATCTCACGGTTTGTGAGATCGAGCCCCGAGTTGGGCTTCTTACTGACAGCACAGAACCTGCTTGGGACTCTCTCTGTCCCTCCCCTGCTGGTGCATGCTGTCTCTCTCTCTCTCTCTCTCTCTCTCTCAAAATCAATATTTTTAAAAATGTTTTCACAGTTTTTTTTAATTTATTTTTTTAAATTTACATCCAAGTTAGTTAGCATACGGTGCAACAATGATTTTAGGAGTAGATTCCTTAATGCCCCCTACCCATTTAGCCCATGTCCCCCTCCCACAACCCCTCCAGCAACCCTCTGTTTGTTCTCTACTGGGACAGATGAACCCCAAAGATGCCTTTAGAGGAGCCTCTGGGGTGGGGTTTGACGCACCGAGGCTGGAGGGTAGGCCCAACAATAATAGAGTGTGGAATACAGAGGGATGGGTTGGTCGGGGCCAGGAGGTTGTAAGATGCATCCCTTAATTGGGACGCCTGGGTGGCTCAGTTGGCTGAGCGCTGGATTTTTGGTTTCTGCTCAGGTCATGATCTCACGGTTCATGGGTTTGAACCCCAAGTTGGGCTATTAGCTGACAGCATGAGCCTGCTTGGGATTTTCTTCTCTCTTTCTCTCTCTCTGCCCCTCCCCGACTTGTGTGCACACACACACTCTCTCTCTAAAAATAAATTAATTAAAAAAAAATTTTTTTAACCCCGTGGGGCACCTGGGTGGCTCAGCTGGTTAAGCATCTGACTTCGGCTCATGGTTCGTGAGTTCAAGCCCCACACTGGGCTCTCTGCTATCAGTTTAGAGCCTGCTTGGGGTTCTCTCTCTCCCTCTCTCTTCGCTCCTCCCCTGCTCACCTGCATGCTCTCTCTCTCTCTCAAAAATAAATAACCATTTAAAAATAATAAAACTAAATAAATAGAAAACCCAGTGAACACGGGCTGTCTCCATGGGTTGACCTGTAGCTCCGTCACCTGAGTGACGCAAGCTCCTGTTTCCCTGGTTCAGTCAATGCTGTGAGGGCCCCAGATGGCCTGCCCACGTTCCCCAACCCCAATGCCACTTCCTTTCCAGCAGCCGGACGTGTGGCACCCCCTCCATGGACCCCCAGTTCTGGCCTCGCACGTTCGGAGCAGGGTGGGGGGGGGGTCCTCCTTTCTGACTGACACGGCTCTCAGGGATTAAGTGATTATTCACCTGCCAGTAAGCAAAAAGAAGTTTCATCACTTGGATCCAGTCTGGCCCTGGAGAGTCGCACACACCACAGTCCACGGGTGAGGCGTTCAGTTGAGCTCCTAGAAGATAAGCTTTCTTGATCATCCCACCATCTTCCACGCACACACCACACAGGGCCCCACACCCAGCACGACCTCCCCAGACGTTTGTACGACCACTGAAATGATAAAGCACCCGATTCCCGTTCAGATTTTTTGGATTTCGTTTGTTTTTTACTTTCTAATGTTTCACTCGTTGCTAAAATCATATCAGAGCACAAGTAAGAGCTTATAACCAGCTTACAGAGTATTGAGGCACAATTTACGTGCCATACAATTCAGTGATTCTTAGTAAACTTATAGAACTGCCCAACCATTGCCATAATCCGGTTCTAGGACGTTTTTATCGCCCTCCCAAAAATGTGTTCTACAAGTCACTTTTTGCAAGGAAGGGAACGTCCTGGCCTTCTATCACTATAACATCACCCTTGCCTTTTTCCCCCCACATTCCTTGGTGATCTCTGCCCAAAGGCGACATTTTGTTATTGTTGTTTCCACAGTCATATTCTCCTCCAGCATTTCAGAAGGGTGGCTGTTTACATCCCATGCACAGAGATTTTTTAACTTCTTTTTTTTTTTTTTTAAGTAAACTCTGGGGCGCCTGGGTGACTCAGTCGGTTGAATGTCTGACTTTGGCTGAGATCATAATCTCACCGTTCAAGAGTTGCAGCCCCGAGTCGGGCTCTGTGCTGACAGTTCAGAGCCTGGAGCCTGCTTCAGGTTCTGTGTCTCCCTCTCTCTCTGCCCCTCTCCTACCCATTCTCTCTCTCTCTCTCTCTCTTTCTCTCTCTCTCAAAAATAAATAAACATTAAGAAAACTCTATGCCCCAAGTGGGGCTCGAACTCAGGACCTGGAGATCAAGAGCACAGAGATTTTTTTTTGTTTTTTCAGATTTTATTTTTAAGTAATCTCTACATTCAACATGGGGCTCGAACTCACAACCCCAAGATCAAGAGTCACATGATCCATTGCCAGAGCCAGCCAGGCAGTCCTAGCACAGAGATTTTTACAGGGAGATGCATATGGGAGACCGGCTTAGACAGAGCTGGCTGCAGATGTTTTTGTCCACAGAAAGATTCCCTCTAAATAACTATTTGCTTTCCTTCCAGGCCAATAGGCAGCTCGTGACCGTGACCCGCAGGGTGGATGGGAACTGGACAGCAGGAGGCTAATGGCAGGCGGTTCTCAGGTGTGGCAGGAGAGCAGGGGTCATGGGCAGGGCTGCGGACAGCCTGCAGAGATGGGCCTGTGGAAGTCAGGACCCAGAGGTCCATTTAAATGGGCATTTAAATGTCATCTGAAAAATAATAAATAAATAAATAAATAAATAAATAAACAAACAAACAAATAAATGTCATCTGAAGACAGCAAGGGCCATGGAAGGGGTTCCAGTATATTCCAAAGAAAAGCACAGGTTAGCGCTTGAAAAGTATTCACCCCTATGATCAAATGGCCCATTTTCCTAAAGAATTGCCATGTTTCCAGGTGGGCCAAAACCCAGCCTTCAGGTAGGCTAATGATGTCATCTACCCTTCCACTTGTTTTGGGACCCCCTTCCCCAGGCTGCCCCCTAGCTCCCACCCCACCCCCACCCCCTCCAGCCCAGGGAACGTGCACTCCTGTTGTATTTGTAGGACTCTGAGCTCAGCACCGGTTAAACTCTCAGTGAAGTTAGAGACATTCGAGTCACAGCCACGTGAAACGCATCCTGTGGGTTTCGTGAAATCCAAGCACCGCTTTAATGGCTATTTACGCAATATTTTCTTTAAGTAAATTGATTTGTTTTACTTAGATGCTTCTTTTTAATTTTTTATCCTTAGGGAGGAATAATCTGTATACAGTAAGATGCACCCATTTTAATCGTACAGGTCAATGAGTTTTGACAAATGTGTACATACACAAAATCACGATCAAGATGTAGAATATTTTCATCACCTCAAAACAGTTCCTTTAGGGCCCTTTCCTGTCCTCACCCCATCCCAGACAACCACAGATCTACTTCTCTTACCATAGATCAGTTTTCCCCTTTCTAGAATTTCATATAAATGTTGTCATTAGGGGCACCTGGGTTAAGCATCCAACTTCGGCTCAGGTCATGATCTTGGGGTTTGTGAGCTCAAGCACCGAATCAGGTGAGCTCAAGCCCTGCTTTGGGCTCCACACTCCCTCTCTCTCACTCTCTCTCTCTGCCCCTCACTCACTCACACTCTCTCTCTCAAAAATAAATAAATACATACATACTGTCATTAGGGGCACCTGGATGGGTCAGTCAGTTAAATGTCTGGCTCTTGACTTTGGCTCAGGTCATGATCTCATGGTCATAAGATCAAACCCCCAGTCAGGCTCTGAGCTGAGCTTGGAGTCTGCTTAAGATTCTCTCTCTCTCTCTCTCTCTCTCTCTCTCTCTCTCCCCCTCTGCCCCTCCCCAACTCTAGTGCTCACTTGTTCTCCCTCTCTCTCTCTCAAAAACAAATAAATAAACTTAAAAAAATGTTGTCATTGGATCTGGCTTCTTTTGTTCACTATTGTTCTTGACATTATTCATGGTGTTGCATCTATTGCTAATTTGTTCCTTGTCTTCCCAAATAATTTTTAGAAAATATACTTATTTTTTCTTTAATTAATTAATTAATTTATTTTATTTTATTTAATTAATTAATTTTATTTAATTAATAATTTTATTTAATTGTTTTATTTATTTATTTAATTTATTTGATTTAATTGAGTGTGAGAGGGAGGGAGGGGCAGGGAGAGAGAAACCCAAATGACAGTGGCTTGAGCCATACTTACTGTCCTCATGTCCTCATGTCACAGGAAGCATGTTGCTGAGCAGTGCCCAGGGCTGGAGCAAGGCCCCAGGTGTCATCAGTGTGCCAGGATTTCTTTCTGCTTGTCTCAGGCCATCTTTAGTGAGGGCCTCTGTCCTCATGCTTTCAGGATGGTTTTTCCAACTCTAGGCAACGAACCCCATTCCGGGCAGTGGGGTTTCTTTCTCTTCTCTTTGTCCTGTTTCTATTATTTCACTCAGCAACGGGGGTATTCGAGAAGGAATTCAGAAAAACTGCATGTGTTCAGGCTACCATGTTAAACAGAGGTTGATAAGAGATGTCGGAGACCAGAGTGGCCTTCCATCCAAATGAATGAAAAAACCTCTCAAGTGTGGGAAAAGGGAGAATAATTTTGGACTGCTCACGCTTCCAGGAAACCCCAGCTAACCTATTTTGGCAATCAGTTATCATCACTGCATGAGAGATTATAAGGATGATGACGAGAGACAGTATCTTCCGTCTACACTCTCCCAAAGTCTCAGCCCTTTCCTTCTCTGAGTCTCGGTTCCCAGGGAACTATACCAATTCTCATTCTGGTTACTTAAAAAACTTCCAGTTACTGGCCAAGCTCGATGCGTATGAAATTGGCAAACATTATTCCTTACAAAGTGATATTTCTTAAGCATTCAAGTTAATTACACTCTTTTTTTTTTTAATGTTCATTTATTCTTGAGACAGAGCGTGAACAGGGGAGGGGCAGAGAGACAGGGAGACACAGAATCGTAAACAGGCTCCAGGCTCTGAGCTGTCAGTACAGAGCCCGACGCGGGGCTCGAACCCACGAACCGTGGGATCTTGAACCGTGAGATCATGACCTGAGCCGAAGTGGGACACTTAACCCACTGAGCCACCCAGGCACCCCAAGTTAATTACATTCTCGAACACACATTTTCTTCTGTCCCTGAAACCTTCAATTCACTTTAACATTTAGCATTCTAAAATATTTAAAACAGGAAAATTAAGCTTTGGCAGGCTTGGGATGAGCACTGGGTGTTGTATGGAAGCCAATTTGACCGTAAATTTCAGATCAACAACAACAACAACAAAAGCTTTGACAGGCAAAGATAAAAATTACTAAGATTTCTTATCCCTTTTTCCTGGTTAATGTGCCATTTCTTGCCAGGGGGGGGGGGGAGGGGGTCATAGCTAATCAGTGAGTGGGACTCCACTAACAAAACCATTGGTAAAATCTATTTTTGGCACTTTATGGCAACTTCTAAATAGTAACAGCAGTCTTAAAGCTGAAAGATACGGTCATATTAAACGTGGCATAAGTATTTGACCTACTGTAACTATTAGGGATCATTAGGAAAGGAAGAAAATTCTGGGAAATACCGAGTGTGAACAATAACTTGTTCTTGGCTACGAAGTTCTCTAGCCAAAGCTCTAGTACCGAGTGGACAGAAAGTGAATCTTCTGTGTGTTTACTGCCATCTGCTGCTGCCTTGAATCAGAAAGGCATTTTGCAGATTATAGACAGGAGGACGATTAAAAAAAAAAAAAAATCAAAGCTCATTTTGCGGACGTTACACGTCTTTTTTTTTTTCTTTATTGCTAACTACTTGGCACAAGTATGTTCATTTTTTTCTGTGAGCCCTGAATGTCCTAAGATATTTGTGAAGGGCAAGAAGCTTCTACCTGGTCATTTGTGTCTATTTCCCATCATGCAACTGCATTCATTTTGAATATCAGTTTGTGTCAAACTGTCTAAAATTCAAGGGCGATAATTGGGAAACATATACATTTTTGTACCAACAAACTGTATGGTTCTTGTAACATTAAACCTTGTTAAAGCCTATTAAAACATGTCGTCCTAAGTTATTTGGAGTAGCTGCTTAAGAGATTTATATAATGAAAGTGAAAGTACTCCTCTCGGCTGGTCCGATGGCAGTGGGGTATCAGAACTTATTAACATTAGTGTCACTAAAGTTGGTATACACCCCCCCACTGCTAAATTTGACTGGCTTTTTAGGTTTGATTTTGTGTCCAATTACAAAGATAGCCTTGCATTCTAACCAATTACAAAGATAACTTTTCAAACGTTTCACTTTGGGGGAAAACATTCTTAAAATGAGTGTACGTATAACAACCAGGAACGACACTATTCTTTTTCTAAGGTTGTTCTTTTTTGTGTAATTTTGAAAAATATTTATTTTATTTTTCAGAGAGAGGGAGGCAGAGCGTGAGCAGGAGAGGGGCAGAGAGAGAGGGAGACACAGAATCCGCAGCAGGCTCCAGGCTCTGAGCTGTCGGCAAAGAGCCCGACGTGGGGCTCGAACCCACGAAGGTTAGATCATGACCTAAGCTGAACCGACTAAGCCACCCAGGCGCCCCTCTAAGTTTAATTATGATGGTATGTAACCTCTCTCTCTCTCTCTCTCCCTTTTATTTTCCTGTGTTTTTGTTTTTTGTTTTTTTGTTTTTTTAACCCGACATGGTCTTTTGCAGGTTTGATTCTTTTGTTTGTACTTAGCCTAAATGCCAGACAATTTCCTCCGGCTCCGGCTCCAGGGCTTAAAGCCCATCTCCTCCGTAGAAGCCCTCCGGGATAGAGCTGAGGGTTGAGCCTCAGATGGCAGCTGAGGAAAAAGGAGGGGTCTACAGGGTGCCTGTTTGCTGGGGAGGGAGGAGCGGTTTCAGGGGACTACGGACAACCTCCCCTGCTTGTCCCCTTTTGAGGATCAAGGCTCTCCTGGCCGTCCTGGTCCCCTATTGTTTGAGCTGCAAATGCTTGTCAATATCTGTCTCTGGGAGCATCTCTCGGCAGCTCAGGCCTCCCCACTCTGTTCAGAGGAGTTTGTGGATGAGAACCAAGGTGCGGGGCAACCTGTTCTACTATATTTGCTTTAGTTTAAAATAATGATGATGATTAAAAACAATAATAAAACCAGCATAATCTTTCCTTCCTAGAAAATAAGACTGGCCACTGGAGCAAGGCAGAGAAAATAACAAGGGTAATGTTTATTCCCCAAAGCTCCTGATTGGGGACAAAAATAATACATATTTCTTTCTCTGTTTCTTTTTTCTGCAGTGGGAAAGAGGGGCAAGGGCCAGTAGCTGAGTGACAGAAATACAAATAGCCTGCATCCCCAGAAATACCACTTTATATGATGTCTAGTCCAAACCTCATCATGATTTCAACTGGTTACAGGAAATGACGAATCAGAGCAAACAAACATCTGGGTAATTGAAGCAACTTTCCCATTGCTCCCCAAACCACTTTGCCTTTTGTATCTGAATAGTGTGTCCTCAGTTGCTTGAATTATGGCCTCCTCTCCTGTGTGTGTGTGTGTGTGTGTGTGTGTGTGTGTGTGTGTGTTGGGATCAGAGTTCCAGAGACAAGCACAGCAAGAACAGTGTACAGACTCACACTGTGTGGCAAAGTGGGCTTGTAGCAGCAGCCCCACGACGTCTCCTCTGCGTGGTCCCTTAAGGACTGATCATTGTTTTGATCCAGATATCAAATGTCTTGCTTTCCAGGGGCCAGCTCTCTGATCACCACCCCCCACCCCGTCTCTGAACCCCCAGCCACACTGCCTTTGGCAAAAAACCCTCCATCACCTCCAGGCAGAGTCCCCTGTGTGGCCCTTATCCTGCTCCCTATGGTCTCATTTTCTCATTCTCCACCCATTTTTCTGGCCGGAGAGTTAGTGTTTCTCAAGTTCTTTCCCCCAAGCATTCCTTGTGCCCGGCACCCAAACTCCCACTTCCCAGGTGCTCGATAAGTGTTTCTGGGGGCCTCTGGGTGGCTCAGTCAGTTACGCATCCAATTCTTGATTTCGGCTCAGGTCGTGATCTCGTGGTTCGTGAGTTTGAGCCCCGTGTCAGGCTCTGTGCTGACAGCTCGGAGCCTGAAGCCTGCTTCGGATTCCGTGTCTCCCTCTCTCTCTCCCCTTCCCCCACTCACACTCTGTCTCTGTCTCTCAAAAATAATAAACATTAAACAAAATAAAATTTAAAAAAAAGAAATAAAATGAAATTCTCATTAAATTAAAAAAGATGTGCCTCTGGAATGGATGAACAATTGAGTGAATAAATATTTCATAAAATTCACTGAGCAAATATGCAAAATTTTCAAAGCCTTGGTTTAATAGCTTATTCATTTTTTAAAAATGTTTATTATTTATTCTTGAGAGAGCATAAGCAGGGGAGGGGCAGAGAGAGAGGGAGGCAGAGAATCCAAAGCAGGCTCCAGGCTCCGTCCGAGCTGTCAGCACAGAGCCCGACGCGGGGCTCAAACCCACAGACCGTGAAATCCCGACCTGAGCCAAAGTTGGACACCTGACCGACTGCGCCACCCAGGCGTCCCCAGAAATAATTCTTTTTCCTTCCTTGCTTCCATCTGTGCAGAACAGAAGTGTGAGCTTCCTACTGCAGCAAGGAGTTAACCAACAACAGAGGTTGTACTGGGAAAGAGACAAAATCGACCACAGGAAGCTGGATTCTTTGGTGACAACCTACCTCTTCGGTGGCACGATCTCCTTGCTGTCGGTGACAGATGCTTCTGAAGAACCTCCGGGTGGGTTTCTGAGCACCACCGCCTCATGTGGCACACTGATCAGCCCCGGGGGCCAGAGGACACCCCCAGCTGCTTAGTCATTGTTGTCACTACTGTTGTAAAATAGATCCCGAAGAACATTTGATTTTTGTTTGTGGAACAGCTACTAGTCCCTGACCCCAGCCCCACAGCCGGGAGCCTCAGAGAAGGTGGCCCACATTCCTGGCATGGTGTGATGGTGCTGGGGTGGGCAAGAAAAACTTTGTCCTCCAAAAATCAGGGTTGTGTGTTTCGATGTGTCTCGTGAATCATTGAGAGACCTACACGGATCTGGCCGTGTTTCAACCACTCGGGCTGAAGCAGCTTCTGTGGAAAGAGTTTAAAGAGATAGAAAGACACAGAACACCTTTTGTTCCTTTCTTTTCTTATTGGATTCAGGCATTCAGATCACAGGCTGACTATGGAGATGATGGAAAAGAGACTTCGGTGACCACACATAACAAAGAATACAGTCTTAACAAAAGCAGTTTGGAAAAGTCACTAAACAAACAGATGACTATCGGCCTTTCCAAGCACCAACATCAATCCCCAGAGAGGGAGAAAAATCTGATTTCCAGAGTTACCACATTTCAATATTCAAACTGTCCAGTTTTCCACCAAACATTATGAAGCATACAAAGAAACAGGATGGCTGAGCCACAGGAAAGACAGAAATTGTCAGAAACCATCCCTGCGGAAGCCCAGATGTTAGACTTATGAGACAAAGTCTTCAAATGAACTGTGTTAAATATGCCCCAAGAACCAAAGGAGCCATGGACAAAGATCTAAAGGAGATCTTGAGTCTGAAGTGTGAAAAAGTAGGGAATCTTAACACAGAGATAGGAATTATTTTTATAAAGAACCAGAGAGAAAGTCCGCAGCTGGAAAGTACAATACCTGAAATGAAAAGTTCAGTCGACAGGGTTAACACCCCAGAAGAATACCCTGGGGCCCGTAAGTCATTGCTTCCCGTTCCAACCATATGCTGCTTATAAGACACTCACCGTAGATCTAGAGACACAGGGGTGCCATAGGACCCAGCAATTCCACTTCTGGGTATTTATCTGAAGAAAATGAAATCATTATCTTCCGAAAAAATATCTGTCCCCCCATGGTCCTTGCGGCATGATTTACAACAGCTAAGATACGAAAGCAACGTCAGTGTCCGCCGATGGATGAATGTTTTTAAGTTTTTTTAAGTTTCTGTACTTATTTTGAGAGAGAGAGAGAGACCCAGTGTGAGTGGGGGAGGGGTAGAGAGAGAGGGAGAGAGAGAGAGGATCCCAAGCAGGTGCCAAGCTGCCAGAGCAGAGCCCAACACGGGGCTCCAACTCAGGAAACCGCAAGATCATGATCTGAGCTGAAACCAAGAGTCGGACGCTTACCCAACAGAGCCACCCGAGCACCCCGCACGACATGTTCTTTATGTATATAGTCTATATACTGTATATTTACAATGGAATATTATGCAACCGTTACGAATGAAACCTTGCCATTTGCAACAACATGAATGAAGCCTGAGGGCATTACACTAAGTGAAATAAGTCAGACAGAAAAAGATAAATATTGTGCGATCTCACTTACATGAGGAGTCTAAAAAACGACAAAACAAAACAAAACAACAGAAAGCCACGAGCACACGGATAGAGAATTGCTTGGAGCAGGGGGTTGGGGGAGGGGGTGGAAAATGTGTGAAGATGGTCAAAAGGTACAAATTTTCGGTTATAAAATGAGTAAGTCAAGAGGATGTAATGTAGAGCATGATGACTATTGTTAATAATACTGTACTGCAGATTGGAAACCAGCGAGAAAACTGGATCTTGAAAGTTCTCATCACAAGAAACAAATTTTCTTTTTTCCTTTTTTTGTTTTAATGTTTATTTATTTTTGAGAGAGAGAGAGAGAGAGAGAGAGAGAGCACAAGCAGGGAAGGAGCAGAGAGAGAGGGAGACACAGAATCCGTTACAGGCTCCAGGCTCTTGAGCTGTCAGCACAGAGCCCGACGCGGGGCTCGAACTCACAAACCGTGAGATCGTGACCTGAGCCAAAGCCGGATGCTCAACCGACTGAGCCACCCAGGCACCCCACAAATTTTTTATAACTACATATAGTGACATGTTTCCTGGACTTACTGTGGTGACCATTTTGAAATACATACAAATATTGAATAATTATGTTGTACACCTGAGACTAATATAATGTTATCTCAATTATACCTAATAATAAGTAAATAAATTGCAGCATACCTATAGCAAGTAAAGAAATGGAATTAGTACTTTTTAAATGTTTTTTCTTTATTCTGAAAGGGAGAGTGGGGGAGGGGCAGAGAGAGGGGGAGACAGAGAATTGCAAGCAGGCTCTGCGTTATCAGCATAGGGCTCGATCTCATGAACTGTGGGATGATGACCTGAGTCGAAACCGAGAGTCGGACACTTAACCAACTGAGCCACCCAGGCGCTCCTGAATTAGTAATTTGAAAGATTCCTAACAAAGAAAATCCAGGATCAGATGACTTTATTGGTGAATTTTACCAGACATTTAAAGAAGAGTTAATATCAATCCTACACAAACTCTTCCAAAAAATAGAGTAAGAGGGGACACTATCTAAGTCATTCACTGAGGCCAGCATTACCCTGGTACCACAGCCAAACAAAGACACCACGAGGAAATAAAACTGCTAACATCAATTATGAATATAGACCCCCAAATCCTCAACAAAATAATGGCTAACTAAATCCAACAGCGCATCAGAAGGATTACATCCATGGCCAAGAGGCATTTGTCTTAGGAATGCAAGGTGGTTCAACCCAAGAAAATGAGTCAATGCAATAAACCACGTTCATAGAACAAAGAGGAAAAATCCACAATGATCATCTCAAGATGCAAAAAAGAAAACCATGGGACAAAATGCAAGACACCCTTTCATGATAAAAACACTCAGCAAACTAGGACTGAAGAGGAACTTCTTTAACCCGATAAAAGGACATTTATGGGGCGCCTGGGTGGCTCAGTCGGTTAAGCATCTGACTTCGGCTCAGGTCATGATCTCGAGGTTCCCGAGATGGAGCCCCGCATCGGGCTCTGTGCTGACAGCTCAGAGCCTGGAACCTGCTTCAGATTCTGTGTCTCCCTCTCTCTCTGCCCCTCCCCTGCTCATGCTCTGTCTCTCTCTCTCCATCAAAAATAAATAAACATTAAAAAAAATTTTTTTAAGACAGTTATGAAAAATCCACAACTAACATCATTGGTGAAAAACCGAAAGCTTTTCTCTTAAGATCAGGAACAAGACAAGGATATCTATATTCACTACAGCTATTTAACACTGTACTAGAAGTCCTAGTTAGAGCAATTAGTCAAGAAAATTTCCCTGTCTTGGCTACTGTGAATAGAAGCATATGTTTTCCCCAAACAAGTCAGAAGGCAGAGGCCTAGGATTCCACTCGGTTCATTACCAACCACAGCCTACTTCAGTGGCCCTAAGTTGTCCCTCTGATTTTTCCATCAAATTATAAGACGGTTCCGTAGTTTATGCTAATTGAGGGGTTAATTCCAAAGTGGAGAACTTTCTTCTTACTGCCCTCCTTCCAAGAGTTTAGAAGATACCTCACTGTTACCCTTATGTACCTCTGACGTCCTTAACTCAAGAACTCAAGGTGAAAGTTGGAAAATATTAGCGTCGATGTCCCCGGCACGGTGAATTTCTGGCTCGATGAGGATACCTGTTTCCAGCCAGGACCCCACAGTGTGCGTTACACTCTGTGCCTCTGGTTGAAACTCTGACTCAATCCCTTCCTTGAGGTATCTTGGTCTCTCAATCGCAAGGGATAAATCGCTTTACAAGGAAGTAGCTAAATGTTGGTCAACTTTTGAGTGGACCTGTTTGTTTGTTTTTTTTAACTAAAAATTTTTTTTTAATGTTTATGCATTTCTGAGAGAGAGAGAGAAAGCAGGTGGAGGGGCCGAGAGAGGGAGACAGAGACTCTGAAGTGAGCTTCCTACTGACAGCAGAGCCCGACGCGGGGCTCGAACTCACGAACCGTGAGATCATGACCTGAGCCAAGGTCAGGTGGTTAATGGACTGAGCCACCCAGGTGCCCCTGTTTGTGTTTAATAAAAAGCTGAGCTTTTTACTTTAGACTTACAGAATTATTGAGAAGATAATACAGAGAGTTTCCAGATACCCTGCGCCCAGGTTTCTCTATCATTAGCAGCTTGCCGTAGTAAGGTACCTTGGTCACAATTAGTAAGCCAATGTTGATACTTTATTTTGGGGGGCACTTTATTATTAAGTAGGGCGATACTGGATTCACATTTCCTGCTTTCCCCTAACGTCCATTTGCTGTCCCGGGATCTCCCCCAGGATACCACGTTACATTTAGTAGTCAGGTCTAGACTTCTCTTGGCTGTAACAGTTTCTCCGGGTTTTCATGTGTTTGATGACTTTGACAGTTGTGAGGATTGCTGTTCAGGTAGTTTGTAGAATGTCCCTTAGTTGGGATTCCTCTGATGTTTCCCTTCATGATTAGATCCGGGTTATGGGTTTTAGGGAGGAAGACCTCAGACATGAAGTACCGTTGTCATCACTTTGTACCAAGGTTACCTACTATCACTATGACTTATCACTGCTGATACAACCTTGATCACTTGGTTGAGGGGTTGCAAGGTTTCTCCACTGGAAAATTACTCTTTTCTTCTCTCCCTTGCCATATTATCCTCCGTGGTGGAAAGTTGACTGAGCCAGTGTTTTAATGTCATCAACATTTCATCTTTACATTCTCCTGGTGGCCTGACTTCCCTTGATCATAACAACACCCATGTCTGTGTGTGCACGTGCACACACACATACACACACAGACACACACACACACACACTTTGTACGTTAGCTGCCACAGACACCTTTTCCAGATGGCTCTTTCCCTTCCTTGTGCATAGCTCGTTTTTGAGTCTTGCCAGTGAGTCTGAACTGTACTTTGTAGGGTTTTGTTTTGTTTTTATTTTTTTTTTAATTTAAACCTAAGTTAGTTAACATACGGTGTAACAATGAGTTCAGGAATAGAATTCAGTGATTCATCACTTACATATAACACCCAGTCCTCATCCCCAAAAGTGCCCTCCTTTATGCCCATCACCCAACACTCCTCTGGCAACTCTCAGTTGGTTGTCTGTACTTAAGAGTCTCTTATGGTTTGTCTCCCTCTCTTTTTATCTTATTTTTCCTTCCCTTCCCTTACATTAATCTGTTTTGTGTCTCAAATTCCACATAGGAGTGAAATCGTGTCTTTGTCTTTCCCTGACTTATTTTGCTTAGCAGAACACATTCTAGTCCCATCCGTGTTGTTGCAAATGGCGAGATTTCATTCTTTTTGATCATTAATATTCCATTGTATATATATACCACATCTTCTCTATCCATTCATCAATCACTGGACATTTCGGCTCTTTCCGTACTTCGGTGATTGTTGATAGCGCTGCTATAAACATTGGGGTTCATGTGCCCTTTTGAATCAGCATTTTTATATCCTTTGCATAAATGCCTAGTAGTGCAATTGCTGGGTCATAGGGTAGTTCTATCTTTAGTTCTTTGAGGAACCTCCATCCTGTTTTCCAGAGCGGCTGCACCAGTTTGCATTCCCACCAGCAGTGCAGAAGGGTTCCTCTTTCTCCGCATCCTCGCCAACATCTGTTGTTGCCTGAGTTGATTTTAGCTATTCTGACAGGTGTGAGGTGGTATTCCATTGTGGTTTTGATTTGAATTTTCCTGATAATGAGTGATATTGAGCATTTTTTCATGTGTCTGTTAGCCATCTGGATGTTTTCTTTGGAAAAGTGTCTGTTCATGTCATTGCCTTTTTCTTCACTGGATTATTTGACTTTTGGGTATCGAGCTTGATAAGTTCTTCATAGATTTTGGATACTAACCTTTTTCTGATATGTCATTTGCAAATAACTTTCCTCATTGCGTCAGTTTCCTTTTAGTTTTGCTGATTGCTTCCTTTGCTGTGCAGAAGATTTTCATCTTGAGGTCCCAATAGTTCATTTTCGCTTTTCTTTCCCTTGCCTCTGGAGACATGTCAGGTAAGAGGTTGCTGCGACCAAGGTCAAAGACGTCGTTGCCTGTTTTCTCCCCTAGGATTTTGATGGCTTCCTGTCTTACGTTTAGGTCTTTTAATCCATTTTAAGTTTATGTGTGTGTCTGGTGTGAGAAAGTGGTCCAGGTTCATTCTTCTGCATGTCGCTGTCCAGTTTTCCCAGCACCACTTGCTGAAGAGACTGTCTTTTTTCCATTGGATACTCCTTCCTGCTTTGTCAAAGATTAGTTGGCCATACATTTGTGGGTCCATTTCTGGGTTCTCTGTTCTGTTCCATTGATCTATGTGTTTGTTTTTGTGCCGGTACCATACTCTCTTGATGATTACAGCTTTGTAATACAGCTCAAGGTCCAGAATTGTGATACCTCCAGCTTTGGTTTTCTTTTTCAAGATTGCTCTATTTGGGGTCTTTTCTGGTTCCATACAAATTTTAGGGTTGTTTGCTCAAGCTCTGCGAAGAATGCTGGTGTTATTTTGATAGGGATTGCATTGATTATGTAGATTGCTTTGGGTAGTATTGGCATTTTAACAATATTTGTTCTTCCTATCCATGAGCATGGAATGTTTTTCCATTTTCTGGTGCCTTGTCCAATTTCCTTCACAAGCTTTCTATAGTTTTCAGTGTATAGATTTTTCACCTCTTTGGTTAGGTTTATTCCTAGGTATTTAATGGCTTTTGGTGCAGTTATAAAGACCAATTCCTTGATTTCTCTTTCTGCTGCTTCATTATTGCTGTATAGAAATGCAACCGATTTCTGTACATTGAGTTTATATCCTGTGACTTTGCTGAATTCGTGTATCAGTTCTAGCAGTTTTTTGGTGGAGTCTTTTGGGTTTTCCACATAGTATCGTGTCATCTGCAAAAAGCAGAAGTTTGAGTTCCTCCTTGCCAATTTGGATGCCTTTTGTTTCTTTGTGTTGTCTGATTGCTGAGGCTAGGACTTCCAACACTATGTTGAATAACAGTGGCGAGAGTGGACATCCCTGTCGTGTTCCTGACTTTAGGAGGAAAGCTTTCAGTTTTTCCCCATTGAGGATGATATTAGCAGTGGGTCTTTCATATGTGGTCTTTATGATATTGAGGTATGATCCTTCTATCCTTACTTTCTTGAGGGTTTTCATCAAGAAAGGATGCTGTATTTTGTCAATGTTTTTTCTGCATCTGTTGAGAGGATCATATGGGTCTTATCCTTTCTACTATTAATGTGATATTTCATGTTGATTGATTTGCAGATATTGAACCAACCCTGCATCCCAGGTATAAATCCCACTTGAACATGGTGAATAATTCTTTCAGTGTATTGTTGGATCCTGTTGGCTAGTATCTTATTGAGAATTTTTGCATCCATGTTCATCAGGGAAATTGGTCTGTAATTCTCCTTTTTAGTGGGATCTTTGTCTGGTTTTGGAATCAAGGTAATGCTAGGCTCATAGAATGAGTTTGAAAATTTTCCTTCCATTTCTATTTTTTGGAACAGCCTCAAGAGAATAGGTGTTAACTCTTCCTTAAATGTTTGGTAGAATTCCCCTGGAAAGCCATCAGGCCCTGGACTCTTGTTTGTTGGGAGATTTTTGATTACTGGTTCAATTTCTTTACTGGTATGGCTCTGTTCAAACTTTCTATTTCTTCCTGTTTCAGTCTTGGTAGTTTATATGTTTCTAGGAATTTGCCCATTTATTCCAGATGGCCTCATTTGTTGGCATAGAATTGTTCCTAATATTCTCTTATTATTGTTCGCATTTCTGCAGTGTTGGTTGTGATCTCTCCTCTTTCACTCTTGATTTGATTTATTTGGGTCCTTTCCTTCTTCCTTCTGATCAATCTAGCTAGGGGGTTATCAATTTTGTTCATTCTTTCAAAGAACCAGCTCCTGGTTTCATTGATCTATCCTACTGGGTTTCTCTTTTTTATTTCAATATCATTGACTTCGGCTCTGATCTTTATTACTTCCCTTCTTCTGCTGGTTTTGGGCTGAACTGTACTTTGAATATTCTCACGAAGCAAGAGCTTGGCAAGCGGGTGTCGTTAGAGCAAGGAGACAGTTTCTGTGACCTGCAGTGATGAGGCTGTTGGTTGTGGAGAAGCCTTGTTTGTTTGTTTAATGCTGTCAGCTGTGACACGTGTGACAGCTAATCACCACATCACTCATCTGCCATGTAATTAGCATCTCCGTTAAAACATCAGCGCCCGCTAGCAAGTATCATTAAGTTTAAATTGGATCCCTGGGCAATGTTCTAATTACAATATTGGAATTTTTAGAATGAACTCATAGCAAGATTAATTTCCTACTGTAATTAGTGATTTTCTCCAATTGGACAGAAATATGCACCGTGCATTTTTTTACAGTGGATTTTTAAAAATTTTTTTAATGTTTATTTATTTTTGAGAGACAGATAGACAGACAGACAGAGTGCAAGTACGGGAGGGGCAGAGAGGGAGACACAGAATTGGAAGCAGCCTCCAGGCTCTGAGGGGTCAGCACAGAACCGGATGTGGGGCTTGAACTCAAGAACTGTGAGATCATGACCTGAGCTGAAGTCGGATGGTTAACCGACTGAGCCACCCAGGCGCCCCTACAATGTATTTTTTGAAGTAAATGTTGATTTCATCCTTGTAACACTAAGGTGGGCTTATGTGTCTGATTCATTCAAGTAATTACATTTCACTTCTTATTAAAATACATTATGTATATAATATATATTATATATGTAACCTATACTATGTCCTATGTAAATATTATATGTTTATATATGTAGAAGTATGTTTGAATGTTTATATATGTATAGATAGATATACTATAGAGAATATGGAATGTAATAGTCTGTGTCACATCATATATATTCTATATTCTATTGTATGTTATATTGTATACAATCTATTGTTATATTCTATATTCTGTATTCTGTTGTTATTGTTGTTGTTTTTAGTGAGCTCTTTGCCCAACGTGGGGCTCAAACTCGTGACCCCATGATCAAGAGTCACATGCTCTACTGACTGAGCCAGCCAGGCACCCTCTATATTCTTATGAGAATATATATGCATGTTTATAAAATATCGTGGTTGAAAATGGGGAATGTCGTGAAAGTAGGGAATGGCAAGATACCATTTCAGAGCGAGGTTAATTACACCATGCAAAGTAACAAAGGCACATAGAGGACAAAAGCAGTTGGGATACAGGGACGTTGTGTTTTAACTAAATAGAAAATAGGGGCGCCTGGGTGGTTCAGTCAGTTAAACGACCGACCCTTGACTTTGGCTCGGAGCACGATCTCACAGCTTGTAAGGTCGAGCCCCACATCCGGCTTCGCGCTGACAGCATGGAGCCTGCTTGGGATTCTCTGTCTCCCTCCCCCTCTCTCTTCCTCTCTCTCAAAAATAAACAAACATTAAAAAGAAAAAGAAAGAAAATATCCTCCTCGGTATTGACCCTATGATTTTTCCGGCTCCTGCCGAGCAGCCACAGGACACACTAGCCCTGGCAAACAGGGACGGCCAAGTGACAATGTGAACTTTCAGCCCCTACCCCAAGGCACCTTGCCCACTGCCACTGTGTTTCCCCAGGCTGCACACTGCACAACTCCAGAGAGCACCATTCATTCAGGGGCTGTAGCATGGCCATCCTGAGAGGCTCCTGGAGTTCTACCACGTGACTCTGGGTCTCCCATAAATTATGTATGTGGCAGAGAGGTTTCCTGAACACTTGCCCTACTTTTCTCTTTCTTTTTTTAAAATCCATAGTGCTCCTCGGATGCTAGTCTTTAATGATTCACTCATCTTGTATCTAATCCATTTGGATCTACCCTCAACACCTGGGAAGGGCAGTCTGGCCCTTTTTCATGTTTCGATTCTTTCGCACCATGTCTTTGTTTTCAGTCGCTCGACAGATAGGTATCAGTATTTCAGTCTGTGCCTCCCGGCGGGCTTTCCTTCTCTTATTTTGAAGAGCAGGCATGGAGAATCTTTTATTTCTTGCAATCCCACGCCCCACAGTGGTAAAAAGCGTATCAAAACCGGCTGAAATAGAGAACCACTTAAACTCGTATTGGAAACTTGTATGTAGATGTTCATGGCAGACTTAGTCATAATATTCCAACTCACATATCCATCAGCTGCTGGGTGCACAAACAAAATGGGGTATATCCATACAGAAAAACCTTATCCTGCCATAAAAAGAATGGATTACTGCTACACCATGGCAGAACCTTGAACACATCATGCTAAGTGTAAGAAGGCAGACACAAAAGGCCACATGTTGTATGATTCCATGCGTACAAATGTTCAGAACAGGCAAGTCTATAGGGACGGGAGGTCAGTGGTTGCCAGTGGTTGCCTCCTACCCCCAGGTAGGAGGTTGGGAGTGACTGTCAGTGGATATGGGGTTTCTTTTCGGGGTAAAGAAAATGTTCTAAAATTAGATAGGAGTGATGCTTGTGAGTATACTAAAAACCACCGAAGTATACACTTTAAAAGGATGGGTTTTACGGTGTATATGTCAACAAAGCTATAAAAAGTTTTTTTAAATCGTATCAGAATCACAGAACTTTAGAGATGCATTTTAGCGGTCTTCAGACACATTCCTCCTTTTACATAGGAGGAAAAGAAGGCTCAAAGCAGTTGCTTGCTTGTCCGCAGTCACAACAGTCTGTTAATGGCACCACTATGATTCAATTGTGAGGGGGAAGGTGTTTTTGTGGGGGTACACATCCCATGTATGGAGTTGTTGATGTACCCGGGGGATGGTTCTTATACCTGGCTCCTTTCTGATCTTGTCTCCAGTGAGGAGCCCATCTCCCTGGTTAGGGATGAATGTAATGCCTTCAGCTCACGCATTTTATAAAGAATAAACAATGGGGCGCCTGGGTGGCTCAGTCGGTTCAGCCTCCGACTTCGGCTCAGGTCATGATCAAGCGGTTCGTGAGTTCGAGCCCCGCGTCGGGCTCTGTGCTGACAGCTCAGAGCCTGCAGCCTGTTTCAGATTCTGTGTCTCCCTCTCTCTGACCCTCCTCTGCTCACGCTCTGACTCTCTCTGTCTTTCAATAATAAATAAACGTTAAAAAAATTATAAACAATCAGAAGCACAAAACTGCATTGAATTAATCAATACAATGAACATTATAAGGATACTTTCAGGGGCACCTGAGTGACTGGCTCAGTCAGTTAAGCGTCCAATTTCATCTCAGGTCGTGATCTCATGGTTCATGAGTTCAAGCCCCATGGCTCAGAGCCTTCTTGGGACTCTTTCTCTCCCTCCCTCTGCCTCTCCCCTGCTCACTCTCTCTCTTTCTCTCAAAATAAATAAACGTTAAAAAAAATTTTTTTTTAATGAAGAATACTTTTAGCCCATTCCTAGGCCAGTGAGGACAAAATTACAGAAAAAGGAGAGACTGAAGAAGAGAAATGAGGACACAAGAAAGAACCCCAGAGACAAGGGCCGAGACCCGGGTCTCCTCCTCTCTACGCCACCCTCCCCTTCTGCTGGCACTGAAGGAACAACAGCTCAGAATCCCCTACGCAGACCCTCCAGTCTCCCCACCACCCCGGGAGGCCTGGCCCGAGACCACCTTGACCAAACGCCACTCCCAGGCCCCAGCGCCAGGACCTATACCTTTGGTGATATCTCTCCTGCTGCTGGGAACAGACACTGCTCAGCTGGAACACCAGGGAAGTCACCGGGCCATTAACACTGGAGAGTGAGATTTATTGAGGGGATTCTCTTCCGGACAAAATGGCACTGACTTTGTTAACCTTGGAGGAGACATTCCCCAAGGCCTCCCCAGTCCTAAAATTCCTTTCATCCAGTACCTTAAGACTAGGAAGAAGGAGTAGATCAACACCTCAGGGCAGAGCAGTTGCTATGGGGTCAGATAAAACTTGGAGGCTCCCTCAGGGCTGCTGGAGCCACGCGGGAAGACAGAACAGCCTCGTTCATGCGCCACCGTTGGTCCCGCTCAGGAATGCAAACCACTGTCTCCTCAGAATTGCAACTTATGGGCAATCGGATGGCTCATTGCTTAAGCTGCTGACTCTCGGTCTCAGCTCTGGCCCTGATCTCGTGGTTTGTGAGTTCAAGCCCCCTGTGGGGCTTTGTGCTGGCAGCATGGGGTCTACTTGGGATTCTCTCCCTCTCTCTCTCTGTCCCTCCCTACTTACTCTCTCTCTCCAAAAAATAAATAAACTTTAAAAATTAATAAAAAGGATTGCAATTTACTATGACAAAGTTATTAGGCAACCATTGTGGAGCCTTTTGAGTGAGTGGATTTTATTTTTTTTATTGTTTTTTAATTTTTTTTAAAGTTTGTTTATTTTTGAGACAGAGAGAGACAGAGCATGAATGGGGGAGGGGCAGAGAGAGAGGGAGACACAGAATCGGAAGCAGGCTCCAGGCTCTGAGCCATCAGCCCAGAGCCCGACGCAGGGCTCGAACTCACGGGCCACGAGATCGTGACCTGAGCCGAAGTCGGACGCTTAACCGACTGAGCCACCCAGGCGCCCCTCAAGTGAGTGGATTTTAATAAAACTCCGCTCTGCAGACCCTCCTGGGACCTGGGATCGCTTCCACCTGTCACCTGCAGCCACTATCCTGATTTGCCATTTGACGGACCTGGTCTCACAGAGAATGTGGCCTTAACCCTGTGGACTTGGGCTTGCACTTTGTCAGTGTTGACTGCGCTGATTTATGAAACAGAGTTTTTAAAAAGACTAAGACCTCATTTTTCTACAGTGGAGAGTTGGCAGTTCTCTATTGCAAACACATCAGCAACCAGACTGGATAAATTCTCCTAAATGTTATCCCCTCAAGGGCATGAAATTTGGGTCAAATAATCAAGGAGTCTGTATTGCGCACCTGTCGGGGGTCAAGTGTGGATTCGATTACTTATACTGGCTTCAAATACGCAATAAGCGAAAGGCTGGTGGAAGCCTGGGGGAGCCGAAGGGAGCACGTTGCCTTCGGGATTTCAATGAGGTTAGAAGCAGCTGGTTCTCACCCCCCACCCGGGACAGGATCCCTCACCCTGCCTTAGGGATGGCCTTGTTGAGACCACCCCATTACGGAAATTCCAACTCCCTCTGCAGGAATCGGTTCAGGATCTCAGCCCATCGGTGCATGCATGGCCTTGACCTGGGTCTGGTATTGATTGTGAGCCGGGCACATGATCCCATCCCAGCGACAGAAAAGACATTTTTCCGTAGCAGATCTGGACCTGAGCCGAAGTCGGACGCTTGACGGACTGAGCCACCCAGGCGCCCCTTGTTGTATTTTTTGAAATCGTGTAAAATATGTATTACTTAAAATTGACCGTCTTAACCATTTTTAAGCGTACAGCTGGGTCGCCTCAAGTATTCTCATCCTGTCGTGCTAGCCACCTTTGGAACTCTTCATCTGGCGAAACTGTAGCTCTGCTCCCATTATACAGCGCCTTCCCGATTCCCTCTCTCAGCCCTTTGCAGTCAACATTCTACTGTCCTTCTATCTGTCTGACCAGTCTAGGTGCCTCACATCAGTGGGATCATACAGTATTTGCCCTTTTGTGACTGGCTCATTTCACTCAGCATAATGTCCTCGGAGTTCAACCACGTTGTAACAGGCGTCAGAACGCCCTTCCTTCTTAAGGCTGAAGAAGATTCCATTGTATAGAGATGTGCCCCATTTTGTTGACCCGTGCATCTGCTGATGGACACATGGGCGTTTCCACCCTGGCTGCTGGGATTAATATCTATGTTCAGAGCAGCGTTATTCACAACAGCCAAAAGTGGAAATCCCTGAGCACCATCAACGGATGAATGGATAAACAAGATGTGGTCTATGGGAACAACGGAGTAGTATTCAGCTTCAAAAAGAAGAGGCGCCTGGGTGTCTCAGTCGACTGGTTGAGCGACTGACTCTCGGTTTCAGCTCAGGTCATGATCTCGAGGTTCGTGAGTTCGAGCCCCGTGCTGACAGTGCAGAGCCTGCTTGGGATTCTCTCTCTCCCTCTCTCTCTGCCCCTCCCCTGTGTGCGCTCTCTCTCTCTCTCTCTCTCTCTCAAAGTAAATACATAAACTTAAAGAAAAATAAATATTAGGAAGAGAAGGGAAATTCTGACAAATGCAAGAACATGGATGGACCTGGAGGATGTTAAGTTAAGCCAGGCACAAAAAGGACAGAGAGCGAAGGATTCCACTTACGTGAGACCCTTACAAATAGTCAGATTCACAGAGACAGAGAGGAGAGAGTTGCTAGGGGCGGGTAAGTGGGGAGTTGTTCAACGGATACAGAGTTCCAGTTTTACCGGATGAAAAAAGTTCTGGAGATAAATGGTGGTGATGGTCACACAACACTGTGCATGTATTTAATGCTACTGAGCTGCACAAAGACGGTTAAATGGTGAATGTTATGTCGCGTATATTTTCCTGCAATAGAAAACAAGGTGAAGGTGGGGAGCAAATGGCGAGGTTGCGCGTGCCTGTGGGAACTGCCCCAAAAGACAAAGATCCACTCGTGCAACAGGTTACAATTGCTGGGCCCATGGGACCAGCAGCAATTAGAAAGACAAGGGACAGGGGCGCCTGGGTGGCTCAGTCGGTTGAGCGTCCGACTTTGGCCCAGGTCATGATCTCGTGGTCCTTGGGTTCGAGCCCCACATCGGGCTCTGTGCTAACAGCTTGGAGCCCGGAGCCTGTTTTGGATTCTGTGTCTCCCTCTCTCTCTGACCCTCCCCTGTTCATGCTCTGTCTCTCTCTGTCTCAAAAATAAATAAACATTAAAAATGAAGAAAGAAAGAAAGAAAGAAAGAAAGAAAGACAGACAAGGGACCTGGGTGGAGTAGACTATTCCTTGCAAGCCACACTATTCCTACCATAGGCTTGGCTTGGAGTTGTAACAGTGTGAGTTGTAAAACACCTGTGCCTATCAGAGAAAAGTTAAAACACTCCTTTGAAACAATATATTCATTTCAACACCCATTGAGAAGGTTACCTGTTTTCTAAGGAGAATAAAATATCCCACATTAGAATACCAATGTAAGTACCACTGTGGAAGTGTCGGCTTAGCCCTGGTCTCCAGACACAGATTAGTTATTTATGCATATTTCCCTCGTCTCACTAGAGGGGCAGGCCCTGTTGGAATGTGTGTGCGCATGTACAGTTGTTCAGGGTGTACCCTGAGCAAGGGTACCACATATACATGGATACCACTCCCACTGCATATATCTTCACTGTTTTGCAATATATTAATTTTTTTTAAGAGAGAGAGTGATCAGGGAAGAGGGGCAGAGAGAGAGAGGGAGACAGAGAAAGAGAGAATCTCAAGCAGGCTCAGTGCTCAGCACAGAGCCCGATGCAGGGCTCTGAGATCATGACCCAAGTCAAAATCAAGTGTCAGATGCTTAACCGACCGAGCAACCCAGGCACCCCAAAATATTAAAATTTTTATTATAATTGCATTGACTCCAATGATGGAAAGATGGAAGGAGTCTTGTTCTAACAGGATTGATATCGATCATTCCACTTGGAATTCCACAGGAAAAAGCTTGACGAGAGAAAACTCTTGTTGATGTCTCCCTGAAGTAGTCTACGCTTCCAAAAAAGGAGCTCTTTTTCTGCCCTGATTGGCGATTGCTTTCAAATTAAACAAATCCTCTCTTGGCCCTAGCTAGTACGTGCCTGATTTGACACTTTGCATTGTGGTTCTTCTCTTCAGCTCTTTCTTGCCCGTGTCAGACCTGTATTGCTGAATTCCCAAATGATACCTACGAGTGCTTCCATTGTGTGATAACATGTATATATTTACCTCCATTATCCAAAGTCAAATATCATCTAGGCAGAAATTAGAAATTACTTCGTACTGGTTTACTATTTTATATTATAAACATTGTTTATTTGTTGTTGAGGGATTTCATCAGTACAAAAACTCAGTGCTCAAACGTAACGCAAGTAGGCATAAAAACTGCCATTTCCTTTTTACAAAAGTAGGGCCTGTATATAAGACTCCTGTGTAGCAAATTATTGTATCCTGGTGATTTTCAGCTTTTATAGTGATTTCAAATTGATATTTCTATTAGTTTGTCTTTACTATTTTGACATTTTTTTAATGTTGATTTATTTTAGAGAGAGAGAGACAGAGCGTGAGTTGGGGAGGGGCATGGAGAGAGGGGGACACAGAATCCGAAGCAGGCTCCAGGCTCTGTCTGAGATGTCAGCACAGAGCCCGATGCAAGGCTCGAACTCACAAACTGTGAGATCATGACCTGGGCCGAAGTCGGACGTTTAACTGACTGTGCCACCCAGGTGCCCCAATATTTTGACATTTATACATGGTTTATACATTACATGGAATGATTTTTTAAATTAATTTCTTAATTTATTTATTTATTTTGAGAGAGAGAGAGAGTGCAAGTGGGGGAGGGGCAGAGAGCAAGGCTGAGAGAGAATCCCAAGCAGGCTCCGTGCCATCGGCACAGAGGCCAAGTTGGGGTTCAGTCCCAAGAACTCCGAGAACATGACCTGAGCTGAAATCAGGAGTCCAACATCCAATGGACCCAGCCACCCAGGTGCTCCCACATGGAATGATTTTATATTTTTGCTGGTGTTATTATTGGCATATACATGACATTGATTAAAATCCACCTTTTACCACTTATAACGCTAGCCTTGCTTATGGCAAATCCACCTTCACTCCTGGAAAAGGTGAGGAGGGCACATAAAACATAGGTTATTGACGATGAATGTGGAAAGAAATGGCCAACCTTCTCCCCCACCCCCCACACACGTAAACTCTGGCCGATTCAGGAGCCATCTCCATGCAGCCAGCCCAGAGGAGGGAAATAAGTCCCCCAACGTGAGGAACAAGGATGGGCGTCTCTCTGGGAGATTTGGAGGAAAGTCAGGGGAGCAGCAGCCTGGGAAGAGGTAGAGATGTGAAGAGCTTTGTGGCTTTAGGGAAATGCTGGGGCCTGACAGCAGAGAGGGAACAAGATAAAGTGTCCCACGAGCAGCCACCTACAGACGGGAGTCAGCCTGTCAGGGCCCGGGAGGCTGTGAACAGAATCCTTTAGACCCAATGCCCAGATTGAAAAGCAACAGAGGCAGCAGCTTGTCCTTGGGCCTGAGGATCTAAGGAGAGCACGCACCGGGAGGGGGATGCGCCGGGGTGGGGGGCACACTGCAGACAGGCACGGGCAGCCAGACACTGTCCAAGGGGACCGAGAAACTAGAAGGTGGCCTGCTTTTATTTATTTATTTATTTATTTATTTATTTATTTAGAGAGGGGTGGGGAGAGACAGAGATAGAGGGAGAGAGAGAATCCCAAGCAGGCTCACAGCTGTCAGCACAGAGCCAGATGTGGGGCTCGATTCCATGAACCCCGAGATCCTGACCTGGGTGGAAATCAAGAGTTGGATGCTTAACCGACTGAGTCACCCAGGTGCCCCCGGCCTGCTTTTTATTATCACCACATGCTGGTAATTTTAAACAAGGCCAGAGACAAAGTGCTCCTTGCCCCAAATCTATTGCTAATCCAAGTTCTAAAACATTGCTGCAGTTACTTTTGAATTTAGTATCTATAAGATTGGAATTAGCACATGTTTAAATGTTTTTATTTATTTTTGAGAGAAAGAGAGAGACTGAGCACAAGCAGGGGAGGGGCAGAGAGAGAGGGGGAGGCAGAATTTGAAGCAGGCTCCAGACTCTGAGCTGTCAGTACAGAGCCCCACGCAGAGTTCGAACTCACAAACTGGGAGATCATGACCTCAGCTGAAATCAGAAGCTTAGTTGATTGAGCCACCCAGGCACCCCTGGAATGAGAACATTTTTAAATGTTTCCTTTAATACACATCATATTCCAGGGCACCTGGGTGGCTCATTCGGTTAAGCATCTGACTTCGGCTCAGGTCATGATCTCACAGTTTGTAAGTTCGAACCCCACTTTGGGTGAGCTTGAGCCCTCTTCGGGTGAGCAGGAGCCCTGCTTCGAGTAAAAACACAAACACAAGCCCTGCTTTGGGTGAGCCCCACTTCTCTTTCTCTCTCTGCCACTCGCTCACCTGTGCCCTGTCAATCTCTAAAAACAAAACAAAAACAAAAAACCACACTATGTTCTACATGGGAGTTAATTTGGAGACGTCTCAGGCATAGAGGCAACCAACACACGTGGACTCAGCTCAAGCATTTGTTTGAGGAAGGAGTTCCTCTGGTTCCCCACATTATTTAAGGTAAATCACTAGCTCACAGCTATGAACCACTTCATTCAACTGCAGGATTCACATTCTTCTCAAGCTCACATGGGACATTCACCAAGATAGACCACATTCTGGGTCATAAAATACACCCTAACAAATTTAAAAGACTAGAAATCATAAACTGTTTGCTCCAGACCACAATAGAATTAAACTACAAACCAGAAACAGAAAGATAGCTGGGAAATCCTAAAATGCTTAGTAATTAGCACACTTATAAGTAACCCATGAGTCAAAGAAGAAAGCTCAAGAAAAATTTTTAAATATTTGAACTAAATGAGGATGAAAATACAATTTGTCAAAATTTTTGAGATGCAGTGAAAGTAGAGAGATATTTATAGCATTGAATGAATGTATATTGCAAAGAAGAAAGATATAAAATCAATTATCTAAGCTTCCACCTTAAGAAACTAAAAAAAAAAAAAAAAGAGCAAATTAAATCCAAAGTCAGCAGAAGAAAAGAAATAATAAAAATTAAAGCAGAAATCAATGAAATTGTACACAATAAATCAATAGAGAAAAAACAAAAACAAAAACAAAACCTGGTTCTTTGAAAAGATCATTAAAATCACTAAACTTTAGCCAGGCTAAGAAAAAAGAATATCTAAGTTACTAATATCAGAAATAAAATAGGGACACAACTACAGATCCTATAGACATTCAAAGGATGAGAAGCAAATATTGTGAACAACTCTATTCCCACAAATTTGATAACCTAGATGAAACAGACCAATTCCTTCAAAGCCACATACATCTGCTAAAACTCATACAAGAAGTGGACAGTCTCGGCAAGCCTATGAAAAGACATGGAGAAAACTTAAAGGCATATTACAAAGTGAAAAAAGTCGATCTGAAAAGCTACATATTATATGATTCCAACTGTATGACATTCTGGAAAAGGCAAAACTATGGAGACAGTAAAGGGATCAGTGGTTGCCAAGAGTTGGGGCAAGAGAAGGATGAGAAGGCAGAGCACAGAGGATTTTTGTAAACCTACTCTGTATGATACTGTGATGGTAGATACCCATGCACACTTAGTGCACAACACTAAGAGTGAATCCTATTGTAAACTGTACACTTTGGGTGATCAGGATATATCAGTTTGTCCATTGTAACAAACATACCAACCAGGCTGGTTCAGGATACAGATAATGTGGGAGGCAGTGGGTGTGTTGGGGCAGGGAGTACATGGGAAATCTCTGTATAGTCTACTGGATTTTGTTGTAATCCTAAAACTGCCCTAAAAATGAACCCTATTACCAACAACAACATCAAAAAAATTGTAGGACAACGATTGTTCGGACAAGAAACCGAACTTGAGTTACTTGATTTCTATCACTGTCTATCACACTTGGGATTTTTATTTGTTAAAGTTTAATTTAAAATTAAATTAATTTAGAGGAATTTTAAAATTTAATTTTAAAATACGTAGATTTAAGTTGGTTTTTAAATTAAAATTAATTTTTTTTAATTTAAAATTTAAAACACTGTTTTCAACAAGGAAGCTCAGAGGGAATTGCAAGGTGTGATTTTTTTTTTTTTTTTGGTAGTAAGAGCAAATTTTAATTCATACATGAAATAATTTACTCAATGTAAAGAAAATCTTTAAACTGTAAATTTCTTCCTTTTCAAATTGTTGGTGGCTTGTTTTAAAACGAACGAAGGAAACAGAGATTACTCCTAATGATTGCGGGGAGTATGACTGAAAATAACTGGGGTACAGACGAAAGTTCCAAATGGCCCCCTCCGGGGTCAGGCAGTGGTCCCAGCGGCTCCACCTGAGGACGAAAACTGCCGCCGAGCAGCGCGGTGCCCGTGTCCGGCTGCGCGCCCGGGTTGGGAGGAAGGTGCTGCGTCCCCGCAGGACCCGGGACGGGGGGACGCGCGCTTGGGCAGGACCGCGCAGCCGGGGCGGGGCAGGGCAGGACGCTGGGGCAGGTCCTCAGGGAAACCCGGGAAGGTGCCCCCTCCCCGACTTCGGCCTGCGGTTACCGTGAGCCTCGTTTCTGCATCGCAGCTTCCTAAAACTGACTTCTACTGACACGTTGTCTCAGCCTCCTTGGGTGTCCCCTTCTGTTTCCACAGGGGACCCCCAGAGGGCTGACAGCACCCAGTTCTCCTAGAAACAAAACCTCTCGAGAGCACTGCCACGGAGACCGGCGGGTAGAGAGCAAGCGAGGCCCCCAGGACCAATGGTGGAGATCAGGTCCCGGCGGTTGGGCTCCTGGCTGGGGGCACACGGCCGCCGAGCATCCATACACCTGTGTCCGTCCTGGCAGCGGCCGTCCCCAAAGGTGGAAGCGACCCGCGCTCAGGTGCTGTCTCAACATGCGTCCTGCCTAGGAAGACGCCCTGATGAGACAGATTCGGGTTTAAAGAAAATCGGGTGATTTCAGCGCAGTGAACAGAACCGCCACACAGAAACCAGACGCACCTTTTGGATTCTGGTGGATGTGGCTGCCGCTCGTTTGCATGCACATCACCCACAATGCTCTGAGCAGCGTTGCCTGGAACTCCTTTAATTCCATCGAAAAGGGAAAGGCTTTTTTCATGACAAAGTTGCTTAATGTTTTGTCTTTAAAATATATGGTTTATATTCGAAGTGCATAGTTATGCGTTTAAAAGCAAACCTTACTACAATCACCATAACTGTAGAGAAGATGGAACTCTGGAGACTTATATAAGGGGCAGTGCAATACCATCTCCTGGCTGGTCCGAGTGCAGTGGTGTTTACAATTAATTGATCACAGCCAGTTACAGATTTCTTTGTTCCTTCTCCACTCCCACTGCTTCACTTGACTAGCCTTTTGCTGCAGGGGCGGGGAGAAAAGGAAAGATAAAAGTTTTTTCCCCTATAGGCCAGCCGGGTACTAGGTCCTGCTTGATGGTTTCTTAAACACACCAGAAAACGCATCGTGCATGCCAAGGACCTGCCAGCAGAGATGACTACTGGACAGCAGCATATTGAGCGATTATCGGTTTGCCTGGATCATGCTGAAAAGGAAGGTCCTCTTGTCTCCTGATTGTTTCTTGAGAACAGGGAGAACCAAAGGTTTAGGTGACCTGGGGAATAAACCGTGCCTCATGCACCTCCTTATCCCCAGTGTCAGGTGTGCAGGAGAGAGGGCAGGAAAGCAAGGGGCAGCATCGTGCCTTGGAAAGAACACAAGCAAGTTGCAAAGTAATGTGCATAGAATGCTTCTATGTCACTCTATAAAGCAAAACAATGAACATATCTGTGAGTGAGTTTGTCTGCGTTCACAGAAAACACGGAGAAAGAAGACAAAGGAAATCCCAAGGCTGTTATGCCATGGCAGAAATGAGGTTTTACTCTGTGCTGAATCCTGGATAAACTGTTTATGCACCCTTATGCATTCCTCAGTCTCTGTGGTTCACGGTATTAGCTCTAAGCGTTGGGTCCACCAAGCTTTGCTTTTCTAGTAAAGCAGAGAGGTTTTGGTATTGAAAAAAAAATCCCCTTTCTCTTTTCAAATGCCAGGTTTTTGCAAATCAAGATGATTTTGGCTTCAAACTACAGTGTATGCAATAATAGCAGGATATACCTTGCAATATTTGGGATATACTTACACTAAAAAATGATTTGTTATCTAAGTATCTTGTATTTTATCTGACAACCCTATCTTAGTCACATGAGTCTTAGGAAAGAAGTAACCCCAAACTCTTTTCTTTCTAGGGTTATTATATTACTCTGGGCTGGCCCCATTGCTGTATTGGCCATTCATTATTGCTTTGCAGGTATTATTATCTGGTTAGGAACCCTCTAGAAATGAGATACATATATCATCAAGACTGATGGGGGGGTGCCTGGGTGACCCAGTCAGTTGAGACTCTGACTCCGGATCGCGCTCATGATGTCACCGTCATGATCCTACAGTTCATGAGTTTGAGCCCCGCATGGGACTCTGAGATGGTCGTGAGGATTCTCTGTCTCCCTTTCTCTCTGCCCCTTCCCTGCTCACACTCTCTCTGTGTCTCAAAAATAAATAAACACCAAAGGGAAAAAAAAAAAAAAAAAAAACCTGACGGGATTGTGCAGTCCCCTAACCTGTGGAATGAGATTTTCCTAGGGTCAGAGAAATTGACTCTGTTCTCGAGTTTCTTAGTTTCCATGTTCACACTTATTCCACCACCAATTACTTACATCCCCTGAACTCGGTCTTATTTTATTATCTAACTATCTTTGAATTTTTTTTTTTTTAACGTTTATTCATCTTTGAGAGAGGATGATCTGGGAAGGGGCAGAGAGAGGGAGACACAGAATCTGAAGCACGCTCCAGGCTCTGAGCTGTCAGTACAGAGCCCGATGCGGGGCTCAAACCCACGAACCACAAGATCATGACCTGAGCCCCTGAGCTACCCAGGGGCACCTACCTATCTTTGTATTCTAATGCAATGTTTCCATTGATTGGGACACCACAGCAATTGGTTTCATGGTGTTGTTGCCATTGTTTCTTTGTCAGTTTTTCATTGTGGGGTAGCAGAGGGATTTCTTGGAAAAGAAAGGTAATTCTGGCCCTGCAAGTGGTGAGCTCTGTGGTTGGCCTTGAGCTACTCGCATGTTCTCTCAGAACCTCAGTTGCTTCATTTGTGAAATGGTAATGCCTGCCATACTAACCTAACTGGGTTGTAAAGAATATTGTGAAATAACGATATGAAATAAACGATACGAAATATTTTGCACCTTATAAAATACAATGCAAACATAGGGGTTTTCTTTAGCAAATATAGACCATTGGCTGTGGCCAATAGACAGTTGTTCTCTTGCAATACCACTTATTATCATTATTCTTCAGATATGACAGTCCTGTGTTCATTGCTGGTGTATGATCAGAGCATCATCAATTGGCTTGAACGATCCACTGTAAGTAAGGTGGTTCTCCTAAGTGTATATCCATTCCCGAAGAAACAATGAGGTGTACAGGAAAGGGCGTGGGATCTAGATTGAGAACACCCACTGGGAGCCCTTGGTCTCTCTAAGCCCTAGGGTGCTGCTCTTAACCTGGCCTTACCTCCCAGTGGAGTCACCTTGAGACTACACAAGACCGTACTCACGGAAGCGCTAGGGAAATCCAATGTCCTCTCAAGGTACCTTGGATTGCCTCTACCTATGAGGACAAACCAAATCGTTTCCTTTATAGGATACACATTTGTGGCCGTCACACGGTACTATGCCTGGTTTCTGTTGCTGTTAGGAATTACACTACCATCCGGTAAAGGTGAAAGGTGGACCGGTGTTATGACTCCTACTGTCAGATGAGGGGGCAGCTCAATGGCTTTCTGAAGGTCACACAAGAACGCAGGGGCAGAACCACGATGAGAAAGTGGCTCTGAGGCCCCACCTGGATGTCCCACAGTATACTCTGCCCTTCTCCACCTTCTTCTGTTTTCAGACTCTTGGGCTTGGTTTTCCTTCTTCCAAAATGTTTTCTCCTTGAAGATGTTCACATCTCTGTCTTCAAAACTTTGCAGGATTGTCAACTCTGAAATGTCTCCAATTCTCCAATGTTGTCTATTAAGTGTTGTTGTATCATCAAATATTAGTCTCACATTCTATTGATATTCAAAACATTTTATAATCCTTACATATCTTCAAAGATGTTTCCTTTGGGTTGGTTTTGTGGGGTTTTGTTTTTGTTTTTGTTTTTGTTTTTGCAAATGACATAAAGAATATAGAAATTAAATAAATAAGGGGCACTTGGGTGGCTCAGCTGGTTAAGTGTCTGCCTTTGACTCAAGTCATGGTTCACGAGTTCAAGCCCCACATCAGTCTTCTCAGCACAGAGGCCACTTCAGATCCTCCGTTCCTCTCTTTCTCCCCCTCCCCTGTTCTCTTTCAAAATCAATAATTAAACTTAAAAAAAAAAAAAGAAATTATATAAATTAAACAAAACTCCATTCCATTAAAAGGTGGGGGAGGGTCGCCTGGGTGGCTCAGCGGGTCAAGCCTCAGACTCTTGATTTTGGCTCCGGTCATGATCTCAAGGTTCCTGGAATCGAGCCCCATATTCCACTCTGCACTGACAGCACAGAGCCTGCTTGGGATTCTCTCTCTCCCACCCTCTCCCCCCACCTCTAAATAAATAAACATTTTTTTTTTTAAGTGGGAAAAATAAAAGCCTTATTCACCCCACCCCCATTTCCTTTCCTTGATCTCTTAGCATACATACTATATTTATCATCTCTCTTTTATTTTGGCGGGTAGGCAGGTGGTCCGTGTGTTGGCTTCCCTAAGTTCATCATTAGCTCCTGAAGGTTGAGGTAATGGAGTATATTTTAAAACGCGTGTGTTGCTGTTGTTATTTGGTTGGTTTTTTCTTTTCTTTTGTTTTTGTTTGGTTTTTTTTTTTTTTTTTTTTTGTATTCCCAGCTCTTATCCCAATGATACAAACATGGTAAGACTACTTGGTAGTGTTGATTTGAAAATTTTTTAAGTAGAAACAGACACCTTTAAAAAAAAAAAAAAAAAAAGACTAGTCAAGTGCAGTAGTGAGAAGGGGGGAAAGAGTAGAACAAGGAGTTCGATCTGTAACTGACTGTGAACAATCAATTGAGATAACTCACTACCTTCGGACCAGCCAACAAGCAAGGCTTCTGCTTCCAGTATTTAAAGCCCAAGTACGTATTCATTTTTAGCTTGTGGCGACACTTCAGTTACTGTTTATAAACAACTATATTCACAGGACACAACTGTACGCATCCTCTAAGAACTCCTCAGTGCATCCATTTACCAGGAGATACCGTAAATGTATTTAACAACCGGAATCAGAAGCACTGCTGAGCATCCTGGGAAAGAGAATGCAAAATTAGCATCTCGCCACTAGGGCGTCTCTTTTCAAGTCCTGTTTGTCTGGAGTGGATCCAGGCGCAGGGTCTGGGCGAGCTGCCCAATCAGCGCTGACCTCCTTTGTTTACCGCGTGTGACCAGGGGGACCTGTGAGGTCCGGAGGCGACTCCGAGGCGGAGCACACGAAGTCCTGTGCTTGCCTGCCTCTGTGACCCCAGCAGAGCTCCGCACCCTGGAAGAGGCCGCCCTTCCATGATGGCAGAGTCTGCCCCCTTCCGAAGGGCAGAGATGCCTCCCCCGTCTGCCCAAGATCGCCGTCCTCCTCCTTAAACCCCGACTGATGGAAAACAGAAACCACTACAGGAACGGGAGGAGGAGGAGGCATCTGAAACACCCCCAAACCTTGGATGCTGCTTAGGACTTCAGAATTCAAAAGGCAGAAGCCAAGATGACCAGGGGAAGCAAGCGGAACAGATTTCGGTAAAAGTGTCAGAGAGGCAAACCTCGGAAAGACCCAGAGTTCGCCCTCAGGGCAAAGAACAGCGAGAGGACAGTAGGGATGAACCTGGAGAGACAAGGATGGGAATATTCTGGAACAGGACGTAGAGGCCCCCAGAGCTCACAGCTCCGTTTTGCTCCCTAGGAAGGGCAGACCCAACTACAAGGGAGCAGACCGGAGGGGGTGGGGGGTGGGGGGAACAGGGCGGGCAGGAAGCTGCCCCTCCCCCCCTTGGCCAGAGAAGACGTGCCCCTGGGTACCCCAAGCTAATGTGAAAGGAGAATCGCCATCTGATTCCTTTTGGTGCCAAGCACAATGCCTGGCAGGTAGCAGGTGCTCAGTAAACGTGTTGAGTGAATACGTGAGATTAAGGAAAATGAACAACCTCGGAAAACTAGACATAGGGAAATGTCTCCCTTTTCGGGAGGAGAAAAGTGAGAGCAAGAGTTTCATAAATTACCTTCTCTAAATTGCTGTCGCTTTCTAGCAACATTCTGGTATGGATTATGAAGGAGGTGGATATGACAGCGGGAGCCAGCTTGAAATTAACAAGGGAAAAAAACCAAACACCGAACAGAATAGTTACTTTCTGTTTTTTCAGTGTCGCTGGTGTCTGCCCCGGTTGATTACATCCCTTCTTCTGCCTGTGTGTGGGTTGGGTCCAGTGGGCTGGAAGCCATTCAACAACCTGGAGCAGGGGCTGCTGAGGGGGGTTGATGCCATCCTGGGAGAGGCGCGCTGGTGTTACGTGCCATGGTGTTGTTCGTTGGCCAGACCCGGTCTGAGCTGAAGATGGCCCTAGATTGATGGCACAATAGGTGATGATATGTTGTGAGAATCCAGAAGGCACTAGAGATTTACAGCCTGGGCTCATCTCACCTCACCTCGGGTCCTAGATTTCACTATCCACTAGCTGTGCGTCTTTGGACAAGTTGTTTACCCAGCTTGAGCCTCAGTTTCTCACCTAAAGTGGGCATAATCAGAGTATCCATTTTTAGCAGGTTGGGGGGACTAAATGTGAGGCCATGTAGAGAGTTGTTCAGCCTGGCTCATTAAAGAGCCCTGTAAGGAAGTTAGCTCTTGGGGCACCTGGGTGGCTCAGTCTATTAAGTGCCCGGCTCTTGACTTCAGCTCAGTTCATGTTCCCATCCCTCACTGGACTCCGTGCTGACAGTGCACAGCCTGCTGGGGATTCTCCCTCTCCTCTTTCTCTGCCCTTGCCCCACTGGCTGCCCCAGGGGTGGCAGGCTGGGTCTAGAGCAGTAAGTGTAATACGATTCCAAGCCCAGCCTGGTCCCCAACACCCACCAACCTCCCTGCTCGCCCTCTCTCAAAATAAATAAATAAACTTAAAAAAAATATTTTTTTTTTCTTTAAAGTTAGCCCTCAAGGTTCAGAAACATTTTCCCTGGCTCAACAGACACAGACTAACAAGAAACTAACAGATACAAACTAACAATATAACTGATACAGATCAACAGAGCTGAAGTTCCCCTTTTCAGTTAAGAATTTTTTTTTTAATCTGAGCAGATGCCACATAAGAGACTCTCACAGAGTAAAAATACAAATACCAGCTTAGTTACACAGAAGTTGGCTGCCGTCGTCCCTCTGAGATGCGCTCAGGTCAGGTGGCGCCCAGAGCCCAGGGGACAGTTTTTAAAAAGACAGTGGCAAACCAGAGTGTCCTCAGGGGAAGGTGACTGACGTAATGGTAATTTCCACTTCCTCCCACTCTGACTTCACAAAAATGCTTTCAACTTAACGGCTCAAAGAGCCCCACGTGAGTTACCCACACCACCCAGCAATTCCACGCTTAGGTAGGGACCCCAAAGACTTGGCAAGCAGGCGCTCAAACAAATCCATGCACACGCGTGTTCACAGCAGCATTTCTCACCGTAGCCCAAACCCGGAAATGCTCTGGAGTGTCCCGCAAAGCGTGAACGGGTCACCCAAAGGTGCTCTGTGCCTACAATGGAAAATCATTTGGCCATGAGAAGGGATGAAATACTGCTACGTGCAGCCACATGGATGAACCTTGAACACGTCATTGCTACGTGGAAGGAGCCACACGCACAAGGTCACCCTAGTGGATGAGTCCAGCTGGGAGCTGTCCAGCATCAGTGACTCCACAGAGACAGAAGGCAGACCGGTGGTTGGTAGGGGTGATTGCCTAAAGGGCACCGGGTTCCCTTTGCAGGTGATTAACACCCGTTAGAACTAGATGGAGGTGGGCTGCACAGCGCTGCGATTGGACCAAATGCCACTGATATGTACAATTAAGATGGTGAATTTTATGTTCTGCGAATTCTTTTTAATATAATTTATTGTCCAATTGGCTTCCATGCAACCCCCAGTGCTCATCCCAACAAGTGCCCTCCTCAATGCCCATCACCCATTTTCCCTCTCCCCACCCCCTGAAGTCTTTTTTTGTTTGTTTGTTTTTTCTTTTCTTTTTTTTCAGTATATGAAATTTATTGTCAAATTGGTTTCCATGCAACCCCCAGTGCTCATCCCAACAAGTGCCCTCCTCGATGCCCATCACCCATTTTCCCTCTCCCCACCCCCTGAAGTCTTTGTTTGTTTTTTCTTTTCTTTTTTTTCAATATATGAAATTTATTGTCAAATTGGTTTCCATGCAACACCCAGTGCTCATCCCAACAAGTGCCCTCCTCGATGCCCATCACCCATTTTCCCTCTCCCCACCCCCTGAAGTCTTTTTTTGTTTGTTTTTTTTCTTTTTTTTCAATATATGAAATTTATTGTCCAATTGGTTTCCATACAACACCCAGTGCTCATCCCAAAAGGTGCCCTCTTCAATACCCATCACCCACCCTCCCCTCCCTCCCACCCCCCATCAACCCTCAGTTTGTTCTCAGTTGTTTGTTTGTTTTGAGCGTGAGCAAGAGGGGGAGGGGCAGAGAGAGAGGGAGAGAGACAGAATCCCCGAGCAGGCTCTGTGCTCACAGCGCAGAGCCTGACTCCGGGCTCGATCTCACCATGAGATCATGACCTGAGCCGAAACCAAGAGCCAGACGTTCCACCGGTCGAGCCACCCAGGAACGCTTGTCCTGTGAGTTCTACCTCAAGTTCTAAAAATATTTTCAACTAATCACACCCATTACATTTGGTCCTCATGACAATCCGTGAAGGCGTAGGATTGGTGATGTTTTTTCTAGTCGTATGGCTGAGACAAATGAGGCTGGGAGTAGTGTGGGGGTTCCCCATTAGTAACCAGCTGGGTGGTGGCAGGCTGGGTCCGAAGCAGTGAGTGTAATACGATTCCAGGCCCAGCCTGGTCCCCAGCACCCACCAACCTCCCTGCTTCTCTGTCGCAGGCGTGTGGAGATGTGCCTGCCTCCCACCCTGCCTGCTGGCCCAGAGCCCTCCCCTGGAGGGCCACACATCCTGGGTCCAGACAGCCCCGCAGAAGGCCGAGGGGACTGTGGGGCCGTCCGTCAGGTCTGTCCTCCCTTGACCCTTCACCTTGTGGCCTGGTCAGCCCCACAGGGTGAGAAACACTGTGCGGTCAGGGCAGGCCCCTCCTTCCTTCGCAGGAGGCCCCATCCGTGGGCTGGACCAGGGAGGGCCCCCGCCTGTAGGGGCAGGTCCGTGTGGGTGACACAGAGATGCATCTCAATGTTATCTTACTTTTTTAGATGGCCAGCTGCCCTTGGCCTCCTCCTATGTTACTTCCCTGGACTGCAAGGGAGTGAGGGAACAACAACAAAACTGGAAGGAATGACAGTTAAAATACTATATGAGAAACTGGTGTAGACAGAAGTCTTTTTCTTATGACCCACCGGCATCCACCGGGAGAGCTGGCTGGAAATCAAACGTCTCTCCTCTTAAGCCCTGTCCTGCCTTTGAATCGTGAAGATAAAGCCAACAGCAATAACAAAATGAAATAAAGAGACACCCCCCGCGGGGCTTCCCTGGCCCCATGGGGGTCCGTCTGACTTTGGCACCCAGTTGACAGACCCTTTCGGGCCCAGTGGAGTGGCCCCCTGGGACAGGGCCCTGCTTAGTCACACCAGGGATACTGGCTGTTTCCCTGGCTTGGGGGTTATAACAAAGCACCACAGGCTGGGCGAGGCTTAGACAACAAGGCACATACTTCTCACCGTTCTGGAAGCCAGAAGTCCAAGATCAAGGTGCCCATGGGTTCTGTTCTCCGAGAGGACTCCCTTCCTGGCTTGTCAACGGACCACCTTCCCCCTGGGTCCCCACACGAGGGAGACAGAAGGCTGTCTTTTCCTCTCCTTGTGAGGACACCGATCCCATCATGGGGGCCCCCCACCCTCGTGACCTCATCTCAACCTATGTGCCTTCCAGAGTCCCAACTGCCCAAATGCCATCCCGCTGGGGACTAGGGCTTCAACGTACAGATGTCAGGGGGACACAAATGTTGGGTCCACGGCCCCGGTTCCTGCTGGGCTTTGCTTTTTCTCAACGCATCACTGCATGGGCTGCAGTGGTCCCAGTAGTGAGGATGGACCCAACTGGCCGCTCCCCACCGAGGCTTCCAGGGTGCAGTTCACAGTAGGTCCTGGAGCCCCATGTCCCGGCAGTCGTGGCGTCATGGACGCAAACCTGGGGGCCCCTGTTCCCCAAGAATCTGTGTCCATGGCTTAGCAGGTTTCCTCTTAATCCTTCAAAGATAAAGGGCCTGCCTCCACCCCTCTCCCCACAGTCCCACGCAGGTGCTGCCGCCTGCCAATGCGGGGACACCGGTGGGCGTGGGGACAGGAACCTTCAGTAGCTCTGGGGGGCTTTCTGGTGTCCCCCAGGCCCCCATACACCCATTCCATCCGAGGCATCATTTCCTAACTCACAGGGGAGTTAAAAGCCTAAAAAAAAAAATCCCTCCTGACTCCTCTGGAATTTCAATGGACCGCCTCCTCCCTACGGCCCCCACTCCAGAATTTTCTCCTCGGGTTTCATCCTTCTTTCCATAAGGAGGCCCTCTCCTTGGTCCTCACATCCGTCTTCCTTAGAAACAGAGCCTCGGGGCGCCTGGGTGGCGCAGTCGGTTAAGCGTCCGACTTCAGCCAGGTCACGATCTCACGGCCCGTGAGTTTGAGCCCCGCGTCAGGCTCTGGGCTGATGGCTCAGAGCCTGGAGCCTGTTTCCGATTCTGTGTCTCCCTCTCTCTCTGTCCCTCCCCCGTTCATGCTCTGTCTCTCTCTGTCCCAAAAATCAATAAAACGTTGAAAAAAAAAAAAAAAAAAAAAAAAAAAAAGAAACAGAGCCTCAAAGGGCCGGAGAGAAGGGGCCACTGGCAGGTGCCAGTCTACATGACTGGATCCCCCCTCCTCCCCAGAGAGGCTCAGGGGACGCTGCCCTCACCCCAGCCCAGCCCAGCCTGTGCCACGTTGCCCTTCCTCGGGAACATTTTCTCAAAGCGCTTCTAGGGGCGCCTTGGTGGCTCAGTCGGTTATGATCTCACAGTTGATGAGTTCGAGCCACACACTGGGCCCTGTGCTGACAGCTCAGAGAGCCTGGAGGCTACTTTGGATTCCGTCTCCCTCTCTGCCCCTCCCCGCATCAAAAATAAATAAAACAAAAAATTCTAGGCGCTTCTGAAGAGCCAGGTCACCTCCCTCCGCCCCCCTCGGTGACCACTGTGTATTGTAAACAGACCCCTTCTAAAAACAACATGGCTCCCTCTCCACTCCTTTGGTTTTGAAACCCAGAAGAGGGGAGCTGGGAAGAAAGGGCCAAGGGGCACTTCAGTCTGTGACCTGAGTGACAAGGGCAGGGCCGTGTGAAGAGGCTGGGCGTCTGGCCGCCACAAGGTCATCGCCTCAGGAGCCTGGGCTGGTGGCAGCACAGGGGACAACAGAGTCCGCGCCCTGTGCCAATTCAGCAATGAGGGGAGAGTCTTGGAACCCCAGGACGTTGAAACAGAAAATACGGACGGTAGCTTCGTAGTTTGTAGTCTGGAGTATTTGGAAGGGCCCTGGGCCACCTCTGTGACTCGAGCAAGCCTATTTTTTCTCCAGGCCTCAGTTTCCTAAACAGGAGGGAGTTAGAAGCATCAAGGCTTCAGCAGGAACAGCAGATGCTGGTGGGCTTGGAGCCCGGCTGGCTCAGCCCCCAGGGAACTGCTGCTGCTTCCGAGGTCCAAACTAGCTTTGGGGTGAGCAAAGGGCAGTGGTAAGAAATGTGGCTTAGCAGGTGTCCCTGTCGGGGGTGCTCCCATGGGGTCAGAGAAATAACGGGAAGAGGCTGACCACGCGCTGCACCCAGGTGACCCTGGAAATGGGGCGCGTCTGCCTGGCCGGGCGGCCGTCCCGTGTTCCAGTGTGGTTCAAGCACAGGCCACGGCTGGTGCCATGTAGCCAGCAATCCAGCAGAACAACCCAAACCCAGCCCAAATTCCAGCACCAGACTGCAATCTCCAGCTTTTCCGAAGGAAACCAATTCTTAAGCCTTTTTGCACTCCGTGCATCCTCTGTGATTGTAAAAGTCAGGAAGAACAAAGAGGGGTTTTGGTGAGGTCTGCGGTTTCTAACAGAATCCAGCTCTCGGGAGCCTTTTCTTTGGCCCACATAGTACCGTTACGACAGTGAATTAGATGCAACATTTTAAAACTGGGCGATTTCACGTTAAAATCCTGGCTTTTCTTTTTAAAGCACCTGAACAGCCACAGCAGGCCCGGATTCCCCCAGGCCACGAGTACCCCCTCCAAGTGGGACACAATCTCAACTGTGCCCTGGTCCCCACCACTCCCTAGTGTCCACCTGCCCCTTTGTGCAGTTAACCTGCCTGTCCAGCCCTTGAACACTGGTTTTCGACCTCTGACCTTGAAGGTCCCTCAAGTCTCCAGCCAACGTGTTACCTGTGATTTCCAGGTAGGATACTCTCGTAGCAGGCAGGGAGAGGGAGAATTCAGGATTCCTACATACTCGTGACTGAGGCTTCAGTTTTTAATCCAACCTGAGCTGAGCTCACAGAAGAAAAGCCAGAAAGAATACAGAGCGTTCCCTTCCCACAAGATTCCTTCTGCAGGCAACAGCCATCACTTTCGAAAAGGCCCCCGTCTCCATTTTTACTAACAAGTGGTCCTTTGTCCTCCTCTCTGCCACAGGATCCCCATAATCTAAGGTGTGTTGGAACACACTGAACTGGAGAACTCTGGGGCTGGGCCAAGTGCACAGGGAGCCGTGGTAGCCAAGGGGAAGGAGGGGACAGTGGGGCCCTGCCCGGCCCTCGAGCCTGGTCAACCCAGGGATCTGGTTCTCCAGTAATTCATTCCAACAGCGTTCGTTACCGTGTGCTTAGCCCTGGCCCCCCCCACCAACCCCCCGCAGCTCGTGTGCTTGGCCCTGGGGGGGGGGGGCCCACTCCCCCCCCTCCCCCCCCAGCTCACATTAGCTTTCCCAAGCCCCGTGCTACTCCCAGCGAGCCACCCGCCACGTGGGAACTGGATGGCTTTAAAGGAAAGCCACCTTTCCTTTCCGAGGTGCCAGAGGGTGCACTTTAAATACCTGGGATTCGGGGCGCCTGGGTGAGTGTCTGACTTCGGCTCAGGTCACCATCTCACGGTTTGTGAGTTCGAGCCCCACGTCGGGCTCTGTGCTGACGGCTTAGAGCCTGGAGCCTGCTTCGGATTCTGTCTCCCTCTCTCTCTGCCCCTCCTCCCAGCTCACGTTCTGTCTCTCTCTCGCTCTCTCAAAAATAAACATTAGAAAAGCAATAATAAGTAAATACCTGAGATTCACGGTCCTAGGAATCAAGGAACTACAGTAATGTGCCCTCTCGGGTGAATCTCCCTTGGCCTCGGCCGATAGGTCTTGGGAACACCTGAGTGAGAACACCTGTATGTAACTAGCTGTTGTGTGCGCTGTGATGGGCTCAGGGGTGGGCTTGTCCCAGCCCACACCCTTCACCCCAGGGCCCGTCCACGGTGACACAGGAGGAGGGGAGGGAGGGAGAGACATCGGTGCTTCCTCAGGGCCGGGGACACTGGCACGGGGGGGGGGGGGGGGGGGGGTCACCGCGCAGCTCTGGGGACCTGTGTGGTTTGTGCTATAGAAGCCAGGTGAAGCCCATTCTTCTCTCGGAGTCCCTGGAACGCTCAGGCCTTACAGGCTCTGTGAGCTTCTTCAACAAGATCCCCATTTAAGCTTTTTATTTTTTTGTAAGTTCTGATATTGTCAAATTACTAACAGAATTCAACTTTGTTAATTTTTTTTTTTTAACATTTATTTTTGAGAGACAGAGCGTGAGTGGGGGAGGGACAGCGAGAGAGGGAGACACAGAATCCAAAGCAGGTTCTGGACTCAGAGCTGTCGGCACAGAGCCCAAGGCGGGGCTTGAAGTCTAGGACCACGAGATCATGACCTGAGCTGAAGTCGGACGCTCAACCGACTGAGCCACCCAGGCGCCCCTAACAGAATTCAACTTTAATGGAGCATTTATTAATCTTCTTTAGAAATGTTCTTTCAACACATCTGGGGAAATGCTGGGGCCTTAACTAGTTCTGAGTTCTAGTTCCAACTGGCCAATTTACTGGCCCCATGGCTTTGGGCAAATTACATTGTTTTTAAGTGTTTATTTTTGAGATAGAGCACGCATACACACACGCACAAGCAGGGGGAGAGGCAGAGAGAGGGAGACAAGAGAATCAGAAGCAGGCTCCGGGCTGTCAGCATAGAGCCTGACATGGGCCCGACTCTGGGCTCAATCCCACGAAGCAGATCACGACCTGAGCCGAAATCAAGAGTTGGATGTTTAACTGACTTGAGCCACCCCAGCGCCCCTGGCCAAATTATTTAATCTCTCTGACCTCCACTCCCTTCATTATGTGATGGAGGTCACAACACCTGTCCTGTCTTCATTTCAGGGGTGAAATGCGATTGTATTTCGGAACTTCTGAAAACTGATACTAGGCCCCAATCCTGCTGGATCTGATTCAGTAGGCCAGCACTGGGGTCCACAAAGAATCTGCATTTTATACATACAAACAGACCCAAACCCTCCATTTGTGGTCTATCTTATCCGCACAACGCACGGTCAGGGGCCCCATCCTGGCCCATCACAATGGGCTGGAGAGACAAAAAGACAAGCACTTCCCACATAGATGGGAAAGGCCTCAGATGTAGCATTTCAGAGCTCTGCAGAGCTTTGCTCCGGTGTCTGATGTTCTGTTCACCAACTTCCTCTTTTATGCACCGGCAATCCCATCCTTCGGTTGGCACACGCTGGGTTAGAGACAATCACTGACAAGAGGGGTGTGCCTTTGTCAACGAGAACTCCAAGCCTGGGACTCAGCGATGGACCTACCCGCGACGAACCCCTGCCAGGGACGAGCTGAGCCAGCACACGTCCTGCACGGGGTCCCTACAGGCACGCTGCAGAGGCTGGGGCTTCATGTTACGCAAGGAGTTAGGTAACTTGCCCACAGTCACACGGCAAAGGAGCAGTCAGCCTGGATTAAGGCTTTGGGAACAGCACATGCCGGACCCCGGATCCTAGCAGGCACACGGTCAACGGCTCGAATCTTCAGCCTTCCGGATTTGGTGCTGTTTTCTACACTCAGCTCCCTCCAGGTTTCTACGTACCTCCTGGAGAGGCCGAGACCGCGAACATCGAACATTCCTCAAACTTGTACACGCGACACAAACAACAGATTCAACTGATCCCTTGTCACTGCTTCCGCCGAGTGGAGGCTGCAGGGAAAAGCCAGCGGGTGACGGGCACAAGAGACAAGCCCAGAGCAGGCACTGTGCGGAGTCAAACAGACCAAACGTCACGAGCCATTTTTGAGACACGCGGGCACACGTGACCGTGCACTGGGTACGGGATGAAATCATTCGCTTTGGTGGCTGTGCTGAGGTGCGAAGAGCATCCTCAAGTCCGCAGCGGCGACAGAGAAAAGAAGGGGGACGGACAGATGAAGATGCGGCAAAATCCTGGTGACCTGTTTCACATGGGTGATAAGCAAATACACACGGCCTTGTGTGTACCGACCACACCGAAGCCCCAGGAAAAGAACCACTCAGTTCTCCCGGCAGTGCCGGAGGGGTTTGCCTCTTCAAGCCCCACACCCACCTCCACTCCGGAATCTTCTGGCATCCAGCCCAGGGGGAGGCCCGCTCCTTCTCCCAGTGGGAGAGGACACACAGGTGGACCTAGACCTACTGCACTGGCCACTCGGAGAACTTACCAGAGCAGCACCACCCTCCCGTGCTTGGGCCACTTGGCTGGAAAGAGGTCGTCTGGAAAGGCCCACCCAGGCGGCCCCACCCCAAGACCTAAGACCTGCTTCCTGGCCCCCAGCCGGCCCCCGCCACAATCACACGTCACTGCTGAAAGCTGCCGCTGGCTCCAGAACTGTCGTCCTCCTCACTTCTGTGTTAGTCACGTCAGGAGCAGGGGAGTGTCAGGGGAGGGGAGGTGGAGGCGAATGGAACCACTGGAACGAGGCTCCCGTCACGCACGAATCCCCCAGACCCCCATGTCGGGGCCGCACCATGCCCTCCTCCCGGGCTCCTGAAGTGCTGGGGACAGTCTCCTCAGCCTCCACCCTTGCCGTCCACACAACCGGGAGCTAGATCGCCGATGCCCCCCCCCCCACCTCTGCCAGGACACCCCACTCCCCGAATGCTCGGGGGGGTCTGTGGCAACAGGCACCTGCAGGACGGCCAGCCCTCCCCATCTTCAGCTCAACCCAGGCTCCAGGACGGAGCGGACATTCTCTGACACGGTGACGGGTAATTTCCAGTAATTGCTTTATTCCATCATGAGAGCCTAATCTATCTTTTCCATCACCCGTGCCCTAGGTCACCTCTCCTCCGGCAGTACTGACGCCAAGAGGTGGGGCCGGCCTAACCAGGTGGGCAGGCGGCCTCCGTCCCCCCGACCCCGAGGCGGAGCCCTGGAAGCTGACTCCCAGGGTCTAGGGGACCCGGAGACCTCCTCGCCCCACAGTCCTGGGTGTGAAAGCAGAAGGCACGATGACGCCCAGTCCCGCAGAGACGGGGGTGGCTGACATCTCGGCACGGGGCTTGGTGACAGTTCTTGGTGCCGTACGGGAAGAAATGAAAACGAAAGCACAGGGACCGTCAGATCTTCAACTAGTAATTCCTCAGACAACAGTAAAATAAAAGGCAAAAAAACCAAAAAACAAAACAAAAAAAAATTGTGATTTGGCAAACTGTTTTCTTAAATTTTAAATTAAAAGAAAAAAACATTCACACAGAAGAGATTCAACTTATCTGCTTTGAAGAAATATATTAAAGAAAATGGAAGGTTAAAAAAAAATCAAACCCCAAATAATGGTAAAAATAGACGTATCCTCTGTAAAAATCTGGGCTAATCTACTGAGTCATTCATATCTATTCAGTATTCAGAGCATGAGGTGAAACACCAGAGTATAAAAAAATTAAAAACCAAAAAGAGATACTGCCCTTGCGCTAACCCGCCAGCCTCACGGCTCGCTGGGCCTCTGGTCACCGGCCGCTGGTGGCTACAGTGTCTGGTCCCTCCCACCCGCCACAGACCTCACTCGAGGCCTTCAAAGCTCCTCCCTGGTCCTGCTCAGTTTTGTGGCATGTTCTTCTACAAACTTGCTCAAATGTTCCAGATCTCGGTTTCCATCCTCAAACTTTATCGGGTTCTTTTTGTCCCCGCTGGGGGCAAAGTAGATGGTCGGGAACCCCTCGACTTTGTAGCGGTTGTTGGGGATGTCGTTGGCGGTGGCGTCCATCTTGGCGATGACCAGATTCTTGTGGCCCTTGTACTTCTTGCCAAGGGCGGTATACTCGGGCTCCAGCTGCTTGCAGTGCCCGCACCAGGGCGCGTAGAATTCGATGAGGACGTCCTTCTTGGGGTCCATCACGATGGAGTCAAACGTCTTCCCCACCACGACCTTGACAGGTCCCTTGTTGTTCTTGGGCACTGGCTGGGACTTGACAACCGGCTTTAGTTTTCCTGCCCGGGAAAGCAAGCAGGGGAGCGTGTGAGTGCTGCAAAGGCCCTGGGCTCTGGCGGCCCTCACAGGACCAAGTGGCGAGGCCAGCCCGAGTGCAGGACGGGCGAATCCAATGTGCCAAGGCCAGGTGGAGCCCACCTCTACTAGCGGGCCCCTTAGCTCTCTAGCCTCCTCACCCCTTCTACTCTCCCAGTTCCTATAAAGGCCAGAGAGCCTGTTGATGGTCACACCCCAGGCCCGATGGGACGCTGGGCCCCGTCCGGCAAGGAGGTCACAGGAGGGGGGCCACCTGGTACGAAGGGGCTCTGGGAAGAGCCGGCAGCCGGGGCGGGGAAGGCCTGCAGGTACCAGCACAGGGAACGTTGGCAGACGGCGGAACGAGGTCCGCAGAGGACTCTGCCCCACGCCAAAAACTGGGCCGAGGTGCTCACCCAGATCAACAGAGATACCCTGATGCCTCAGAGCAAGTTTTCCACGTGTACAAAACTTACTTTTAGGTCCAAAAGCCTACTTTACACATTAAACATTTTAAAAATAGGGCTTCTCGAAATTTCTGAGATACCAGCCTTTTGTTACAAAAAAGAAAAGCAAGCGAGCATGGGGCCTGTCTGTGTCCGTTCTCCCACCCCCCAGGTACAGGAGAATACACGCAGGGCCAGGCTCACCAGAAGGGAGTCGGGGGATGCAGTGTTGGAGCACCAGGTAACCACCCCTCCCGCCCCCAGGCTCCATGTGGGGAAGCTCAAGACCAAGGCTCACCTTTTTTGAAAGCTCTGACAAACTCACGGAGGGTGTCAGAGTCAAACTCGTCGGGCTCCATGGCGAACTTCCTCCCGCCCTCGTCCAGGATGGCTGCGTTGACGTCCTCGCCGCTCTCGCTGAGCCCCAGGTCCTTCACCTCCGTGGCAAAGTCATCCTCATCAGCCACGGCGAAGGTGTACTCGGGGAAGTCCTTGGCCACCTCCAGGACCTTGTTCCGCCAAAACTGAGTGGCTGAAATGGGACGGAGCACTGTGAGCTGAGCCGTAGAGATCAAGTTTAAGATTCTGTGGCTCAGACTCTCTGACCAGGCTCAAGCCTCACTTGGAGAGATTAGCATTTCTGAAAAGCGTCCTCCCTGAGCAGGTGGACCTTGCTCAAAAGCCCAATGAGCCCAAGTGGCCTGTGTCCAGTGACATAAACCCCTGCCTGCCTGAGGATCAGGGGCTGGTCTAGTCCCAGCTCTGCCGCCCCATCTCTAAGAGATCTCTGGACTCCACACTAAGCTCCCCTCGTGCTAAAAAAGGAAGGAAGAAGGGCAGCTCTATGTAGCAAGGAAGGAAAATTGCCTTGGAACCACAAATACAAAATACACCCTTGCGAACCCGCAAGGTCTTAGGTGCAGGATTCCTAAGTGCGAGAGCCAAGAGCCCCCACCAAGAGCCCCCCTCCGCTGGACAGGCCCTGGGGTCTCACCAGCTCTGTAATCAAAGCTGAAGTCCACGCTGTAGTAGACGACCACCAGGGGGCGCCGCGTGTACCGCTTGGCGTCATTGGAGGTCTTGCGATGGCCCACCAGGGGCAAGGTGTGCTTCAACACGTGGTCCCTGATGGCTGACCCCTCGGTGGTGCTCTGCAAAAAAAAAACAAAAACAAAAACGGGGGGGGGGGGCAGGTGAGGAGCAGTTTCACGGAGGCGGGGCTCATCTCACCCCACCTTCCGCTGCCACTGTTAAGGAATAACAGCTCCGAAGGGACGGGCATGGGAGAGGAGCCGTCTGGAGGGGAGCTGCTGGGGGAGCACACCCAGTAAGACCCTGGTGTCTTTCAGGGCCCCTTTCCTCCACTGACCCCTAAGTGAGCTTCTCAGGCTACGGCAGACAGCATGTGACCTTTCCTCTGGGCCTGGGCTGGCCATCGGTGTCAGTTAGAAACAGCTGCAGGGGGCACCTGGGTGGCTCAGCCGGTGAAGCATCTGACTGCGGCTCAGGTCATGATCTCAGGGTTCGTGGGTTTGAGCCCTGCGTCAGGCTCAGTGCTGATCGTGTGTCTGCTAGGAATTCTCTCCCTCTCTCTGCCCCTCCCCAACTCACGTTTTCTCCCTCTCTCCCTCTCTCCCTCTCTCTCTCTGTGTGTCTCTCAAAATAAAAAAAAAAAATTTTTTTTAAAGAAAGGAAAAGAAACTGCTGCGGGAAGGCGGGCTTCCAGACAACCGCTGTTCCCACGGCTGAACAGAGTGGAACCATCTATCTTCCCCTCATGTGACCTTCACTACAGCCCCACCGGGGGCATTTTACAGAGGTGAAGGGAGGGAGGCCCAGGGGCACACACCTGCTGAGCAGCTATGCTGGGCTTCGAATCCTACCTTGAGAAACAACACCCATGACTACCGGTTACACCAGAGCCCGGCCAAGCTCTCGGGGAAACGCGGAGCCAGGCAGAGCTGCGTGGCTGGAGGCTGCTGCACCTGAGGCCACGCCTCCTGAGACAGGGCCAGGAGGCGGGGCGTGCGGGGCTCAGCTGTCTGGTACCAGGCACCCGTCCTTGGACAGGCTCAACAACAGTGGCTCTTAAAGCTGGTTCACGAGGCTTCCCAAGTGTTTTCCAGATGAGATGGACCCGACTGACAATTTATGCAGCACCTGTGACCAGCTGGGCACAGCGGCAGTGGCTTGGGGACACGGAACTCAGGCGACCGCCCCAAGGGACACGCAGGGCCCCCTGACTCATGGTAAGACAGTCTCTGAATCAGAACCTCCAGACACCAGCCTCACAAACACATTACAGAGGAAGAAACTGAGGCACGGCCAGGCTGAGTTGCTCACCCAGGTCACACAGCTGCAAGTGGTTGGGGAACACCACACTCTTGGCTCTGGGCCCCAGTCCTGTCAGGATGGGACAGTCAGGGAGGTGGCCCTGTGTAGCACTAAAGGATGGCAGGAATTGCCAGGTGGGAGGGGGAAGGCGCTCCAGGGGAGGAAACAGCAGGAACCCAGCAGGGTACAAAGTCCCAGGGGAGGGGAGGGAGCAGGGGGAAAGTGCTGGAAAAGCGCGCAAAGAGGACGGCAGGTCAGGACAGCCGCTGGACTGAACATCACCTGGAAGGTGACCTCAAGAGTAAAGCAGAGTGGCCCCAGGGCACACGTGCTCTACAGCTGGGCATGTGCCACCCACAGGCCTGCGCCGAACTCAAGGGCAGAGCCGGTCTCACATCCTGCAAGCAAACAGCTACTTTCTTCCGGCAACGCTTCTTGTGCTGACTTTGCACCTGGCTTCACCGTGCCTGTCCTGCCTTGGTCTCTCCTTCGCCCAGATTTCCAAATCCACCTTTTACAAAATCGCATTTCACTGTGTTGTGTAAATTTTTACAAAGCAGTCTTAAATAATTCCGGCAACAAAGGTGGCATGTAAGCAATGCCAATCTATTTATTTGTTTTAAAGTTTATTCATTTGTTTTGAGAGCCAGAGAGCAAGCAAGCAGGGGAGGAGCTAAAAGAGAAGGAGAGAGAGAATCCCAAGCAGGCTCCGCACTGTCAGCACGGAGCCCGATGCGGGGCTTGAACTCACGAACCGCGAGATCATGACCTGAGCCGAAATCAAGAATCGGGACACTTAACCGACTGAGCCACCTAGGTGCCCCATCACCGATCCATTTAAGGTAAAGAGTAAAAGGCAGCGATGTGTATAACAAACTAGACCAAGTGGCCCTTAACCTTTTGGGGGTTAAGGACCCCTTGAAGCTCTCTATGGAAAGCTGCAGACCCCTTTCCCGGGAACATGCACACCACCTGGAATGGTGCCTGGTTCCTGGGGTCGCCTGAAGAGGAGGCGGAAGGGACAGGAGAGGGAGCAGCCCCCGTATGTCCAGGGGAAGAGAGGGGCCCTGAGCCTGAGCAGATGAGCAGATGTGGCCATGAGTGAGACTCCAAGGAGGAGCCATGGTGTTCACGACCCAGGGAATCAGAAAGATTCAAGGTGGCCTCTCCAAGGCCCCACATGCCCCCTGTTCACAAAAATGGATCAGAAGGTACGAGGCTGCTCCCTACGGTGCTCACCCTGCCTGGGCCGCCACACCCTCCAGGTCCCAGGAGAGCCCTGGCGGGGGAATGGGGGCACTTGCAGCTTTCCCTCAGCCTGCCCCTAACCGGTGGTGGCAATCTGGGCCATAGCTCACTGCTCTGCAGCCCCGTCTATCCAAGGAGAGCTCTGGGACCCTTGGCGTCGACGGGTCTTCCAAATCTGAAGATCCGCTCACAGAAGCGCCGGGCACCCGTGAAGCACTCCGGACACGGAGCTGGATCCAGGCTCACCCCGGGCCAGGAACCCCTCACGCCCTTCTCAAGGGAGTGTGTCGCACGGTTTTGGAAGAGGGGGGCTGGGTAGGCCAGCGGAAAGAAAAGCAAGGCCAACCCCATGTGCCGCACTCCATGGCTCCATCCGGTGGAGAGAGGCCTGCATCACTCTGTACCCTCAGGGCCTCGCCTGCCCTTCGGCTAAGGGGGCCCAGGTCAGAGACAGGAGCACGTCCTGGCCCAGAGCAACGCTGGACGTGCAGGCCAGGCCCGCAGTGGCCGGGCACCCAGGGAAGCTGGTGCTGGGCTGCAGGAGCATGAAGAGAGGGAGCAATGCTGGTAGGGGTGTGAGGCCCCCAGACCCCCCAATAAACCACCGACCACCCTGCTGCCTGCGCTCACGTCTTCAGCCTCCCAGGAACCTGCACCTTTACCATGGGGTCGGGAAACGGGGGCCTGGAAAGGCTCCAGGCTCAGAACCCCAGCGTTGGCTCAACCAGCAGCCTGAGGCCGATCAGAAGCCTGGGTGTACAACACAGTGATCAGTTCCACACGCCTGAAACTAATATTATGTTGTAGGCTAACTGGAATTTAAATAAATATTAAAAAAAAAAACAAAAAGGCAGCCTGGGGCTGCGGTGGCCGCTGAGCCCTCACGCACCTGGATCTCCATCACGTAGCTCCTGGGCTCGAATTTGGACTGGAATTTCTCAGGCTGCATTACAACCAACTTCCCAGAGGAGACTTTCAAGAACTTTGCTATTTCAGTGCTGAAAGTGTGGTGGAATTTGTAATCTTCTCTTAGGTTGTTGGCTGAGGAAGTAACAGAATGGTAAGTACACAGTTTATTAAACTGCCTGACAGATCTAGGCTTAACTCATGACTCTTAAAGCTGTTGCCCTGCAAAGACCATGATTCCCACTGTGAATTCTGTGTGGACGATACCTAGAGTATGAACACTTGAGGTTTGGATTTTAAAACTTGGTACAGGCGTATTGCCTTAGAACCTCTATATCAGAATTGGCTTAAAAAAAAAAAAAAGATAACCGTTCACGAAACAGCTCAGAGTTAACTGGTCAAGAGCTACTGTCTCCAATGCTGAGAAACACATTAAACCCCCAGACAGTTCGTGTGAACAGGGGAGCGTCACACTCTGTTATACCCACAAGGCGGCTTTTCACACGCAGCCCCTGCGAGTGGGCTGGCCTCTCCCCCTCGGACTGGTGGCTGGCCCATTTGCAGGCTGCAGGCTTTTTGCTATACACACTTTCACTTAGATCTTGTCAGACTCTCAAGATGAAACCCCCCAGCCTGAGAATACTCTAGAACGGGGGTTGGCAAACCTTCCGGAAAGGACCAGACAAGATCTTTGGCTCTGTAGGCCATACTCTCCTAAGCACTCAACTTTGCATTGCAGTGTCAGAGCAGTTAGACAGCATGTAATAAAGCGTGGCTGCGGCCCTAAAAGACTAAGGAGACCAGGCAGGGGCTGGATCTGGCCCGCAGGCCAGTTTCTCCATCCATGCCCTGAACCCCCGGGGGGGGAAACGCACGTCAGTTCTCCACGCTGTCCTCACTGAGGCATCCAGACCCATCCTGAGCGGAGTCTGTGGTCCAAGCACTGGGTAAGACCTCCAATGGGTCCCCCCATCCTGCAGGGCGACTGGTTATAGGAAACATACGTTCTGGGGGAGGTGGGAGACGGCTTTCAAAATCAGCCAGACTTAGATTCAAATTCTAATTCTAAGACCTGCTCATTATGTGACTTTAGGCCTCCCTGGGCCTCAGCCCCTCCTCAACAGAAACATGGAAGTCTACCCTGTAACCCCTGGGTAGGCTGGGGCTTCCCTCGGCGTGTTTCTTCCTGGCTAGTTCCCAGCAGGTGACACGGTTACTTCATCAGTTAAGACTGATGAAGCACCTTGGCTCCCGCGTTGGACATGGAAATGGGATTTCCCTCTACTGTCGGTTTTACCACGTTCATCTGCACTTGATGGACACATGATCGTTCTCGTGCAGCACAGAAATTAGCACTAAGTGGCAACCGGTGCATTGAAAAGTTGCAGCCGCTACTCTAAAGCAGAAAACCAAGCCGTGTTTGGAGTGGGGTGTAGGGCATCGGAAAGGACGCAACAAGGCCGGAGGGCATCCTCAGGGCTGCTGAAAGAACACATCTTCCACTCCTGACCCAGAGTCATCCAGCAGGGCAAGTACGCCTGCCACCAGGCAGGAGCCTGACAGTGGGTCTCAGGATGGGGCGAGTGCGACGTGCCCCACAGAACGCCACCTCTGACCACTGTTCACCTCTCAACGCTAACACTGGACCTTAGCATTACCAGGCACATTTGCTAGGTGCTTTGTCCACATCAGCTCAATTAACGTAACAACCTCTGATGTAGAAAACACCAAGTCGCCACCTGTGGTCCTTATGCTAATAATGGCAGAGCCAGGATTCGAACCCAGGCCAGAGTCAGAAACCCTCACTTTCTGGTCAAGACCCTGCCCTTGCAGAGGAACTGGGAAGGGGTGCCTGGAGAGACAGGGAGACAACGAACGTGGATGAACGTGACCGTGGCCCTGCTCCTCCTCAGAGCCCAGGGAGACGGCACACTCAGTATACGATCCTATCACCCGTGTGTATTCAAGGCAACAGGGACTGACCTCTAACCCCAACCCCAGAAAGGCAAGTCTGTTCCCACAGATGCTATTGCAATCCTTCATCAAGCTGTCCCCTCGAGTGACGCCCCAGGAGCTTCACACAGGAGCAGCAGACTCCCCGACAACCTCAGACGGCCTGGGCACGTTCGCTTCATCCAGCCCAGAGTGCCACTACTTACCGGCTTCCTGGTACTGCTGGTAGGCCAGGTCACTCTCCGCCGTAAAGACCCCGATGATGATGACATCGTCCCCGTCCTTCAGGAACTCCTGGACCTGCTTCAGAGCCACGATCGCCTTGGAGGGCGGCCCCGACTGCTCGATCATGTAGTCCACGATCCCTGGGAGCCGAGCACACGCCTGAGGAGGGGCGAGGGGCTCCGAGGCGCTCCACCCACCGCTCTCCCCGGCCCCCTACGTCCCCCAGGACACCCCCCTCCCCGCTGAGGGAACACCAGGAGGCAAGCCTACCGTATTTTTCCCGTGGGCCGTTGTAATCAAAGGGTTTTCCCTTGCGGAAGATTTTCAGGGTGGGATAGCTAGAGACGTCGAACCTCTTGGCCAGGTCTGTTTCGGCAGTGGCGTCGACCTTGGCCAGGGGGATTGGGGGGGAACGCTGGCTCAGCTCCTTGGCCGCCTTCTCGTAATCGGGGGCCAGTTTCTTGCAGTGTCCACACCTGTAAGAAGCGACCGTTGTCAGGAGCCTGTTCCAGCACGAACACAGTCTCCCATCCGAGCGAGACACAGAGGCCCGGCCCTCGAGCAGCTCCGTTAGACCCTGCAAACCTCTGAACGTCTCCTCGGGGAGGGGGTGGAGCCGGGCCACTCCGGAGGCCAGCGTGACATCACAGGTGCCACTCACACAAGGTGCACACAACACACACACACAAACAGGAGGGAGTTGGGGGGGAGGGCGGGTAAGACATGGGAAAGGCGAAGAAAAACAACGATTTTTCTCCATTGCAGTCAGGACAGGGAAGGACACAGGTCAGGGATGGCTTCATACAGGAGGTGACAGTTGATCTGGGACGAGAGAGACAGGTAGGAAGCGGACGTGAGTTGGTGAAAGGTGGGTGAGGGGAGGACAGACCGAAATAACCACATTAACAAAAGCACAAGGACGAACAGTAACCAACCCTCGCGGACGCCGCCCAGCAGGGCAGCAGAGGGTGGGCCTGAGGACTCCGTACCAAGAACCGACGGCTCACACGGGGGCAAGGACCTCACAAGTCACGGGCTCCGCGTAGTGAGCTGAACAAAGCACTGCCTTGTCAGGGTCCCCGGGACGCCTCGGGGCTGCACCCTACGGCAAGTGAACTGTCTGCAGCTACAAGAACTGTTCTCCGCGGGGTCAGAAACCAGGTGAACCTGCTCTCTGAGCATTTACTGAGCCTGTGACGTCAACGGGCAGCTGAGCCCAGCCCCCGGCAACTAGAACTTAGGATCCGTAACCCGTCGTGAGACCTAACCTCACAGCCATCTCTCCTCCAGCACCGGCACCACCTCCCGGGTCCCCTTTGTGCCGGAAACCTCACAAGAGGGGCCATGGCGGCCCCGCTCTCCACGTGCCCCAGGCCTTCCTTCCTCCTCCCACCACCCCGTCTTCTCTCCGCACGTGCACACCCCGTGAGACCAAGTGGAGTGACTTCTGCTGCAGAATCCAGAGCCTGGGGTCACTGTCGTCTGCCCCGCGGTCACATTCCTGACTCGGGTCTACACCGCACACCCTGACGAAAAGCAAGCCTGCTCCAGAGTCAGAACCGCTAGCTGCCCCGTGATGAATGCGCCAAGGTGAACTGCGAAGGCTGACCATCCTCCTGGACCCCTGGCCTCGACGCTCACACCTCCCTTGAAGACAGTCCACTTTGCTTTGCTCTGTCTTCTCCGGCTGCCCACACCTCCGTGCTCTCCTCAGGAAGCACAAGAACCACATACAGCACCTCCACCAGCCACTCTCCGACTGCCTTTCTTTCTGGCATCTTCTTTCCCACGTCCGGGTCCCCTCCCCTGAATGATCCCTGCCCCCGCATTCTGATCCTTTCTGCTCTCCTCTTGAGTTCTGTCGTCACCTACAATCTGGGGGCCAGAACTGGCCACGTCACCTGCGTATGCTGGGGTCACACAGGCCACACCCCTCCTCAACTCTAAGGGACTGGCCCACTTCCTCCGCAGAGCTGGGGATTCCAGTTCTCTGACAGGGAGCGGGCTTCGATCCCAACCCACGTGCTAGGGCCACAGCCCCCAGACAAGAGCTCTTCAGGCGCCCCCGGCCAGGTTCTGCTGTTTCTCTCCTACAAAAGCTGAAGCCCTGAGGCCGGGGGGTTGGGCAGGGGGCCCAGTGGCATCGAGAGGCCAGGGTTGTGATGGACAAGAGGAAAGGAGGCAGGGCGAGTGGAGAAGGCAGAAGGCAGGAGGGCCGCGGGACCCTGGAGGCTCCGACTGAAGAAGGGGACACATCTGGAGCATGAAGCGAGGCTGAGGGTCATCTTCGAAGATCTGTTCCAGAACAAACAGCCACGAGTGGAGACGAAGACAGATAAAACCATGGTTCGAACCCCTCAGGAGGCAGCGAGGCGGGAAGAGGCGGCCCGAGGCCACCAGCTGCCACCACCCTACCCACCGCGGTGGCAGCTCCGCAAGGTCCTCCTCATCACAGCTGGACGAACTTCCATGAACAGCATTTCCACACCTGCTACGGCCGTGTCCCCTCACACTGCCCCCCAGAGCCACGGCCGTCCCAGCGCCTTCCTGCGTGTTTCCTCAGGGACACGCCCTCGGCACATCGCTGGGCAGGGCAGGCGCGTGATGACAGATGGACCCAGCAGGCACAGGCCTGGCGCATGAGGGAACATGGACCGCCTTGTGGCCCCACACACGGGCTCCACTCTCCTCTGTGCTACAGGCCTGTGTCTACCCCGTCCTGCCATCTGGGAAAAGACCACCGCTCTCTGGAGGACTCAGCAGTCGGTTCGGCCTTCACGCATGGCCGGGCGGAGGGGGGAGGGCCGTGGCAGGACCCCGTTCTGCTTCACACGCAGGCATCTGTCTCTGACGCCCTCTACCCAGGGGCTATGGGGGAACCGAACGCGGGACAGGGCTCATCGTACCCGAGTACATGGGACAGATGGCATCTTACCAGGGGGCATAGAACTCCACCAGAATGATGTCTGCATCGTTCACAACTTCATCGAAGTTATCCTTGGTCAGCACAAGCGTGACTTCTGGTGGGGGCGTCCAGCTGGGCTGGGAGATCTCTTTGACCTTGGCCACAATTTCTGAAAGAAACCACACAAGACTGAGCATGGGCAGACCTCACCGCAGAGGCAGGCGGGGAGGCGCCGACAGACAAGTGGCAGGGCCTCGAGGAGAACGGGAAACGTCTGATTTCCCCAAATCCACCGGCAGCTCTCGCCAGCGCCGCTCCGCAGTTTGAGGCCACAGTTCAGGGTCGAAGGTCCACGGTTTCCGCCAAACCCCCTCCTGCCCTTTTTCCATCCCCTGGTGACTTCTCCGACGGCCCAACGCCAGCTGGCGAGTGAGACCCTGTTCTTGCCCCGCTGCGGTGCTCACCGCAGGCCAACAGAGGGGGTCTCCCAACGTCTGACCACACGTGCCTCGGAGTAGCCTCGAGGGCGTCCCCTTCTCAGGTACAGAGCCACACGCGTTTCATCATGTTACATCCGGCACGCGTCCCGACACGTCCGCAAAAATCAAGGAAAACGAGGAGGAGCAGCCCCTCCCCCTGCTGCCCGGGCCGCGTCGGCGTCACCTGGGAAGGCATCACAAACGGGCCCGGTCGTGGCCCCGCTCCCCAGAGATGGAGTCAGCGACGCGAGTGGGACACGGAACAGACTCTCACGAGGCACCTTCCAAGTGGCTCTTAGGAGCAGTGCGGGCACACTTTACATTCTTCTTTTTTTCTTTTGCTCTGCACTCACCAAGGAGCTGGATCTGAGAGCCACTCCCGCAAAGCAGGAGCCTTCAGACGGAAGTAAACACAGCAGCAGACGCACGGCATGTCCACGGCGTGAACCCCCGCGCCACCATCGTCGGGGAGGCCCATGTACTAAAACGCACTTGGAGGCCACACTGCTCTCAAGATTCCAAACTGGCCACACCGCTAGGGGTCAAATGTTGGGACCAGATGTCCACATATATAAGCCTTTAAGGTTTTACTTTATTTATCTATTTTGAGAGAGTAAACGTGTGGGCGTGCGCATGGGGTGGGGCGGACAGCAGAGGGAGGGAGAGAAAATCCCAAGCAGGCCCCACACTGTCAGCACAGCCCAACTCGGGGCTCAAACTCACGAACCAGGAGATCATGACCTGAGCTGAAACCAAGAGTCAGACGCTTAACCAACTGAGCCACCCAGGCGCCCCAAGCCTGTTTACTTTTAAACGAGAAGTACACGGCTTTCAGCCTGTCCTTCCATGAAGTTCCTCTATGTGCTGACATGGGTAAGACATTATTTGTTAGGTAAAACACGAATGTGCACATGATATGCTGATATGCTGACAACTGTGTGAAAATCACACACACACACACACACACACACACACACACACACACACACGCTGCCACCTTCCTGGAAGGGAGCCAGATAGCCAGGCTCAGGGTGGAAAGGCTATCCCTTATCTACCTCCTTGAATTCTGAACCACGCAAACATATTTCTGGTAAGTTCTCAGACAGATACAATGTGAAAGTAAGTACTGATGGATGTGAGGTCTTCTTCGTGCACCTACAATGGGCTCCAGTGCTCAGAAGATCATAGGACTGACCCTCACACCAGCTCAAAGAGAATTCAGATCAGACCCAAGTGACCTCCTGTTCCTCGGACGAGGAACTTGAGGCCTGGCAAGGAGAAGACACTTGTCCGGGACCAGTGCTATGTCACGACTGTAAGACCCAAACCTTAGTCAGTGCCATACCACACCAGGAAAGGAAAACGTAACATAATTTTTTTTTTCCTAATGATTAAGAGATATGGTGAAGAGGGGCACCTGGGTGGCTCAGTTGGTTAGTTCTTCAACTTCCGCTCAGGTCATGATCTTGCAGTTTGTGAGTTCGAGCCCTGCATCAGGTTCTGTGCTGATAGCTTCGAGTCTGGAGCCTGGAGCCTGATTTGGATTCTGTGTCTCCCCCTCTATCTGCCCCTCTCCCCTGCTCACGCTCTGACTCTCTCCCTCAGAAATAAACGACCATTAAAAAAAAAAAAAAAAAAAGATATGGTGAAGATACCACAACTTGATTTGTTCATTCGTTAAAAAAAGAATTTAGCGGGGCGCCTGGGTGGCTCAGTCAGTTGGGCGTCTGACTTCGGCTCAGGTCATGATCTCACGGTCCGTGAGTTCGAGCCCCGCGTCAGGCTCTGTGCTGACAGCTCAGAGCCTGGAGCCTGTTTCAGATTCTGTGTCTCCCTCTCTCTCCGACCCTCCCCCATTCATGCTCTGTCTCTCTCTGTCTCAAAAATAAATAAACGTTAAAAAAATTAAAAAAAAAAAAAAAAAGAATTTAGCTTGTGCCTAATGTCAGTCAGGCAGGGATCCCTCGGGCTTGGTTTTGGAAGAACCACCTGGCTCCCAGTGCCTGTAGTTCCTAATATGGGGTTCTGGACCCACAGCCTCAGTAAGCCCGGGGAGCCTATAAGGAATGCACATCATCGCGCCTGACCTGAAGCGTAGTGAACTGGAAGGCTGGGATGGGGCTCAGCACGGGCTGCGGGAGCCCACCAGCTGAGTCTGACGGAAGCTCTACAGCGCCGCCGAGAACCTGGCCTCGGGCAGCATGTGACACACGGCCTCCAGATCTGGAGTTTCATGGTCTGAAACGGGAAGAGACCCCTGCCACCCTAGGACAAGTTTATTTTGATCTCAGTTACCTGGAACATTCCAGCAGGGACCACTCCCAGCCCACACAACTGGTCTTCCTCTCTATTTCCCAAACTCCCCCTCTCTCAGCTTTCCTGTGGGAAGACAGTCCCGGCCTCACCTCCCCCTGCAGCTCAGGCTCCACTCACCTTCCTGGGTCCGGGAGCCCTCGTAGTCCACAGCCTGCCCCTTCTTAAGGACCTTGATGGTGGGGTAGCCGCTCACGCCAAACCTGCTGGCCAGCGCCGACTCCGAGGTCGCGTCAATCTTGGCCACAGGAATGGGAGGGTCATTCTCCTTCAAGGCACTGGCGATTTTTTCATATTCTGGAGCAAACTGCTTGCAATGTCCACACCTGAGAAAGAGATTTAGGGAAGGAGAAGCAGGTTAGCTGTACCCATGGAGACTTATACCCAGCAATGCACACAAACGCCGGGGCACCGGGACCAGAATGATCGCAGTCGAGAGAGAGAGACACAAGGTAACACAACGAGGAAGCCACGGTGGCTGGAGTCAGACAGACGTAGGCCAGAGTTCCCGCTCCGGGCTGGACACACACTCCCAACACCTCCAAACCCCAGTGCTTTCACCTGTAAGCTTCTCAAAGTCCATCAAGGGACCCCTTGTGAGGGGTCTATGAGGTTAAAAACTCTTTACCAGGGGCGCCTGGGTGGCTCAGTCGGTTAAGCGTCCGACTTCAGCTCAGGTCATGATCTCACGGTCCGTGAGTTTGAGCCCCACATCAGGCTCTGTGCTGACAGCTCGGAGCCTGGAGCCTGCTTCCGATTCTGTGTCTCCCTCTCTCTCTGCCCCTCCCCCACTCATGCTCTGTCTCTGTCTCAAAAATACATAAAAACATTAAAAAAAAACCAAAAAACCTCTTTACCAAAGACCCTTCTGGTTGTCTTCGTGCATTCCCTCAGAGCACACGGTGGAGTTTTCCAGAGGCTACATGACAGATCACAACGTCCGCATAGTGATGATAACACGTAAGGGTTATCATTAAAGATGAATTAGTATTGAAATTTCTCCGTTTTAATGTTCAATATGGTACATACTGATTGCCATAATCTACACAGAAAGCTATCTGGAGGGCACCTGGCTGGCTCAGTCAGTGGAGCGTGTGACTCTTGATCTTGAGGTTAGGAGTTCAAGCCCCATGTTGGACACAGGGCCTTTAAAAAAATAAATTAGCTTTCTGTGCCGTTAGCATTCTTGTAGCCATGGTGAACGTTCCTAAAACCCGCCGGACTTTCCGCAAGATGTGTGGCAAGCGCCAACCCCACAAAGTGACACGGTACAAGAAGGCAAAGATTCTCCTTACACCCAGGGAAAGCGACATTATGACAGGAAGCAGAGTGGCTATGGTGGGCACACACAGCTGATTTTCCAGAAAAAAGGCTAAAACTACAAAGAGGACTGTGCTGAGGCCTGAATGTGTTGAGCCCAATTGCAGATCTAAGAGAATGCCAGCTATTAAGAGATGCAAGCATTTTGAACTGGGAGGAGATAAGAAGAGAAAGGGCCAAGTGACCCAGTTCTAAGCTTCTTTTTTTGTTACGTTATGAAGACAACACAGTCCTGAGGTTATGTTCACTTCAAAAAAATAATAACAATTAATTAACTCCTTAAAAAGCTATTTGGAGTCACAAGAGCAAAAAGCGAGAAGTGGTGATCTATTATTACTGTTAGTTAATAATATGACCTCACGAACCTGTTGTTAAGGACTACTTAGTTACCTTGTACGGAACACCTCTCACTTGAACATCAAACGCGGGACCAACCACGTGAGTATATCTTAACTATCTTGTCTCAAAAGTGAACCAAGGAGGGCAGAGGAAAGAGGACGACAAGAAGGAACAGAGGCCAGCAGGAGAGGGGAGGAGGAAGGGACACAGAGCTGTAACACTGCACACAGTGGTGGGGGGGGGGGATAGAACGAGCGGGGCCCGGGAACTGTGTGCCCTTCCACACCGGAAACCACCGTGGGCCAGGCTTGCACTCGGGCAGCATGTGGTGGGAGCAGGGAGGTGGGGTGGCCTTGACACAGGTCAGGGTAGAATCTCTAACAAGGGACGTGTCTGTCGCCAACGCGGGTCTCCGCGGCGGCACAGCTTGTTAAACGTGCCCACGCCCCGGCCGTGGCTATCAGAGGTCACGTTCACATTCTGAACTGCTAAGGACCGCGTTCCACGAGGGCCGGCTCCCTGGAGTTCCTGCACCCGGACACTCCCACCCCGCCGGGGTCTGGACGCCCGTGAGGCACCAAGCGTGACAGCCCAGAGGAACCCCTCGTCCAGGCTGGCGGAGCGAGGAGGATGAGGGTCCTTACCATGGAGCATAAAACTCCAGCAGCACCGTGTCTTTGTCTGCCACAAAGTTATCAAAGTTTGCGTCGTTCAGGATCAGGACCCCATTTTCTTCTTTCACTTCCAAGTCGTCTTCCTCCTCGTCGTCGTCGTCGTCCTCCTCCTCTTCATCCTCAATGGCATCTTCCTTATTAGAATCTGAGCAGAAAATACCCACAATGTTGGGAACCTGGGGACTCTCCTCCTTAATAACTTTCCTAGGACCCCAAGCCCTCAAAGAGTGGCATGAGTCCTGAGTGGCCCCTGAGGACCACCACGAGCCGGGGTGGTGACATCAGGCCTCCCCCACCCCAGAAATTCAGGGTAGAACCTGTAACAAGGGACGTGTCTGTCGCCAATGCGTTGTCTCCGCGGCGGCACGGCCTGTTACACGTGCCCACGCCCCGGCCGTGGCTATCAGAGGACACGTTCACATTCTGAACTGCTAAGGACCGCGTTCCACGGAATTCCGCTCCCAGTCTGTACACTGGGGAGCCACTTAGGATTTCACTTCAAGGGAGGTCCCGGTTAAAGGGTTTGAAAACCACAGGTCTAGAATTTAAAGTCTCAACGCCCCAGCGGGGCTTGAGGGCAGGACGAGGCGCCTGTGCAGACGCAGCCCCGCAGCCTAGCTCCACGTGCCCCCTGCCCAGCCTGGGGGAACCCTCACCGTCGGCGCCTCCCCCTGCACTGGGATCTGATCCGCTCCTCAGCACCACCCCTCTGCGGGCTTTCCAGGCCTCGCCCCTGTAGCAAAGCTCCTTTATCCACATCCCACGCTTTATTTTTTAGGGCACCTCATTCTCTGGTTACCCCATGTTTGTGCTCCAGGGCAAGGCCAACTTTCAACGACATCTTCTTCCTCACTGACTACGCTTCCCACAAGTAGGGCCTCACTCAATCTCCCGTAACAAACACGTGCCGGGCCCCCCAGACAGCACCACGCTTTTCGTTCTGGAGGATGGACTACTGACCAATTCCAGTTCTCTGACTAACCCCAGCGATCTCCAGGGTGGGAGCTCTCCCACGAAGAATTGTGAAGATTTACAGGGTCAACACGCGTCAAAAATACACAAACCACACCTTCATGGGATGCCTTGCCCGGAAGCAAAGCTCTCTTCCCAGAACACGAGAATCTGGGAGTTTAGCTCACTACCCAGGGATACAGGAATCTTCCACCAAACTACACGTACGGGGCACCATGAGCTGTTGTTAACCAGGATCCCCGGCTGCTGTCGCATCGGCAGACAGAGGTGCAGGAAGTACCAGAATGGCAGCAACCCCGGAGCCAGGTCATGGCCAGGGTCCCGTTCTTCCTTCCGGAGGGGCACCCTGGGAGACAGAGCAGCCCCGGTGGTTCTGTGTTTGGGGCTGAGGGTGAAGTCAGCCTCGGGATTCTGGAACCTCCGGGACTCGCCCTGGCTCAGCCCTGCCCCTGACTAGTCCAGGGCTGGCTCCGCGGCTGCCGGGACGAGCCAGGGAATGGGTCCGGGTGGCCTGGCAGCTTTGCCCGTTTCCGTGAAAATCTACCAATCGGCAAACTAATTATAAAAAACCCTCAACCCTCAACCGCGTCCCTTCACGCATCCTGCTGCTTTTTTCTGGCTTCCATGTCTCTCTCCAGCTTACGGAGTAAGATTTCTCCTTTGTGGGGGGAGGAAGAATGGCCTCTAAAATCCCAAAAGAAAAGCCACCGATTTGACAAGTATGAACCGAGCAGACTCTCCTTTCCTGGGACTGGTGCCCCCCAACCCTGCCCCCAGGGCCATCGCCCTCTGACGTGTGCTCTTTCCCTGGCCTCCCTCCTGCAGAGGCCCCGGGCCCCCAGCAATGTCACCAGGCTTCCTGGATGTGGAGGAAGGCAGGACCTGGAGGAAGACAAAGCAGGCTCGGGCTCCGTCTCCACCTCTTAGGCTGGCGGCCTAAACCGAATCCCCTCCCCTGGTCACTGGCAGGCAACACCATACACTCAGGTCTTCTGTCAATCTGAGAACCTAAGGCTCTTGGGAACCTGAGTTTAAAACTGGCTGGCGAGGGCTCCCCCAGGTTCTTCTGGAAATACTGCCCACCCCAAGCCCGCAAGGCAAGAACTCAGTACTGAGCTTTCCTGTTACGGCCTGTGGGACAGCAGCTCCGTTGGCTCTCCAGAAGGCCAATCTGCCCACCCTTCGCTTTAAAGTCCTACCCACGATGACCTGTGTAACGGCTGCGCACTTGAGGGCTTGACGCGGGAATGTTCTGCAGGTTCTCTGCTCCAAGTCGGGGCTACGAGGCACCCCACGCCCTGCCTCCAGAGGCTCGCGCGGGCCGGACAGCCTGTTGACAGCAGTGAGGCAGGGCCTGTGGGCCATGCGGACCCACGCTCACTGCCTGACTGCCCTGCCCATTCAAGAATCAGATTAACTTGCAAGCAAATGGAAAGACTGGAGGCCGGCTGGAAAGAAAGCACCGGGAAACTTAATCTGCGCTTTAAGCTAGGAAATACAGCGGGGGAGGAGTAAGCACTTGGCGATCCGCTCGGAGAATGGGGATAAGGTGAATTTTACAAAAAGAAAAAACAAAGATGCCTTCTCACCTACGCTCAGCCTGATCGGGTCTGTGAGCACAACTAGTGAGTGCTCTTAAGTGGGTGTCCCTGAGCTACCACAGGACAGAGTTCCTTAAGAGTGAACTCATTTCGGGGTGCCTGGTAGCTCAATTAAGCATCTGACTTTTGGTTTCGGCTCAGGTCACGATCTCACTGTTCATGAGTTCGAACCCCGAACTGGAATCCTTGCGGAATCCACGCTGACAGTGTGTAGCCTGCTTGGGATTCTCTCTCTCTCTCTCTCTCTCTCTCTCTCTCTCTGCCCCTCCCCTGCTCATGCTCACTCACATGCTCTCTCTCAAAATAAATAAACTTAAAAAAAAAAAAATCTTAAAAAAAGCGAACTCATTTCTTGATACTTGAAAAAAAAAGTTTTTTTTGGTTTAAATGACAACAAACAAAACGACAGGGCATTCCCTACATAATTAAAGACTCTCAAATGCATTAAGTCATGCCTCTACCTTTCCATCCCTTCCCAGCTTGCAGATAACCCCAGGACTGGACCCACTACAATCTGAGTAGGCAATGTCTCTATATTCCTACGTACTAGGAACCCACCCACTCCTGCAAGGAAAACACCCCACATTAAAAAAATTTTTTTTTTAATATTTATATTTGAGAGAGAGAGAGAGAGAGGGAGACACATACACACACACAGAGCGTGAGGAGGGGAGGGGTAGAGAGAGAGGGAGACACCAAATCCGAAGCAGGCTCCAGGCTCTGAGCTGTCAGCACAGAGCACTATGTGGGGCTTAAACCCACGAACCGTGAGATCATGACCTGAGCTGAAGTTGGATGCTTAACTGACTGAGCCACCCAGGCGCCCCAAAAATATCCCATATTTTAATGGGCAGGCCGTTTTTTCACTGGGCTTCACTTTGAAGATTGGGACATTCTAGGATAGAAAATACATCCACCTCTTTGTGTAAGTGGCCTGAGATGATCTCTGAAATGCTTCACTACTCACTTGACCCGGAAAACCCGACAAAGTCATGCAAATCAAGAGGTTCAAATCTTCGTGTTCACTTTAAGAATACACGGGAAACTGCCCAGGCCATCAAGGGCATGCATATCCGAAAAGCCACCAAGCATCTGAAACATGTCACTTTGCAGAAGCAATGTGTGCCATTCCCACACTACAATGGTGGGGTTGGTAGGTGTGCCCAGGCCAAACAGTGGGGCTGGACACAGGGTCGGTGGCCCAAGAAGAGTGCTGAATTTCTACTGCACATGTTTAAAAAGGCAGAGACTAATGCTGAACTTAAGGGTTTAGATGTAAATTCTCTGGTCATTGAGCACATCCAGGTGAACAGAGCCCCCAAGATGTGGCATAGAACTTACAGGGCTCATGGTCAGACTGACCCATACCTGAGCTCTCCCTGCCACATTGAGATGAGCCCCACAGAAAAAGAGCAGACTGTTCCTACACGAGGAGAGGAAGTTGCACAGAAGAAAAAGATATCCCAGAAGAAACTGAAGAAACAAAAACTTATGGCCAGGGAGTAAATTCTGCACAAAGCACAGGGAAATAAAAATAAAATCAGAAAAAAAAAAAAAAAAATCCAAAGCCTTCCAGCATCTTCTGGATGGATGCCATTCTCTTTAGCATGAGGCCAATGAAGCCCCTCACACCACCTCCACAATGCTCAGCCTACATGGTAAGACCACTCCAGAAGTGGGGGCCCCTCCTCCAGCCAGGCCTCTGCCATCCCTGTCCACTCTCCACTGTTTATCTGACGACAGCACCGGAGCCTTGCCCAGCCTGGACACAGGCAACTCCTTTCAAGATGTCCTCATTCTACCTCCTCAGCTGCTCACTCTTCAATCCCCACCAGAGAAGTGCCTAGAACAGGTGGATAAACTACCATCAGGTAAAAACCATGAAGCTTGCATTAAACAAGGAAAAAAAGAAATTTGTTATCAGACAGATCATTAGAGGTGATATTTATTAGGTGCCAAGCACTGTGCTGAGCTTTTTAAACACACTCTCTCACCCCTGGAGGGAAACATTACATGCACTTTACAAATACAGAAACGAAGGCACACAGAGTATTAGTCACGTGCCCAAGGATCACAAAACTACTCAGTGGATGGAGAATCCTGACCACTCAACTGCTCTGGTATACTGTCACAGCAGATTTTCTTTGCAATATGCCGAAAGTTTTAGGCGGAATCAGGTGGTAATTACTTCTCAGGAATTAAGAGAGAGGGGCTGAGCAGTTCTTTAGCACTGCACCCAAGTGACTTTCCGCTTCACTTTTAAATCTAAACCAATCCCAGATAAAAAACAGACAACCACCTGCATCAAAGTATTTTCCTTCACTATTTTTAGCTGGATGTAAAGATGTGAAAAGTACCACTGATTTCTAATCTGAGACACAGAAAGTCCCACAACCTAAGGCTTATACCACCGGAGCTTAAGTTCTATTTGGCAGCCATATTCTCGGGATGGGGGAGGGGGAGGAGTGTCTTTTAGATCCCAGACACCACTGTGCTGTCTGAATCTAACATGTAAGAGGCAAAACAAAATCAAAACCTAAAGACTGGGAACATCTAGGGTGGAGGGAAATGTGGCGCCAAAATAAATCCGCAGGACAAGTTACCTATGAAAGTGAAGGGGCAGGGAACCCCTCCCTCAGGGATGGGAAAGGGTCAAGGCAGGGACTAGAAGCCCCTCCCCAACACGCCCCCACCTCAAAAGCACATGCCCTGCAAGACCCACCATGACCATGACAACTCCAGAGATTCCTGGGATCACCCCAGGGGCAACTGCTTCCCAGGGCCTTCATGGGATTAGTGACCTGTCACCCAAATGATACACTTGCTGGTCCTAATAACCCTTGGGGTCCACCCAAGTCTGCCACTCTCTCAGGCCTCTTGAGAACTGCCCCCCAAAGAGTCACTGGATCAAAATCAAGACAAAATTATTTTGCTTTTTAGCTGCGTTCCAAAAACTACTCTCCAGCCTCACTAGTCCTGAAACTTTGAGGTGCCTCCCAAAGTTTAATGTGCATATGAAATCAATGAAGAAGTTTAAAATACAGATTCCAGGACACACCCCTGCAATCTGCTTTGGTATATTTTGGGCCTCTGTATTTAAATAAGCATCAGATGATTTGGATAAAGGTCCCAAGACACACCGTTATCTGGTTCCTTTCGGCAGGTGCTTTTTCCACCACGTGCCGAATTTTACTTCCTTTTCTGTTTTGGCGAAGGCTTGAATCAGTGACCCACACAGAAGTTACTCAATCTGTCTGAAAGGGTATAAAGTTCACACACTTCCCCCTACGCACTACTATTAGAAAAGGGGGGTTATTTATACTGGAACAAACTGGCTAGGGGAAAAAAAAAAAAAAAAAAAAAAACAGGTCATCCGGAGAAAGGCCAGAGAGGAAGAAAGTTAAGACCAGGAATGGGATGCCTGTTCTCTAGGAACAGTATTCTTTTCTTGACTACTACTGCTTTCTAATTATGGACGTTTTCTCATACCATTTGTTTGCAGCGAGCTGGTTTCAAAGAAAAATGTGGCAACGATGGCTAGTAGCTGTCTAATGTTCGTACTAGAGCGGGAGCTCTATCGGCCATGGCCACGCTCATCCTATACTCCCAGAAGCCTGCTCGGTGACTGGCACATAGTAGGTGTTGAATAAACAGGCGCAGAGGAAATGGAACCTCTGGTTTCTAACAAATGCAAACCAAGCCGTCCCTTTCTCCCTCAAACCAAAACCCAGGTGCTATTTCTTCCCAAATCTACAAACCGCATTTTTAAAAAGTAAGATGCCTGCGGCCCGCCGCTGCCCGGGAGAGCTCCCACTCTCACCCCTTCACCAAGACCTGTTTTGCAAACAGTGGCCCCCTCTGCCTTCCCGCTCCCTGGGCGTGCTCGCCTGGAAATTTTAACCAGCACCCTTGCCAAGAGCGAGCAGTCAATCTGAACACGAGTAAAAACTGATTAGAATCTGGGTGAAGGAGCCAGTTGCAGAAAAGGCACCTGACACCCTCTCCGCGTCCCAAACCTGGTAGGCAAGGGCTTGCTAAGAGGCCTCCGCCGCCGTCCTCTCCCGGGATCTCCTAAGCGATCCCGCCCACCGCTACTGCCCTCAAACTCCAGCAAGTTGCCGCCAGTAGCGGAGGGGCTCCGCACGGAACCCACCGGTCCAGGGTCGCACCCACCCCGGATCTCACCCGTGGGCCCCTGCGGCCCATCAGGCGCGGCCCACCGCTGGCCGCTCACCTTCGTCCGGCCCCCCGGCGCTCGCCACCGCCAGCAGCTGCGCCAGCGCCAGGAGCAGCACCAGCAGGCAGGCTTTCCGGGGCCTCATCGTGGCAGTGCGCAGCGCGGCCTCCCCACGCCGTCGGCCCCTGGGCACTCCCGGACCTCGGGCCCTCGCCTCGCGAGCGAAACCGGAGGGAAAGCGAGAAACCCCCCCAGGAAGTCCTCGCCGGCGCTCGGCTGGGGGCGGGGAACCCACCGCCCGGCCAATCCCAAGCGGACTGGAGGCACGGGCCGCGTGCGCCTCGCTGCGCGTCGGTGCTCCGCGGCGCCGCCCTCCTCCCCGGCCCTCCTCCCCGTCCTCCTCCGCGCGCCCCGCGGCTCGCGCGTTTAAAGCTCCGAGCCCTAACGTGAGGTGCCCCCTTCTGATTGGCTGCGCTGCAGCCACCAATCAGCGGCTGCCACTCGGTTTGCCGGGAGCGCACAGGCTGAGAGAGGGAGTGAGGGAGAACAAAGGCGGCGGGCCAGGGCCAGAGGGGCGGGGCCGGGCTGCGCATTGGGGCGCGATTGGCCGTCGGCGCGCTGGGCGGGGTGGAACCTGGGAATGTGGGGCGGGGCGGGGCTCCGGGTCCCTCAGCGGAGCTTGGCAGGAAGAACACGTGTCCTTAGAGGAGCTCCAGGGAGAAGGGCAGTTGGTAAAACCAGCCCGATAAGAGGAGGGTTGAGGTCGAAGCAGCAGAGGGGACTGAGCCAGTTCTGTTAATGGGAAAAGAAGGGAAAGTGGCTCTTGAGTCTGCTCTTTGTTCGTGGGCTTCTCAGTTTTTTTGTGTGTGTATGAGCAAATAAAAGTGTGCATTTTTCCCCCCTGGGTTAAAACGTATATTGAGCTGGGGAGCGGGGATGAATATGCAGTAAAGGTAATCCAGACCTAAGAGTTCTGGAAGCTGCTCTCTATGGTTTCATCTGCGAACAGACCATCAGTTGCTTGTCCAAATTTTGTCTCATGTTGTTTATTGCTCTTGTAATTTTCAGCAAAGGTGCAATACCAGGTAGGCAATCTAGTGGCTTACATATATCTAAATATGGTCCAAGTTTTCCCTCTTGACAACTGAAAAGAAAATTAGGTTAAAATAATTTTTGTAAAAAAAAATAATAATTTTTGTATGCCAAACCTGTGGTTTGAGATTTCTTCCACATGTGAGGATTAGTATGCCTAAAGAATTAAAGAAGACAAATTGGGGAGGGGAGGGGACTGTGGTCCAGGAGAATTTTTCTGTGTATACAGATTATGTTAGGAAGAAAGAAAGCTGGCTACTTACAGGCTTTATCATTTAGACCATTTTAATTTAAAAATTTTTATTGAATTCCTATCAATCTGATGGTTCTCTCAATTTTGTAGGGCGGAAAGACATTCTGCAACTAAGTATACACTGAGTGACTTACTAGAATGCTATTAGTGTAGAATATCGAATAATTCAATATCATTTTATTTTTATGTATTTTTTAATTCCAGTATATTTAACAGTGTTGTATTAGGTGTATAATATAGTAAATCAACAATTCTATACACTACATGATTCTCATCAACTAGAGCCCACCCAGAATTTTTGTCTTTCACGGCAATTTTCTACAGATCTATATTTTATTTTTTTTTTTAATGTCTATTTATTATTGAGAGACAGAGACACAGAGCGTGAGCTGGGGAGGGGTAGAGAGAGGGGGAGACACAGAATCCAAAGCAGGATCCAGGCTCTGAGCTCTCAGCACAGAGCCGGATGCAGGGCTCGAACTCATGAACCGTGAGATCATGACCTGAGCTGAAGTGGGACACTTAACTGACTGAGCCACCCAGGTGCCCCTACAGATCTATATTTTAAAGAAGTTATTTCAATGTTTATTTTGAGAGAGAGAGAGAGACAGAACATGAGTGGGGGCGGGGGGAGAGAGAGAGAGAGAGAGATGGAGACACAGAATCCAAAGCAGGCTCCAGGCCCTGAGCTGTCAGCACAGAGCCCAGTGCAGGGCTCGAACTCACAAACTGCGAGATCATGACCTGAGCTGAAGTCCGATGCTCAACCAACTGAGCTACCCAGGCACCCCTCTATAGATCCATATTAAACTGAGAGGAAAGAGAGCCCCATGTGCCTGGATGTGGGACAAATACAACTAATTTCACTAAGAATCTCTATTGACACAAGGTATGAAGGGAAACGTTTCAAAATGCAGTATGAATGTGTGTTTGTGTGCGTGTGTGTGCGTGTGTGTGTGTTTGTGTAGTCAGTATCGCATTACTTGTGAAATTAAACACATTCCTTTTTTAAATGTTTACTTATTTTTGAGACAGAGAGAGACAGAGCACGAGTGGAGGAGAAGAAGAGAGAGAGAGAGGGAGACACAGAATCTGAACCAGGCCAGACTCTGAGCAAGCCAGACTCTGAGCTGTCAGCACAGAACGAGATGCAGGGCTCAAACTCACAAACAGAGATATCATGACCTGAGCCAAAGTCCAATGCTTAACTGACTGAGACACACAAGGGCCCCTAAATACATTCTGTTTTAAAGCATTTGTAGTATAGGGGTGCCTGGGTGGCTCAGTGGGTTAAGCTTCCATGTCTTAATCTCAGTGTTGGGAGTTCAAGCCCCACACTGGGGAATTCATTTCCACAAATACCTGCTTATTCAGCCAGATATCGTAACCAGAGATACACCTGTGTGTAATTTCCTATCCTACATTTTAAACTTAATATTACATTATAATCATTTTTCCCATACTGTTATCTTGTCTTCCTAGAGAACTGTGCTTTCTCTTGAAGGGTCTGCCTTTAACTAAGATTAGAGATGGAGAAGAGGTCCTGGGCCCACACTCAGGACGCTGTTAGTTGCCTGAGAATACCCACCATACTCCTTCAATTCATTCTGTGCATTGTTAGGACACTGTACTTAGATTCTATCATTACATTTTAGGGTATAACGATATTTCAGCAGCTGCAGAAGAGACTGCTTTTGATATGTTTCAAAATAGGGAAACATTCACACATACAGGTGTGGCCAACCATTGAAAGTAAGGCCAAGTTGACATTTTCTGGCAGGAGGTTGTCTGTGACAAGACATTCTTTCCAAGTTTACAGAAAGAGGTAACTGGCACAGTTATTTCTTGATTAAGCCAATGGTCTTGGCCACTATTTCTCATTGTTCTAAGGTGAAGAAATTCTTAAGATGGTTTAAGAGTCAAACTAAGATTATTCCCTTAGTATTTAAATTTTGCTGTCACCAAATGCTAGAAGGTTCCAGGCATTTGGTAGCTGTTACTAAAAAGACATTACTGGTATTTGTGGAAATTAAACAGTAAGAGTTAGGGGCGCCTGGGTGGCTCAGTCAGCTGGGCGTCTGACTTTGTCTCAGGTCATGATCTTGCAGTCAGTCTGTGAGTTCAAGCCCTGTGTCGGGCTCTGTGCTGACAGCTTGGAGCCTGGAACCTGCTTCGGATTCTGTCTCCATCTCTCTCTGCCCCTCCCCCACTCTCACTGTGTGTCTCTTTCTCTCAAAAATAAAATAAAAACATAATAAACAAATAAACAAACAGGAAGAGTTAAATTAAAGACATAATAAGTTTATATTACAGACAAAAACTACTGTATTTGTTGTGAAAGGGTAGGAGTAGAGGCTCTGGAGTTATATTACATGGTCTTGAGGTTAGACCCGACCACTTTATTCACTCATTCAATATTTATTAAGTACCTACTATGTGCCAAGTAGTTATCAGTGTGCAATCTTCCATGTGCTTTGTAATATTTTATGCTATTTTAAAGTACATTTTATTTTTTTATTTTTTTTAATGCTTATTTATTTTTGTGAGAGAGAGACAGAGCATGAGTAGGGGAGGGGCAGAGAGAGGAGACACAGAATCTGAAGCAGGCTCCAGGCTCCGAGCTGTCAGAACAGAGCCTGATGCCGGGCTCAAACCCACTAACCGTGAGATCATAACCTGAGCTGAAGTTGGACGCTTAACTGACTGAGCCTCTCAGGTGCCCCCAAAGTACATTTTACAAATTTCAAATTCCTACTGTCCATTGCAAATATATGGGAGTACAATTGATTTTTTGTATTGACCTTGAATAATGCAGCCTTACTAAACTCACAATAGTTTTGGTAGCTTTGTTGTAGATTCCATTGGATTTTCTACATAAATCATATCCTCTGCGAATAAAGACAGTTTACTTCTTTTTCATTATAGATGCCTCTCATTTCTTTGCCTTTCCTTATTCCACTGGCCAGAACCTCCAGTACAATGTTGGAAAGAAGTAGTAAGAGTGAATATCCTTGTCTTGTTCCCTATTTTAGGGAAATAATTCAGCGTTTCCCATTATATAGGATGTTAGCTATAGATTTTTAGTAGATGCCCTTTATCAGGTTGAGTAAGTTCCCTTCTGATTCCCAGTTTTCTGGAAGTTTTTTGTTTTTTAATTAGGAATGGTTTTTCTTCTTTAGTCTTTTCATGTAGATTATTATATTGATTTTCTTTTTTTATGTTTATTTTTGAGAGAGAGAGAGAGAAAGTGCAAATGGGGAGGGGCAGAGAGAGGGGGACACAGAGGATCCAAAATGGGCTCTGCACTGACAGCAGAGAGCCCGATGCTGGGCTCGAATTCATGAACCACAAGATCATGACCTGAGCCGAAGTCTGATGCTTAACCAACTGAGCCACCCGGGTGCCCCAATATAGTGATGGATTTTCAAAAATTAAGCCAATCTTGCATTCCTGAGACAAACTGCACTTGGTCATGATGTATTATTTTTTTTACATATTGTTGGATTTCATTTACTAAAATTTTATTGAATTTATACATCTATGTAAAAGGGATATTTTTGATGTCACATAATGTTGGCCTCATAGAATGAATTGGGAAGTGTTTGATCTCAGTTTTTTGGAAGAGTTTTGATATATTTTTCTTTCTTAAATGTTTGATAAAATTCTCTAGTGAAGTTTTCTTTGTGGGAAAGATTGTAAGCATAAATTCAATTCCTTAATTGACATAGGGCTATTCAGGTTTTCTATTTCTTCTTGGGTGAGCTTTGATAGTTAATGGGAATTTCCCCATTTCACATAACTTATCAAATTTATTGGCATAAAGTACATAATATTCTTTTCTTATATATTAAGTAACTATAGAATCTGTAGTGAGGTCATCTCTCAGTGCTATGTTGATAATTTTTGTCTTCTCTCTTTTTATTAGTCTGGCTAGAGATTTATAAATTTTATTGGGCTTCTCAAAGAATCAGTTTTTGGTTGCATCGATTTTTCTTTTCTGTTCCACTGATTTCAGCTCTAATATTTATTTCTTTTCTTCAGCTTACTTCAGGTTTCATTTACCTTTTTTTTTTTTCCCCTCCAGTTTCTTAAGGTGGAAGCTAAGGTCATGGCTTGGTGGCCTTTCTTCTTTTCTAATATAGGCATTTTGTGCTACAAACTTCCCTCTAATTATAGCTTTAGACCATGAATCAGGCAGGTGGTGATGGTGGATATAGGAGAGTCTACACAAGGAATTAGAACACAAAGGATGGGAAACATAACACAACTTGGATGCATAGTGAGAGGCATTCCATGTAAGGGGAGCCCATGCAAAGAACTGGAACATGGGGAATTTGGAGAAAAGCAGGTTATTTAGTATAGCTGAGATATAGCGACAGGAGGTACAGCAAGGGATGAAGCTGAAGAAGACAGAGTCAGATAATAAAAGGCTTTGGGGGCACCTGGGTGGCTCAGTCAGTTAGGCACCTGACTAGTTTTGGCTCAGGTCACGATCTCACAGTTTCGTGGGTTAGAGCCCCATGTCTGGCTCTGCACTGACAGTGCAGAGCCTGCTTGGGATTCTGTGTCTCTCATTCTCTCTCTGCCCTTCCCTATTCGTGCTGTCTCTGATTCTCTCAAAATAAATAAAGAAACTGTAAAAAAAAAAAAAAAAAAAAAAGGCCCTGGCCTGATGGCAATGAAGAGTGAGTGAAGAATTTTAAGCAGGGGAGTAGCATGATAATGTTTGCATTTTATAAAGATACTCCGGTGATCATGTGGAAGTAGAGAAGCACCCAGAGTCAGAAACACCAGATAGAAGGTGGTCTTGGGGCGCCTGGGTGGCTCAGTTGGTTAAGCATCCGACTCTTGTATCAGCTTCGTTGATGATCTCACAGTTCATGATTTCAAGCCCCATGTCAGGCTCTGAGGTGCCAGTGCTGAGCCTGCTTGGGATTCTCTCTCCCTCTCTCTCTGCCCTTCACGCATGCGTTCTCTCTCTCTCTCTCCTCTCTCAAAATAAATAAACTTCCTTTGGGAATGAGATTAGTGTCCTTATAAAAGAGATCCCAGACCCTAACCTCGAGGCCCCAGTGACAGACTGACATCTAGGGATCAGGAAGCGGTCCTCACCAGATGTGGAATCTGCTGATGCCTTGGTCTGGGACTTGTAGCCTCTGAACTGTGAGAAATAAGCTTCTGTTTTTCATAATCCACCCAGTCTGTGGAATCCTGTGATGGTAGCCCGAATGGACCAAGACAGGACACGATTCACATTGTATTCCCTGTCGGTTGTGGTCCAGCATTTACATTCACTTAGATTCCAATGTTAACAGTACTTCCTCAGTTGTGTGCAGCGTGGCCCTGAGGTTTCTTTATGATGTCTTTACAAATGTTCAAGAAGAGTAGATGATAAGCCATGACCTAATCACCTCTCAAAGGCTCCGCTTCCTAATACCATCACATTGGGCATTAGGATTTAACATATGAAATGGTGGGAGAGGGTGGATGGGGACACAGACATTCAGTCAATAACATACTCCCTTGAGTTGGGCAGTCCATGGCCCTGTCTTTGCTGAAGCACCGTAGAAAAAGCAAAGCTCCCTGTGAAGGGAACTGATTTTGCAGTCTTGCCATCTAGTGCTCAAACCTAATACACACTCTGTAGATGGTATTTTGACATAATCTCTAAGGAATTCTGTTGAAAAAAATAAGTCGATGGCAGTAGACTTGATACATTAAATTGACCCACTCAGGGATTTTGTCCATCACCTTGTTCTCACTGCTCTGGTGAGATGTCCAGTTGAGCTAACAAGCTACTGATAGGCAATAAAGAAAAGCCACTGCGGGGGGTGGGGGGGGGTGCCCAGCTTTGGCTCAGGTCATGATCTCACGGTCTGTGGGTTCCAGCCCCACATCGGGCTCTGTGCTGATGGCTCAGAGCCTGAAGCCTGCTTCAGATTCTGTGTGTGTCTCTCTCTCTCTGCCCCTCCCCTATTTACACTCTGTCCCTCTTTCTCTCTCTCTCTCTCAAAAATAAATAAACATTTAAAACATTAAAAAAAAAAAAAAAAAAAGAAAACCCATTGGAACATACAATCATTTCCAATGAGGGAAGTCTTTGGCCACTGGTGAATGAGAAAGTTAATTTCACAAGTCTTATGTTCACTGATATTTTAATATGGAATGATTTACTGTGGCTTTTTTTTTTAAAAACCACAGAAGCTTATACATCTGAAACTAATGTAACATTGTGTGTCAACTATACTTTAATGAAAGAAAAGGAGAACCTGGGTGGCTCGTTTGGTTAAGCGGCCAACTCTTGGTTTAGCCTCAGGTCATGATCTCATGGTTTGTTGATTCAAGCCCCACACTGGGCTCTGTGCTGACAGCACACAGCCCTGAGTGGGATTCTCTCTCTCCTTCTGTCTCTGTCCCTCCCCTGCTCATGCACTCTCTCAAAATAAATACACTTTATAAATAAATAAATAAAATAAAACTTTCACACAAAAACATTATGGTGACTTAAGTCCTATAGATAGTTCACTTACATGATTTTAAGCAGCATAGAATAGCTGGTAATATGTAAAAATCAGCATCATGTTTTGATCTTCTAAAAAAAGCTGCAGTTGCATTTAGGTGAATTACATTAAATTGCTATAAATGCTGATCTCATTGCCATTGTACGAAAAGCTCTAAAGAGAAACATTCTGTAGACTTTAATTTCATGAATGAGCTATGGCTTCTCCATTTGGTTAATCAAAATATTCTTAAATTGCTTGGAGGCATTTGGATAAGCCATATTATGTCTGTTGTATAACTATGTAGGGATCATAAAACAATAAGCTCTCTTCCATTTTCACAGCACTTGGATGTATCCATGAAAGTAACTTTGTTTGTAAACAAAATGAGATTTAAATTCTAAGTTGGACATCTATGTCTTGTACATAAGGAAATTATTATCAGCCAATGTAAAGCTGAAACATTTCAATGAACAGATTAAGGTTATCGAACATCTGTTATTAAATTAATAACGTTTTAAAGGAGTATCTGGGTGACTCAGTCAGCTGAGCGTCCTACTTCTGCTCAGGTCATTATCTTGCAGTCCGTGAGTTCGAGCCCAGTATCAGGCTCTGCGCTGACAGCTCAGAGCCTGGAGCCTGCTTTGGATTCTGTGTCTCCCTCTCTCTCTCTGCCCCTCCCCGCTTGCACTCTGTCTCTGTCTCTCTTAAAAATAAATAAACACTAAAAAAAAATAATAATGTCTCATAAAGCATAACACAATGGGACAACCTACCTACTTCAAAAAGCTTTGTGGGGTACCTGGGTGGCTCAGTCGTTTCAGCATCCGATTTCGGCTCAGGTCATGATCTCATGGTTTGTGAGTTCAAGGCCCACGTCCAGCTCTGTGCTGACAGCTCAGAGCCGTAGCCTGCTTTGGATTCGGTGTCTCCTCTCTTCTTGCCCCTCCCCTACTCACACTCTGTCTCTCTCTCTCAAAAATAAATAAGACATAAAAAAAATGTTAAAAAGCTTTACTATAACTTGAGAGAGAAAAGTTTGGTTTTTGTTTTGTACAGTTTTGTATTTTTCAATGATTTTTTGCCAATGGCCCTGAAACACCAGCAAGACACAGTATTTTAAGCTGCTACCTTTTGATCCAGGTTGCTGTAGGTTTTGTGCGCAGGGTCTCTGGGTAGAATCCCTGCGCGTGCAACTCTGGAGATGAATCTATGCGTATCCTCATAGGCTTAAGTAACCTGAGTGGTTGCTCCGCCAGTCTTTGCACAGAACTCTTCCCTTGCCTTTGAATTCCGACTTTGAAAATCTGTGTCCTACGGACTATGGCTATCTGACCTTCTCCAAAGCATCTTGTGGAGGAGAAAGTGACTTCTTGAACTTCAGGGAGGTTGTTAATTTCGTCCCCAGATTATTATTGGCATTGACCCTGAATACATGATATATATACCAAGGTATAAGGCAATCAAAATAAGGATGCCAGGACTTGGGCAGATTCCCCATAAAGAACAGAGAGGAAGTGGAACCAGATGCCTCGGATCCTCTCAACTATGTTACAGTCACATTTTCAGCTTATGACTGGTGTCAAAGGGAGACTTTGGGATAAGGCTCATTCTATAAAAGCAGAAACTTATATTTATTTTTTTTTAAAGAATGGCTTCCCAGGCCTTTATCCCCCCCCCCCAAGTTTATTTATTTATCTGGGGGACAGAGATGACATGTTGGTCACCTCTTAGGGTTTTTGTCCTGTTTTTTTATATCAGCTTTATAAATCAAACAGTGAATAAACCAACATCTCTTATTCCTTTCTAGAAGAGCAATGAGCCCTTTTCTAGTTCAGTCACTTCCATTCCCCGACCCCCCCATACCAAGGAGACTAAGAGAAGAGATTTGTATAATCTCAGTACAGCGTCTCAAAAGCCAGTGCGATTGCCCCAAAACAGCCACGCTCTGATCTCATCAAATCCACAAGCTCACCAGCATGGGAGTTAACTGTCTTTTCTGTCTCCTTTCCCCTGGATCCCCAAAGAGCAAGTGGCTCTTGCCCATTTCAGTCTGGGGTATCGCGACTGGTTTGGGACTATCACCGTCTGAAGAGAGGTCACCGAGAGGTGGATTAGTTTCCTCCAACTTTACGTCCAAAAGCACATTCAGTGGTGCTAGAATTCCCATGTTTCACGAAAGGCACAAGATACCGGGCGAGAGGAAATACAAACAAAAACCTAACCCCCTGACGACCCTGTGGTGCCGGGAAGGGAAAATAAAACGGTCAGCACTCCAAGGATGTAACCTTTACTTGGATTTGAGGCGCCTGTTTTGGTACACCTGTCACGTGACGAAAAAGCCCGGGGTGGTAACATTTTGTGGTAGTAGGGGAGATACTACCCCAGGAGAAACGCTGGCAGGCATGCGCAGATGGTAGCCTCTAACCCAAGTATTAGGACTGTTGTGTTCAGAACAGGCCGTTCCAACCGTTCTCTAAGAAGCTGGACAACACGGTGCCAGGAAGGAGCGGAGGAAATGACTGGCTGCAGCTTAGGCAGCAGATGCCAGGAAACAGCGCGGTCGGGGCGGGGTCGGAGGAGGGGCGGGGGCGGGGCCGGGGCCGGCGGGGGCGGGGCCGGCGGGGGGCGGGGCCGGCGGGGCCGGCGAGGGAGCGCCGCGGTCTGAGGTTGAGTCTACACTGCCTCCTTCCAGGGACCGGAATCTGCCTTCTTTCATAGACCACACGTGGACCGCTTTGTCGAAAATGCGCATTCCTTTCCTCCCTGGCTCTGTTAGCCTGTCCAGTCTGCGCTTCTATCAGCTTCTAATCTACTCGGGCAGCAGCCACCCACTCGTCGTGTGTCGGGACTCAGCTGAGATGACTGTTTCTCCAGGACCGCTTCCCCGGTCCCTCCAGGTTGGGTCAAGTGACCTTCCTGTGTGTTACCCTCACACTGCCGGTTTCCCTCTAGCCTGGCGCTTTTTCCACTTCACTATATCTGCCCGTTTACTCCTCTTTCTGCCCACTAGACTGTGAGTCTCCCGAGGGCAGGACAGTACCTGGCCATCTCAGTGCTGGGCAAACGCACAGGACTGCTTTTCTTTCTGGTGCTGCCCTTTGGGTGTGATTTCCAAACCTCAGCCATGGCTGTCACACTTTGCCGTTGATGTTTATGATCTCAGTGAGCTACTCCTAATACTATAGCATTAGATCACATTTATTTAAACGATTCCCAAATCTATAACTCTATAGACTCACTTTTGGGGTTAATTTCAGTCATATATCCTCTTGCATATTACATGATCTCCTTTTGATCTTTTCTGCTTCTACACCGATTCGTTTTGTCAACTAAACCCTTTCCATGAACTGTTGTCACCACCTTTTCCTTTCCTTCCTCTTTCTCTTCCTTTCCTGAACAATTCAGCTCCAAAATCATTAAGTGGAGCCATTTAATGGTGTGGTGGGCATCCACACCAGCGGTGGATTCAAGGGTGGGGGGAGGTCAGTCCAGAGCTCAGTGTCACACCCACAGTGGGGCAAGGAGGGCATCTGCTAAGGGCAGGGAGTGGCAGTGGCCAGGTGAGATGGGTTACATACAAGGGGATCGGTCAGTTACATAACTATATTAAGGATAGTGGGAGCAAGGCTTCTCATTGTCGGAGACAGAGTTACAAATATGGGAAGGGACAAACTTGAATGGACCCTGTGGTGTTGGATTAAAATCGGCAGTATTGCTGGGGAGTCATTTTTAAAAAAGAGAAAGGGAAATGTATAAATGTAAACGTATGTGTTATGTGTATGTACGTCCTCACTCTAGGCACTGAGAGGGTCCCAGAGTAACAATGAACACTGCTGGTGGCAGATCTTGGCTTCTGATCCACTGCCCACTAAAAGGAACCAGGGGTCCCTGTTGAAATGTCAGCTCCAGCACTAGAACAGGGAAAAACGGAAGATGAGCCTGGAATAACTGTGCCAGAGAACAAAGGAAGTTGCTCAGGAATGATGGGAACATGTCAAAAAGACACAGAAAGAAGCCTGTGTAGGGGCCCCCTTGTGGGCCAAACTTGGGAAAATTGGAGCATTAAAATAAATACTGACAGAAAGGAATTATAAACCACTGGATAAAATAAGAATAAAAGAACCTATGGGCCACAGAGATATAAAATTTATACCTTAATCAATGGAGAATTCGATGAGGAATGGGATATTTACATGGCTTCAAATACATTCCCACGAAATCACCGCATAGTTAATAATCACAGAGAAGAAAAAAAGCAACTTCACAGTGGAGAAGTCTGGCAGACACGACCTGGGTCAACTGATTAAGGTGAACATCATCAGTAACAGAACAAATTGAAATCCTGTGCTACCCAACAAGATGTGATGAGAACACAGCATCACTTCTTGTCCATCCCTCTGAAGGGAAATAACCTGAACTTAATCCTGAAGACTCATCAGGCACACTCAAACTGGGGGACATTCTACAAAGCAACTGTCCTGCATTCTTGAAAGGTATGAAGGTGCTGACAGCCTGAAGCTGTCTCTTTTTTCTAGAAATGTACCGAGGGCTGAAACAAGCAAGCTGCCACACCTGAATATTTTTTTCTACCTGCCAAGTCCACAGTGCTACATGCTAGTATGTACACGGTCGGAGCCCCAAGATTCAACAGGTGACAGTTACTATTAACGAACACTGTCAACTTCTCAGACCAAAACACTCATTGCTTTTCTCCATTCTAACTTTCTCTAAGCAGCCAATTCCAGACTTTAGTCTCTATTACTTGCAAACCCCCCCCCCCGGCTTCTGTTAGCTATCTCTATGTCTTTATTTCTTTAATGTTTTATTTATTTATTTATTTATTTGAGAAAGAGACAGAGTGTGAGTAGGGGAGTGGCAGAGAGAGAGGGAGATACAGAATCTAAGCAGGCCATAGACTCTGAGCTGTCAGTGCCGATCCTGACGCGGGGCTCGAACTCATGAACCATGAGATTGTGACCTAAGCCGAAGTCTGAGGCTTACCGGACAGAGCCACCCGGGTACCCCAATTAGGATTCTTTATTTTGTAAAAGAAAACTCAACCCGAAACATTTTAAACAAGAAGTAAATGTTTCTGGTTCACATAACTGAGGAGCCAGGGGTAGTATAAGTTCAGGCACAGCTCACGCCAGGGCTCAAATGATGTTAACAGGAAGAGGTTTCCCTGTCTCTCAGTTCTGCTTCCATGTGTTGGCTGAGCAGTTCTTAGGGCCACATCCTTCCTCGTTCTGATCCAGCAGGAAGGAGGGTGTTTTCCCCCCATGTAAGTCACTCTCAAAGAATAAAGGAGTTATGACATGTTTTGCAAATAGTAAAATTGCGGGAGGTTTTCTCTTCTCCCTGCCTGAAAATTCTAAGAGAATGGAGAAACGGAATGATTTTCCCATACAGTTACACTCTTTCGCTCCTATGTGGAAGACTTTCTGAATCGCTGCTGAATCTTCAACAGGAAGTGGCTTCAAAATAAATATATGTGACTTCAAAAGTCATTGGATGGGTAGGTCAGGAAATCCTACTGATAAAGAAGGTCGCCATCTCATGAAAGCCTGGCCAGTCAGCAAACATAAAGAAGGAATGAATTGCTGAGACTTGCTTAGTCTTTGATTTCATGAATTACTCTCAATTTTTCAACAAAGCCCCATCATGCCTAGAAAGATCAGTCTCATAGATATTCTTTATAACATGCGTGAAGGGTTCCTTCGGATGCTCATCCAGATCTTCCTCCTGTGCTCAGAAACAGACGACTACATCATCAAAGGACCCTGCCGCCTGGCCCCACAAACACACTTGCCTTTGTCGCAGGATGGCTCCACGCCGGTCCTCATCAGAAATATTTAGACACCTTCTACCTTTGTTCGTCTCAGATAAGGAGTTCGTGGATCTTGAGAAGCCACACTTTTCAATATGTACGACAGGCACGGCTTGCAACGATTTTGCTCGTCCTTTTTCTGCAAGTTAACCTATACTTCACCCAAACCAGATTTGCCCCTGGCAGAGGTAGAATATTGAATACATAGGTTCTCGTTTTAGAAGAAGGATCTGTGTGTCGTGGGGCGACTCATAAAGCAGTCATTGGAAATGCCATAGACACTCATCTGTAACTGGAGAAACACAACTTGAAATGAGTAGTTTGAATCAATTAAATGAACATTTGAGCACATACCACAGGACACAGTCATGTCAACGTGGTAGTGCGTGAAGTATGCACAGAACTGCCTTCAACATTTTCTGTGATTCAAACACTCATGCGTTTATGAGAAAGAAATACAGAAAGTTACATCTGCAGAGGTTTCTACATTTGGTACTGTGTTGCTCCACTAAAATGAAATTTAAACTGAACACTGATTATTTGGCCCAAGAACACTTTACAAGTGTCAGAACACCAATTACCTTTAGCACCATAAAATCAGATAGTCACTTTACCTAGAAGAAGGTGACAAAGGGGAACAAGGAAAATGTCTGAAAGCTGGATATGTCTGATAACCTGGAAAATGTGGAACAGAAGCTAATTAGGCAGTCACAACCCAAGAGAAGCAGTATTGTGAATTTTATTAATATTTGTTAAAGGAAACAAGTCCTAATAGGTATTTGTTGAAGGGAGGGAAGGAGGGAAGGAAGGAAGGAAGGAAGGAAGGAAGGAAGGAAGGAAGGCAGGCAGGCAGGCATAGAACTGGAACTCAGGAAACCAAAGTCGTATTATCTGTCACGTGGAGGAAGTCACTTCAATCTCTGTAACTCGCTTTACTCACCCATAAAATGAGTGAGTTAGATTACAATCACTAAGGATTCTATTTTTAATACTTTTTTTTTCTTTCCTTCTTTTTTGCATTAGTGAAAAAGGCAGTAAGAAATTAATTGCCATGTTTCTTGGGAAACATTGTTTCAAATTAGGCTAAGTATCGGAAATTGAGTTACTGTCACCCCGGGGGTCTTTGAAAACCTTGAAACTAAAATAAGACTTAGGACCATCATTACCATTTTCTTAAGAACTACTAGAGTGACGGTCCCTATCACTGCAATTTAGAGTTGTACTATCTATCATACGTCCCCCCGTCCCCCTGTAGGGCTTCTTTCCTTTTCTCAGCCATCATTTCCTCTGTTCTTTCTCCTATTTTGCACCTCACCAACACGCAAACTCAGCTTCAGGGAAACTAGAACACTCAGCCCAGGGCTGACTGTAGATTCAGTAGCTATGTGTAGGGCTCTACGTTCATTAATTCATTGATTGATTCAACAAGCGTTCGGAGAGCGCCCACTGGGGCCATACACTGGATGGGTAAGAAGAGAAAAAAATCAGTCTCTGCTTCAAGGAACTCAGTTCAGGGCTGAGCGCACGGATTTGTCTGCACGGCCCTCTCCGGATCCCACAACACAAGCTCAGGTTGGAGGGCTGGGCCAGGGCTGCAGATTCCACCGTCCGACTTTCTCGGAGGGCGCCTCCTACTGGCCGGAACCGCACCAGCAGGCCACCCTGGGACCGAGGGCCAACCTCTCTGCCCGGCCGAGATGTCACGGCTCACACCTGATGCTGCACCTAAAGCATCTGCGTGATCCAACACCCCAGGCTGGTTCCAGCCGGAGTCTCGCTTCCGTCCGGCACCAGCTGCCCCTTCCTGATGCCCAGTCACTGCGGCAGCCCCCATCCCCACCCACCCCGCACACTGCCACCAGGAAGTCTGGGCCGTCGACCTCTGGGGGCGGCGCCTGCCCCAGCGGCAGCCGTCGCCCTGGAGATACGCAAGGCATCCGGGAAATGTTGCCTTTCCTGCGCCTGAACTCGGCCCCCACAGTGCCGCCTGCGGGCAGGAGGAGCAGATTGCTCTGGGAGCGTCGGCAGCTCTGTGCATCCCTTTAACAGCATCCGGATCTCCCCTGCTCTCCGGACTGGGAGAACTGGAATTGCACTCCACAGCTCTGACCCTTCCTCCTTTGGAGGCTACACAAGGTTAGATCCAAGATTGACCGGCATATAAGTCATGGAATTGGACCGTGCATAACGTTCCTTTTTCTGCCTCAATTTTTCCTGACCCAAATTGCCCCTCTTCAAAATGAAATTGTGAGTCATTGCACCCCTCCACCCACCTCTCCGCCACTCACTTACTCACCATGGTGGTTTTCACCGTTCCGTCGTTTCAGGAAAGGTCTGGACTGCCTTGGGCTCAGAACAAGTCCTTTAGCTTTTATAAGGAGCTTGGGGGTGGGGGGAGTTGATAAGGGAGGCAAACTGAGGAAGGTACTCTAACGATGAGTAAAGGCTAGTTAGTAATGTTCGTTATGTAGATTTCTCTGGTGCTGTCTCCAGGCCGCTAGAGTCTAACGTTGTCTCTGGATTAACTTTTGTCCTTCCTGATAAGTAGGCATCGGTAGAAACCAATGGGCGATTTCCGAGGCACAGCTTTGGAAATTGACGTCCTGCTTTTACGCAAATGGGGGGAAGGCAGGAAACTTGTATCTGCTTCCTTTCCATTGCTTTCCTTATGCCAAAGTGGCATATTTGGGGGTGGCATATTCTACTACTATTCAATGGTCAGATGACCCAGCTAGCACTCGCCAGCAGGAGTGTTTGTAAGTTAAGGATGTAATGTGGAGGCTGTTATTTTTTATTTATTTTGAGAGAGAGAGAAAGAGTCAGGGAGGGGCAGAGAGAAAGGAAGACAGGATCCAAAGAGGGCTCTATGCTGACAGCAGCAAGGCCAATGTGGGGCTCTAATTCATGAACCATGAGATCATGGCCTGAGCCAAAGTCAGACGCTCAACGTACTGGGCCACCCAGATGCTCCGTTCCATTTCATTTTAAAACTTCTGATGACAGGGGCACCTGGGTGGCTCAGTCAGTTAAGCATCCAACTTTGGCTCAGGTCATGATTTCACAGCTCATGAGTCCAAGCCTCACATTGGGGCTCTGAGCTGACAGTTCAGAGCCTGGAGCCTGCTTCGGATTCTGTGTCTCCCTCTCTCTCTGCCCCTCCTCGCTCATGCTCTGTCTCTTTCTCAAAAACAAATAAACATTAAAAAAAATTTTTTTAACGTTAAAAAAAATTTCTGATAACAAACTGTCCTTTATTTTGTCAATTATACCTAAAAGTTTCTGGATCTGTAGTTATTTAATCACTCCAAACTGCCCTTGTTAAGTTGATGAAAACCTCCCCCGCAAACTTGCTTGGTAAAGAGTAAGGCAGTGAATTACATTCAGTCTGAAACATGTTTGTGTTTTATCCCTAATCATTTTGTTCTTATAATCATAAAGGGTTTCCATTAATTCTCTGCTTTTCTTCCCTATTAAAAAAAAATACCTTTCATTACTCTTTTGGTCTCTTCCAGATACTAATAATCTCCTTAGGCCTGTGTGATTTTGTCCTCATTAGTTGTTTTTTTTTTCTGTTCTCTTTCTTTGCAATCTTCTTTCGTATTTTGAAAACGTTTTCCCCTCTCTTCTGCAACAAATTAATTGGTTTAGTTAACTGTACCGGTTTTATTACTTTAAGCACTTGGTATTTCTCATGCACAGAATATGAATTTCCTGAATTTCCAATTAAGTGTGGTGGAAGGATCCCTGCCCTCGTACCTGGGGACCCACAAAGAGTCCCAACCCAGCCACTAACTATGGGTGAGACATTTACTATACCTTTGGTTTCCTCCTCTGTAACATTAGAGATTGGAATAAAAAATCTTCCTGCTCCTTATAATGCTAAAATTCGGAATTTAGAATTATAAATTATTCTATATATTTATTATATTCCTTATATATTTATACCTATATAAAGTCTAAAAAGAATTGAAAGGAATACTTGGGTTTAGTTGGATCTTACCTTTCTTCTTGACTTTCTCCAAGGCACCTCTAGTTTTTAACAATATTTTGAACACTCTGGATCTTTTACCATCTGTGAAATCCTGCAAGGGTAACAGGCAATAAGTGAGAACAGCAAACTAGAGGCTCCGGCCTTCGGTCTCCCATGAAACCTCTACTGGGTTCCTGATCACATCCTGCTGGCAGGGTCCCCACCACGGGCATCCACCTTCTTTGCTTACATTGAGTCTAGCTCCACACGTTGAGGTTGGCTACTCTGTGAACACAACAGACATCACCGTGGCTCTGAGTGTAAACCTGCCTAAATGATATAATCTTTCAACGTTGTCAGTGACCTTTGCTGGTGTCCCACCACTTGAGGAAAGAGGGTACTCTTAAACCACATAAGAATTTATTCTGACTTAAAGGTCTGTTTTCTTTGCCCCATAAAACCTAAGACCTCTTTTCCTTGGATTCTCATGCTTTAAAAAAAAAATTTTTTTTTAATTGACTTATTTATCCTGAGAGAGACAGAGACAGCTTGAGTGGGGGAGGAGTAGAGCGAGAGGGAGTGAGCATCCCAAGCAGGCTCTGCACTGCCAACGCAGAGCCCAACGCAGAACTCAAACCCACGAAAACAGTGAACTCATGACCTGAGTCGAAACCAAGACGCCAATGCTCAACTGACTACACCACCCAGGCTCCCCGGATTCTCATTCTTCTTAACGGACATAGGGCTGCTTTGCTGGAGCCAAAAGAGCTCTTCAGTAATGTTTTCCAAAATGAATCCTGCAGAACTCTATGTCCCCAAGGTCATAGTAAATGTTTTTGAAAAAGAAAGAATCCCAAGGTCAAATATATTCACAATATAAGAATATACTATACATTAGGTATTCCTAATAGACTTCATGTGTGTGTGGTGGGGTGGAGGGAACAGAGGAAAACTGTTTTTACCTCAATTGGCCATGTGGTGCTTTTCTCTTTTTTCAAAAGTACACCTTTGGAGGGGTGCCTGGGCGGCTCAGTTGGTTAAACGCCCGACTTCGGCGCAAGTCAAGATCTCACAGTTCGTGGGTTCAAGCCCCATGTCGGGCTCTGTGCTGACAGCTCAGAGCCTGGAGACTGCTTTGGATTCTGTGTCTCCCTCTCTCTCTGCTCTTCCCCCACTCATGCTCTTTCTGTCTCTCAAAAATAAACAATGAAAAAAAAAAAGTATACCTCTGGAGCTAGTGTTCCAGAGCACATCATCTGTGAAACATTGTTTTAATAGTGTGTTTGTTATAGGTTAGTTGCAGTCTCATTTTCCGTCATCCCTCCAAATTTCAGGTCAGCCATTCTTTACACGAAACATGAACCCTCTGAGTCAGGAATTCTTTGTCTGCAGTGGAATTCTGTCCCTAATGTACAAACATTCTGTGCTCCTGCCGTCTTCACCTCATGTAACAAGTGGGGTAATCTCCTGGACTTCTGTTTACTTTTAACATTTGCTTTCAAACTCCACACTAAATTGTTGTTGCCTGTACTGCTGCATGACAAAGCTGTCTAGCTTTATTTTTTTCCTAAAGATTTTAAGTAATCTCCACACCCAATGTGGGGCTAGAACTCACAACCCCGAGATAAGTCGCATGCTCTGCTCACTGAGCCAGCCTGGTGCCCCTTGGCTTTATTTTGTCTTTACTCAGATTTAGTCACTGCTTAGATAGGCACTCTTGGTAACCTCCTTCACTGTCTTGGCTTCGAACAGCTCCCCTATTCTGCAACTCCTAAACCTGTATCTCCTGTCCCAATCCATCTCTCATCTAAATTCTAGCCCTATACATCTTAGCATCCTCGCTTTAAAAAAATATATATTGTTTTAATGATCATTTGTTTTTGAGAGAAACAGAGTGCGAGCAGGGGAGGGGCAGACACAGAATCTGAAGCAGGCTCCAGGCTCTGAGCTGTCAGCACAGGGCCGGATGCAGGACTCAAACTCACCAACTGTGAGATCATGACCTGAGCTGGCGCTTAACCAACTAAGCCACCCAGGCTCCCCTTAGTACCCTTGCTTTTACATTTCTTCAACTCAGATTACCAAACTTCGATGAAATTATCAGTTTTCTTTAGGGGGAACTATATACATCACTGCCACGAAACATACCGTGAAGCCTCAGCATTCATGTAAACAGACCAGGATTCAGAGAACTTGTTTTATTGCTCACAGTTTCAAAATAAATGAATCAAAACCAAATTCAACATTATATCAGGGCTGCAACAAAATTCACACATACCTGAACCCCCACTTTAGAATCATACTGTGAAAAAGAGAACAGTGGACATTTAATAGCCACCTCATCTCCTCAACTTTGGGAACAGTACTGGAAGGATTTCCTTTTGTCTTAATTCAAGCTGGGATTTCAGAGCTAGCTGAACATTTGGGGGGAAATTACCACTTAAGATGGTAAGAAGAACAGGTATCTCTTTTATCAATGGATAGGAAATAGAACTGGTGATGTTTTAAATGTTTATTTTAGAGAGAGAAAGAGAGCGCCCGCGCCTGAGCGGGGGGAAGGACAGAGACAGAGGGTAAGAGAGAATCCCAAGCAGGATCGGGCTGTCAGCATGGATCCAGATCTGGGGCTCGAACCCACCAACCTGAGATCATGACCTGAGCCGAAATCAGGACTCGGATGCTCAAGTGACTGGGCCACCCAGGCGCCCCTTCCTGGTGATGTTTTAGCCGAGAAAATCCTTTGTGGCTTCTCATACTCCTAACTTGGTTCCATTCTTGCTCAAAAAAGGGCCCCTGTTCCTAAAATCTGTCTCCCGGCGGGTTTCGCTATGGCTGCTGTGGATTCCCAGGGAATGTCAAGCCTGCGGAAGGCTCTGGACGCCCTTCCCGGCCTCAACTCCAGTCAGCCTCGATCATTGCGAACAGCTGGCTGAGCCTCTTCTTGACGTCAGGCTCGCTGGGGGCACTGCAGGATTTGGCGTGCACGCGGATGTGTTCGGCAAGTTTGGACTTGTAGATGAAGCCCTTGCCACAGTCGCCGCAGGCGAACGGCCTCTCGGGCCTGTGTATGCGCTGGTGCCTCAGCATGTGTCCCTTCTCCCGGAAGTTCTTATCACACTCGGGACAGTGGAAGGGCCTCTCGCCTGTGTGCAGGCCTTGGTGGCTGAGCAGCTGCGCCTTCAGGCGGAAACTCTTGTCGCACGTGGGGCACTGGAAGGGCTTCTCCCCCGTGTGCGTCCGGACGTGTTCGATGAGCTTGGACTGCTTGGCGAAGCCTTTGCCGCACTCGCAGGAGAAGGGCATCTGGCCGCCGTGCAGCAGCTGGTGGGCCTTCATGTCGGCCTTGACGCGGTAGCTCTTGCCGCACTCGGGGCACTGGAAGGGTCTCTCGCCCGTGTGCAGGCGCTGGTGACTAAGCAGCTGCCCCTTGAGGCGGAAGCTCCGGTCGCAACTGGAGCAGCGGAAGGGCCTCTCGCCGCTGTGCACGCGGAAGTGCTCGGCGAGCTTGGACTGCCGGGTGAAGCCCTTGCCGCACTCCCCGCACGAGAAGGGCCTCTCCTTGCTGTGGGTGCGCTGGTGGGCCTTCAGGATGCCCTTGAGGCGGAAGCTCTTGCCGCACTCGGGGCACCGGAAGGGCCTCTCCCCGCTGTGCACTCGCAGGTGCTCCCGGAGCTTGCAGCGGTGCGCGAAGCCCCTGCCGCACTCGCCGCAGGAGAACGGCCTCTCCCCGCCGTGCCGGAGCCGGTGTGCTCTCAGCATGCTCTGGAGACGGAAGCTCAGCCCGCACTCCGGGCACTGGAAGGGCTTCTCGTCCGTGTGCAGGCGCCGGTGCCGCAGCAGCTGTCCCCTCTGGCGGAAGCTCCGGCCGCAGTCGGCGCACCCGAAGGGCCTCTCCCCGCTGTGCACTCGGACGTGCTCCGTGAGCTTACACCGCTTGGCGAAGCCCTTGCCGCACTTGGCGCAGGAGAAGGGTCGGCCGCCGCCGTGCGCGCGCCGGTGGACCTCCAGCGAGCCGTTCGGGCGCAAGCTGTCGCCGCACTCCCGGCACCGGAAGGGCCGCTCTCCCGCGTGCACCCGTTTGTGGCTGGCGAGCTGGGACCCGGCAGCGAAGCGCTCGCCACCCTCGGGGCAAGACAACGGCCTCTCCCCGGCGGGGCGGTGGCGGACAGTCTCCGCGGCCCCCGGCCACGGGCCTGGCTTCCCTCCCGAGCACAAGCTGGCCCGCCGTGCCTTCCCTGGGAGGGCCAGGTCACCTTCGCCACGGGAGACCAGCCTCCCGCTGCTGGGCTGGCCCTGGGGAGCCGCCAGGCTGTTCTTCGGGAGAGCGTTCCGGTCGCACCTAGGGCACTGGGAAGGCCTCTCCCCCCGGCGCCGGAGGTGGTGGCCGAGAAGGCTCTGCTTGGGCGGGCCGCACCGTTTACATCCAGGGCCCTGCGGGGGGCTCGTCCCCGCGGGTACAGCCAGATGCCTCAGCAAATACCGCTTCCGGTGGAAGCTCCGCCCGCAGTCGTGACACCGGAAATGCCTCGGACCCTGAGGGATGCTGCGCTGTTGCTGTGGATCGGCTTGTTTGCTGAATTTCTTCCAGGGCCTACACGGCTGGTCACTCAAGTGGCTCTGGTGCTTCTCTAAGTGACTCTTCTTCCAAAAGCTTTCCTCACTGACAGCGCTTGGGTGCTGGGTGCCCTCCCAGGAGGGGACCTCCTGAAAGGCAGGGGAAGCCAGAGTTCTGCGACTTGGGATTCCTTCTCTCCGGGTAGGTTCCCTGCAGCTGGGGACTACTGGAATCGGAGCCCATGCGACACGTCTGTGTGGATTCACGAGAGCGATCCTCCCGTCAGGCCCGAAGGAAGCATCTGCCCTTCCTCGTAGTGAGGGTTCAGAGGGGCACTGGCCCTGTAGGAGATCTACTTGGAACCGGCATTTAGCTTCGCCTGAATTCACAGCTTGTTGACTTCCTGAAATGGAAAACAAAACTTCAGTCCGTATTCCTGTCATGACTAAAGGCTTGTATCACCAGGAAAGGGAGCAGTAACAGTGACCTCTGGGAACCCAGCTCCCACGGAGCTCCACAACCAAGGACATTTCAGTATGGTTCCATTTAATGACCAGGAGTTTGGTGAGAGTCTGCTAAAATTAAACCGAAAAAAACTTATCTTAAAAGAGGAAAATCTAGGAGCGCTTGGCGGGCTCAGTCGGAATAGCATGCCACTCTTGATCTCAGCGCCATCAGTTCGAGCCTCATGTTGGGTACAGAGATTACATAAATAAACTTAAAAAAAAAAAAAAAGGAAAATATAGGTCTTAATAGGGCCTATGCTCTGAAATGAGACCGTCTGGGTTCAAATCCCACCTTTCCGCTGTCTAGCCTCTGTCAAGTGAATCTCTCTTGGCTTTGGTTCCTTCTCCCGTAGAAACAGGGAAACGACAGGACATTTGATTGTCATGATTATTAAGTGAGTTCTTGCAGTTACAGTGTTGAACATGTGCCTGGCATACTGCACACCCCATGTGCTCACCGCCATGACTACAGGACCATCCAACTTGTGCCGTTTTGATGTGGAGGCATTTCTGGAGTCAGCATGATGACGGTGTCACTAATAGACCCTAACACCACGGTCCCATGTCACCCAGGGGATGTCCCTCAGGCCAGGCAGCAGGGCTTGGGCTCTGTTCCCCACTCCTCGCCCCTATTTCCACCAACCTTTTAAAAAGGTTTCTTGGAAGAATTGATAACAGATGGTAAAAAGTGAAAGAATTTGTGAAGCAAAACTCCTTTACTGTCCAGAAAGCAGCAGCAACAAACTAAGCAAACTAAACAAATTTCTGGGAATGATGCTCCCGTTGGCTTTCTCATTCCGTATTTTAATGCTGCCTTTTAAGAATCCAAAAATTTCAGACTCTCCTATGATAACAAGAAACAACAGAGGAGAGCTAAGTTTTAGGTATTCAAGTAGAGACAACAGTTCCCAGATAGGAAGGAAGCAATTTTGGTCACTAGGATTTAGGTAACCAGTTTCGCTACCACCCCACCCCACACCAGCCCTGCCTACTAACAACAGTGCCTACTTACTGAGCTCTCACTGTGTGCCATGTATCATTTTAACACTTTATGTATACTAACCTATTTAAACCTATAATGTAGGTGCTTTTATTATCTTCATTTCATAGGCCAGGAAATTGAAATATCGAGAGGTTGAATAACTTGCCCAAGGCGACCCGGAAAAGCAAGATCCAGACTCAGAGTCCAGGACCCATACTCCTAACCACTGTGCTTTACTGCCTTTTTCTAGAATATGCCAGACATCAAGCCTCAGCCTAGCCAAACAGGAAGACATGATCAGAGAACTGGAACAAAGATATCTGAATGTGATGTCCTCAGGAAAGGGCCCTAATTTCTTAATACTCACGCCAAAACAGATGTCCCTCAATAACTGGATCAAAATGCAGATCAGCTGAAGAGCAAATTATGTTTCCTGATTTCTGTGATTCTCCCCAGTTCTTGAAGAACTCTTTCCCCTGTTCAATCCGTGATATTAGTTCTGGTTTGGGAAGTCCATCATCTGTACAAAGAAGTTAGACAGGGTAGTTTGGTTTCTTTGAGCACTAAATTTAAAGCACGCGGAGTTGTTTTTAAATTTTTTAAGTGTATTCCTGGGATAATGTATGAGAAGAGATGTCAAAAAATAGATTATAGGTTTGCACAAAGAGGAGTAAAACTGCCCACACATCCTAAAAGTTCTTCCTCATCTTTCTGGACCTGTTAAATCAGTTATACTGTTTAAATCCTGTCTTGGTCCCCATATGTCTAGCAATATGTATTTAGCCATGGGTTTCCTAAAACTCACTAGTAGGGTGCTCTGAGAATGGTGGGACAGCTCTGGAGACAGCTGGACAGATATCACGAGAAGAGGGGGAGATGGAAAAATAACTCGAATGCCTGTCCTAGGCAATTTCAAAGTAGGTAGCTCCAGCTAAAATATTCTCAGAAGTTCTCTGGTAACGGTGCTAATCATGACTCCAAACATGGTGGAGTTCTGCTAGAATAAAAAGGGTTGAGGGGCGCCTGGGTAGCTCGGTCGGTTAAGTGTCCGACTTCGGCTCAGGTCACGATCTCACGGTCCGTGAGTTCGAGCCCTGAGTCAGGCTCTGTGCTGACAGCTCAGAGCCTGGAGCCTGTTTCAGATTCTGTGTCTCCCTCTCTCTCTGCCCCTCCCCTGTTCGTGCTCTGTCTCTCTCTGTCTCAAAAATAAACGTTAAAAAACATTAATAAAAACAAATTATTTAAAAAAAAAAAAAAGGGTTGTAAGCAATGAAATAAACAGATGAAAACAGTTACAAGATTCTTTAATATATGACCCCCATTTCCCAAAAGAAATGTTTAATTTATTTATTTTCAAGTAAAATTTTCTTTCAATAAAATATATTTAACAGAATCTAAAGTATGCTTCATAGGTTGCTAAAGGGAGATCAGTGTATGGTTCAAATAAGAGAAAGAGGGTACGCTGGGCAATGCCTGCCTCAGGAATAAAATGTCAGAGTGGTGTAGTACATGTGGAGACAGATCACTGTTCTAGATTCCTCCTTGTCCTCTGAAATCTAACTTCAATCCCAAAAGAATTCTAAGACTTCTTTCATGAGAAAAGGAATCCCTATCTTTTGTTTAAATCCATATACCTATTCTCAATCTTCATCTGTTGAAATCCCAGCATCTTTTAAAATAAAAGTATTTTTCCAAAAGTAAAGCCTGGGTGGCTCAGTCAGTTAAGTGTCCAACGTTGGCTCAGGTCATGATCTCACAGTTTGTGAGTTCAAGCTCCACATCAGGCTTTGAGCTGATGGTGCAGAGCCTGCTTGGTATTCTCTCTCCCTTTCTCTTTGCCCCTCCCAAGCTTGTGCTTGCGCGCGCTCTCTCTCTCTCTCTCTCTCTCTGAGTGAATAAACTTAAAAATTAAAAAATAAATAAAAAAACAAAACCAAGAAAACAATTCAATTTATAATAACACAAAAAAGAATAAGACATTTAGGAATAAATTTAATAAAAGAAATCCAAGACTTATGCAATAAAAACTATAAAATATTGTTCAAAGAGACTTTGTCCTAAATGAATAGGAAGATATCCCATGTTCATGAAAAGGAAGCCTTGATATTGTTAAAATGACAATATTCCCCGAATCCAATCTGCCTTGTTTTTTGACAAATTGATCCTAAAAGTAATGGTAATCAAAAAGACAAACATATATACATCAATGAAACAGTATTGAGAATCCACAAATAAAACTCTACATTATATATACATCAATGAAACAGTATTGAGAATCCACAAATAAAACTCTACATTTATGGTAAACTGATTTTCCAAAAGGATGCCAAGAGAATTCAATGGGGAAAGACTTTTCAACAAATGGTGTTGGGACAACTGGATATCCATATGCAAAAGAAGTTGGATCCCTACTTCACACTGTATGCAAAAATTAACTCAAAAGGTATCAAAGACCTAAATGTAAGCAATGAAACTCTAAACCTCTCAGAAGAAAACATAGGAGTGAATCTGTGTGACTTTGGATTAAGCAATGGTTTCTCAGATATGACACCAAAAGCTCAAGCAACACAAGAAAAAGAAGTTGGGCTTCATGAAAATTGATAACTTTTGTGCTTCAAAGGATAATATCAAGAAAGTGAACAGGGGCACCTGGGTGGCTCAGTCGGTTAAGCATCCAACTTCGGCTCAGGTCGTGATCTCAGTCTGTGAGAAGAGATGTCAAAAAACAGCACCAAGCCAGCTTAGGATCCTGTCCTTCCCCTCTCTCTGCCCCTCCCCGACTCATATTTTCTCTCTCTCTCTCTCTCTCTCTCTCCCCCCCGCCCCCCAAAAAAACATTTAAAAAATAAAGAAAGTGAACAGACAACCACAGAATGGGAGAAAATTATCTGCAAATTATGTATCTGATAAGGGTCCAGTATCCAAAACAAATAGGGAATTTGTTTTTAATAGGCTTTGAATACAACACAGGGCTTGAACTCATGACCCTGAGATCAAGACCTGAGATGAGATCAAGAGTCAGATGCTTAACAGACTGAGCCACCAGGCGCCCTACAAATGGAGAACTCTTAAAACTCAACAATAAAAAGACAAAGAAATAAATTTAAAAATGAGCAAAGTATTTGAACAGACATTTCTCCCAAGAAGGTATACAAATGAAAAGATGCTCAACATGATTAGCTGTTAAGGAAATTCAAATCAAAACCACAACAATATACCACTTCACATCCATTTAATCCTGATGTTTGGAACATTCTTTCTGGGTAGAACAGGATGGATGATAATAAGATTATCTTTCTTTCTCTATAGATTCAATTACTTTAATTGGTTCTTCAGTAAAAATAAAAATATGTAATATCTTAGATTATATGTCTTAGAAACAACACTATCTATGTAAAGCCTAGAAAACTTAATTATGGTAAAAGAATAGAATATAAAGTATTAGAAACCTTATGATATAAAGAAGTGGTATGGCTGTTAGGAGCTGGCAGAAGAGGTGACAGGAAGTACAGGAGAACTAATCACCTTATCTTCATACACTGAAGTAATCGAGATGTAATATGAAGTTCACAGAACATGATCTAGAAGTTTATTATTTAAGTTATAAAGTTAGCCCATAGAAGCCTGAAAAAAAAAACAAAACCTCAAAATTCGGGGGAAAGGGAAAAAAGGAGACAGAAGATCCTGTAAGTGAGTTAATCCCTCATTTTTCATAGTAATGAGTTAATGCTGTCTAGACGTGATAAATCAAGAAACTGAGACACAAGCATGATAGTAAGATTGGAGGAAACCACAGAACTAAAACAGAAAAGGTTAAACGTGGTTGCCTTGGGAAATGAACTGAGTGCAGGAGTGAGGATGAAGCAGAGACTTTATCATTCGACACTTCTCTGAACAGACTGATTCTTAAAAATCACATTTGATAAATTTAAAAAAAACAAAACATACGAAGACCAAGTAAGGAAAAAGACTAAAAAGAACACATTACTATAACCAAGCAGAGACAGTTCCTGTTAAACATCTCAGGGTATAGCCTTACAAAATCTCACTGCAGGGAAATATTATAGCTTTTCTGAGTTATACAGACCCCACTGTAAAAGCTCACAAGTAGGGACACTACCCATATTAAAGATAATATGGGTACATTATGGATAGGAGCTAGGAGTGCTCCAATATGGAAATCATGGCACCCTATGACTGTGTAGCAACTAAAAGTCCCAAGTCCTGGTGTATTTAACATATGACTCTAGGGTAAAACAAAAATACCTTTCTGAGTTAATTTCTGAGAAATCTGGCCAGCTAACAAACAGGAAAATCAAGTGGCCAAGACCTCTTTCAGGCCCATTTCCAGGATCTACCCACAAAATCAAGCACTTCTTACCTAGAGAAACAAGAATCTCATAATTGGTTCTCATTACATGCTTGTAAAGCTCCTTCTGCCATGCCTCCAGATTCTGCCATTCTTGTTCAGAGAAATAAATGGCAACATCTTCAAAAGTCAGAGGTAACTGAAATTACAGACATAATACATACATAGTCATTATTGCTTCAAAATGATTTCAGCTCCTTCTCATCAATGTATTTATTTTCTTTAAGTAAACTCTACCCTCAACATGGAGCTCGAACTCACAACCCTGAGATCAAGAATCACCCGCTTTACCCACTGGCCAACCAGGTGCCCCTCCTTTTCATCAATTTAAAAGACTTTTTTAGAGGATGCTGTTCTTGTGTATTCAGCAGCTTCCTCCTTGAGAACTGCTCCTCCCCCTACTCCAACCATGTGGTTCTGTTAACCACCATACCTTCCGTGGTTCTTTATGGTTGTTCAAACTACATATGCATTTGTATAGGATATTTTTCTTCTTTTAAAAACAAAAGAGGGAATAAAGCACTGTGTAACTTCATTCACTTAATATGTCAGGTGTTTTTCCAGGTCAGTGTGTATAGGCAAAACCAGGTTTTTGCAAACTGCATTATATTCCATTGCATGGGCACACGTACCCCATGAATGGGACATATAGTTTCCATTTCCTTTATAAATTACAAACAATGCTCTGATATGCTTCCTGATATACTAGTGCTTTTACCACTAAAAAGCCTAAAAAGGAGAACTACTAAATCAAAAGGTATAAAAATGTTCAGTTTAATAAACACCACTAGACTGCCTTCCAAAAAAAATCCAGCACTTTTGCCCTTTTGTTAATGAGACTTATTTCTTTGCACCTTCATCAGCACAGCATGTTTTTAAACCTTTATTATTTTTTTTTTTCGCCAGTGCAATGGGTAAAAAATTTCATTGTTTTAATTTGCATTCATTTGTGATGCTTAACACCCTTTTCATACTTTTCGGGTGCGGAGGATGTTCCAGTATCTTTGTACATGTCTGTTCACATCCTTTGCTCAACATTCTCGTGGACTCCTATAATTTGAATGAACTTCTTTATATCAGGGTTAATCATCCTTTGATTGACTAGCAAACATTTTCTCCCCTAGTCGTTTGTGTTTTGATTTTATCTTCTGCCAAATAGAGCATTTTGAGCCTTTAATTTGATCTGTCAGTGCTTTCCATGGTTTCCAGGTTTGTTTTTCAATTTTTTAAAGGTTTATTTTGAGAGAGAGACGGGAGACTGAGCCACCCAGGTGCCCCCATAGTTTCCAGCTTTTTAAATGTCCCCCACACCAAAAAGTTATACAAATATTCTACTAATATTTTTTGCCCTTAGATTTGCAATTTAATTCTATAGATGAGGGGCACCTGGGTGGCTCAGTCAGTTGAGCTTCTGGCTCTTGATTTTGGCTCAGGTCATGATCTCACAGTTTGCAAGATGGAGCCCTGCATCAGGCTCAGTGCTGACAGTGGGGAGCCTGCTTGGGATTCTCTCTCTCCCTCTCTCTCTCTGCCCCTCCCCTGCTCACATAATCTCTTTCTCTCTCAAAATAAGTTAATATTTTTAGTAAAAATCAAAGAAAATTCTACAGATGAGATTGGCATCTTTAATAGATACATATGGAGAGCCAATCACACACCAATAAGTATACTATCCTTTCTCCTTAGATTGGAATGCCAACCTTTAATCTTTGCATGTATTAGATTTTCATAAATATGTGAATCTATATATTCTTACACTTTCTATATGTGTCTGATTACAGTACCTATGCAATATTGTAATAACGGGATGGTAAGTCTTACCCTCTCCTCACATTCTTTTCAAAGTTACTGCTGTGAATTCGTAGATATGTATCCTTCCTTATAAACTCCAAAATTATTTAGTCCAACAACAAAAAAAGTGCATTGGAATTCCAGTCTGGACTGCATTAACTGTATATATGTATTTAGGAAAGATTGATCTCATCTAGAAACATGTTCTACATTCATTTGGTTCAGCTTGCTATCCTTAATAAACTTAATTATTTTCTTCATAAATGTTCTGGGTCTTTTTTATTAACTTTATTTCTGGTCTTCTGTGGTCTCTCCAACAATTGTAAATGAGACCACCCCTTTTGGGGTGCCATTTCAAATTATTATTAATAGTTTTTTAAAAAGTTACTGATTTTTGTAAACTTACTGTGTATCCAATTAATGTGCCATATTATTTATCAATCCTATTAAGTTTATGGTGGGATACAATAAAAATTCTCAAATAAAGATAATTTCTCCATCTTCTACACTGCTTTTCTCTTATATTATTATAGTTTTCAGGAGAACCTCTTTTGTGGCTTTAGGGTTTAGTATCTTGATTTGGAAGACTTCTCCTATTCTAAAATTATAAAATATTCTCTTAAATTCTTCATAACATTCTTATAACTTTTATTAGACTTATACCATTTTCCATCTGGAACTTATTTATGTGTAACATAACAGGAAGGAACATAATTCTTTTTCCAAGTGGATTTTCAGTTATCACAAAACTTACTCAACAGTCTATTCTTTCACCACTGATTTGGGATTGTTTTTCATTAATTAGGCTTCCATTTATACTTGCCATTTATACTCCATTTATACTTCCATTTATCCTTTTTTGCTCCAATACTGCAGTATAATTCTTATAGTTTTATCAGATATTTTGCTTTTTCTTATTTTTTTTTTAACCTTTATTTATTTTTGAGACAGAGAGAGACAGAGCATGAAGGGGGGAGGGTCAGAGAGAGGGAGACACAGAATCTGAAACAGGCTCCAGGCTCCGAGCTGTCAGCACAGAGCCCGACGCGGGGCTCGAACTCACAGACCGTGAGATCATGACCTGAGCCGAAGTCGGACGCTTAACCGACTGAGCCACGCAGGCGCCCCTAGATATTTTGCTTTTTAAGGGGGCATGGCCATCCACCACTAACCTCCATCATTTCCCATAGGAAAACGTCTTGGCTTTCCTTGTCTGTTTTCTCTTCTACATAAATAGTAAAGATATTTTGTCAAATTTATACAAATTCTCATGGGATTCTGATACGAATATGCTTAATATATTAATTTGGGGAGAAATGGGCCTCTAAAATATGGGTTCTTTCCACGCAGAACCATCTCTCTCATTTTTCTAGACATTTTTATGTGCTTTAGTAAAATTAGTTTTCTTCATGTAGATTTTACATAATTCTCAACAGGTTCATTTCTAGGAATGGTAGAGTTTTTGTTGCTACTATGTTTTGGTTTTTTTTCCCCCACTAAAATTTCTAATTATGAAAGGTTGGGAAGCTAATTTTTGTGTTTATTCTGGAAATGAATTCCCTTGTTGGCTAACACTTTAGTTGACTGCCTTGGAGTGTCTATGTTGAGAACGAGATCTGCAAATTAACATTTCTTTTAACCATTTAAGCCTATCATTTCTTATTTTTCTTATTGTATTGGCTGGAATGATGTTGAATAAGAGTGGTGATAGCATGCAACTGTCTAAGGTTTATAACTAGAAGCATGTAAATTATATATTTGTTAAAGTAATTTACATTAAATGCACATTCTTTTATGGTTTCCTTTTCTCTCTTTTTCAAATTATATTTAAGATTTTTTTTTTCTTTTTAGGTAATCTCTACACCCAATGTGGGGCTTGTGCCACAACCCTGAGATCAAAAGTCACATGCCCTACTGACCGAGCCAGCCAGGAGCCCCTATTGCTTTCTTTTTTAAGTTTTTTTAAAAATTTATCTATTTTGAGAGAGACAGAGAGAATGTAAGCAGGGAAGGGGCAGAGGGAGGGAGAATCCCAAACAGCTCCCCACTGTCAGCACAGAGCCTGACGTGGGGCTGGAACTCACAAAACTGCGAGATCATGACCTGAGCTGAAACCAAGAGTCAGAGACTCAACCAACTGGGCCACCAAGGCGCCCCCTATTGTCTTCTTTACATCAGTTTTAACTCCCAATGTTTTGCCATATGTGTTTACTTCCTATGGGTATTAAAGTCCAGTTTGTTTCAACTTTTATTTTTATTCATTTTTTCGTTATATTGAATATGAAGCTTAGATTTACGTTTTTAAAAAAATCTAATAATTCCTTTACATTTATATCAGAGATTCATTAAGTTTAATGAAACAGTCATTTCTGCTATGTTTTTAAAATGTGAATTTGTCCTAACATGATTGGTATTGGGTGCCTGGGTGGCTCAGTAGGCTGGGTGTTTGACTTCAGCTCAGGTCATGATCTCACAGCTCGTGAGTTCGAGCCCCAAGTCAGGCTCTGTGCTGACAGCTCAGAGCCTGGAGCCTGCTTTGGATTCTCTGTCTCTGTCTCTCTGCCCCTCCCCTGCTCACGCTTTCTCTCTCAAAAATAAACATTAAAAAAAAACTGAAACAAAAATAATTTGTCACAAAATTTTACACTTGCTTATATGCAAGTTTGTCAGTGAGAAACTCTAGGTCAGTTCCACATGGGGACAATTTTACACCCCAGAGGACGTTTGGCAATGTCTGGGGACACTTTTGTCAGGACTGGGCAAGCTGCTACTTGCATGTAGTGGATACTGGTCAACATCCCACAGAGCACGAGACAGCCCCCTACAACACAAACTAGCCAGTTACAGAATGTCAGCAGTGGCGAGGGGAAGGAACCGTGCCAGGCTGCCACAGAGAGATGAGAAGGAATATACAAAACACGCCCACGCATACCCTTCGAGAAGAATCCGCCAGCTTCCTCAGATTAATTACCCTGTTTTATGAGCCCAACCTCTCCAAACCTGGTGTTGAAACTTTCCGTCTGATTTCGGATAATGGTCCTTCCACCTCACCGCCCCTTCTTACACCCACTTCCATAAGCAAATTTCAGGTAGTCTTTAAGCTAGTTTATTTTGTTAATAATTTAACACGCATAAAAGTGTGTTTTTACTAGGTTCCTATCTTTTCAACATGTCACTGACAAACTTTTTGAATGTTGCGTATCTAAACACCATTCCTCCGGTAAGCTATGGTTTTTACTACATGATTTTGCATTGCACTGTGATTTTTAGAAATGCATGTGATGTGTTATAGCAGAAATGAATGCATGTTTTTGTTTAAAATATACTTATTCTCCTCTGATTAAATTCCTTACTTTAAAAATGTTTTCAAGAAATGCTCAAAAAGCCTTCATTATTACTTTAATTTTCAGAAGTTAAAGATTCAGAAAATTAGAACATTATAACAAGAATCCTGGGTTGTTATCAGTATACTACTGATTTAAGAATTCAACATTTTTCTTCAGACTTCCTTTTAATGAAATAGAATATGACATGAAACTCAAGTCCTCTTTAGTCCCTCTTCAATATTTTTAAAATCTTTCTAAAATTTATTAAAGTTTATTTATTTTGAGAGAGAGAGAGAGAGAGAGAGAGAGAAAATGTGTGAGTGGGGGAGGGGTAGAGAGGGAAAGAGAATCCCAAGCAGGCTCCCAACTGTCAGTGCAGAGCCCAACTTGGGGCTCAGTCTCCCAAACCATGAGATCATGACCTGAGCTGAAATCAAGAGTCAGCTGCTTAACCGACTGAGCCACCCAGGTGTCCTATTGTTTTTTTTAAATGTTTATTTATTTTGAGAGAGAGGGCATGGGCACTGGGAAGAGGCACAGAGAAAATCCCAAGCAGGCTCCATGCTGTCAGCACAGAGCCCAACTTGGGGCTCGATCTCACAAACCGTGAGATCATGACCCGAGCCAAAATCAAGAGCTGTAAACTCAACAAATCGAGCCACCCAGGGGCCCCTTCAATATATCTTATACTCAGTCCTATTCTCTCTTCCAAGAAGCGAACATTATGTGCATGTAGTAACTTTTCAATTCATGTTTTTAATTTTTAAATACACGTAAGTATCTATAAATATTACTTTAATTTTTATGCACAAATGCTTTATTATATTGCAGCTTGGATTTTTCATTCAACATTTTGAGATCTGTCCATATTGATATATACAGAATTGATTTAATTTTGTGTCGTGTTCTATTATCTGAATATGTCACAATTTTTAATCCATTCTTTTATCCACTGACCATTTGTTTTCAGTTTTCTGAACTGACTGTTCAGATCTTTTACCTATAGTTTTTACTGGGTGACTTATGCTTTCATTTCTAGGATTTCATTTTTTTTAAGTTTACTTATTTTGAGAGAGAGAGGGACAGCACAAATAGGGGAGGGACAGAGAGAGGAGAGGGAGATTCCCAAGCAGGCTCCACGTCATCAGCGCAGAGCCTGATGCAGGGCTCGATCCCACAAACTGAGATCATGACCTGAGCCAAAACCAAGAGTCAGATGCTCAGCTGACTGAGCCACCCAGGTGCTCATTTCTACAATTTATTTATATAACTTGTATATTGATTAATTGTTGACTAAATTAGGTTACAAATACTTTCTCCTTGTGTATGTCTTCTCTGTTATTTTTTTTTATTTTTTAAAGTTTATTTATTTGGAGTGGGGAGAGAGAGAGAACGAGCATGGAAGGGCAGGGGATCCAAAGCAGGTTCTGTGTTGACAGCAGAGAGCCCTACACAGGGCTCAAACTCACAAACCATGAGATCATGACCTGAGCTGAAGTCGGACGCTTAACCGACTGAGCCACCCAGGCGCCCCTAAAAAAATTTTTTTAAACAAAAAATAAAATCTGTTTACATTCACAAAAAATCTTACTGCCATTTTGATAAAACTGCGGTAAATTTACATATTAACTTGGAAGAAAAGTATCATCTTTACTGTATTTAGTCTTTCCATCTACGGGCCTCGCTATCTCCCATTTATTTATAATTTCTCCATAAAAGTGTTGCATATCTTTTGAATATTTAATCCTAGGAATTATGCTTTCTTAGCTGAGACTATTAACGCTACTTTGAAATAACCTCATAAATTCATTTAGTGATCAGAAAAAATGCTCGGGGCGCCTGGGTGACTCAGTTGGTTAAGCGACCGACTTTGGCTCAGGTCATGATCTCTCAGTTTGTGAGTTCAAGCCCCGCGTAGGGCTCTGTGCTGACAGCTCAGAGCCTGGAGCCTACTTCAGATTCTATGTCTCCGCCTCTCTCCACCCCTCCCCTGCTCACGTTCTGTGTCTCTCTGTCTCTTAATAATAAATAAACATTTAAAAAATTAAAAAAAAAGAAAAAATGCTCAACATGAAAGTTTGTAAGGTATTTAAAAAAAACATAATAAATGGTCATTCCTTCTAAATCTCGATCGCAACAAAACATTAAACAAATAGTGTGTATTCTGCTTAGATTTTTATATCCTATTCTATTCCTTCCGACCTGTCTTCCTTCCTTCTTACACTCAAACGTTAGCAGATGAATTATCGTATTCAAGCCGCTGCCAGCCATCATTTCAATCACTCAGAGTCTTAAATTTTTTAAACACTTGTTCTGAATTCAGTAACTGCCATGTAAAACTGGCTGAGCTGTGACACCCACAAGGGAACCAGACCCATTTCTCTCCTTTCCCTTGTCAGCCCCCGCCACGCCCGGGCGCCCCCGGCCAGGCAGGGCCCGCTACTGAGTGGGCCTGATCCACGCTCGGCTTGTTCGGGAGTGCGGCCACCGGCTCCGTCCACGGTCCGGACCTTACACCCGGACAGACGCCGCTCCGCCCGTCCTCCGCGGCCACCCCGCGAGGACCCCGGATGGCGGCCCGCCACGCCGGAGCCCGAAGACCCGCCCCGAGCCCCGAAACTGGGCGTCCGCGCACGGAGCCTTTCTTACCGGAGCCGGCTCGGCCATGGCCCTTCACGGTCCCTCCCGGCCCCCGCCCCCGCGGGGACGCTAAATTCCCGGGCGGCCCCGCGGCACTTCCTCGGGCGCGCGGCCTCCAGCTCCGCCCAGCCCCGCAAAGCCCAGCCCCCGCGCGGTGCACGCTGGGACTCGCGCCCGGCCCGGCCCCACAGCGCCCCCTGCGGCCGGGAGGAGCCAGCGCCGTCCCCGGGTCCTGGCGCTGGGTCTGGGTCTCCAAGCGAGGAAGACGGAGACGAGAGGCGCTGAAAGGCGCTGGAGAGAGGAAGACGGAGAGGCGGACGTAGGGCTTCAGCTGCAAGTGGGGAGAAGACTCGCTCTTCACCGAGCCCCGGACGGAGAGGGGACGCGGGGCTGGTTCCTCCCCCAGGCGAGGGGAGGATCATCTGTGAGGCCATTCCGGGAATGAAGCGAGGGAGGTGAGCCGGCCCAGGGGGGTCAACGAGCAGGTCCCTGTCATGGGCAATGGGGAGTCCGTCCGGCGATTCTAAGAGTGTGCAATACCCCCCTACCCGCATCAGAATCCTCCCACCAGGGACCAGGAGGCTGGGAATTCATCTTCAGGGAGTCAGGCAGACACGGCATCGCTGACCCCATGGACTTAAATTAGGACGTGACTTACAGTCTATAAAATCCAAGAAATGGTCTTATAACCTAAATGTGAAATGGATCTTCAGTTTACTTCGTCTTTCACTCTTAAGTACTCAGTGTGATTGAAGTGCTGTGATATATGTCATTGCTTCCCCCTACCTTAAAGGTTTTCTTAAAAAAAAAAAAAAAATTGGGGGGCGCCTGGGTGGCTTGGTCGGTTGAGCGTCCGACTTCGGCTCAGGTCATGATCTCGCGGTCTGTGAGTTCGAGCCCCGCGTCGGGCTCTGTGCTGACCACTCAGAGCCTGGAGCCTGTTTCGGATTCTGTGTCTCCCTCTCTCTCTGCCCCTCCTCCGCTCATGCTCCGTCTCTCTCTCTCTCTCTCTCTCTCTCTCTCTCTCTCTCTCTCTCCCCATCAAAAAAAAAAAAACATTAAAAAAAAATTTTTTAATAAAAAAATAAATTTAAAAAAATTTGAAATTTAACAACAATAAAGCAAATTTAAAAAGAAGTAGGCAGCTCTTTCCGCCCATGGGTCGGTCCGGTGCTTTAATAAAACCACATTTTTACACTGAAGACAGACATCTCAAGAACTATTTCTTGGCCATTGGCTCTGAACCCTGACACTTCAAACCACATCATTTGGCATCCTAATGATTCTGAGGCTTAGTCCAAACTTGGACGCCATTGGAAATACTGTTTATATTACCAAGACTTTGGCTGGAATGTCATATTTGAGAGCCATGCATAGACTCAGCTAGATGGCCATAGCTTTAAGGAACTAAGGTTGACTTTTCGAAGAACGAAGCCAATAGAGCCCCTTGGAACTATTGACCTTGATGAAGTTTTGGGGTGATGGTGGGGCGGGGCGGTCTAGAGCCAACGACCGAGAAAAAAAAATCCTTGAAAATGTCTTTGGTGCAAAAAAGGTGATTTTATTAAAGCGTGGGGACAGGACCCATGGGCAGGAAGAGCTGCACTGGGTTCCTGACAGGTAACTCATTATATACCCTCAGGTTGGGAGGGAGTTAGGGGTAGAGTAAGTCTCGAAGGTATTTTGGAAGCAAGGTTTCCAGGACCTTGAGGGGCTACCTGTTGCTAGGGAAACATCACTTATTACCATTTAAGAAAACCTCAGTCATGAGACCCTTCAGATGTATATGGGGGGGTGAGGGGCATAAGCTTGGAGTAAGATTGCCAGTATATATCTCGGGGCGGTTGAAATGAAGTAGAATTACAGGATCCTCGAGGTTGAGGTAATGTTAAGCTAAGATTCTCTTTTGCCTGTAGCAAAGTGTCATCATCTACGCAGCTGAGCTCCTTAGAGGGAGGTCACTGCCTGTTTCAGGGACTTACCTATGGGCTGTAGGCAGTAAGGGAATTTAATTTTTCATTTGCCTTAGTTTCCCACATTAAGCATGGCAAGCACTTAAACCTCTTTCCTTTGTTCTTGGGTAGGCAGGAGTGTCCGAGGAATATCACACATATTCCATCTGGGGGCGGGGGTGGGGTGGGGTGGGGGTTGCTGTTAGCCTGTACTTTGCCTTCAGCTTGCCCCACGCTCCCTCATCAGCCTGGTACCTTGCTTAGAGTTTCCAGCAGCCTTACCAGGAGTCTGGTATGTCAGCTGACACGGCTTCTTATTCCTGTGAACCTGTGGAAACCTCAAATTGCTCTTCAAACGACAAGGAAGGACTTTGAGGAAAGTTCTGATTAACTATCAAAGTGATGTGGGAAACAAAGGCAGAAGGAGATAGCAGATAAAATTGAATTTCCTTATGGCCTGCAGCCCATTGACAAATGCTTGAGGCCAGCAGAGTATATAACTTTCCTGCACGAACTCCCTACTGTCTTAATGTAAATGCTTTGCCAGAGGGGAAAACCGCCTTAGCTTGATAATAGCTAGGCCTCCAGGATCCAGTGTCTTTAGCATATGAAAATCCTTTGGGAAACTTCCTCTGGCTTTTACCTCCCCCAACTCCCAAGTATATTATCAGTCACTACATGGGGCCTGTCCCCATGCTTTAATAACATCAGTTTTGCAAAATAAATAAGTGTAAAATTTGTTTATAATTCTGGCACTCCAATGTAAATGTTCTATTTTTTTAAATGTTTTTATTTTTGAGAGAGATGGAGTGAGCGGGGGAGGGGCAGAGAGGGAGGGGGACTGAGGATCCGGAGCGGGCTCTGTGCTGACTGCAGCAAGCCCAGTGTGGGGCTCAGACTCACCAACCGGGAGATCATAACTTGAGCCGAAATCGGACACTCAACCAACCGAGCCACCCGGGTGCCCCAAGATTTTCACATAAACTTCCAGTCTCTGCCCGCAGACATGTACTTATTATATGGTTCTGAGACATACGTCACTTTGTTTCTTTTTTCATTTACCACATCAGAGTTTTCCATGTTTCTCATAATCTTATAGTTCTACTCTTAAATGGATGTAATGCAAGGCAATGCATTAATCTGCACGGACTGGGCACGTTAAAGACAGAAATGAACTCTCTCACAGTTCTGGAAGCCCAAAGTCTGAGATTAAGGTATCAGCAGAGTTGGTTTCCTCTGAAGACTCTCCTTGGTTTGCAGATGGATGCCTTCTTCCTGTGTCCTCCCAAGGATGTTCCTCTCTCTGGGTGTTCTGTATCCCAATCTCTTCTTATCAGGATACCAATCTTATTGGACTAGGGCCCACCCATAATGACCTCATTTTACCTTACTAACCTCTTTCAAGGCCCTGTGTCTAAATATAATGCTGTTCTGGGCACCTGGGTGGTTCAGTCCGTTAAGCATCTGACTGCGGCTCAGGTCATGATCTCATGGTTCTCGAGTTCAAGCCCTGCATCGGGTTGTCAGGTTCTGTGCTGACAGCTCAGAGGCTGGAGCCTGCTTTGGATTCTGTGTCTCCCTTTCTCTCTGCCCCTCCCCGCCATCTCTCTCAAATAAATAAATAAATAAATAAATATTTATATACATATTTATATAACATAGTTAAATAAATAAATAAAGTCCTGTTCTGACATACTGGGGGTTAGGACTTCAAACATATGAATTTTTGGAGAATACCAGTACATAGTAGGTAGGGTAGTGTAAAATATTCAGGGGCCATTAAAAAAAATGTGGCCATAAATAATGCTGCTTGAATATTTCCATGTGTATAGTCTTAAAACACAAAAAGTACAAAGTGCAAAGGACAAATACATGAAATTAGATTAAGATTTAAAACTTTTTTTTCCCCATCAAAAACCACAATAGCCTAACCAAAACTAAGTCAGACTGGGGAAAGATATTTGCAGTAAGGAAAAACATCTAGAGAATATAAATAACTTCTAAAAATCAAAAGACTACTCAGGAGGATAATGTGCAAAATTATGAATAGTGAATTCAGGAAAGGGGGAAACATGAATAGGCACAAAATACACAAAGATGTTCCCTCTTACTGTCAGGAAAATGGCAGTATCTGCTTTTGAAGATGCGCCCATCCTACATCCAGCAAGTCTTAACCTTGGCGCTGTTTTTGCACATTTACATAGGAGCCACATTCAACAATCTCCATAGCAGCATTGTTTTAAGAGCAAAAACAGGAGAACAATTTAAGTGTCTATCACCCAGAGGATGGATCTCTTGTGGGTTTTTCCCCCATACACTGAAAAGTAGCAGCAAAAACTAGTGAGCTACAGCTTTAAAGAGCATACGTGAATGACATTAACATAAGGATGACTGAAAAGGCACGTTGTAGGTTACGTACAATATGGTACCCCTTACAGAAACTTTAGGACATATAAAATAGTACTATATATTATTTAGAAGTAACACGTATGTAGGCAAAGTATACTGACATGTACAGGAATAAATACCCAGTTTGGGATAGTAGCCATCGCTGGGAGCTGGGATGGGGAAGGGGTGGGCAGGAGAGGATGGAAAACAAGGTTACACAGGTGCTCCATCAGTACAGATGGTCCCCGATTTGTGATGGTACCACTTACGATTTCTCAGTTTTACAATGGTACGAAAGCAATACGCGTTCCGTAGAAACTACGCTTTGCATTTTGATCTTTTCCTGGGCTTGCGATTTGTTGGAGGATCCTCTCTCGTGATGCTGGGCAGATGCAGCTTGCAGTCAGCCACACCGTCACAAGGGGCACAAAACTGATGTGCTTACAACCATCACCCACACACCCGTTGTTTGTCACTTTCGCTACAGTATTCATACATTACACGAGCTGTGCAACACTTCATTATAAAATAAACTTTGTATTCAGTGATTTTGCCCAACTGTAGGCTAATGTAAGTGCTTTTAGCACTAAAAGCTTTTAGTAGCTTTTAGCCTACAAGGTAGGCTGGGCTAAGCTATGATGCTCATTAGGTTAGGTGTTTTAAACAGTATTTTCAACATGCAATGGTTTTATCAGGTTGCAATCCCATTTTAAGTCACAGGTCTGTACTGCAAATGACTTATTCAAGAGGAGCCAACTGCTCACAGGTGAACATTCTTTACACCTTCTGAATATCTTTAACGCTACAAGAAACATTTAAATAAATGAAGCAAGCCATCAGAGTATTTGCCATCTCGAGGGGAGGGACACAGGCTTGTAAAGAACAATGTGAAAATAATATCCAATACTATTAGCAAAGTACAAAGTGCTGTGGGAGCATCAGACAAGGGATTAGCTGGCTATCTCCAGAGGTAGAGTTCATTAAGAACTCTTAGCTTTTTGACTATGAAACTAATTCTTTCACAAAATTTTAAAAAATATTTATGTGCGCACACACACACACACACACACACACACACGATTTATGTCTAAACTTCATCTCACAAATTTGGTATATAGAACTTAGAATGTTTAGTTCTAAAATTGCATTGTGATTTCCTCTTTAACCAGAGGTCTTAGTGTGTTTTTAAAGTTTCCAAGCCTAGGAAGTTTTGTTTGTTGTTTAAAGTTTTCTTTTTTATTTCTAAGTTATATTTCATGGTAGAAGTTGGATCACAATGAAATGAACTTTAAAAAATATGTAGAGACTTCATTGTGACCTATTACATAGTTAATTTTTGTAAATGCTCTGTGTTTAAAACTGATGTTATTTCTGGGGTGTCCGACTTCGGCTCAGGTCACGATCTCGCGATTCGTGAGTTCGAGCCCCGTGTCAGGCTCTGTGCTGACAGCTCAGAGCCTGGAGCCTGCTTTGGCTTCTGTGTCTCCCTCTCTCTCTGCCCCTTCCCCAACTCACACTCTGTCTCTCTGTCTCAAAAAGAAATAAACGTTGTTAAAAAAAAAAAAAAAACAACTGAGGTTATTTCTCATACAGGGTTTTCTGTTGGGTAAAACTTACAAATTTTTTGCTGTTCACATCAAATTATTAATGCTTATTATTGTCTGCTAGATGAATACGTTTACAAAAGGTGTGCTAACTATCCAACTAAAATATGGTATATTTATTTTGGTCATTTGGGTGACTTTTGCTTTTCATAGTACAAGCCTACATTGTTAGGTGTTTACAAGTTCGTGATTCTTAACTCTTCTTAGTTGATTCTTTTTATGGATTTTGCTATAAATTCTAACTTGTTCTCATGTATAGTTTATTTCACTAGGCTTCATTTGACAAATCTTTTTCCATCACTTTATTTTCATTGTTTAGTGTTTGTCATCATGTCTCTTGTAAACTTTGTATAGTATGAACTTTTAAAATATCTGACAGTCTTCTGATTGTGTACTTAATTCACTATTTTATTATTTTCATCATTTCCTTTTTCTGCCTTCAGATGGATTGGTACTTTTTTTTTTCTTCCTTTCTTCCTCTTTCTTTTTCTTTCTTTCTTTCTTTCTTTCTTTCTTTCTTTCTTTCTTTCTTTCTTTCTTTCTTTCTTTCTTTCTTTCTTTCTTTCAATGTTTTATTTATTTTTGAGAGAGAGCACAAGCGGGGGAGGGACAGAGGATCTGAAGCAGGCTCCGCACTGACAGCAGTGAGCCTGATGCGGGGCTCGAACACACAAACCGCGAGATCGTGACCTAAGCCAAAGTCGGAGGCTCAACTGACTGAGGAACCCAGGAGCCCCTGAATTGGTACTTTACTATATTCCTTTTTTCTTCAGCTGTTTTAGAAACTATATATAACATCTTAGTGATTGCTGTTGATTTTTTAACCGTTTTATTGAGGTACAATTGCCACACTATAAACTGTATATATTTAAACCTTACAATTTGGTAAGTTTTGACATATGTAGAAGTTCGTGAAACCATCCTCAAAATCAAGATAATAAACAGACCCATAATCCCCCCAAATTCTCCATGCCCTTCTGTTTTTCTCCTTATTCTTGATGCTAGTTTTACCATCATTGCTAGGTGTGGATTTTTACCATCCTCTCATGTAATGGAAGTGCACTTTTCCTTTTTTTTAAAATGTCTATTTATTTATTTTATTTTTTTAATGCTTATTTATTTTTGAGAGAGAGAGAGAGTGTGAGTGGGGGAGGAGCAGAGAGAGAGAGGGAGACACAGAATCTGAAGCAGGCTCCAGGCTCTGAGCTGTCAGCGCAGAGCCCGATGTGGGGCTCGAACTCATGAACCGTGAGATCATGACCTGAGCTGAAGTCGGACGCTTACCGCCTATGCCACCCAGACGCCCCATATTTATGAGAGAGACAGAGTGCGAATGGGGGAGGGGCACAGAGAGGGAGACACAGAATCCGAAGCAGGCTCCAGGCTCTGAGCTGTCAGCACAGAGCCCGACATGGGATTTGAACCCACAAACCGCGAGATCATGACCTGAGCCGAAGTCGGATGCTCATCCGACTGAGCCACCCAGGCACCCCATTAAATGTTTATTTTTGAGAGCACAAGCTGGGGAGGGGTAGAGAGAGGGGGACAGAGGAGGCTCTGTGCTGACAGGAGCGAGCCCAATGTAAGGCTGGAACTCATGAACCACGAGATCATGACCTGAGCTGAAGTCAGATGCTCAACAGACTGAGCCACCCAGGTGCCTGGTAGTGCACTTTTCATTTGAAGATTTTGGAAACCTCTCAGCCATTTTCAAGTATTGCTTCTCAGCCACTCCCTTTATTTATTTTTTCCTTCTGGAATTGTTAGGTATATATCAGAAGCTCTCAATCGATTCTCTATGGATCTTCACTGCTTTCATACTTTTATTATTTGTATTTATCTATCTACTTCATTCTGGGTAAATTCCTAAAGCTTGTTTATTCTATTCGAGATTTTCGTTCAATCAGTAACTTTACTTTCTCATTTCCAAGGTCTTTTTTCATATCCACCTGTTTATCACTTCTGCTTATTGTTTATTTCGTAGTATTTTAAAATGTTATAATTCGTTTATATTTTGGTGAATCAAGTGCACTGGTTTTAAGGTGTCTTCCAGGGATCTCTATTTAAACGTATACGGAGTGAATTCATCTTCTGATTTTGTTTTGTTGGCTCACTTAAACTTCCATCTCTTTATGGGTTTTGGAATTACGGATTGCAGGATCATCGTGAATAGGGAGGGGTAGGGTTTGTGTCTATGTGAGAATGTATGCACCTCCAACCATTCTTGTTTAGCTGTCCCGCGACTGCGTCTGACTGATTCCCTGGGGCCCTCAGGTCCATAATCAAGTCCTATGTAGTTCAGTGCTCCCCCACCCCGCCCTGTTAGTGGGTACATCACAGATCCAGGTATCAAGCCAGAGAATGGCTTGATCTGGGTGGGAAAATGCAAAAACAAGATTAAACCCCTGCCCTGGCCAGAGTGCAGTCTCTGAGGGAAGCAGGCAGGTTACAGTTGAACGCTAAGAGTGCTATTAGAGAAAGGGTGCTGTGGCATTGTGCACATACCTAAAATGCTGCTGGTGTGGAAACTGAATGGTGGAACGTGCAGGAGTCGGGAAGATGAGGGAGTGGTCACGAGGATATGACGCACTTGGGAAAGACCAGAGTCATTCGGTGAGAGTGAGGTTCATATTGTGAATAGGTAACAAGATTAAGCTGAAAAGGCAGGTCTGGGTCAGCTCAAAGGTTTCTTTCTGATGTCATGTTAGGGAGTTTACGCTTGTAATAAAATTGGAAGCTTATAAAAAATATTTTTTGAGAATAACATTAGAGTTGGATATTAGGGAAATCAATCTGTTATAAGGGTAATGAATGCACTGCAGGAGAAAGCAGGAAAATCTGTCCATAAAAACACTAAATTTTTTTTAAAGTTGGCTTTGGGAGGAGGCAGCTGGGCGGCTCAGTCCATTAAGCGTCAGACTCTTGATTTCAGCTCAGGTCATGATCTCAGGGTTTGTGAGTTCGAGCGCCGCATCAGGCTCTGCGCTGACAGCATGGAGCCTGCTTGGGATTCTCTCTCTCTCCCTCTCTGTTCTTCCCCTGCTTGTGTTCTCTCTAAAAGAAATAAACAAACTTAAACAATAATTTTTTTAAAAGTTGGCTTTAGGGGCGCCTGGGTGGCTCAGTCGGTTAAGCGGCTGACTTCGGCCCAGGTCATGATCTCGCGGTCTGTGAGTTCGAGCCCCGCGTCGGGCTCTGTGCTGACAGCTCAGAGCCTGGAGCCTGTTTCAGATTCTGTGTCTCCCTCTCTCTGATCCTCCCCCATTCATGCTTTGTCTCTGTCTCAAAAATAAATAAACGCTAAAAAAAAAAAAAAAAAAAAAAAAAAAAAAGTTGGCTTTAGTCAGTGGTGATGGTAGAGATAAAGAAGGGCATTTGTTTGGGAGGAATTTAGGAGACAGATTGGGTGGAGGAAAACCTAGGATCATTATCAGATTTACAGCTTTAGGATTAGTGTAATTTTAGAGGTGGGAAATACAAGAATGTAAGGAAGAGTGCAGAGTGAGGGTTGATATGGATACAGTCTTTTTTTTTTTTTAATTTTTTAAATGTTTACTTATTTTTTGAGAGAGAGAGAATGTGACTGAGGGGCAGAGAGGGAGGAAGATACAGAATCCAAAGCAGGCTCCAGGTTCCACGCTGTCAGCACAGAGCCCAAGGTGGGGCTCGAACTCGCGAACCGTGAGATCACGACCTGACCCGATGACGGATGCTTAACCGACTGAGCCACCTACGCGCCCCTGGATGCAAAGTCTTATCTTGGGCATTTTGTGTTTGAGATGCCTGTGGAAATCAGAAATACTCGGGGAAGGTGAACTAGGGAGACGGATGTACAGATTTGAAAGTCATCAGCACCTAGGAGATAAGACATTACTGCACAAGTGGTGGCTCAGGAGAGGAACCGATGACAAACACGCACAGCTAGCAGTGGCTGGTGGTGGTGGTGGTGGTGGCGGCAGCGGCAGAGGAGGAAGTACTTCCTCCCCATTCTTGGTGTTTCTTTCCATTTAGGAACACAGCATTCTTAATCTCCGCGCCTCCTTATTCGCTTTGCTCAGGTCTACTAGTTAAGGTTAAATGAGGCCATAGGACTGGGGCCCTAATCCAACAGGGCTGGTATCCTTCTAACAAAAAGAAGAAACACCGGCGATCCCCCACTCCCACCCTGTGCACAGAGGAAAAAAACAACATAAGGACACAGGAAGCCAGCTCTCACCAGACACCAATCCTGCTGGCCCCTTGGTCTTGGACTTCTAGCCTTTAGATCTGTAAGAAAACAAATTTCTGTGCTTTAAGCCCCCCAGTCTGCGGTGTTTTGTTATGGCAGCCTGACCTAACACACACATAACGTAAGAAACTTTTATCCCAAGGAGCTTGATTACAAAATGGAGGAGAGAAAGGCTTAAAGGAAAAGGTCTAACCTGAATTTCACAGCAGGATGACTAGAATGCTTTCAAAGAATTTTCCTTCCTCCAGTCTCTCCACTCACTAGAAAAAATGTTCTGGAGCTTTTCCAACAAGTTCACTTGAACAGACTGTCACTCAGTAGGTGTGGGAAGGGTCCCTGGGGCCTGCGTTTTCCACACGTATCCCAGGCAAAGGCACGGCGCTGTCCTGAGGTATGCTGGTGAAGAGGCCGCCGAGGCTGACATCCAGCCCACACGCGCCCTGGCACAGGTTAGAGGAAGGGCATTTTTCTTTGCACAAAGACACCATTGACTGGCCAAGAGGCTTGCACTTACAGGAGTGTACCAACCAGACGTTGGTTCTCGTAGAGACACTGTGACTTGTAGGGTGTCCTTGATTCCAGCTGATTCTGACTCAGGTGATCAGCAACCACCGTGTACTACAGCAGTGGGAATTTTCCATAGGCCCCAAAGATTCCCTAAGGAAGCACAGCCGTACATTTTTGTAGGAATGATGTTAAAAGACTGACAGTCCATGAGACAGATGAAGGTTCGCTAGAACAGGCTGCAAAATCACCTTAGAATGATCGATTGGGCCACAGAACAAAAAATGGAGTGATGTCTTGGACTGGCAATATTTTTTCCTTTGGTATTTACCCAAAAGCCCCCAATATTAAGGCAAGTTATGTCTCCTGGAGAATTGACGTATACTACTGAAAATGCAGAGGGGTTAGTTACATCATTGCTTGTTACCGACAATGGTGGATTTTTCGGTGATTTAAATTAAACCAGAGGGAAACAAAAATTTATGTGCAGCATCGTTAACAAAGGAGATGGTAGACAACACTTATTTTTGGTAATATAGAGAAATTCCCCCGCGACACAGATGCTGTCACCATGTGAGGGAAAATGAAAATTCACTATATGAGGAAAAACTGAAAGTCTCAGTACAAATTTAAATAAGGAGGCCTGATAATAGAAAGCAGACTGAGGCATCTGAGGGGAAACATTTCAGTCTGTAACATTTCTTCAATCGAGCTGTGGTTTCGGAATTTCTTTTATTGTTATTTGAGAGAGAGCGCGCGCGAGTGGGGGAGAGGGGCAGAGGGAAAGAGAGAGGGAATCTTAAGCAGGCTTTAAGCTCAGCGCAGAGCCCGACGCGGGGCTCGATGCCACGACCCCCGGATCATGACTTGAGCTGAAATCAACCACTCAACCGAGCCACCCAGGTGCCCCAAGGTTTCAGAATTTAATAAAGGTATTACTATGCTCTTGGATGACGCTGCTAAAAACTGCCGGAATGGCGGCAGAGTCGAGTGTTTCTTCCAGAACCGGCCGGCCTGGTCCACAGGAATCACAGAGGGGAGATGCCTCTTGTGCCTGGATAATTGGGGACCTTTGTCAAGGAGCTGTCACGCCCTGCCTGCTGTGCATCTGGCCAGCGTATGTGAGGCCGGCGTCCCGTGAATCCCTTATCCCCCTTCTACCGTGGATCCGACAGAGCTGCTAACGCCACCTAAGAGCTGTCACTGCCGCCTTTCTGCGTGGCTTGGCCTAGACACTGAGGGGCTTTGCCCTGGCATGTACGGCCATATGGGTGTTGAGTGCTCCCATGTACGTAAAGCTCCTTCCACACTCGTCACAAGAAAAAGGCCTCTCCCCTCTGTGATGGTGCAGGTGGGTCTTCAGACTTCTCTTCTGGAGGAAGCCTTTGCCACATTCCGGACACCCGAAGGGCTTCTCTCCACTATGCGTGTGCAGGTGGACCTTCAGGCTTCCCCGTATGCAGTAGCTCTTGTCACACTCGGGACACCGGAAGGGCTTCTCACCACTATGGACTCGAATGTGTTCGGTGAGCCTGTACCGCTGAGTGAAACTTTTGCCGCACTTAACGCAGGAGAACGGCTTTTTGTCACTGTGCTGGAGCAGGTGGCTTTTCAAATTCCCTTTGAGACGGAAGCTTTTATGGCACTCAGGACACCGGAAGGGTTTCTCTCCGCTGTGGAGTCTCTGATGTTCGGTGAGCTGAGACTGCTGGGTGTAGGTCTTCCCGCACTCGCTGCACGCAAACGGCTTCTCGCCCCTGTGTATCCGCTGGTGGAACTTCAGGGAGGCCTTCCAGAAGAAGCTCTTGTCACACTCAGGACACCGGAAAGGCTCCTCCCCACCGTGAAGCCTCCTGTGCTCGGCGAGGTGTGAGTGTCGGCTGAAGCTCCGGCTGCACTCGGGACAGGAGAACGGCTTTTCTTTGGCGTGGACCTTGAGGTGCTCCGTGAGCCTCGACTGCCGAGGGAACGTCTTTTTGCACTCGCCGCAGGAGAACTCCCTCTGCCTGTCGTGGACTCTGCTATGGCGAGCGAGCTTCGAGGGCCGGGTAAACCTCTTGCCACACTCCCCGCAGGAGAACGGCTTCTCCTCGCTGTGTAAACGCTGGTGGGCCTTCATGGCGTTCTTCCAAGAGAAGCTCCTGTCACACTCGGGACACTGGAAGGGCTTCTTCCCGCTGTGCTGAAATAGATGGGCCTTGAGGCTTCTCTTCAGGCGGAAGCTCTTCTCACACTCGGGACACTGGAAGGGCTTCTCTCCCGTATGAACTCTGGTATGTTCAGCGAGTTTCGTCTTGTGCGTGAATCTCCGACCACATTCGTCACAAGAAAACGGCTTCTCTCCAGCGTGGATCCTCTGGTGGGCCTTCACGGCAGCCTTTCGGGAAAAGCTTCTGCCACACTCCGGGCAACGGAAAGGCTTCTTCCCGTCGTGTCGGCAAAGGTGGGCCTTCAAACTCCTCCGCAGGCGGAAGCTTCTGTCACACTCTGGACACCGGAAAGGCTTCTCCCCGGTGTGCACCCTGAGGTGCTCCGTGAGCTTGCACCGCGAGACGAAACCCTTGCCGCACCGCTCACAGGAAAATGGTCTCTCCCTTTTGTGCAAACACAGATGCTTCTTCAGAGCGGCTCTAAACTGGAAGGTCTGGTCACACTGGGGGCACGGGAGGGGGCGCTGGCCCACGTGAACAACCTGGTGAATGATCAGGCTGCACTTCAGATAGTAGCTCTTCTCGCACTTGCCACACCGGAAACGCTTCTTCTTACACAGGACCGGCCGGTTCCATCGGCGTTCAGAGCTCCCTCTGGATTCATTTTTGTGCTGTGGATATTTACAGAGCTGGCTCTTGGCGTGGTTTCTTTTGTGCTTTACCAAGTCTCTCTTTACCTGGAAGACCTTCCTACAGACAAAACAGGAATAAAATCTTGGCCCCGGTGGAATTTCCAAGTGACCTGGGGGACCTACCAGCGTAGGCCATGGATCGTTCTTATCCCGATTAGAGGATATGACGTCAAGGTTTTCATGTGGAATCCCTATTTCTTGGAGACTTGGGTGCCATAAGGTGGCTCTTTGATTTGGTAAGATCTTTCTTTCCTCCCTTGGGAAGGTAGCACGCGAACCCTGCTTTTGGAGGCCATTTGAACGGCATTCCTCCTCTTCTGCCCCAAGATTTCCTTGGTCACCTGGAGAGAAAAAAAGAAGACCCACCCTTACCAATGACGTGTCTGTGCTACGATGGGGTCAAGAATGGTCTTCACGTCACTACCAGCACTGGAAAAGGAATCCCATTGATCTTGATGACCTTGTGTATCTGCTTGCCACAGGCCAAGTATATCTAACTGCGACGTGCAAATTCTTCCATCAAGTGTTAAGAAATGGCTGCGTGTGGAAAAAAAATTGCAGGCAAATACATCTTGTGAACCAATGAATTATCCTCAGAGAATAAGCAGAAGTTGAAAGAAAATAAAAATGAGCTAGTCTGAGAATATGACCATTCTATTCTAGTTCCTTAAATCTGTGAAGTAAATCACATAATACTGAAGTATAAAGGCTTTGGGTCATATTCTTGCCCCTTCTACCACAGATTTCAGGAAAAGCTTTCTGGAAGAAATACTAATAAAAAATATCTTTCTTGGCGCCTGGGTGGCTCAGTCAGTTAAGTGTCCAACTTCAGACCAGGTCATGATCTCACAGTTCACGAGTTCGAGTCCCACATTGGGTTCTCTGCTGTGAGTGCAGAACCCACTTCAGATCCTCTGTCCCCCTCTCTCTGCCCCTCCCCCACTTGTGCTCCCTCTCTCAGAAATAAACATAAAAAAAAAAGAAAGTATCTTTCTTAAGAATGTCAAAATGACAATTTACTAAATTTCACAAAGAACACTATGGAAATAATGCCCTTTTCCAAGGAACTTTGCATCGTAAGAAAGATATTAATAGACGCATAGTCACTGCTGTTCCCAGAGCAAAAACCATGATGACAGGAAATGGGGAGCTGAGCTCGCACCGTATTCTCACCCGCAAAAACTGGAGCGGTCAATTCCAGATGCTGGCCTGAGCTGATGTATTTCAGAACCGCTTTGTCTCCTACCTGTTGAACTGGGTCCTAGGCCTCTCCTTTTTAAAATCTCTTAACACAGGAGGAAACCTCACCTGTCAGGAAGGGTGGGCCTGCCCCCAGAGAACTCTGATTATGCTCTGTGGTCACGGTTAACAACAACAGGATGATGTCATTTACTAAGTTAGCACTCCATAGCTAACGTCTAGGTCATGGCAAAAGCGTACTTACCTGTCTCCTTGAACTCTATTTCTTATCACTTACTATTTATTCCAGGCAGAGGAGCAGTTGTGATTATTGGGTGAGTACCACCTGGCACGAAGGGAACATTCGTTTTTAGGGACAGCCACCAAAGTTGGCTTTGGTACTCAAAAACCTTTCTGGGTCCTCCCTTTCTAAAGGATGAAGTCAAACTTCCTCCTTGGGATTTCTGGCCCCAGCTAATCTGACATCATGTCATGTTTCCCCTTCTCCACCTCCCATACGCTCCCAAGAATCACATTCAGCTATACATTTTCTAAACACAATGGGCTTGTTCCCACCTTTGAGACAGCTCATGTATAACCCCTGCTGATCTTCTCTAACCAAATCCGTCCATTCTTTGCTATTTAAATCCTAATTCCTTTAGAAGGCCTCCTGGGAAACTGCTGTCTCTACTCCACTCACTCTCCTCTAAATCCCTATACAACTCCTACTACCACTGCCACTTACTATTTTATTAAATTGTACACAGTCCCATTATATAGATGACTAGTCCAACAGTTCAATATGATCGACTAACTTAACTGCCATCCCAGGTGAGCACGAAGACCAAATCCTCCAGCGGAACATATATATACATGGGTATATGTACGTGTCTCCTTCCCACCCCCAGCCTGAGTAATAACTAACACAGTCCTATGAACATGGTAGGGACTCAATGCTCGTTAGATAAATGAAATCATAGACAGTGGCAATGAAATGAAGTCCTTGGGAATTCTTTTTTTGTTTTGATGGAGCTAGCCCATACATTCCCTGGGCTCAAATCCCTTCTTCTTAAGGAGAGTCCTATGACTTCCAGGGACTTAGATCTCCATTTAATAAAACATTAGCATAGTCTAAAAAATAACATATTCCCTTAAGCATTTAAAGTATTTCCAACGTTTTTCTTGTGATACAAGGAATTCAAAAAGGAATCCTTCTGGGGCAGCTGGGTGGCTCAGTTGGTTGAGCGTCCAACTTCGGTTCAGGTCATGATCTCACAGCTCATGAGTTCGAGCCCTGCGTCGAGCCCTGTGCTGAGAGCTCAGAGCCTGAAGCCTGCTTCTGTGTCTCCCTCTCTCTCTGCCCCTCCCCCACTGCATTCTGTCTCTGTCTCTCTCTCTCTCAAAAATAAACATTAAAAAAAAAAATTTTTTTTTAAAAAGGAATCTTTCAACAGGATTTTAGAACTCAAGTTCTAAAAATCTGTACAATAAAAAAATAGTATGTTATACCAAATTGGACGGTTTTCCATTTCTCTATACTCAAATGGACACAGCGGTGTCACGGGGAAGATGGCTGTTCCTCAGGACTTGACAAGTGGGTCCTCTACTTGTTCTTTTACAGGGAATTCTTCTTTCCAGGGTCATAATTTTTTTTTAACAAAACATACACAATTTCCCTCCTTATAAAAGTAATACGTTCTTGTATTTGCTTCCCACTTGAGGGAAAAAAAGAACACTCTCCGTCAAAACAATGCTTATTCACAACGTCCAGCTGACTATCCACAAAGATAAGAGAAATCAGTCATGACCCTAAATCCATCATACTCACCAAAATACAGCAACTTTCGAGTCTCCTGCGTGCTGCACTGCTCATCAGCAGAAGGGCTAAGTGTCATTCTTTTCTCCAAGGGTCCCTGGTCTCTGATTAACAGCATTCTCCCTTGTTCCATCCAAGTGATCAAATCTGGCTTGGAAAAAACACCACCTGCAAAGAGAGTCCACATAGACTCAATCTGGATTTATCTGAGTTCTTCACTGAACATGATTATCAGAGTTGACTTTGATTCCTGAAGACAGGAAATCAAAGTTAAGTTAAAAAAAATTGAAACCCGGGGCGCCTGGGTGGTTCAGTCAGTTAAGCGTCCGACTTCGGCTCAGGTCATGATCTCACAGTTCGTGGGTTCGAGTCCCACGTCGGGCTCTGTGCTGATAGCTGAGAGCCTGGAGCCTGCTTCATATTCTGTGTCTCCTTCTCTCTCTGCCCCTCTCCTACTCGCGCTCTGCCTCTCTCTCTCTCTCAAAAATAAATAAGCGATAAAAAAAAAAATTGAAACCCTTGAAATTACATGAATGACAACAAAATATAGCCTAACCAAGACTTCTTCCCTTCTTCCCTTCTTAACATTAGCTTAAATGTTCTCTGCAATGTTTCATAAAACTAAAGAAAATGGGGAAGTTAAGGACAATGATTTTTACTTTTATTTTAATGGTTATTTATTCTTGAGAGAGAGAGGGAGAGACAGACCCCAAATGGGGTAGGGGCAGAAAGAGAGAGGGAGACCCAGAATCCAAAGCAGGCTCTAGGCTCTGAGCTGTCAGCACAGAGCCCGATGCGGGGCTTGAACCCACGAACTGTGCGATCATGACCTGAGCCGAAGTCAGACCCTTAACCAACTGAGTCACCCAGGTGCCCCTGGACAATGATTTTTAAAAGGCCAACAGACCCAGCAGAAAGTCTTAAAAAATGATCATTATGAGAACAATGTGAGTGCAATAAAAAGCAAAATCACAGGAGGTCAAGAAGGGAGCCTGATCACTAAATGCTTCTGACTAGACTCCCCACATTCAAGGAGACTAACTACTGAGGTGCAGTGAAGGAACCAGGAAGTTGTTAAATGATGGCAATGATGAAGGGAGAGAGAGTAATGTGTCCAATGACATAAGCATGAAGGGAAGAAGGACAGTTCTAAAGTAAAGGAATGATTTTAGAAGATCCAATGGATGCCCTGTAGTAGTGTCACCTACCGCTGAGACCTTGGATCAAGCATCGGCAGCACCTGAAGGGCTTGTGAAAAATGTGGACTCCTGGGCCTGAGAATGAACCTGCTAAATCCTAATCTCTGGGGCTAATATCTGGATGCCCGTACAGAAAATCATTTGTAAATAATGCCCTTTGGGTTTTAAAAAGTGGGAAAATCAGACTGGATTTTCCAAGCACAAGGACACTAGTTGTGAAAACTCCCAACTCAACCCTGGATAAGCACGTAGCTCAAGTTTCTCCTACCTTACTGGACTGAGACTGCTCTGCTTGATCTCCAAATGTTGAGGTGTCCCGGGGCTCTGTCCTATCTACATATTCTCCCTAGGTGATTCCACCTAGCCCTGAGATTTCAAACACCATCTTGGGCCACCTGGGTGGCTCAAGTCGGTTGAGCGTCCGACTTCGGCTCAGGTCATGATCTCACGGCTGGTGGGTTCGAGCCCTGCGTGGGGCTTTGAGCTGACAGCTCAGAGCCAGAAACCTGCTTTGGATTCTGTGTCTCCCTCTCGGCTCCTCTCCCAGTCATAGTCTCTCTCGAAAATAAACATGCAAACAAATTTTTTTTAAACACCATCTATATAGTGACTCCAAATTTGTGAATCCAGCCCTGATCTTCACTTGGAATTCCACTCTTGCGTACCCAATTGTAAATATTTCCATATGATGTCTAATAAATATCTCAAACTGAAGGTCCTTCCCCCAAGCGTTCCTGATGTCATCGAATAAAGCCATTGGCTTCAACATACTCAAGCCAAAAATCTAGGAGTTGATTCTTCTTTCACTTTTAGGCTCGACGTCCAACCCACCAGCAAAATCCGGGACGCTACCTCCGAAAGACATTCAGAGCCTGTCTCCTTCTACCTTTATCACCACCTACCTCGTTCGGCTGCCATGAAGCCTCACCTGCACTGCTGAGGTTCTTGGCTGGTGTCTCTCCTTTCATTGCTGTGCGCTACAATTCATTCTCCCCATGGCAACCCAGGTAATTAATTCTTCCAACAAATTTTGTCTTACTAGTCCTGTGTAAATCCTCTCATCACCTTCCCTTTGTATACAGAACTGTATCGAACTCTGGACCTTGACCTAGAGGCCCCTTCCAGACTTGGCACCACAGTTCTCATCTCCTAGCCTTCTCCGCATGTGTGACTAGCCTCAGCGTGGTTCCCATCACACAATGAGCTCATGCACTCCAACCCTTAAACTTCTGCACTAATCTTTCCTCTGCTTAGAATTTTCTTCCCTCTGATTTCGCACAACTGATTCATCTTGTCATCCCTATCTCAGATAGAAGAGATTATAAACCCCAAAGGAGGGAGAGAAGCCTACAGGCTATATTGAGATCACCTGTGAAATTGGTAACGGTAGAAATGGTTTTAATGATGTAAGAATGAGTTAGAGCAAGTTGGATAAATGGCAAAGTATAATCTCAACTTTCTCTTCAAATCTACCCCGTGAGTATTTCTCTGGGTATACCTACGTGTCCCATCCCACCGCCCCTTCTCCCTCTACCAGGGAACTTTTCCCCCAGTTCTTACGAGGAGAGAAAACTCCTCTTGCTGAGGCAACACATGTAGGCACCAAAGTATCAGTTTTAAAAAAAGGATACACTTAAAAAAAAAAAGAGAGAGAGGCAATGAGGTCATCTAGTAATTCTAACTGTGGGACAAACAAGGGAGGTTTGGGGTGAAAGAGAATTCTGAATTAATAAGACTGGGGGGGGGGTGCAGATATCACTAGATAAAATAATGACATGTTAAATATTCCCAGGCCATAATAGGAAGTTAAGAAGATATTCTAAGTGTAAACTGGCCACAGAATCATACTCAATAGCTAACACAGAGTGGAAAGCCTAATAGTATTAGGCTGGTTCCCCAAGAATGATTTCTTTGAAGCCAATCCTACCCAGGGAATCAAGAGTCTCATAATTGGTCTTCATCACTTGCTGATACATTTCCTTCTGCCACTTCTCCAGGATCTCCCACTCTTGTTCCGAAAAATACAAGGCCACATCATCAAATGTCATTGTTACCTGCAATCACAAACAGTACATACATACATTTTCACTTTCAGGCTCCCATCTTTCAACGTCCATGTCTTTAAGAGACGAGAAGAAACTACGTTAAAATCTCACTCTTGGGCGCCTGGCTGGTTCAGCTGGTGGAGCATGCAACTCGTGATTTCGGGGTTGTAACTTTGAGCCCCACAGGGGTGTAGAGATTACTTAAAAATAAAATCATATAGGGGCACCTGGGTGGCTCAGTTGGTTAAGCCTCGGACTTCAGCTCAGGTCGTGATCTCGTGGTTTGTTGCTTTGAGCCCCACGTTGGGCCCTGTGCTGACAGCTCAGAGCCTGGAGCCTGCTTTGGATTGTTTCCCTTTCTCTGCCCCTCCCCTGCTTGTGTGTGTGCACACGCGTGCTCTCTGTCTCAAAAATCAATAAATGTTAAAAAATTTTAAAAAAGAAAATCATATACATATATATAATTACATGTGATATATATATTCTATCATTCTCTCTGGATGGTGCCATGAACAATGTAATAAAGGGGTCACAGAAGTCTACTTGACCCACATAGTGAATTAATGACCAGCAGGCCTTTGAACACATGCATCACTTAAAGGGGGATCCTTTACTTAGCAACAACCAATTATTGGTATGCAAGACTTTTAAAAACTTTTTTATTTTGAAATATAGACTCAGGAAGTTGCAAAGATAGTACAGTACAGAAAGGTTCCCTGTGTCCTATACCTGATGGGGGAGGAGGTGAGAAGCGGAAGGGGAAAAAAAATGCATTACATTAGTAAGATTATTAGATATGAAAATCTCAGTAAGGGTAGAAACAAAACTTGCATAAGTAGGCAGGTTATATACTTAGTTGAATTTAACAGAGTTTCCTGGATTGAGCCCAGGATATGCCTATTAAACTCTAAAACCGGTGTTGAAATTTCCCGTTAACCACCCCAACTGGTTTCAAATTTTCTGTCATTTCCTACAGGGAGCAGTCTCCAGTTCCTTTCATTCCCAGTCTTCCTTCCCCTAACTTTTTTTTCATCCGTTCAGATGAGCTTCTTTGAGGTTACATCCATCAGCAGAGCACAGAACGAGAACCCAAGAGAAACCAAAGAACTCCGACACACGGCGGAAAGAGCGGGTGACAAGAGGGGACGCTTGGTTAGACCCTGAATTTCTCCCAGTGACCCCTTTTCTTCCTATTCCATTGCAGAAACAACCTGAGCACCAAAACCGTCCCTTTAACCGCCGGGGGCTCCGAGCTCAGTCCAGGGTCACGCACGTACAGTCCCCCGCCGCCTCACTGCCCGAATCGGGACCCCACACCAGATCGCGACAGGGACGAGTTTCGACAGGGCCCGCATCCTCCAAGACCCCTCTTACCGGAGCCAGCTCAGCCATGACCCTTCACGGCCCCCGCTTCTGCCCCTGCCTTCGCCGCTGCCCTGGAGACGCCGAGCGCACGGGTCACCCCCCCCCCCCCCGGCACCGCCCACGGCGCGCGGCCTTCCACCCCCGTCCAGCCCCGCTAGGCCCAGCCCCCGCGCGGTGCACGCTGGGACTCGCGCCCGGCCCGGCCCCACAGCGCCCCCTGCGGCCGGGAGGAGCCAGCGCCGTCCCCGGGTCCTGGCGCAGGGTCTGGGTCTCCTAGCGAGGAAGATGGAGACGAGAGGCGCTGAAAGGAGCTGGAGAGAGGACGACGGAGAGGCGGACGTGGGGCTTCAGCTGCAAGTGGGGAGAAGGCTCGCTCTTCACTGAGCCCCGGACGGAGAGGGGGCGCGGGGCTGGTTCCTCCCCGAAGCGGACCCCAGGCGAGGGGAGGATCATCTGTGAGGCCATCCCGGGAATGAAGCGAGGGAGGTGAGCCGGCCCAGGGGGTCAACGAGCAGGTCCCTGTCATGGGCAGTGGGGAGTCCGTCCTGCCAGGGATTCTGAGAGTGTGCAGCCCCCCACCCCCCCCCCCCCCCCCCCCCCCCGCCCCCGCTCAGAATCCTCCCGCCAGGGGCCAGAAGGCAGGTTGGATGACTTCATCCACCAAATCCGGCTTCTTCAGTGAAACCATTTCTGGTCTACCTTGGACACACGTCGAGCCCATATTTAACAGTAGGTTTTTGTAGATACGTCTCAGGTTGAGGGCGTGCTCTTCTATTCCGAGTTTGCCGGGAATTTATATTGTGAGTGGGTGTTTTGTTTTGCCCAAAGCCTTTTCTGCATCAATTTATATTTTTATGTGGTTTTTCTCTCTTAAACAATTAATATGGTCGGTTAGATAGATTGATTTGTGAACGTTGAACCAGCCTTGCATTCCTGCCATAAACCTTACGGGGAAGACCTGTGGAGGGTTGAAATGCTACTCATCTTACAAGCCGACAAATCAGCCTGCCGTAGTTTCATAGGCGTTGACAATAGACAAAATTCATGGGTCATAGGCAGCTTGAGATTTATGTTCACATCGTTCATTACCTTGTCCTCAAGTCCCATGGGAATGATATGGGGTGGCCCAGGTGGATCCTGCACACATGATGGCTTTGTGTTGCAGGTGAAGAACCCAAACCATGGCATTCCCACTCTTACAGTGGAGCTGTTAGCAATTTGCTCGACTACTCTGATCATCTCTCTTTTATTGTTAATAACTACACTAAACGTAGTTATTAAAGTACTTGGATTTAGATCTTTTTTATTATTAGTCATCTGCTTTTCCTCTCTGCCTTTCATTTCTCTGTTTTCTCTTCTGGATTATTTGACTTTGTTTTAGTATTGCATTTTAATTTACTTATAATTTTCGCTGTGTCTTTTTATTTTTTTTTTTAATTTATTTATTTATTTTGAGAGAGAGAGAGAGAATCCCAAGCATGCTTCACACTATCAGCGCAGAGCCCCGTGTGGGGCTCAAACTCACAAACCGTGACATCATGACCTGATCCGAATTCCAGAGTCTGGGGTTTAACTGACTGAACCATCCAGGTGTCCCTCACTGTATCTTTTTATATTCTATTTCGCAGTTGCTTTAGGAACTCTAAAATATGCATTTAATTTTCTTTTACCGTTTTTAAAAGTTTGTGTATTTATTTTAAGAGAGACAAAGAGAGCACAAGCAGGAGAGGGGCAGAGAGAGAACCCACACGCCGTCAGAAGCAGTCTCCACACACCGTCAATGTGCAGAGCCCAATGTGGGGCTCAAACCCATGAAACTGTGAGATCATGACCTGAGCTGAAACCACATCAGTCCCTTAACCGACTGAGTCACCCAGGCACCCCTAATTTTCTTTTACTTTGTTAAAAGAGCAGCTTTATTTGGATATAATTAGTATACCATACAATTTTCCCATTTAAAGAGTACAGTTCAATGACTTTTAGTCTATTCACAGCTTCTTCCTTTATTCTTTCTTTTTTAAATAATAGACTTTTTAAAAATCAGTTTTAAACTCACAGAAAAATGAGTGTTAAATACAGAGTTCTCATTAGTCCCCCACCTTCCCTCGATTTCCCATATTAAAACAAGCATGCAGGATTTTCAAGATTAAGAAAATCCAAGGAAACAGAACTGCACAATGACCTATATAAAATTCTAACTGTAGAAAATTTAAAAGTCTGATTGTCTCAGAGCTGATTGGACTGACTTGCAATGTTATTATCAATATAAGAATGTTACATGTCTCCCATTCTTTGCCAACATTGTTTTCAAGATTTTATTTTTAAGTAATCTCTGTACCCAACATGGGGCTGGAACCCACAACCCGGAAATGAAGAGTCACATGCTCTACCAACGGAGCCAGCCAGGCACCCCTGCAAACGTTTTTCATTTGCTCTGACATCCATTTCACGTAATCATATTTTAATTTTGTTTTGATTTGCATTCATTTCACAAAAATTGATTGACACTGTGTTCTTTTCTAAATAGAAAAATGTATCTACCTAATGTAGATACCTAATTGTAGATTCACGTGGGAGTATAAGAAATAATACAGAAACATCCCATGTTTTACTGGTATGCATTTGTATGTGTGCGTTTGTTTAGTTTCATGAGGCTGTAGGCTTTTCTATGCACTAATTTCTTTTTCCTGCTCTGTAAACTCTTCATTTCATATTTGGCAATTCACTGGTGGATCCTAGAAAACGATTTTACCTATTTAAATAAATTTCATATCACATCACAGTCACATCACAAAATCCAGTGATTTTTCTCATATTTTTTTTTATTCAGTAGCTTGACTTATTAGGTTTTATAAAATGTATATATTGAGATGTATTCATTTTTGTCTTTGAATTTCTTAGAATTTCTTTCTATATAAGAATTTGTCTTTGAATTGTCTTAGACACTCTGTACATATAAGGTAGGGTAACAAATTACGGAAAGGAATTTTTTTTTCTTTGAGTAAACTCATTGGCCACGTGGAATTATTGCAGGATATGGTGTTAGATGTGGATATGGAATAGTTTTTATTTGTTCTAATATCCACTTTTACCACGTGGACAGCCTTTGTCCTGTTTTAGTGAAATTCACTTTATGCCGGTAATTAGAAGTGCTCATGAGCCTTTAAAGCCAATGAAGGGGTACCTGGGTGGCTCAGTCGGTTAAGCAGCCAACTTTGACTCAGGTCAGGTTCGTGAGTTCGATCCCCGCGTGGGGCTCTGTGCCGACAGCTTGGGCCTGGAGTCTGCTTTGGATTCTGTGTCTGTCTCTGTGCCCCTTCCCTGCTCGCACTCTTCTCTCTCTCTCTCTCTCTCAAAAATAAATAAACAGTAAAAACGAAATTTTAAGCCAGTGGAGCCCCTTCTTCTTTGTGAATGTCAAGGACACTCACTGACTTCCTTAGTGGTTCTTCTATTTTTCCAGCCTTCTGCCTTCTCCTGCTGCTGGTGAGCTTGGCCAGGTCAGCTCCACATCTTTACTGTTGTCATTATAGCCAAGGACTAATTCTCCTAAAGCTGCTACCAGGTCCTCAAAGTTAGGGGCATATATATTTTTTCCTGGAACGATTACAGTTTTCAGTCTGTCCTCTGGGTTTACCGTGTCTTTTACTGGACACTCAAATGATATTCCCAGGGGACCGGAGAAGTGAGCACCTGAGGAACACCACCACGTGTTACACACTTGCTGTGTACATGACAGCCCAGTATCTTGATGTGTCTTCCACGTGTGCAGAAGGAAAGAAATCACGAAGAGGCATGGATGCAGCTATTTTTGTAAAATTCTGCTTACTTTCCTAAACTATCCATTCCAGGTCAGCCTCTCTGCTCTCCACGAGGAATGAAGGTTTTCCACTACATGGCCTGACAAGAATCTCGCCCCAAGCTTTAGGCCATCCCAAGACAACACATCTCCGTTCCCCAGAGTTCTTTCTGGCTGGCTTCAGGAGGTCCCAACCCACAAAGAAGCCAGCTATGGTGGAAAGACCTTGAATTTTAGAGTGAGACCTGGGTTTGGGTGTTGGCTCTACCATTTGCCATCTTTGTGACATCAGGCAAGTCATTTGAATACCTGTAACTTTGGTTTCCGTATCTGAAGGGTTGCTGTAATAATTAAGTGAGGGGGGTGCCCGGGTGGCTCAGTTGGTTGAGCGTCCGACTTTCGGCTCAGGTCATGATCTCGCAGTTTGTGGGTTCGAGCCCCGCGTCGGGCTCTGTGCTGACAGCTCAGAGCCTGGAGCCTGCTTCGGATTCTGTGTGTCTCTCTCTCTGCCCCTCCCCTGCTCAAGCTCTGTCTCTCTCTGTCTCAAAAATAAATATAAACATTAAAAAAAATTTTTTTTAAATAATTAAGTGAGATAACATAGATAAAGCACTTTCACCACAGTATCTAGCATTTATTCCTCCTGGCCTTGCCTCCTTCCCATCTCCCTCAGCTTTAGATTGCCTAGTATGCTGATAGGCACCTCTTTCACCCTACGTGGAAGTCTCCTCAGTTCCCTTCTCTCGAGTCTTCTTTTCTCCCCTAACCTGAATCTCTTGGTCCTGTGTCATTTCCCCACGAATGATTCAGCATCAAGCCAACCTAATAGGCAAAAAATCTTACAGAATCAAGTCACCTTTGACATTTCTTAAGTTGCTCCTAAAGTGTGGTATAAATGGCTTTATGCAGTTCTGCACAGCATTTCTTATATACACCGATGTTTCAGAACCACTGACTTAGATCAAGGGAAGGAAGGAAAGGAAAGCCCGTTTGTAGATGTGTATGCATTCAAACCATTCTGCCTCTAAGATAATCATCAAATCTCTGGAGGTAGTGAAGCAACAAATGGAGAAAATGAAAGTGTTGCTGCTTGCCTATTGGGCCTACTCCATTCCACATTAATATTAAACTTCTATAACCTTAACAGAGTCAATAGACTTGTTTAGTTAGAGGATTACCCCACCTTATAAGCACACGGGATGTGACTTAAGAAGTATCTATCACGGGGTGCCTGGGTGGCTCAGTCGGTTGGGCGACAGACTTCGGCCCAGGTCATGATCTCATGGTCTGTGAGTTCCAGCCCCACATCGGGCTCTGTGCTGACAGCTCGGAGCCTGGAGCCCGCTTCGGATTCTGTGTCTCCACCTCTCTCTGCCCCTTCCATGCTCATGCTCTGTCTCTGTCTCTCAATAATAAATAAAATGTTAAAAAATATATATAAAAAAAAAGAAGTATCTATCACATGGGGGCATTATGAGGGCTAAAAGCTACAAAGTATGTGCTTATTCACACAGTGCTTGGCATATAGTAAGCATTTAATATAAGTTAGCAATTGTTTTTATCATCTTCTTGAAAAGCTTCAGATAAAGAACCTAAAATCCCAGAACCAGATGGAAAACTGTCTTTCTCATTTCACTGAGAAGCATCATATGCACTTAAATGAAAATACATGACGAGTCCCTTTTAAATATGTGGTTAGGAGAAACCAGAGACTCCAAAAAATCATACATATACTCACAAGAGGAGGAAGAATCTTACCTAGAATTACCTATACTATTCTAATGTTTTATTTCTACTTTTTCTTTTGAAGGCCTTACTAAGCCAGGATCTGTTTAAGTTACTAGAATTCACTGTTCACTGGTTTTTGTTTGTTTGTTTGTTTGTTTTAGTGTTTATTTTTGAGAGAGAGAGAGAGAGACAGAGCATGAACAGGGGAGGGGCAGAGAGAGAGGGAGACACAGAATTGGAAGCAGGCTCCAGGCTCCGAGCCATCAGCCCAGAGCCCGACGCAGGGCTTGAACTCACGGACCGCGAGATCGTGACCTGAGCTGAAGTCGGACGCTTAACTGACTGAGCCACCCAGGCGCCCCTCACTGGTTTTCTTTTTTTTTAATTTCTTTAATGTTTATTTATTTTTGAGAGAGAGAGAGACAGAGAGACAGAGCATGAGTATGAGTGGGGGAGGGGTAAAGAAGGAGGGAGACACAGAATCCGAAGTAGGCTCCAGGCTCCGAGCTGTCATCACAGAGCCCGATGCGGGGCTTGAACCCACAAACCGCGAGATCATGACTGAGCCGAAGTTGGATGCTTAACTGACTGAGCCACCCAGGCACCCCTATTCACTGTTCTTGTTTCCAGTAGGTGCTAGAAATGAGGTGGCCGGGGTACGTTAACCCCCAAGGAGAAAACGCACTCTAAACTGCAGCTAAGATTGTAATGTTTTATTTGTCAAGTTTGAAGTCTGAGTTGAATCGCCATTTATAGGCAAACAAGGTTGTTTTCTCCTTAATAAACAGGAGGCAAAATCCTGTTTTCCAAACAAGAATGAATGGAGGAATCTGTGTTGAATCTAGAAATTCAGGACAAATGTGACAGTCTGATCCTCAGTCACACATTAACAGACCCCTGTCATAGTGTTTTGTTTGGAGACCATATTAGCCATGCCTTACTTGCCATAAGGGGCAAAAATGCATCACCTGGTAGTCAAATTACCCTTTCCTTTCTTTAAAAAAATTTTTATTACATTTCTTTATTTTTGAGAGGCAGAGAGAGAGCACAAGCAGGGTAGAGGCAGAGAGAGAGGGAGACACAGAATCCAAAGCAGGCTCCAGGTTCCGAGCCGTCAGCACAGAGACCGATGCGGGGCTCAAACCCACGAACCGTGAGATCATGACCTGAGCCAAAGGCACACGCTCAACCGACTGAGCCACTCAGGCGACCCCCTTTCCTTTCTAAAGATCTGACACTGCTAATCTTCACTGAGGAAGCTTTTCTGGGAGTCGTGGTGAACATAAAAAAAAAAAATGTGAGTTCAAGACTCTCTACCTGTTATAGTCGAAGAAAATGTAACAATAATACAGATAGGGAGTTCCCGAAATAACTCCCTCAGATCCATATATGAATTTCAAAATGTGGATTTGGAGAAAGAGGTCATGTGGAAGCGTTGGGACCCTGTGGTTGCCTCATCATCTTGTTGAATTAAATGACTTTTGTTGTTCTGGCTGTATTTTGCTTTCGTGATGTGAAAATTTCTATTTCCTGAATAATGAAACTTGGACAGAGAGAGGTCCCTTGGGACTTGCAGCACCCCAGATATGATCAAGAGTTTCCTCTGATAAATCTCATGGTAGCCTGTGCTGTACCAATGCTGAGAATCCCACAAGTGTGCCAATTGAGTAAGTACTTTGTCTGTGAAAATGCCAGTGATCCACAAGGATCCCAGAGATGATACAAAATGCTTCCAGAGGGAGGCTGAAGTATTGAGTCATTGTTTCTTTCACAAAGTCTTCTTCAAAAAATGTGAGGGATTTGGGTGGCTCAGTCGATTGGACCTCTGACTCTTGATTTTGGCTCAGGTCGTGATCTCACAGTCGGTGAGTTTGAGCCCCGCATTGGGCTTCACGTTGACAGTGTGGAGCCTGCTTGGGATTCTGTTTCCCTCTCTCTCCCTACCCCTCTCCTGCTCACTCTCTCTCTCTTTCAAAATAAACAAACATTAAAAAGATATATATTTTTTTAAATGTGAAGGATTGGAGAAACAAAACCAAAAAACTGAGAGAGGGGAGGGCCTTTTTAAAAATTTTCTTCTAATGTTTTTATTTATTTTTGAGACAGAGAGAGACAGAGCATGAGCATGGGAGGGGCAGAGAGAGGGAGACACAGAATTCGAAGAAGCCTCCAGGTTTTGAGCTACCAGCACAGAGCCCAACACAGGGCTCGAACTCACGGAGTGTGAGATCATGACCTGAGCTGAAGTCGGACGCTTAACCGACTGAGCCACCCAGGCGCCCCGAGGGGAGGGCCTTTTTTTTTTTTTTTTATTTTTTTTTTTTTAACGTTTATTTATTTTTGAGACAGAGAGAGACAGAGCATGAACGGGGGAGGGGCAGAGAGAGAGGGAGACACAGAATCGGAAGCAGGCTCCAGACTCTGAGCCATCAGCCCAGAGCCCGACGCGGGGCTCGAACTCACGGACTGTGAGATCGTGACCTGAGCTGAAGTCGGAGGCTTAACCGACTGAGCCACCCAGGCGCCCCGGGGGAGGGCCTTTTTAAGCAAGGCATCAAAACCAAACCAAAGTGTTCACCAAAACACTGAAAACGTTTACACAAAAATTTTAAATTTCTATTTGGCAAGATGCAAAATGGCAGACGTCTTTACTAGGTAAAGTATATGTAACAAGAAAAACAAGTGTTTAATTTCTGTACTATATAAAGAGTTTGTGCAACCCAATAAGAAAATATCAACAACTCATAGTGGAGGGGAAGATGATGGTGGAGTAGGAGGCGCCTAGGCTCACCTTGTCCCACGAATACAACTAAATAACTATCACACCATCCTAAATACCCCAGAAATTGATCTGAAGTCTGACAGAAGAATCTCCACAAATAAAGGTAGAGAGGAGGCCACGTAGAAGTGTGGAGACATGGCTTGGGAGAGAGACAGATCCTGACCACTGTGGTGGGGAAGGAGCCACAGTCATGGAAAAGAGTGAGAGACACATAAGCGCTCAACGGAACACACGAATGAATCCCCATAGCAATTGGCTTGGAAAGCGAGAGGGCCTGAGTTTTGTGAGTTCTTGCAACCAGTGGGGCTTAAAGCTTGGAGTTTTAAAGGTTAGCGTGATTGGCTCCGTGAGCTTGGAGGACACGGGGCTGCTCTTGGAGAGAAGGTAGGGCAAACAGCCCATAGACCTACAACATGGAAGCAGTCAGTGAGCACCTGGGGCACACAGTGGGGAGGATAGTTGCTCATCTTGAAGTGCGTCCCAGAGAGGCAGCGTTCATGGAGAAAGCGCTCTGGGAACAAGGAAACTAGGCCTGCACAGTTTACGTCTTCTGCTCCTCGTCATAAGCACAGAGCACAGTGGCTGACACTCACTACTTAATTGCTTACACCAAGCCCCGCCCCCTCATGCTCTGGTGGAACTGCCCTTCCGATTTACACTTGTCTCGTTCCCGGCACAGTGGGTCCCTCCCCCAGAAGACAGGCCTAAACCCCTGCCAACACTGCACTTACTGACCCAGGAGTTTTGCAAGGCTTGGTTCCAGCGGTGGCGATCACAAGTCTCATTTCACAAGAGCACACCTAGTTAAAATGCGCCACATTCAGGCCACAGACTAAACACTGCCCACAAGAGGCAAAGAGAGCCTCTGCAGACTGGCCTGAAGAACAAAGCAGCCAGGACACAACAGCAGAGCACATGTAGCACATAGCGAAGACACTCCCAGCCCTACACTACACTGCAGGGCACTACAGGACCTCTCCTAATAAAGGCATTACCCTCAAGAACAGGGGACATAGCTGACTTTCCTAACACAGAGAAACACACACAGAGACTTAGACAAAATGAGAAGACAGAGGAATTTGTCCCAAATAAAGAATATGACAAGGCCATGACAGAGATCTAAGGGAAACAGATATAAGTAACATGCCTAATGGAGAGTTTAAAGCAATGATCATAAGGATGCTCACTGGACTTGAGAAAACAGTGGAGAAATCAGTGAGACCGTTAACACAGAGATAAGGAATAACATAGAAGAGATAAAGGGCTCAATAAATGCAAGGAGAAACATGCTTGATGGAATGAACACTAGGCTGGAAGAAGGAGAGGAACAAATCAGTGATCTAGAAGACAGAGTAATGGAAAGTAATCAAGCTGACAAAAGAGAGAAAAATAATTATGCAAAATGAGAATAGACAGGGAAACTCAATAGCGTATCATGGAAGTCCCAGAAAAAGAGAGAGAGAAAGGGGGCAGAGAACTTATTTCAAGAAATAATAGTTGAAAAATTCCCTAATCTGGGGAAGAAAACAGATATCCAGATTCAGGAGGCACAGAGAACCCCCAACAAAATCAACAGAAGCAGATCCACACCAAGATATATTGTAATTACAGTGGCAAAATGTAGTGATAAATAAAAAATTATTAAAAGCAGCAAGACAGAGAGGACAGTTACATACAAAGGAAACCCAAAAGGCTATCAGTGGATTTTTCAGCAGAATCTTTCCAATCTAGAAAGGACTGGCATGATATATTAAAAGTGCTGAGTGGGAAAAACCTGCAGCCAGGAATACTTACCTCAGCAAGGCTATCATTGAGAACAGAAGGAGAGATAAAGAGTTTCCCAGATAAGCAAAAACTAAAGGAGTTAATGAGCACTAAACCACTCTACAAAAAATATTAAAGGGGACTCTTTGAGTGGAAAGGAGGGACCAAAAATGACAGTATGAAGGTAGGAAACACAAAAGCAGTAAAATAAAATATTTCTGTTAAAAAATCAGTCAAGGAACTCACAAAATAAAAGGACGTAAAATATGATACCATATTCCCAAAAAATGGGGAGGAAAGGAGGAAAGAATGGGTTCAAACTTAAATGGCCATTAACTTAATATAGATTGCTATATGTAGAAGATGTTGTATACAAACCTAATGGTAACCATAAATCAAAAACCACTAATACATGTACAAGAATAAAGAGAAAGAAATACAAACATATAACTAAAGAAAACCAGCAAACCTTGAAAGACAAGAAACATTCACAGAAAATCTTCAGAAACAACCACAGAACAAGTAATAAAATGGCAGTAAATACATATCTATTAATAATCACTTTGAATGTAAAGGAATAAACATTCCAATCAAAAGATATAGGGTGACAGAATGGATTAAAAAACAAGATCGATCTATATGCCGCCCACAGAAGAATCATTTTAGACCCAAAGATACCTGCAAATTGAAAGTGAGAAATATTTATCATGCAAATAGATGTCAAAAGAAAGGTGGAGTAGCAGTACTTGTGTTGGACAAAATGCACTTTATTTATTTATTTATTTATTTTTTAAATTTTATTTTTGGGACAGAGAGAGACAGAGCATGAACGGGGGAGGGGCAGAGAGAGAGGGAGACACAGAATCGGAAACAGGCTCCAGGCTCTGAGCCATCAGCTCAGAGCCTGACGCGGGGCTCGAACTCACGGACCGCGAGATCGTGACCTGGCTGAAGTCGGACGCTTAACCGACTGCGCCACCCAGGCGCCCCCAAAATGCACTTTAAAACAAAGACTAGTGGGGCACCTAGGTGTTGAGCGTCCAACTTCGGCTCAGGTCATGATCTCCTAGTTTGTGGGTTAAGGCCCCACATCAGGCTCTGTGCTGACAGCTCAGAGTCAGGAGCCTGCTTCCGATTCTGTGTCTCCCTCTCTCTGTGCCCCTTCCCGACTCACGTTCTGTCTCTGTCTCTCTCTCAAAAATAAATAAACAAAAAAAAATTTTTTTAAAGTAAACACTATAACGACTCAACTTGGAGGCACTCAAATATATATGTTAGTAACAAAACTAAAAGAACTGATTGATAATAATACAGTAATAGTAGGGAACTTTAACACCTCACTTACATTAATGGACAGATCATCTCTTTCCTTTTTTTGAAAAAAAATTTATGTTTATTTATTTATTTATTTATTTGAGAGAGAGACAGCATGAGTAGAAGAAGGGCAGAGAGAGAAAGAGAGGGAGACACAGAATCCAAAGCAGGCTTCGGGCTCTAAGCTGTCAGCACAGAGCCTGATATGGGGCTCGAACTCATTGACTGCGAGATAATGACCTGAGTTGAAGTCAGATACTTAACCAACTAAGCCACCCAGGCACTCCATTTCTTTTTTTTAATTTTTTGGGAACAGAGAGGGCACAAGTGAGCAAGGGGCAGAGAGAGAGAGAGAGAGGGAGAAAGAGAGAATCCCATGAAGGGTAGACAGAGAGAGGGAGAGAGAGAGAGAAAAGTGGGGCTCACCCAATGTGGGACTTGAGCTGACCCAAAATGAGGCTTGAGCTCACCTGATGTGGGTCTTGAACTCATAAAACACGAGATCATGACCTGAGTCAAAGTCAGATGCTTTACCGGCTGAGCCACTCAAGAATCCTAATGGGAAGGGCATCTGAACAGAAAATCAACAAGGAAACAATGTGTTTTTTTTTTAATGTTTATTTATTTATTTTTGAGAGAGAGAGAGTAAGAGAGAGAGCAGGGGAGGGGCATAGAGAGAGGGAGACAGAGAATCCCAAGCAGGCTCTGCACAGTCAGCGTAGAACCCAATGAGGGGTTGGGGGGCAAGCTCACAAGCCATGAGACCATGACTGGAGCCGAAATCAAGCCAGATGCTCAACTGACTGAGGCACCCAGGCATTCCAAGGAAACAATGGCTTTGAATGACACACTGGACCAGATGGGTTTAACAGATATATTCAGAACATTCCATCCTAAAGTAGCACAATACACATTGTTTTCTGGTGCACATGGAACATTCTCCAGAATAGATCACATACTACACCACAAAACAAGTCTCAACAAATTCAAGAAGATTGAAGTGACACCATGCATCTTTTCTGACCACAATGCCATGAAACTAGAAGTCAACCACAAGAAAAACTCTGGAAAGACCACAAATACATGGAAATTAAACAACATGCTACTAAGTGAATGAGTCAACCAGGAAATAAAGAAGAAATTTAAAAAAATACATGGAAACAAATGAAAATGAAAACACACTGGCTGAAAACCTCTGGGACGTAGCAAAAGTAGTCCTAAGAGGGAGGTTTATAGCAATACAGTTTTATGTCAAGAAGCAGGAAAAATCTCAAATAAACAACCTAGCCTTATACCTAAAGAAGCTAGAAAAAGAACAACAAACCTAAAAAACCAGAAGGAAGGAGATAATAAAGATTAGGGCAGAAATAAATGATGTAGAAACTAAAAAACAAAACAAAACAAATAGATGAATGAAACCGGGAGCCGGTTCATTGGAAAAATCAATAATATTTAGCCAGACTTACCAAGAAAAAAGAGAAAGGACTCAAATAAATAAAATCACAAATGAGAGAGGAGAAATAACAATCAAGACCACAGAAATACAATCACAAAAGAGTATTATGAAAAACTATATGCTAATGAATTGGACAACCTAGAAGAAATGGATAACTTGTTAGAAACATAAAAACTACCAAAATGGAAACAGGAAGAAATAAAAAATTTGAATGGACTAATAACCAAGAAATAAATTGAATTAGTCATCAAAACACTCCAAACAAACAAAAGTCCAGGACGAGATGGCTTCACAGGCGAATTCTACCAAGCATTTAAAGAAGAGTTACTGGGGTGCCTGGGTGGCTCAGTCGGTTAAGCGTCCGACTTCGGCTCAGGTCATGATCTCACAGTTCATGGGTTTGAGCCCCGTGTCCGGCTCTGTGCTGACAGCTCAGAGCCTGCAGCCTGCTTATGATTCTGTGTCTCCCTCTCTCTCTGCCCCTCCCCGGCTCACACTGTCTCTCTCTGTCTCTCAGAAATAAATAAATGCAATAATAATAATAATAATAATAATAATAATAATAATAATAAAGAAGAGTTACTACCTATGCTTCTCAAACTATTCCAAAAAATAGAAAAGGAAGGAAAACTCTCAGATTCATTCCATGAGGCCAGCATTACCCTGATACCAAAACCAGATAAAGACAGCACACACAAAAAAGAAAAGTGCAGGCCAATATCTCTGATGAACATAGAAGTAAAAATCCTCAACAAAATATCGACAAACCAAATAAAAAAAAATACATTTAAAAAATCATTCACCATAATCAAGTAGGATTTATTCTAGGGTTGCAGGGGCGGTTCAATATTCACAAATCAATCGTGATATATCACATCAATAAGAGAAAGGATAAGAACCATATGATCATTTCAATAGACACAAAAAGCATTTGACAGAGTATAGCATCCATTCATGATCAAAACCCTCAGCAAAGTAGGTTTAGAGGAAACCTACCTCAACATAATAAAGACCATCTATGAAAAACCCACAGCTAACATCATTCTCAATGGGGAAAAACAGAGCATTTCCTCTAAGGTCAGGAATAGCACAAGGATGTCCACTCTCAACACTTTCATTCAACATAGTACTGAAAGTCCCAGCCACAGAAATCAGACAACAAAAAGAAATAAAAGGCATCCAAATTGGTAAGGAAAAAGTAAAACTCTCACTAGATGCAGATGACATGATACTTTATATAGACACAAAAGGCTCCACCAAAATACTACTAGAACTGAGAAACAATTCAGTAAAGTTGCAGGATACAAAATATACAGAAATCTGTTGCATTTCTATACACTAATAATGAAGGAGCAGAAAGTAAAATTAAGAAAACAACCCCATTTACAACTGCACCAAAAATAGTAAAAAACCTAGGAATAAACCTAGTCAGGGAGGTGAAAGATCTGTACCCTGAAAACTATAAAACACTGTTGAAGGAGATTGAAGTATCCACAAAGAAATGGAAAGATATTCTATGCTCATGGACTGGAAGAACAATATTGTTAAAATGTCTCCATTACCCAAAGCAATCTACAGATTTAATGCAATGCCCATCAAAATACCAACAGATTTTTCACCGAACTGTAACAGAGAATCCTAAAATTTGTTTGGAAACACATAAGACCCCAAATAGCCAAAGCAATCTTGAAAAAGAAAAGTAAAGCTGGCAGCATCACAATTCCGGTCTTCAAATCATATAACAGAGGTGTAGTAATCAAAACATTATGGTGCTGGCATAAAAATAGACACATAGATCAACAGAACAGAATAGAAAACCCAGAAATAAACCCTCAGCTATATGGTGAATTAATTGAGAAATTAGTTGGGAAAATTGGACAACAACGTGCAAAAGAATGAAACTGGAACACTTTCTTATGCCATACACAAAAAGAAATTCAGAATGGATGAAAGACCTAAATGTGTGACCTGAAACCATAAAAATTGGAGAAGAGAGCAGGCAGTAACTTCTCTGACATCAGTCATAGCAACTTTTTTCCTAGATAGGTCCCCTGAGGCAAGGGAAACAAAAGCAAAAATAAACTATTGGGACGACATCAAAATAAAAAGCTTCCACACAGCGAAGGAAACAATCAATAAAACTACAAAGCAACCCATGGAATGGGAGAAGATACTGCAAATGACATATTTGATAACAGGTTAGTATCCAAAATATATAAAGAACTTATAAAACTCAACAGCCAAAAAACAAACAATCCAGTTTAAAAATAGGCAGAAGACATGAACAGAGATTTCCTTAAAGAAGGAGTACAGATCGGGGTGCCTGGGTGGCTCAGTTCGTTAAGCGTCCCACTTCAGCTCAGGTCATGATCTTGCAGTTCGTGAGTTTGAGCCCCACATTGGGCTCTGTGCTGACAACTCAGAGCCTGGAGTCTGTTTCACATTCTGTGTCTCCCTGGCTCTCTGCCCCTCCCCACCCCCCGCCTTCTCAAAAATAAACATTAAAAAAAGAAGAAGAAATACAGATGGCCAACAGACACATGAAAAGGTATTCATCATCGCTTATCATCAGGGAAATGCCAATCAAAAGTAAAAGGAGATATCACCTCACACCCGTCAGAATGACTAAAATAACACAGGAAACGACAGGTGTTGGCAAAGATGTGGGAAAAAAAAAAAGAACCCTCTTTCATGCTTGTTGGGAATGCAAACTGTTGCAGCCTCTCTGGAAAACATTACGGAGGTTCCTCAAAAAGTTAAAACTAGAACTATCCTAAAGATCCAGTAATCACAGTATTGGGTATTTACTCAAAGAATACAAAAACAGTACCTCAAAGAGATACATGCACCCCTATGTTGATAGCTGCATTGTTTATAATAGACAAGATATGGAAGCAGCCCAAGTGTTCATTGGTTGATGAATGGATAAAGAAGATGTGAGCTAGGTTTGTGTGTGTGTGTGTGTGTGTGTGTGTGTGTGTGTGCACAATGGAACATTATTCAGCCTTTAAAAAGAATGAAGTTTTGTCATTTGCAATGACATAGAGCTAGAGAGTATAATGCTATAATGCTAAGTAAAATAAGTAAGACAGAGAAATACAAATACCAAATGATTTCATTCATATGTGAAATTTAAGAAACAAAACAAATGAGCACAGGGGGAAAAAGAGAGAGAGAAGCCAAGAAACAGACTGTTAACTATGTAGAGAACAACAACAAAAAAACCATATAGAGAACAAACATGCTTACCAGAGGGTAGGTGGGGTGGGAGGATATGTGAAATAGGTGATGAGGATTAAGGAGGGCGCTTGTCATGATGAGCACTGAGTGATTAAAATAAAAACTTGAAAAAAAGAGAAAAGGGGCGCCTGGGTGGTGCAGTCGGTTGAGTGTCCGACTTCAGCCAGGTCACGATCTCGCGGTCCGTGAGTTCGAGCCCCGCGTCAGGCTCTGGGCTGATGGCTCGGAGCCTGGAGCCTGTTTCCGATTCTGTGTCTCCCTTTCTCTCTGCCCCTCCCCCGTTCATGCTCTGTCTCTCTCTGTCCCAAAAATAAATAAAAAACGTTGAAAAAAAAATTAAAAAAAAAATTAAAAAAAAAAAAGAAAAAAAGAGAAAATACCAACAAGCCAGAAAAATGCTTAAAATGTGAACAGTTCAGAGAAAAGGAAATTCACAAGGCTTTTAAGCTGATGATGTTCAGCTTTACTCATAATAAATAAATACAAGTAATACTAAATGAGATCTCACTTTTTACTCATCAGGTTGGCAGAGATCAAAAAAGTTCAGGATACAGTGGATTCACGTGGGGAGTGAAACAGACACTCTTATACCTCATGGATATATACCTTTATGGATATGACCTCTAACTTGTTGATATACTTCAACATTTTATGTATACATACCTTTTGACCTAACAAACATTTCCACTTCTAGCAAAGTTTCCAACAGACATTATTATACGTATGCACAGAGAAGTATGTTCCAGGATATTTGGGACAGTATTGCTTACATTAGTAATATTGTCTAATTAGATTAGAAATAACCTCAGTGTTTCTCCATAGGGGATTGTTGTCAAGGAACTGTTGGTTCTGGGGTTTATCCGATTTGTAAATTCACAAGTTAGCCTGCTATAGTTTCCAGAGACGGTGGAGAAGACAGGAGACTCCTGGGTCAGAGACAAGGGACTTTATTACTCACAGAGCAGCAAAGAGCATAAGCTTCACGTTCCCATCAGTTCGCCCATACGGACAACTCAGGTGGCTCAGGTGGCTGCTGTACAAAGTGTGGTTCTGTGTCACAGCAGGGGGACAGCAAGCTTAGGAAATTCTCAACATAGAGTTGCCAGAGTTAGCAAGTAAAAATACAGATGTCCATTAAATTTGAATTTCAGATAAACAACAAATAATTCTTAGTGTAAGTATTGCACAGTCCACACTTGTTGCTTATCTGAAATTCGAATTTAACTGGGCATCCTATTTCACCTGGCAGTCCTATCCTAATCTTATGAGGGTGATACTAGCATACATGTGCAACTTCTTTATTTTTATTTTAATTTTAAAATTTTTAAGTGTTTATTTAGTTTTGAGAGAGAGAGAGCACACCAGCAGGGGAGGGGAGAGAGGAAAACAGAGAATCTGATCAGCATAAAGCCCAACATGAGGCTCAAACCCACGAACCGTGAGATCATGACCTGAGTTGAAGTTGGATGCCCAACTGCCTGAGCCACCCAGCTTCCCCTACATGTGCAAATTCTGACCTGGGGGAAGACAGTATCTTTATTATCCTAATGAAGAAACAAATATGCCTTCTCCCCCAGAGGAAGACACTACCTCTGTTTCACAGATTATTTGCCAGACAAATATCCTGGAAAAACTTGTCCGGGATAAAAGGTGTCACAACACGTGTAGAGACACGTAAAATCTCACATAAACTGAGGTGTAAAAAAGGCAACATCTACCTCATGTGGTTGATGTAAGGATTCAATTAGATGATTGTCTAAAGTGCTCAATAAATACGAATCACCAGTTCAATGTTAGTTTTTTGTTTTTACAGATAGGTTTTTTAAAAATATCCCTTTTTGAAAAGTTTATTTTGAGAGAGAGAGCGAGAGAGAGAGATAGGAGCAGAGAGAGAGAGAGAGAGAGAGAGAGAGAGAGAGAGAGAGAGAGAGAATCCCAAGCAGGCTCCATGCTGTCAGTGCAGAGCCCAACGCAGGACTCGAATTCACAAACCGTGAGATCATGACCTGAGCCAAAATCAAGAGTCTGGCTCTTAACCGACTGAGCCACCCAGGCGCCCCTTAATGTTAGTTTACTGCCTGTTTGGTAATTGCCGTTTTTAATTCTTTCCATCCTCTTTTGTCAAGCTTCTGTGAGTTCACAGCTTGCAAGCCTCTCTCACCATGTGCGTCTGCGCTCTCCTCCCCACGATTCCACATTTTAACATCTAGCAGCACTGCCCCATTTGGAGTTCTCTGGACATCCCTTGCCGAGCACACCTCCAGGACTTTACATTGCTGGAATGACTGTGTTCCCTTCTCAGGACATCTGGTAACTTCTGTTTTTCCTTCAAGACTCAGCTATCAGGTCACCTGCTCCAGGAAGCCTTCCCTGAAACTCCCTGAAACACAGAAATACTACAGCTACTGTAGTACAAACATTTCGTGTTTGTATCTCTTGTGGGTGGAATTACGGAAATTTTCATCTACAACTCCAGGAATCTGATCACTGCACAGTTGCCTGATCTTTCACGTACGCCTAGAGAGCTACATGCACTTGTACCAGGGGCGTGCTGACCTTTGGTTTTGGACTCAGAGCTTGACCAAATTCTGCCATCCGGGCTTGGCCATTGCAAGGTGGAATAGCTGAATACTTGCTCAGTGTCATTGCTGGTGTTCTTAGACCTGTACTTGAGTCATGACCGTACAATTGGGTAGATTTCTATCATGTCCCATTGGTGCTTCGATCTTCAGTAGCATGAATATGGCATGTCACTTGTATTTATTGTTAATATCTGAATATCTACTTTCAAGTTAAGGTATTCTAAATTCTTGGTAACTTAGAAAGCTAAATTTGGTGATGTCCTTTATATGTTGTACTGCTAACAGTCAGTTGAAGTACATATGATTGGATTTTTAAAAAATGTTTATTTTGGGGTGCCTGGGTGGCTCAGTTGGTTCAACCTCCGACTTTGGCTCAGGTCATGATCTCGCGGTTTGTGAGTTCCAGCCCCGCGTCGGGCTCTGTGCTGACAGCTGGGAGCCTGAAGCCTGCTGCAGATTCTGTGTCTCCCTCGCTTTCTACTCCTCCTCTGCTCACGTTGTGTCTCTCTCTCTCAAAAATAAACATTAAAAAGATTTTTAAAAAATGTTTATTTTGAGAGGAGGGGGAGGGACAGAGAGGTAGACAGAGAATCCCAAGCAGGCTCTGCACTGTCAATGCAGAGCCCAATGAGGGGCTCGAGCCCACAAACTGTGAGATCATGACCTGAGCTGAAGTTGGACATTTAACCGACTGAGCTACCCAGGCCCAGGCGTTCCTGCCCAGATAACTTTAGAAAGAACACTGTTATCTTTTTTGAGCCTACAGATGTTTATAAAAATATAAATATGAACACAGGGCAAAATAATAGATTAGATTATATCATAATTCTAATTACTGTGCAATTCTTTGGTGCAGTGGCATTCATAACACTAAATAAAATCTGGAGAAGGGCTCCTGGCTGGCTTGGTAGGTAGAGCATGCAACTCTTGATATCTGGGTCGTGAGTTCAAGCCCTATGATAGGCATACAGCTTACTTAAAAAGAGATAATAAAATAAAATAAAATAAAATAAAAATACTTTATAAAAAATATGTAGAAACTAATGTCTGCTTACTTAATTCCATTTAGTCTGTGAATCTCAAAAAGCCCTATTTGGTAATTTTTCACATATTAGGAGGATAAATTAAAAACAGAATGTCGGTGGGGGGGCGGTGCCTGGGTGGCTCAGTTGTTAAGTGTCTAACTCTTGATTTTGGCTCAGGTCAGGATCTCACTCTTCCTGAAATGGAGCCCTGAGGCGGGCTCTGCCTGCTTGGAATTCTCTCTCTCTCCCTGTCTCTCTTTGACCCTCCCCAACTGTGTTCTCTCTGTCTCAAAAATAAATAAATAAACACTAAAAAAAATAATAAAAAGCAGAATGTCAACATGGCTACCTCAAAATTTCACGAAGACAAAAACTCATATACAACAGATGTGTGATAAATCACCCTTTTTTTTTTTTTTTTAAGTTTATTTATTTTGTGAGAGAGAGAGCACTACCTCAGGAGGGGCAGGGGTTGGGGGAGAGACAAAGTCCCAGGCAGGCTCCATGCTGACAGCCCGGGGCCCAACATGGAGCTCGAACTCACTAACCATGAGATCATGACCTGAGCTGAAATCAAGAGTTGGATGCTTAACCCACTGGGCCACCCAGGTGCCCATGATAAATCATCTTTGTGTCGTGATTAAAAGTATAAAGACAGAATGAAAAAAAAGAATTTTTAGATAAAATGAGATACCCAGAATACATTCGTTCTCTCTAAATAATGAACTATTCAAGAATGGTTTTAATAAGATAATACCTCATGGTTTGGGATCTGTGAAGGCTAATGCTTTTTAAAGCTTGTAGAAACAATTGCAATAGACTAATAACCGTTTCAGCATTTGAAGAGAAAGGATTTTTGAGATTTGCTGAAGCTATGGATTGTAAATATTGATTTATTTTAGAAAACATTCCTAAAAACTGTTGCTGGATTTATATTTTGTTATACACAAAAAGGTTAATGAGAATGTTAAATACGCTCCCAAAGTATATGGTGTGACCTTTGGACACAAGGTTGGAAGAATCAACCTTAATTTTTAGATTTGACAACAAAGAGGATTAAAGATTAATTCAACCATGTTTCCACTTTCCTTACTTGGTGAAAGATTCTTGTGTCTCACACAGTGGATCTGACTTTGAGAAATATTTATGAAATATAAAATCATACAGACCAATGCATGAAATTATCATTGACTACAGGACACATACAGTAAAAGGCTATGAACACAAACACACTGTAATTTGTTTACACCCTTCAGTTTTATATTCATAAAATGGTCATAGCTTAAAAAGATGTAACAAAAAATGACTGGCTGCAAGCAGAAAGACCACTTCCATAATTTTTCTTCAGCCAGTAACAAATTATATGATATACAAGAGATTGTGAGATTGTCAGTTCATATACGAGATATTTAAACAAGGTGGAATAACAGCTATTATGCTTTTCAAAGGTAATGAAGAAGGCCTTAATTCTGTATTTCCCAAAGAACATTACCAACATAGCAAGACTTACTAATAACCAATGGTTAATTACATAGAAAGCAGTTTGCTTGTTGGAACTTGATGCATAAATTGATATGCCTTAAGAGTGTAAGTATTTCCTGCATGATTCCTGCTGAAAAGATCTTCCTTTGATTCTACTCCAGGGAAGATGCTGAAATTGGTGTGCATACAAGATAAGCTACAGACGGAACTTTGATTATTTTCTTAACTTGAAAGGTAATTAAATCGCTCCATTGTCACATTTCTAGATCCAAACTTTAAGGACAAATTTATTTCTGGTCACTGTGTATAGTGGCAAGAACAGACAAAAATATTACAACTTAGAATCTAAATAAATGAGTACAACCATGTTAAAACCTGCTTCTGAAAGTATCACGCCTTTTCTTGAAAGTGCACAAAACTTTAGTCAGTGAAATTGCTTCAATGGAATGCTGTCATTGCCCAAGAAATTATCAAGGCCAACAATTAAAAAGGCACAAAGTCTTTACCATAATCAGTTCCTCTTAGAGGAAGAAACACATAAATTGGTGGCAATATTACCATATTATACTGGCAGATGTAGCCTTGCTATTCCTTGAAGCTCAGTTGAAAGTATTTTATTTGGTGATGCAAATGAACCTGTTTATTGGCCATAAGGATCCAGCAGTCGCCAGGGCTGAGAAGTTACTGTTCTTGCCTTACAAAGCCAAACTTTAACATCTTAACTGCTACGCTTTTAATAATAAAACCATAAAAACTGAGTTTCCGGGAAAGTTCGTATTTTTTTTCTTTTTTAAAAGCTCACTCTGTTATGGCGACATTCTCATTTAGAGAATAGCAATTTTTAATTTTTAACTATCAAACGTTCACCACTTGACCAAAATAGATTTTCAGGTATAGCTCCAGTCTAAAGATAGTTTGTATGCTCAAGAGCAGGTGCCCCAACAGGATGGTCCTCATACTTTTGTGATTTAGTGTTACTTTGACCGTTACGGGCATTGACTTGATTCATTGGTTGAAATACAGGCTCGGGAGGATTTTCATTCACGTCGAGCATGTTCGAACTGAGGGCTGTGCTAGAAACTCAGGATTGTGTGGTTGTCTTAACTGTAACACCCACGACCTCCATAATAACACTCGGCTCTCTCCTGTTCATCGGCACAGACGCAGCAAACCGCAACCTCAATAATCCGAGACTGTAGACTTCGCTTTTGGTCCTAACACAGGCCACATGAGACGTAAGCCGCTTCACCTCGTTAGCCACAAGTGCTATGTCTGCAAATGACGGACGTCTCTTCGTCGCAGATTTGTGCCTCTCGGTCACTCGTCGTAACGCACCGGCTCGCTCCGGCCGGTCTGGCTCCCGCACTCCGCCCATCGCCACCTTTCCAAACTGGGCTGTCTTCCCGCCGGCGCGCCTCCCGTCGCGCGGTGCCCGCTAACCGGGCCCTCAGGAAGAAAGGCGCTCCCGGGAACGAGCCCGGGGTTGGGGCTGGGTCCTAAGCTCCGCTCCGACAGATACAGCCTCTGGGGGTAAGCGAGAAACCAGAAGCCTCGGGCGCCGCACCTCCACCGCCGGGGCGGAAGTGGCCGCCGGGGCCGGCAGGGGGCGCGCTGCGGCGGCGGGCGGGCGGCGCGGGCCTGCGGCGCGTCTAGGCCGGAGCCGTTTCCAGGGTGCGCTCGGTGGCCACAAAGCGCCAGCTGAGGGGCCGCTGCGGGCCGAGCGCCGCTGAGCCTGCCCGCCTCCTAAGCTTCACCGGCCGGCCGCCGTGCCTCCGCTGCGTCCCGGCGCCCCGAGCAGCCGCGCGAGTCCGGGCAGGGAAGGCAGAGCCGGGCGGGCGCCGCCTGCGGAGAGACCCGGGGCCGGCCTGCGTGGGGCCGCGCGCGGCGGCGGCGGCGGCGGCAGCGGCGACGACGACGACGACTCCGGCCCGGGCCGGACAGCGCAGGGCCATGGCCGAGGCGGCCCCGGCTCCGGTAAGAGCGGCCCGCGCGCCGAGCGCTGCGAGCCCGGGACGGTCTGGGCGCCTAGGGCTCGGCGCCGCGGACCCGCGGGAGGGGAGGAGGTCGGGTCGCCCGGCCTGTCAGGCGCGGGGCCCCGGCGCAAGGGCGCTCCCGGGGTCCCGCCGGCGGGGAAGGGCCTGAGGCGCCGAGTGGGGACACCGACGCCGAACTCCGGCCCGGGACGGCGGCGCCCCCTCCCCCATCGTGCGGTCCCGGCGCCTCGGGTGCGAGGCCCGGGGCTCCTCCTTCCCATTCGGACGTTTAGAGCCGAGAGCGCGTCTTCCGCTAATGAAAGAGGAATGAGCGAAGAGGGGCTCCTCCCGCTCGGTGTCAGCCCCGCCACTGCCCGCCAGACGCGCGGCCGGCAGGAAGCTTGGTTGGGTGTTTCCATCAGCGTTCTCCGGCTCCGGCAGCCGTCCGCACAGAATCACGTTCGGGGCCGTCCGCCTGAGCCCCGCGCGGCCGCGGATGCGGCGGGCACGGTGGCCCCCGGGCGGGACGAAGGGCTGCGTGAGCGCCGGGGTCCCCAGCGCCCGGTAGATGACGACGCGCGCCACCCTAGGCCCGCCGTCTGTGCTGCTGCTGAACGACTGGTGCGGGTTCCGAGGACCAGATAGCCTTAGACGTGTTTATTCATCCCGCGGCTATTTCCCGCAGGCCGGCAGCGAGCCAGGCCCTCTCCCAGTTGCTAGGGCCGCGGAGGTGACCCACGTCGTCCCTGCGCACAAGAGCCACGTAGAAGGAGCAGGGACCGGCCCAGTAGCATAGGACTGACACGGACGCCGTGCATTTTGTCAGCCAGGAAGCCTTTGGTCGCCCCAAGGAAAGCCGTTTTAGTGAGTCAGGAAACAGAATGGGCAATGGAGTGCCTGGAAAGTGAGGAGGAAAAGAGGGAGCAGGTAGCAATGGGGTGGGGAGTAGGGTAGAGAGGAACGCAGTGTCTGCCCTTGGATCTGTTTTCCTTTTTCCTTTTTTTTTTTTTTTTTTTTTTTTACCAGGGTAAAGATGATCAAGCCTCAATGCCAACCCTATTTAATAGAAATAAAGTGGAAGCTACATAAATTTTCTAGTGCTGGCATTTAAAAAGTGCAAACAAATAGATGAATTTAATTTTAATATATTTTATTTAATCCAAAGCATACAGAATATTTCAGTGTGTAACCAATATTGAGAATGTTTTTTCTGGGGGGCAGGGGACGCCTGGGTGGCTCAGTCGATTAAGGATCTGACTGCTGGTTTTGGCTCAGGTCATGATCGCCTGGTTTTGTGAGTTCAAACCCCCTCCCCCTTCCCCCCCCCCCCATCTGACTCTTAGGCTCTGCACTGGCTGCTTAAGATTTTCTCTCTCCCTCTGCCCCTCCCCCACGTGCGCTGTCTCTCAAATAAACTTAAAAAAAAAAATTTAGAATTTTAGAGCACACACTAGTCGGGGGAGGGGGAGAGAGGCAGAGGGAGAATCCCAAGCAGGCTCCATGCTCAGTGCACAGCCTGAGCCAGAGGCAGACCTGAATCTCAGGACCCTGAGATCGTCACCTGAGCCAAAACCAGGAGTCAGATGCTCAACCCACTGAGCCACCCCAGGTGCTCCCAATATTAAGAACTTACTAATGAAGTTTTCCATTTTCCCCCCTCATACTAAGTCTGCAGAATCTGGTGTGTGTTTTAAACTTCCAGCACGTCCCAGTCACAATACCCACATTTCAAGTGCTAATAGCCACATGTGGTTCCCATATTGAATGGTGCGGGTCTGTCTTTACCGAGAAGAATTAGGAGACATTGAACTACTGACCATAAAAAAGAGAAAAGAACAATGTCCCTAAAAGTGTGGAAAGCGTTGGCATTCAGAGCATAAGTGGAGAGATTAGTTTTAAATAGGATGCGTGCAACCTTTTCCTGGGGGAAGGAAGGAAGAAAGCATGGATTAAGCTACTGATGAGTTTGAAGTGAGAAGCCAGTGTAATAGGAGAAAGTTGAGAGAGTTGCAGGCCACTCTTTCTTCTCAAAGTAGGAGGCCATGTTGTCCCCTGAGGTTGAGGGGGCCTGCAGTGGACAAGGGTCTCACTGCCCCACGTGTGCTCTCTGAACCACCAGCATCTGCATCACCCGGCAGCTTGGTAAAAATGCAGAATCTCAATTTTCCTCCCAGGCCTGCTGAATCAAAGTCTGCATTTTTATTTCTTAGTTTATTTATTGTAGAGAGAGAACGCGCGCGCGTGCAAGCGAGCAAGCACGAGTGGGGGGGGGGGGGGGCGGAGAGATGGAGACAGAGAATCCTAAGCGGGCTCCACACTGTCAGTGCTGAGCCAGATGCGGGGCCGATCTCATGACCTGAGCTGAAATCAAGAGTTGGACGCTCAACCGTCCAAGTCTGCCTTTTAACGAGATCTGCAGATGATTCTCGGGCACGTTAGTTTGAGAAGCGTTGTACTAAAAGTTTAAGGGGTGTGCGGGGGGTTGCAGTGGCTACTATATGGAATGGGAAGAAAAGCGTAGGGGGCACCAGGCAATGTTGAGTTCCTGCTGAGCTTAGAGACCACTGGTGTGGGGTGACACCAGTTTTCCCTGTCGTGTGACTTCCTTTAGTAGGGTTTACCAGCTTGCTTACAGGAACAGAGAAGGAACAGTTAGACTGATTCAGAGCTGGAGCAGGTGAGGCAGAAAGACAGAAAGGGGTTGAAGGTGGTTGAAATGATGCACCGAGGAAGGAAACGAAGCCTGTAACGGGCTGGGAAGCCAGGAGCAAATGGCTTGGGCAGGGGTTTAGTGGGATTGCAGAGCAGGTGGTGGGTGAGCTGGAGAGATGGGAGGTTGTGGCCGGGGAGCGGGTTGTCAAATTCGTAGAGTCGCAAGGCTTTGTGGAGGTCATTCTGGTCCAATCTCCCCTATGTTGTAGGCTCTTTCTTTCTTTCTTTCTTTCTTTCTTTCTTTCTTTCTTTAATTTTGGAGAGAGAGAGAGAGACCGACCATGAGCTGGGGAGAGGGGCAGAGAGAGAGAGAATATTTTAATGTTTTATTTATTTTTGATAGAGCGCAAGTGGGGGAGGGGCAGAGAGAGGAGAACAGAGGATCCGAAGCAGGATCTGCACTGACAGCAGTGAGCCCCGTGTAGGGGTCGAACCCAAGAACCGCAAGATCATGACCTGAGCTGAAGTCGGATGATGAGAGAGAAAATCTTAAGCAGGCTCCACGCTCAGCGGGGGCTGTGTCTCATGACCCTGGGATCATGACCTGAGACAAAAGCAAGAGCTGGACACTCAACAGACTGACCCACCTAGGTTCCCTGGAATTTCTTTTTTTTAATATTCATTTTATTTCACAGCATTTTCAGTGATGGGGCAGCCTGGTATTTTCTTGGAAAGATCTAGTTTCAAAAATTATTTATGTAGGACAGAGTTTGCCTGCCTGAAAATTCCATGTTCTAGTTCTGCCCTCTGGAATAAATGCAATATAATATTTAAAATATTAAACATTAAATAAAAAATGATAATGTTCTGGGGGCACCTGGGTGGCTTAGTCAGTTAAGTGTCCGACTTCAGCTCAGGTCATGATCTCACGGTTCGTGAGTTCAAGCCCTACATTGGGCTCTCTGCTGCTCTGCTCTCAGCGAAGATTCAGATCCTCTGACCCCCTCTCTCTTTGCCCCCCCTCCCTGCTCTCTTGCACATGCATCCTCTCTCTCAAAAATAAGTAAACGTTGGGGCGCCTGGGTGGCTCAGTCGGTTAAGCATCCGACTTCGGCTCAGGTCATGATCTCGCGGTCCGTGAGTTCAAGCCCCGCGTCGGGCTCTGTGCCGACAGGTCAGAGCCTGGAGCCTGTTTTGGATTCTGTGTCTCCCTCTCTCTCTGACCCTCCCCCGTTCATGCTCTGTCTCTCCCTGTCTCAAAAATAAATAAACGTTAAAAAAAATTTTTTTTAAATAAAATAAATAAACGTTAAAAAAAATTTTTTTAAATAAAATAAATAAACGTTAAAAAAAATTTTAATTAAGGGGGCTCCCGGGTGGCTCAGTCGGTTAATCATCCGACTTTGGCTCGGGTCATGATCTTGCGGGTTTGAGGGTTCGAGCCCTGCGTCGGACTCTGTGCTGACAGCTCAGAGCTTGGAACTGCTTCAGATTCTGTGTCTCCTTCTCTCTCTGCCCCTGCCCCTCCTGCTCGCTCTCTCTCTCTCAAAAATGAATAAACATTTAAAACATTAAAAAAAATTTTAATTGAAAAAAGTCTGTTCTGCCTAACGTTTTAGAACCATCAAATATTTGAAAATATGTTTTCTCCATACTCAATGCTCTCAGCTTTTTAAAGTATTACAGAATGGTACGGTTGAGGTTCGTAAGCAGGGTGGTGGACAGGGCTGGAGCATAAATCAATAAAGGATTTATCAGAGGGCAGTGAGTTCAGAGGAACCTAGAAAGATCTGGTGCACGTAGGCCTTTTCCAGAAATAGAGGATGCAGCAGCAACCCGAGCCTCTGGACAATTGGCTCTACAGCGTAACACCCCAGGGGATAGGCCAGGCTGGTTCTGAATCCAGTGTCCCTCACTGACTTCATTCATCCCTGAACCGCCAAAGCGGTCCTCTTGGCTTTTGCTGCTGACGAGCACCATAAAGATGAAGCTTTTGCAGGCAGTGCTAAAACTGTATTTAGATGAATCACAGCTGGTTAACCAGCTAACCAGTCCTTCTTTGATTTTAGTTTGGCTTAGGTTCCTTCCAACACTCAGTGTCTTGTCTCCTCTCTCCACCGCGTACAGACTTCTGAATGGGACTCTGAATGCCTTACCTCCCTGCAGCCCCTTCCTCTTCCCACGCCCCCGGCAGCAAACGAGGCCCATCTGCAGACGGCAGCCATCTCCCTGTGGACGGTGGTGGCAGCCGTGCAGGCCATTGAGAGAAAGGTGGAGGTCCACAGCCGGCGCCTCCTGCACCTGGAAGGACGGACGGGGACGGCGGAGAAGAAGCTGGCCAGCTGTGAAAAGACAGTGGCTGATCTCGGGAACCAGCTGGAGGGCAAGTGGGCCGTGCTGGGGACCCTGCTGCAGGAGTACGGGCTGCTGCAGAGGCGGCTGGAGAACTTGGAGAACCTGCTGAGAAACCGAAACTTCTGGATCCTGCGGCTGCCCCCGGGAATCAAAGGGGATATCCCAAAGGTAATTCCCTCGCCCCTTCTGGGTGGAAAGTGGTACCACTAGTCCATAGACTAGGAGTAAGGGATCCTGTTGGCCAGTCAGGCTAAAGGAGCGATTAAGTTGGGTTTTGTTCATCTATTTGGGAAACATTTCACGTTCAATTTAGCTGTGATTTGAATTGAAGTGTCCGACTGAAGATTAGAAACCTCTTTCCAATTCAGAGTTGGCTACCTGGCAGATTTTGTTTTTCTCTTCAGCTTTCTCCTGTTCTTTATCTCCGAGTCCCTTTTGTCTTTGTTAACCTGTCTGCTTCGTTCTTGGTGCGGAAGCTAAATTAAATATCATTTCAGTCGGCCCTTATGAATTTGTTGGTAATTCTGGTGAAAGGAGGAGTCTGGGGGAAGAGCTGGCAAGTAGATGGTTTGGGGCTCTCCGTAGGCCTAGGATTGGCATGATCCTGCCCTTTAGTACCCTTTACGGAAGTATGTTGTGGGGCTAGGGCCCGGCCCTTCTGCAGGGAGTGGCCCATACACCAGAAGAAAATAAACTTCATTCTTAATCTATGGAACATAGCCTCGAGGCATCTGGTTTTCCTGAGCACGTACTGTCTACTGAATATCTATATCCTGGAGGCACAGCACTGAACAATTCATGTAAGCTTCTCTGGAGCTTAAATTTTAGTGGAGAAAGACAGAAAATATAAACAGACAAGAATATAAATCCCTTTAGGTGCAAGTAGATTAAAAAAAGTGCTATTCGGTGATTTAGTTCTTGGTGGGTTTTCAGAGCAGCTCTCATAAAGGTGCTAATATTTAGGCTGAGACTGAATGACAGGAAGGACGCAGCTGTGAGAAGATCTGAGGAAGAACTTTCTAGGCGGTGACGATGCCCCGTGCAAAGTCCCGAAGACAAACAAACGTGGAACACTGAAGGCAAGGGGAAACCCATTAGCTGGTATGCGGTGAAAACAGGCCTGTGCCTAGAGAAATGGATGAGGTCACGTCATTTAGGGCAGTGTTTTTCAGCACTGACTGTACATAGGAATCACCCGAGGGCTTTTTCCATTTTGGTGGGCATCACACCTAGAGATTCTGATTTAGTGGGTCCTGGATGAGGCTAAAACACAAATCTTAACAGCTCTGTGGTGGGGTCTAATGTGCAACCGGGGCTGTGAATCACTGATGTAGGGGTCTGAGACCAAGGTGAGGAATTGGTTTTATCTTGGGTATAATGGAAAGAAATTGAGGGTATTAAGCAGAGGAGTTCTATCTGGTTGATATTTTGAACAAATCACTTTGCTCCGTAGGAGACGGATCAGGTTGGTAGGAATAGAGGCAGGGAGAAAACAAGAGGCAGCTGCAATAGTGGGAGGGATGAGAGTGGCTTGGGTGAGGGTAGCCGTGGTGGAGACGGATAGTGGGCAGATTCTGGACTTTTGGCGGAGATGCTGGGTAGAAGTCACGGATGGGAATTTGGTAATGAAGAACAACGATAATTTTAAATTTAGTGTGTGATAATTTACATAGAACTTGTTCTAAGTGCTTTGGTTATTTTCATAGGAACCCTAACTTGCCCAAGATCATTTAGTTACTAAATATAAGTAATAGAGTAGTATTGCAACCCAGCTGGCTCCAGAGCATATGCTCTTAACCACCTTAGGTTTACTGACTGTTAGGCTTTTGGCTCCAAGAACCCGATGGATGGTGGTGACATTTACTGAGATGGGGACTATCTTGAGGAGTGGGAAGGAATTAGGAGCTCTCTTTTGGCAGTATTAGGTTTGAGGTGCCCGTGATACAGTCAGGAGAGATGTTAAGTGGTCCCCGCGGCTCAGAGCAGAGTAATATTTGGCAGTCATGGGTGCACAGACCCTGTTGAAAGTCCTGAGACTGGAGGTGATTGCCTCAGGAGAAAGCATGGCGAAGCAGGGAGAAGAGTCCAAGGACCATGCTCCAGGGGCAGGCAGAGCTGGCAAAGGAGACCAAAAGGAGTGGCCAGCGAGATGGAAACAAGATAGGAGTGTATGTGGCATCACAGGACGAGGAGGAAAAGCATTCAAGGAGAAAGCTGTCATTTGGATTGCATGTCACTGAGAGGTGTAGAAAGATGCAGACAGAGTATGATTTGGCAACACAGACCTGGCCGGAGACCTTGCTAAGACGCGGGGCATAGAAGTCTGGGAAGGGCAGGTTGAAGAGTGAGTGGGAAGGGAGAAAAGGGAGAGAATGATGACCGATGCCTCTTTCCAGGTTTGCAGGGAGGGATATCAGAGTCAGCATCTGATAGAGAACCTTCCCCAGTGTGTTTTACTTGTGTGTCTGGAGCCCCTCCAGGAGTTCTTTGGGATAATTTATACTTAGTATTGCCATAAGATTAGTAGAAAAGGTAAGTTAAGATTAGTAGAAAAGGTAAGTTAAAGTGTGCACCCATTGTCTTACCTAGATAAATGGATAATGTTTAAACTCTCCATCTTAAACTCCAAAATCGTATAGAAGATAATGTGATATTTCTTTAAGATATCTTCATAAAGTTAGAACATATTAGAGATTTATTAGCTTTAAATATGGGAAGCAAAATTTGCATTTTTGCTTTGTTGAAAATACTCTTCTTATTCTGTCTTTATTATTTTTTTTATGTTTGTTTATTTCTTTTTGAGAGAGAGAGAGAGAGCTGGGGAAGGGCAGGAGAGAGAATCCCAAGCAGGCTTCTCACTGTCAGCACAGAGCCTGACTCAGGGCTCAAACTCACGAACCATGAGATCATGACCTGAGCCAAAATCAAGAGTCGGACACTTACTGACTGAACCCCCCCCCCGCCCCCGCCGCCAGGTGACCCTGTCCTTACTTCTGAGTGCCAAGTTCAGAATAATCTTCCCTCAGTTTTCTTCTTACTTTCAATTCTAAACTGTGGTAAAATGTGCACAACCTAAAATGTACCATTTTCGCCGCGTTTAAATGCCCAGTTTAGTGGTACTCAGTACATTCACGTCACTGTGCAACTACCAACACCATCCATCTCCAGAACTTCCCAAACTGAAACTCTGTCTCCATTAAACGCTAATCCCCCAGCCCCTCTGCCCCGGCCCCTGGCGCCCACCATTCTGCTTTCTGTCTCTGTGAATTTGACTCTTCGGAGTCCCTCATATAAATGAGATCATACACTATTTGTCCTTCCGCGACTGGCTTATTTCTCTCAGCACAACATCTTCCAGGTTCACCCATGTTGTATCAGCATTTCCGTTTTAAGGCTGAATACTCCACTTCTCTCAGAATTTTAAAGGCATCGGTCCTTTGTCTCATAACATCGAATGCCATTGATGATAAACCTGAATACCAAATCAATTCCAAATTAATATTTCTGCATTAATTCCAAATGAACACCAAATCCGTTTACAAGAAATCTGTTCTCTAGAATCTTCCCATTTGTACTTGGTTTTTTTTTTTTGTACTTGTTTTTCTAAAACGTGTTGAGGGTGTGTCTTCGTGTAGGTCTTTTAACATTTGTGTCACACACTTGGTGTTCTCTTTCATTCGGAAGATGGGTGTCTTGTTCGGCCCTGGAAACTTTTCTTCCATAATCCTGTTTGTAGAATATTTCATCCCCATTTCTCCTGTTTTTTCTGGAACTACCATCTGACTCATGGTGGGTTGTGATCTTTGTCTCTAACTTTCCCTTCCTATTATTCACCTTTTTCTGTTTTTTATTTCAAAAGAATTTTTTTATGTTTATTTTTGAGAGAGAGAAAGGGCGTGAGCGGGGAAGGGGCAGAGAAAGAGGGAGACACAGAATCTGAAGCAGGCTCCAGGTTCTGAGCTGTCAGCACAGAGCCCGACAGGGCTCAAACTCATGAACTGTGAGATCATGACCCGAGCTGAAATCAGACACTTAAGCGACTGAGCCACCCAAGCACCCCCTATTCGCCTTAAAAAAATTTTTTTTATTAAAAAAAATGTTTTTTGATGTTTATTTACCTTTGAGACAGAGAGCGTGAGCGGGGGAGAGGCAGGGAGAGAGTGAGACACAGAATCTGAAGCAAGCTCCAGGCTCTGAGCTGTCAGCACAGAGCCCGACGCGGGGCTTGAAGCCACGAGTCATGAGATTGTGACCTGTGCTGAAGCTGGTCGCCCAACCGACTGAGTCACCCAGGTGCCCCTCACCTTTAAAAATTTTTTTTTAAGTTTGTTTATTTATTTAAAAAAGAATTTTTAACATTTATTTGTTATTGAGAGACAGAGACAGAGCACAAGCATGGGAGGGGCAGAGAGAGGAGGAGACACAGAATCTGAAACAGGCTCCAGGCTCTGAGCTGTCATCACAGAGCCTGATGCGGGGCTCGAACTCACAAACTGCCAAGATCATGACCTGAGCTGAAATCGGACGCCCAACTGACTGAGCCACCCAGGCGCCCCGTATTTATTTATTTATTTAGAGAGCGCACGCATGTGCAAGTGGGGGGAGGGAGAGAGAGAGAATCCCAAGCAGGCTCCGCACTGTCAGTGCAGAACCTGATGCAGGGATCAAACCCACGATCCATGAGATCCTGACCTGAGCTGAAATCAAGAGTCAGATGCTTAACTGACTGAGCCACCCAGGAGCCTCTTGTTCATCTTTTTAGAGTTTCATCACCTTCCTTTCCAGCCTTTCTCATTTTTATTTTAAAAATTACATATTTAGGGGCGCCTGGGTGTGGCTCAGTTGGTTGAGTGACCGGCTTCAGCACAGGTCATGATTTCATGGTTCATGGGTTCGAGCCCCGCGTCGGGCTCTGTGCTGACAGCTTGGAGCCTGGACCCTGCTTTGGATTCTGTGTCTCCCTCTCTCTCTCTGCTCCTCCCCCACTCACGCTCTGTCTTTCTCTCTCAAAAATAAATAAACATTTAAAAAAAATTACATATTTAATTTTCAAGAATAGTTATTTCTATCTCCTTTTTTTGAAGCAACCTGAATTTATTTAAATGGATGTGATATTCAAATGTCTCTGGGAATATGTATTAGAGGCGTGTTTGATTTGTTCATTGTTTTTTTGTTTTTGTTTTTTTTTCATGTTTGTTTATTTTTGAGACAGAGAAAGACAGAGAATGAATGGGAGAGGGTCAGAGAGAGGGAGACACAGTCTGAAGCAGGCTCCAGGCTCTGAGCTGTCAGCACAGAGCCCGACGCGGGGCTCAAACTCACGGACTGTGAGATCATGACGTGAGCCGAAGTCGGATGCTTAACCGACTGAGCCACCCAGATGCCCCTGTTCATTGCTTTTCTTCTAGGATCGTTTGTAGTGTTTGTGTATCCTCACAGCATCATTTTTTTAATATTGAGTAAACCTAGGTTGTGTATCCATAAGTGACAGGCTCAACTGATTAATAGGTTAATGACAGGAAGCTGGCATGTCTCCTCGGCCACTGTGTGAGTCTGTTTAACCAAAAGATCTTTCCTTTACAGCAGAGAGCTGCCTCCATTGATGCTAGACATAGTTGGGCTTTGCTTTGAGGTGCCCTGGTGAGGAGCAAGTAGGGGGTGCAGGGACCACCCAGAGACCAGGAGGGAAGCGGTACTCTGTGTCATCACATGCCCCCTGGAAGTGCATGCTGTCTCCAGGCGGGCTGGACTGTTAGATGTCCTTAGAGGTGATGTCCGCCGTTTCAGCTCTGGGGTAAACGCTGCCGCTTCCTCCCTCTGCCAGGGCAGTGGAGGGGTCCCTGCTAGTCCCAAGATAGACCTTCAAACTGCAACCCATAATCACTTTTCTTCCCACTCATTCATTGTCTCTGCCAGCTTTGAGCTTGGAAATCTCTGGCTTCTTCAACTGCAGTCTGTCCTTCGCGGAGTCGCGGAGCTGCGGCTTCCTCTTACACCCTGGACCCCAGAGTGTGCCCATCGTTTGGGTCTCGGTGCGAAACTCATCAAAAACTCTGGTCTAGTGATGGCTTCTCCTTATTCTTGGCATTGCTTTAGATTTATGGGGCGTCTAGGTGGCTCAGTTAAGTGTCTGACTTCGGCTTAGGTCATGATCTCGTGGTTCATGAGATCAAGCCCTGCATTGGGCTCTGTGCTCCCAGTGAGGAGCCTGCTTTGGATTCTCTGTCTCCCTCTCTCTCTGCCCCTCCCCTCCTCAAAAATAGAAAAAAATTAAAAGAAAAAAGATTTAGTCCCTGCTGATCTTATTTACTGTCATTTCAGTAGAACTCAGGGAGGGAAGGAAGATACATATGTGTTTAGTTCATAGCCTTGAACCAGAATCCCATCCTGATCCTTTTTTTTTTTAATCATTATTTTGTCATGTGTTTTTGTTGTAAGGTGTCACAAATCTTTTGTGTAGTGACATTAGATACAATTATGTCATCTACACTTGCCCTCACCCTGGCTTCAGGTGCTGAGCAAGTGTAAAGTAAGTAATTTAAAGTTCTAGCCCCTAAAGAACAAAATTTCTAGTTGGAAAATGAAGCAATTAGAAAATAAACCCAGTTGCCTCATAGTATTGTATAGACCTTTGACTCTTAATGGGTATGTTAAGTTTATGAAAATAAATATGTATGGTTTTCATTGAATTTTTTAATTTTGGGAAAAAAGTGTGTGTGTGTGTGTGTGTGTGTGTGTGTGTGTGTGTGTGTATAGTAGATACCAGAAATGTTTCTTCTTCTCTGATCTTATAGCATCCTGTTTTTATTTTACGGGTGGTGTAATATCTCTCAAATCTTTGTGGGAATACTAGTTAGGAGGTGGTGGTGGTTTGTTTTTGTTTTTTAAATTCTGTTGCCTGGGTATTTGTTTCCTTCCACATTTTCCTCCCTCATTTTAGTCTTTCTTGTTCAAGTGGCTGACTTTGCTAAATGGGCATTGACACTTAGTGCTTAGCTTGTATTTCAGAATTTAACTACAGGAAGCTGTCCAGTGACAGGAGGGTGAGCTATCCTTATGACCAGCTAGATGCCAGAATGAGGTGATAGTGCCCATACTAGGTACCTTAAATTCCCCAGGAAACTCTTATACTTCATTACAGAAGAACCTTCCATTTTTCACCTAGGGAAAAGTGCCTAGCTTTGGATGAAACGTTGCCAGAGGGTGGGGGGATTCTGTTCTGCATATGACCATTCCCTACATGAAGCCCGAGCTCCCAACTCGGCAGGCTTCATCATTGTTCTCTGAAAGTAATCTCCGGTCTTCCATGCTTACATGTTTTTCCTGTTCCCATTAGGCCTGTTAATAACCCACCAGAGCCCCATCTCTTCTAGACTCATCCCAGCCCTATTATAGCTCGATATCCAAAATTTCTGGTCCATGTCTTCAATTTGAATGTGACCATATGCTTATTTTGGGCAGAAACCATATTTTTGTAATCTTGGCACTTAGGATAAAGCTTGTACGTAGTGGGTATTCAGAACATGTTGTATTGTGTGAATTATATACTGCTTTGCATCTGTGCCTCTCTCCGTGAGGGACTGTTTACAAGTCATGTGCTCCAACCTCCCAAAACTCGTCGCTCTAAAGTTTATTGCCTTTCTCCTTGAAAATGTCTTCAACTCCTAGAGGTCGGGTCTGTGCCCTGTTTTTCCTGTATCCCTCCTGCATCCCACACAGTCTTTGTGTGACAAGTAGGCACTTAGTAAGATTGGCTAAATGACTGAATTGCAGTGGGAGGGACTAACTCCAATATGATTATAATTTCAGGTGCCTGTGACATTTGATGATATCTCCATCTACTTTTCCACTCCAGAGTGGGAAAAATTAGAAGAATGGCAAAAAGAGCTTTACAAGAATATCATGAAGGGCAACTACGAGTCTCTTATCTCCATGGGTGAGGCTAAGTTGGCGCCTTTTGAATGAGGGGACCCCAGCTCCACGGGGGCTTAGAGCAGTCCCTTTCCCTCCAGTGGTCCTCATTTTCCCTCTGTCCCCACACACTTCAGATTCTAGGTGCAAGCCAGAGATTTCCAGTTCACCCTTCACAAGTAGGAAATCATAATCTCTCCTGCCAGTTCATCGGATGGAGAATGAAGCTCAGGGTTAGGGGTCTCCCAGTTGCAGTGGTTTCCATAGGTGTTCTTCACGTTGAAAGGGCCTTGTTCTCCCCCTTGAGGCAACTGTCCCTCTTCCTCAGTGAAAGCAGCAGGTGGGCAGTGCTAAAGTAGCACACATGCCTTTCCCATCACCTCTCCTCTCGTGTGCGTTCCCAAGAGATGTCATCCGTACAGGAGGGGAACGGAAGGGGAGGAGTGCTCTAGAATCTGAAACAACTTCCCTGGGACTGTGGACCTCAAAGCCTACAATTCAGCCTTAATGGCAATTAGTTGTCATCCTCATTGAGCTCTTTGTCATATCTCCTTTTCCTTCTTCCTCTCCTAGATTATGCCATGAATCAACCTGATGTCTTATCTCAGATTCAGCCGGAAGGAGAGCATAACACAGAGGAGCAGGCAGGACCAGAGGAGAGTGAGATTCCCACTGACCCCAGTGAAGGTAAGTAGGAGACGAGATGATCCCCTCCTTGTCTCCCCTTCCTGGTCAGAGACGATGGCTCAGAACTAAGTAAGCAGGGCTTGGGGCTTCTAGAGCCTCTCCAATCTCAATCAGCTAGACCGTGAGTAACGCGTGACCCTCAGACACTTAAATAGGAGGGAGTATTAGAGATTGCCAGTCCGTGGCCTGTCCCCACGACTACCTCACCTCTGAGGGCTATTCATGGTGTTCCGTGACAGGTTCCCACACCTAATTATCTGGTAAAATTAACATCCGTAGATGGCAGGGGAAGCGGTAATGCTTTCCTGGAGGGAAGTGGCTTCAGTGAATATACACCGGGCGGGTCAGAAATGGTGGGGGGGGGGCGGTGGGCGTCCGCAGGGTCCCTCAGAGATGCACTTAACCGGCGGAGCCCAATGATGGCCACCTGGGCAAACCTCACCTGGTTTGGGAGCCAGCTGTCATTAATGAGCCCTCCCTACTTTATTTGGTTGGCAGCTGCCTGCTGTTGTGTGCAAAGACTGCTCAGCCAAGTACAGTTGTATTGTTTGTCTCAAGTCCCACCCCTGCGGTCAGAAAAAGCTCACCATTTCGTTCTTTGTTGGACAGAAAGCTCACAGAAAGTTCATCCTTCAGACCACTCTATTAGATGAACTTTTCTTGGAACCCACCCCCTCTCCCGGGCACTATTTTTTTCCTAATGTTTCATTATGAAAATTTCTAAATAGAAAAGTTGAAATAATTTTACAGTGAACACCTAGATACCTACCACCTAGATTCTGTCACTAACAGTTTACACGTATTTATCCATCTCTGCATCCCTATCAACCCTTCCTATTTTCAGTGTATTTCCAGTTCAATACACACATCAGTACATTTTCCCATAGGGGCGCCTGGGTCATCTCAGTTGGCGTGGCGCCCAACACTTGATTGTGGCTCAGATCATGATCCCAGGGCTGTGGGATTGACCCCGCACTCAGTGTGGAGCCTGCTTAAAATTCATTTATTCTCTCCCTCTCTCCCCCCTCTCTCCCTCCCTGTCCTCCTTTTCTTCCTTCCTCCCTCTGCCCCTCTCCCCTGCTTGAGTTCTCTCTCCTTAAAAAAAAAAAAAAAAAAAAAAAATTCCCCATATGTAGTTCAGTATGAATATCATTAGCCTAGAGTTCAATATATATTTTTTTAAGTTTATTTATTTTGAGAGAGAGAGAGTACGAAGAAGAGCAGGGGAGGGGCAGAGAAAGAGAAAGACAGAATCCTAAGCAGGCTCCGCACTGACAGTTCAGAGCCCAACACGGTGCTCGAACCTACGAACCATGAGATCATGACCTAAGCCGAAACCAAGAGTTGGACACTTAACCGACTGAGCCACCCAGGAGCCCTGAGTTTTTTATTTTTAAATGTCTGTTTCTTTATTTTGAGAGAGTATGCGAACAGGCGAAGGGGCAGAGAGAGAGAGGGAGAGAGAGAATCCCAAGCAGGCTCCACGCTGTCAGCACTGAGCCCAACGTGGGGCTTTATTTCCCAAACTGAGATCATGACCTGATCTGAAATCAAGAGTTGGACGTTTAACTGACTGAGCCACCCATGCACCCCGACAGTCTCTGAATTTTGAAGAATGTATATATCTGCCACACATTATGTTATTCTACAGTCTCTGTGGGTGGTGGTATTAAGCAATCAAACAGGTTGAATTTGACGAACTTTATATCATGGATCTAAGTAATGAATCTAAAATCATATCACAAAGATGGGTGACTCGATTACAGAAATTATTGGAAATTATGCCGTAGTTGATGTTATTGGCTATCTAACATAGTTTTCAACCAGTATAAATCAGTGTGTCATCTTATTTTTGAGGATGAATGGAAAAGGTGTAAATAATTTGGTTTTATAATAATATATGAAAATTTCATTTAGCTGCCAGTTTCTCTATTTTTACCATGGTTTTTTTTTTTTTTTTTTTTTTTTTTTTTTTTAATGTTTGTTTATTTTTGAGAGAGAGAGAGAGAGTGCACGAGTAGGGAAGGATCAGAAAGAGGGAGACACAGAATCCGAAGCAGGCCCCAGGCTCCGGGCTGTCAGTACAGAGCCCGACGCGAGGCTTGAACTCACGAACCATGAGATCATGACCTGAGCTGAAGTCGGATGCTTAACCGACTGAGCCACCCAGGCACCCCTTATCATGGTTTTTAAGGCTCCATTTGTGGGTGGTCAACCAAATGTATTAATACGTGTTTACGGAAAATTAACAAACAGTGTAAGCATTGAATTTCTTTAATGCTCTGGTTTGATTCCGTACAGTTTTAGCTTACATTGGTGATTATCAACCTAGGTACTTACTAGAACTTGAGGACAGGCTTCATATTATTTGGGCAGATCAATATATAGCATTTTTAAAACCCCCTCAGATGTCTCTACTTTAGAATCCTTTATATTTCCCCCCTTATAGATTTAATCATATATTCATGCCTTTTCATTCATTTAAGCCTATTTTCTGTTGGTTGCTGAAATTGTCAACTTGGCAAGTGAGATGATTTTTAAATGGTTTCCTGTGTCTTTCCAGTACTGCCTCAGTACTTGTTTTCTTAAAAAAAAATACGCGGGCGCCTGGGTGGCGCAGTCGGTTAAGCGTCCGACTTCAGCCAGGTCACGATCTCGCGGTCCGTGAGTTCGAGCCCCGCGTCAGGCTCTGGGCTGATGGCTCGGAGCCTGGAGCCTGTTTCCGATTCTGTGTCTCCCTCTCTCTCTGCCCCTCCCCCGTTCATGCTCTGTCTCTCTCTGTCCCAAAAATAAATAAAAAACGTTGAAAAAAAAAAATTAAAAAAAAAAAATACGCTCCAGTCTATTCTGGGGGGTCCCCAAGGCCACCCCCAGGTTCGGTCCTTCACTAGGAGGACACGCAGGATTCAGCATAATGTCATGCTTAGGGCTGAGGTTTATTACAGCAAAAGGATACAGAGCAAAGCCAGCAAAGATAAAGGGTGCCCAGGGCAAAGACTGGAGGGAACCAGGGGAACCTTCCAGAGTCCTCTGTCAGTAGAGAGTCTCTCTCAGTAGAGTCTCACAGGACACACGCGGTTCCTCCAGCAGGGAGTTGTGACAACATGCGCAGCATGTTGTCTCCCAGAGAAACTTAGAGACTTAGCATCCAAGGGTTTCACTGCGAGCTGGTCACATAGGCATCCTCTGCCTAGCATATTCCAAAGTTCTGGACTCCCAGAAGGAAAAGAAACGTTCCGCATAACCTCCGCTGCACAAACAACTAGGCCAGGCGAAGCCCTCCTAACATTTGGGGGAAGTTTCCAATTGGTGTAGGGACGTAAACCTTGCAACAGGCGTTTCTGACGACAGGCAGGCTCAGGCTGTTGCCTTAACGCAGGCCCAGCAGAGTTTTCTGCTCCTAACACACACGCAAAATCCCAATTCCTTTCAGTGGAGAATAAACCGGTTATTAGGGTGCATACAAATACTAGGCAGAGGTACTCATTCTAGGCCACTTTAGTGACATAACTAATAAAATACCTTTTTGATAGATTATTCTCCATTTAGGTGTTGTTGTTGTTGTTGTTGTTGTTGTTTTAAAGTAATCTCTACACCCAACATGGGGCTTGAACTCACAATCCTTTGGTCTCATGACCCTGAGATCAAGAGTTGCATACTCTACAGACTAGGCCAGCCAGGCACCCCTCTTCCCTTAGAGTTCTAACCATTTAAATCCTATTTTCATCTTGTTCTAATGGAAACACTAATCATTTTTGTTTTGTTTGTTTGCTTTTTTACTTTTGTGCAAGCAGCTTTTCTTCCATAAAGGAACATCATATTTTTAAAAATCAATTTTAGGTGTGCCTGGGTGGCTCAGTTGGTTAAGCATCCAACTTTGCCACAGTTTGATCTCAGTTTGTGAGTTCGAGCCCTGCATCGGGTTCTGTGTCTCCCTCTTTCTCTCTCACTTTCTTTCTCTCTCTGCCCCTCCCCCCTCCCCCTGCTTGCACTCTGTCTCTCTCTTTCTTAAAAATAAACTTTTTTAAACTTTTACTTATTTTTGAGAGACAGAGAGAGAGCATGAATGAGGAAGGAGCAGAGAGAGAGGGAGACACAGAATCTAAAGCAGGCTCCAGGCTCCGAGCTGTCAGCACAGAACCCGATGCAGGGCTCTAACTCATGAACTGTGAGATCATGACCTGAACCGAAGTCAGATGCTTAACCATCTGAGCCACCCAAGCACCCCTAAACAAATTTTTTTAATCAATTTTAACACATTGTATAATTTATTATTGTCAGTGTATTTATATTGGAATAATTGATGGACTTCTAGAAACCTTAGTCTTCTGAAATAATTTGGATTTTATCCATATTTCTCATAAAATAAAGCCCATTATTATTGTATTACATTTTAGAGCTTTAGAAAGAACTGTGCGTTACAATAAAAATATGTAGTTAGAATGGATTTGAGGATAGTAATGGTACCATGCGAGTCCCCTTCCTTTTTATGGCCAAATATCTTGGAATTAATGTTACATTCTGTCCCTATCACCATCATCTGAATCCAATGAAGGGAAAGAGAAATTGTTATACCTCCCTAGGCAATGGTCATGGATACCTATTGATGTGTTGGATAAAATTCCATACAATCAGTAGAGAAGAGTGGTGAATGGGAGAATACAGAAAAATCTTGAGATTTTCTGAAATTCTTCTTTAACTCTATTATTAGGGCCAAGTGCAGATCAGCTGTGTGGGGGGTGGGGTGGGGGCATGGCCATTATTTGGTCACTAACGGTTTGAATATTGAACTCCCAAGTTTTTGCAATTCTTTGGAGAAAAACTACCCAAGAAGTTCCAATGGAATAATTACTGAAAGTCCATTATCTTTGTCCTTCTTCTAGTTCAGAAGCCATGAACTCAAGCAATGATTCTAAAATGACCCAAAAGTAAAACAAATTCGTTTCTAAGTCTTACACCTCTGGGGAGATCTCCTTGGTCATGGTTTCAGGTGCATTGCCATTAGCCCCTGTTGATGCCTGTTGACCCTAGTCCAGTGAGGCCATCGTTTCCTATACAAACTCAGTGATTAAGGCGCATCCCAGTATGATACCCCTTTGATTTTGCTTTATCCTATTTGAAAACAAGAATCATCCTGGGAATGATAAAACTCTGAGGTTTTAACTCACACAAATACTTAACACATTCATCTGGCAACGTTTCCGTTCCACACCTGTTTCACAAAAAGTTTAAAAAAAAATTTTTAATGTTTATTTATTTTTGAGAGAGAGATGATGGAGTGCAAAAGGGGAAGGGGCAGAGAGAGGAGACACAGAATCCGAAGCAGGCTCCAGGCTCCCAGCTCCCAGCTGTCAGCACAGAGCCTGACGCAGGGCGTGAACTCACAAGCTGCAAGATGGTGACCTGAGCCGAAGTTGGATGCTTAACCGACTGAGCCATCCAGGCGCCCCTCACGAAAAGTTTTAAAAGAAAGTTTTTATATTTTTACCAATGGTTGTTTCATGTATCAAGTATTGTTCATTGTCTCCTTAAAAAGTCAGATCTATGTACCATTTTTAACTCCGTTTATAACACCTTTGTATATATCCCAAAACCTCAAGGTTCCATCTCCTTTTCAGACGGCATGGGTCCTTACCTGTTTCACACACACACACACACACACACACACACACACACACACACTCACACTCCAATTTCCTCATAGTTAAAATAATATTTAACTGGTGTAGACGTTAAATTTTTATATTTTCTTGTGATCAGCTTTTCTGTTTTTAACTACCTCTCAGACCTAGAACCTCAGCATTTTTTGACTTCCTCCTCATTGCTATTCAGGTTTTCTCTATTCTCTGGCTTTTCCAAAGCCTGCTGCTTGCATGAACCTACGATTTGACTTTCATTTTGTTTCTGTAAGTATCCACCGTTGGGACTCCGCAGGCCTGTGAGGAATGTGCTCTGAAAGTTGTGGTGGCCCGGCCGGCAGCTGCCATACTGTCACCGAAGTCGGACGCTTAACCGACTGAGCCACCCAGGCGCCAGTGGGTTTTAATAAAGTGGAGAACTGGGTTGTTTTTTTACCCTTCCATAACTTTTATGGTTAGCTGCTAACAAAAGATTGGACAGAATCCAAATACCCATCAGTAGGGGACCCTTGAATAAACAATGGTATAGCTACCTAGTACAGCTCTAGAAAGGAATGAGAAAGATCTCTGTACATTAATTTATGTTTTATCTTTATTTTTGAGAGAGAGAACGTGAGCAGGGGAGGGGCAGAGAGAGAAAGAGAGAGAGATACCAAATTGAAAGCAGGCTCCAGGCTCTGAGCTGTCGGCACAGAGTCTGACGCGGGGCTCAAACTCCCACACTGTGAGATCATGACCGGAGCTGAAGTCGGACACTTAACTGACTGAGCCACCCAAGCGCACTACCTTGTAATTATTTTATATAATTAAAAAAAAACAATTAAAATTTAAAAATCAAGCATAGGCTGAAATAATTAAACTATATAATTCATGTGTGACATAAATACATAAAATAGATTTCTTTCAAATGGCTTTAAAACATAATATTTGAGGTGCCTGGGTGGCTCAGTTGGTTAAGCATATGACTTCGGCTCAGGTCATGATCTGGTGTTTCGTGGGTTTGAGCCCTGCATTGGGCTCTGTGCTGACAGCTCAGAGCCTGGAGCCTGCTTCGGATTCTGTTTCCTTCTCTCTCTGCCCCTCCCTCACTCATGTGCTGTCTCTATCTCTCAAAAATAAATAAACATTAAAAAAAAGTTTTTTAATAAATAAAACATAATATTTTAACTATATATCCCTAGAGGATATATAAAAGAGTCACAAAATAATCTTAAATCAAGTTCATATTTTTGTTTATAACGTTGCTATTATTTTGACACACGTCTTCAGATAAAGCAAAGATTATATTAATGTCATTAGGAACCAAAATTTTCAAGGTAAGGAGAAAAGATACAAGTATAAAATGAAAGGATTTAATGAAAGCCGTGTAATCTTACATATGAATCATGAATATGAATGTAAACTCATGACATTTTTTCTAAAAGGTATGTATTTCAATAGCTGTGTCCATTGAAAAGAGAAGTAACAACAACCTGTTAACTGTTGGCATCCTCATCATCCAGATTGCGGTCTCTAAATTCTGTTTCTCAGATCAGTGATTGTGCTTGGAACAGGAAATGTCCAGGATGAACCTGGGATAGTCTGTCATGCCAGAAATGGAAGAAACTAGATGTCTGATGATATGAAAAGACATGGAGCCGCTCTGAAGAGGCTCCCACTGGCCAAAGAAGGCACAATTTGAGCAATGGATTGAAACTCATCAAATATATTACACCCCCCCCCCCCCGCAAAAAAAAAAGTCAAAACCACTTGAATCACAGTTAGAGGTTTCTAAAGCACTGTTTTAAAAGTCTCGTAGTTTTGATGAATAGTTCATCCTCTGGATGTCTAAAAAGACCCTCTTCGTTACACCTAGTCTGTCCCCTCCTGCTCTTTTCCATATATGTGTGTGGGTATAAAATCTGGAAGAAAAAAAGATATGGTTGGACTATGTTTAGTACATTTCAGCCTGTAGTTTAAAGCAGGAAGTTGGAAAGGCAACCTGCTGTGTGCACTAGAACCTGTATTTTCCTGGTCTTGCTGCATAACCTGAGAGTCTTTGGGGCCTTAGTCTTGTCCACGTCATATTTCTGCTTTAGGCACACCAAATTTCAGTGGACTCTAACTGATTTTAAAGGCACTGGGCAGAACAGTGAGTTCTGCTCATTTGCTACAAATAAAACCAGAACCTACCTACAAGGCTTTTTTGAGAAATAGTATAGTTTGAATTTACTCTCTGTACCTTCTCAGCTTGCCAGCTTGTCCTTTTAGGCCAAAAAAGGCCATATAGGCCTTGGCTCGAATAGCAAGCACAGCTGTTTCTGTACTGACCAAATGAGGCATGTTACGTGCAAAGCGTTTGGAGGCTGTTCTTTTTTTCTTTCCAGAAGAATCCACTAGGCCTGAGGGATTTGGAAACACTATTCTTCCCTCTCCTGGGGGTTCAGGGAACAATGAGCTGTATCATTTAATAGGCAAAAGTAATATGATCTTGGGGCACCTGGGTAGCTCAGGTGGTTAAGTATCCAACTTCGGCTCAGGTCACGATCTCGCGTTCTGTGAGTTCAAGCCCTGCATCGGGCTCCACTGACAGCTCAGAGCCTGGAGCCTGCTTCAAATTTTGTGTCTCCCTCTCTCTGCCCTTCCCCTCCTCACACTCTGTCTCTTTCTCAAAAATAAACATTAAAAAAATATTTTTAGGGGCACTTGGGAGGCTCAGTCGATTAAGCATCTGACTTTGGCTCAGGTCATGATCTCGTGGTTCGTGGGTTCAAGCCCTGCATCGGGCTCTGTGCTGACAGTTCAGAGCTCAGATCCTGGAGCCTGCTTCAGAGTCTGTGTCTCCCTCTCTCTGTCCTTCCCCTGCTTGCTCTCTCTCTCTCAAAAATAAATAGACATTGGGGTGCCTGGGTGGCTTGGTCGATTGGGTGTCTGACTTCGGCTCAGGTCATGATCTCACGGTCTGTGAGTTCGAGCCCTGCGTCAGGCTCTGTGCTGACAGCTCAGAGCCTGGAGCCTGTTTCAGATTCTGTGTCTCCCTCTCTCTCTGCCCCTCCCCTGTTCATGCTCTGTCTCTCTCTGTCTCAAAAATAAATAAATGTTAAAAAAAAAAAATAGACATTAAAAAAAATTTTTTTTTTTAATTTTTTAAAGTACTATGATCTTTTAGAGCCTAGAACTGAGAACCTGAAAAGTATGTTTCTGAGGAGTCAGATCTGTGTTTAAATAGGCCTAAGTTTGTAATTCTGGGAATGTATTTGTTTTTTAATTAACATCTAAGAAAAACTTGTTGGTCAATATTGTTTCTTCTGCCTTTTTCCTGCTACATTTTAAAGCAGACCTTTGATAATATGGCATTTCACCATACATACTTCCTTACTGGCAATTTATTTAACCTCTGGGGGCCCTCTCTACCGAAATGGAGAAAATATTCCCTACTTTATTATTTCATTAAAAAGCTGTGAGAGAAGGTGAAAACATTTTGGAAGTAAGAGTGCTAACAAAATGAAAGCACTACTGATTCTAGGTTATGTCAGGGTGTCCTCTCCAAGGTAAAAACTGATTTGTTTTAAAATGAAAGTAGTGAGGGACACCTGGGTAGCTCAGTCGGTTAAGCGGGCAACCTTGGTTTTGGCTCAGGTCATGACTATCTCACAGTGTGTGGGTTTGAGCCCTGTGTCGGGCTCCCCGCTGGCAGTGTGGAGCATGCTTGGGATTCTCTCTCTCTCTCGCTCTCTCTCGCTCTCTCTCTCTCTCGCTCTCTCTCACTCTCCCTCCCTCCCTCCTCACTTGCCCTCTCCCTCAAAATAAATAAACTTAAAAAGTATTCTAGAAATGTGGGTGTGCCTAGGGCACTCATACTGTATTGAAAAAAAATGAAAATAGTGAATCAAGGGATGCTTGGCTGGGTCAGTCGACAGAGCATTCGATTCTTGATCTTGGGGCCACGAGTGAAAGTTTACTAAATAAATAAAAAGAAAGAAAATAGGCTTCGGTATACCATGTAAAAATACATAAATCAGGTTCTCTAGATGTATGCCTTTTTTTCAAAGGCTGGTTTAGTTTTGGTTTTCCAGTTGGAGATAAATATTTGGGCAAAACATAGTGTTCAGCACACCAACCCAATCATTGTCACTTTTGGAGTCAAGCCCTGAAGGCCATTCTCTTTTCCCCACAAATAGAGCCTGGCATTTCAACATCAGATATTCTGTCTTGGATCAAACAAGAGGAAGAACCCCAGGTTGGGGCCCCACAGGAGGCCAAGGAGAGTGACCCGCACAAGGGTGCCTATGCTGGTGAGTGAGGACTTGGAGATGCCCCTGTCCAGATTCTGCTCAGGCCAGGACTGACTGAGGAAGCGGCAGGTGGGGGGCGGGGGGGGGGGGGGCGTGTTGTGGAGGCAAGGATGGGGAAGAAGATTGGGGAAAGGGGGAAAAGGACACACTCAAGTAGGTTAGAAATAATGAAATCAAAGTAAGATGAATTTTATGTGTGAAAACACACCCTTTTAAGTGTAAAGACAAAGTCGATTTGTTAGAGGGAGAAAGATAAGTGCCCATAGGATGTACCAAAAGTAGGAGGATGAGGAAAGACCGAAGACCATCTGAGGATTGTGTAGAAAGGATAGAACAAAAACGGGGGGAGGGCATGAGCCATAGAGACAAGAATGTCCTTGGAGAGGCGCAAGTGTTGACAAAGCTCTCCCGCGGGACAAAGTGATGGCAGAAGCAGCAAATAGCTTCCTTCCCAGAGATTTAGCACCATCTATATTTTGCCATCTGAATTGTAGAAGAGAATCCCAAGGTCAGAAGGAACCCATTCATATATATGACTTGCTGCAGCCTGTTTTAAATATCTTCTATGCCCTGTGTTCCATTAGACTCTAGGAAACAAATAAAAAATACCAGTTGGTGCTCTTCCAGATATTTATATCGGACACCTCCCCCCGCCCCAGGACTGGGCACGCCCACTGTTAAGTCTCCAGGGTGAGTGGGGTGGATGACTTCTATAAGAGAAATCAGGAGTTTGGAGAAGATCCATTAGTTTTAGTTTAGGTGTTTAGTTGCGGCCTCTAGCCAGTTGTGAAGCCGGAATTGGGCCTTGCAAGATTGGCGTGACATGGTCGGGTGTGATTTGGGAAGCTGGGAAGAGACGGATGGAGGCTACAAAAGGGAGGGCAGAACGAGCAAAGATTCAGAGCCAGAAATGTGGACTGGATTTTCAGGCAAAGTAAAGAGAGCTAATAGTCATGAAGCATTTATCTGGCCGACCGAAGAGAAGTAAGAGTAGACGAATGTGTCATTTTTAGGCCTTGTGCCGGGAGTTGCCATCAGACGGCTGTTGACAGGGGTGACCCTGAGTCCTTTCTTTCAGATGAGGAGCTTGTCATCAAAGCTGAAGGCCTTGCCCGAGCCTCCCTGTGCCCCGAGGTTCCCGTCACCTTCTCTTCTCCACCACCGGCAGCGAAGGACGCTTTTTCCGATGTGGCTTTCAAAAGCCAGCCGTCTGCGTCCATGGCACCTTTTGGACGTCCAGCCGCCGACCTGGCCGAAGCCTCTGAGGGACAAGTGACTTTCACGCAGTTGGGCAGCTACCCCCTGCCGCCTCCGGCCGGGGAACAGGTATTTTCGTGCCACCACTGTGGCAAGAGCCTCAGCCAAGACATGTTGCTGACCCACCAGTGCGGCCACACAGGTGAGCACCCCTTGTCCTGTGCCCAGTGCCCTAAGCACTTTCCCCAGCAGGCCGACCTCAGCAGCAGCTCCCAGCCCCACGCCAGTGACACGCCCCCCACCTGCCCGCACTGCGCCAGAACTTTCACTCACCCTTCAAGACTCACCTACCACCTCCGGGTCCATAACAGCACCGAGCGCCCCTTCCCCTGTCCCGACTGCCCCAAGCGCTTCGCGGACCAGGCCCGGCTCACCAGCCACCGGCGAGCGCACGCGAGCGAGAGGCCCTTCCGCTGCGCGCAGTGCGGCCGGAGCTTCAGCCTGAAAATCAGCCTCCTGCTGCACCAGCGGGGGCACGCGCAGGAGCGGCCTTTCTCCTGCCCCCAGTGCGGCATTGACTTCAATGGCCACTCGGCCCTGATTCGCCACCAGATGATCCACACGGGCGAGCGCCCTTACCCGTGCACTGACTGCAGTAAGAGCTTCATGCGCAAGGAGCACCTGCTGAACCACCGGCGGCTGCACACGGGCGAGCGGCCCTTCAGCTGCGCGCACTGCGGCAAGAGCTTCATCCGCAAGCACCACCTCATGAAGCACCAGCGCATCCACACGGGCGAGCGGCCCTACCCCTGCGCCTACTGCGGCAGGAGCTTCCGCTACAAGCAGACGCTCAAGGACCACCTGCGCTCGGGCCACAGCGGGGGCTGTGCGGGCGACAGCGACCCCTCTGGACAGCCGCCCGACCCCCCGGGGCCACTCCTAACTGGGCTCGAGACTTCTGGCCTGGGCGTTAACACCGAAGGTCTAGAGACCAGTCAGTGGTACGGGGAAGGGAGCGGAGGGGGAGTTTTGTAAATCTCGCTCCTTTCGCGGTTCTCCGTGCCCGCTGGCCCCTGGGCCCTCTGCAGTGATCGCCGTGTGGCACGTCCGTGAGTTTGGGATCTTACACACTTGACTACAGGCAGGCCGGAATTTGGAACTTGACAACATTACGAGAACACCACACTCTGAAACCCAGAAAGACCTGGAAAGGGACCCAGCATCCCGATCGTTTCAAAAGTATTACCTAAGCAGAAGTTGTATAAGAATGTTATATACGAATGTTGCAGAGAGGTTAGGAAGCAAGATTTGTCCTCTGGTAATCCATCACGGGGTCGTAAGGTAATAATGATTGTGGCTCTAGGTAGGAAGAGCCTCCAAGGTTCGAAGCCCATCCTGAGGCATGAGAATGTCTCACCGAACCTCTGGTTAATTCCTTGATGGTGAGGTGGTTGTTAGGAGGGAGTGCTGGAGCCTGGGTCGCGTACGCCCCTTCCTGACACCAGCTAAAATCTGCTCCTGTGCTGATGTACTGCCTCTCGAGATGAGAATTCAAGACTGCCTTCCTAGGTTTCCTAGATTAATTCTTCGAATACATTTTGTTAATATCGGGGGAGCAAGAAGCCTGACTTTAAAAGCTCCTTAAGGAGAACAGTTCCTGACTTTGAATAGTTTGGTTTGAAGAGTTCAGGATCTTATTGGCATTTAAACTGCTAGGAGCCTTTGTGGAGGTCCCCGTTAAAAAAGCGGGAGCAGTGTCCTTCGCCCCAGCTTTTAAAATCTAGAGAGCCCAGAGAAATGACAGAACAGCCTGAAATTTGTGCCTGAACCATGACATATAAATTTATGTCAGATTTTCCTTATTTCCAAGCTAATAAGCTGGTTTTTCCATTCCTGCTGTCTCATCTTCTTGACAGTCATCAGCAGAAAAGATCACGGCGCTTTCCAGAAGCGTTACGGAGTTTCAGAAAGTGCCCGTGGCTCTCAGCTTTCCTTTCCTCAGTAGTGAGATGATGGTGCTCTCCTGCAGCTTTCTTGAGTTATCAGTGTCTGCGCGCCCCTTCTGGCTCTCCCCATTGGCAGTGGGCAGGCTGAAGGGCTTTGTGGGTCCCTGAGCACTAAGCACCAGTACAGACAAGGACAGCCCCTTCTTGTCTGTTCTGCTTTTAGGGACCTTGGCTCCCGTGTGCTCGAGATCATTCAGTCAGAGGAGGGCGTCGGAGTGTGGTCCTGCTACTAAGTGGCTTTGCAGTGGGACGTAAGTCCCTTTCCCTGTACAGACTGCAAATTTTCATCTGCAAAATGATGAGGCTGGTGGAAGGGAAAAAAAGTGAAATTAACAAAGAAATTAACAAAACTCGTGGTTCATTTCTTCTGCCAAAATTCTATCTCTAACTCTGGCTTCTCTCCAGGCGAAGCCAAATAAGACCCCCCAAATCCAAGCAGAGACGTTCTTGTTGAAACTTGACCGAACTCGATTTGTTTTATTCCGGCTGGGAGCCTGAGGTGGAAGAGACTGCCCTAAGTCTTGGGCTGTAACGCTGTTGATTCCTACCCTCTCGTTTCCCCTGAATCTTTCTCAGATGCCTGGAAACAAGGTCTGCAAGTACTTAGGACAGTTTCTTGATGAAATGATAAGGGAGGCACCCATTTTTCCCTTATCACCTAGCCCAGCCTTCACCCAGCCTAGCTATGCATAAACACACTAGGAAAAAGGTTTTGCCCTGGCTAGCTTTGCTCCTGGGAAGGCTCTGTCTGAACATGCTGCCCTTAGAGGACAATTGCATTTATGAAACATCTGCTCTGTGGCATTCACAATACCAGGGATCACAGGAGATCTAAGAATGAGTGTGAGACCCGATTCCCTGCCATAACTTATAGTCTGAAGGCAATGAGAAAATCCAGTGTAGAACAAACCAGGACAACTGATGAAAAGAACCCCAGCATATTGGGATTAGTGCTTTCTAGTTAGAATCTAGACCAATACTATAGGTAAATGTAGGGGCTCTGGGGCTCCCAAAGCCAGGGTTCCAGCTTCACTGGTGACCTACTAGGAACTTGGTGTGAGATCCAGCTCTGGTTTGAACCTTGTCTCCTCATTAAAGGGGACAAGAATCAAAGCACTACCTTTAGGTGGTGAGTTCCCTTTTCTGGAAGGATTTGAATATTTGCCAGGGTGTGCTAGAAAGGGATTCCTACATTAGGTGTGGTGCTGGTCTAGATAACGTCAGAAACTCTCTACTCAAAGATTTAACGAGGGTACAGAGCTTGTTAATGAGAGAGACCTGTGGTTAAAATGCTACAAATACATCCCACAGTCTTTTCTGCAAGGAACTGTAGTCAGCAGGGACCCACGCTCTGGCAAGAAGTTGAACACGGTTCAAATATCAACGAGGTGGTTCAAATGCCATGGCAATAGCCATGAAGCTGAATGACAGGGAATGGGCAGGGCCATGCCAGAAAGATGGAAGTCCGTGTTCTACTCCTCAGCCCCATACACACCAGGGGTTTTCGATTGTGCATTCTGGTCTCCTTTCCCTGCACCGATCCTCTAACAGGTAGAACTCCGGGCCAGCTCTAGAGTTTGTTTGCTTAAGATTCCTGAGCGGATGCATAAATGTATCGGTGGAAAACTTAAGTCCAACAGAAAGGTTTCAGAGTGTGGAGAAACTTGGTCCATCGAGGGCTCTTGAGAGAGACCATTTAACTGAAGTTGAAGTAGCTGAGGATTGGTTGTCATGACCAGACAAGATAGGAAAGACAAGAACCCAGAAATGTGCTCTCCGTCTGCCCCTGGGCTAAGAGGTATGTCACGTACAAATAGGCATATCCCCTTGAAGTAGATCCAGATGTTGACTCTAACCAGATTCACTCTTTGCTTGCCAAGTTTTTCATCGTCACCATTAGATGAGCCTCTGTTTCAGCCACAGGTGTGAAAATAAATGGAAGTTGATTGCTTGTCTAGAAAGTGAAAGAAGACTCTGGTCCTTTCTGCTGGATATTTAATATTGGAAACACGGTAGCTGGGCTCTGGCTAGAGCAGTGCTTTACGTAACTAAGACTGCAAGGTTCCAGTGGGAGACCGCTGGGCTGCTTTTTGGAGCGTTTCGGAAAGACTTGGGTGACCATGCCCATCTCAACCAGGATGAGATCAGATGGCTGCTTACTGGGGAATAACAAACGTTCACTGTCTCAGTCCGCAAAAACTTTGTTGATAATAAAGGACCTGGGTTCCTTTATTCATAACATGGGATGGAGAACCCAGTTTCTGCTCAGGTTTTCTCCGAGGAGAGTCAGAACACCCTGGTCCTTCCCCCCACCTTCCACCCCATATCGAAGCTTCTTAGACAACAAAAAGCTGTCTGAGGGCTGCTCAGTAGCAATGAGTCAAAGCAAGTCTTTCCCCAAATGGCTCTTATAGACGAGGAACTCTGTTATCATCAGATAGGTTTCTTCTGTGTGTTTGGTGGATGCTTTGACCCTGTTCCGTTAACTCTACAAACTCACAGGGTCTATACATAGGACATCCTTTGAGTAGGGAAGTACCAGGTTCTTTAAGCAAAAGAACCTCAAGTTAGGTCAAACTGGCAGGGAGGGGAGGAGGAGGAGGGGGAGGGGGAAGTGCACAGGGCCTTAACTGAAGGACACACGTGGGTTAGTAGAGCTTAATGGGCACAGACTCTGAGTCAGACCTGTATTCAAGTCCTAGCATCATCAGAAATATCATAACATATGCTATGTAACCATCATGAGCCTAGTTTCCTTATCTGTAAAATGGAAAGACATCTAGGTCTCAAGAGGGTTTGGGGCTTAGAGGAAAAGGAAGCCTGTGTGAAGTGCTTAGCTCAGAGCCTGCCAACACAGGGGTCAGTAGGGAAACTATCCAGAAAGGTTACGGGACCGACTGGAGAGACGATCCTAAGTCTGGGCTGCTCTACAGAAGCACTTAATTGCCTGATGTCTCAGCTTTTTGACCGCCGTCTTTTGCTTCTGTTTAACCTGTTCTTGTATTCTGTCTTTCCTGTACCTCCTGGTTCCCACAGGTTTCTGTGTACCTTGACCCCACGTGGCTCTGATTCTTTTTTTTCTTCAGATTCTAAAGCATGCGATGTGGCCCAGCTCCCCTTTCTATACCAGGTCACACAGGTTTCCAGCCAACCCTTGGATTGGCTGCCCTTGGGTTGCATGTTCATCTTGGTTCAGTCAGCTGTGGTCAGGAGGAAACCTCCTGTGCTTCCTGCACCAGGGTCTGTGGGCCTGGGAATGGGCAAACGGTGGCACAGGGTTGTATTTCTGGCACCACCAGGACAGGGGACAGTCTCTGTTTCAAAGACGTCTACTTCATTAGGACTTTAAGAGACCAGAGCTTATTGTCCCCACCATAAGGGAACTAGAAGGTACTATTTACGTATCTTGCAACGTGAGCAATCTCTTGCCTTCTAAGGTGTTAACTCCTCCCTTTCTGGCCCCGCTCTAGTTTCTTTTCAAATGTGTAACTCTGGCCATGATCCTATATATACGCATACACAATGACTTCTGTCAGCTAGGTCAAGTTGTCTCTTCAAAACAAAAAAGTATTTCACCCCTAGGGCCAATCAACCACTAAAGGAGGCAGAGAGATATGGCCCAATCAGAGAAGCCTCAGAAGCAGTGTGCTGCGATGCTCTCAAAAACTGCCAGGTACATTTGAAACATTTGATAAAGTCTCATTGAACTATGTGGCTTTAATAGCAAAGCCATTATTTACTGTAAAATCTTGAAACTGGTCTAAAAAGTGAGCTAATAACCAAGAACACGGGCCATATCCTGTTTCGTATCCCTCACGGGCCACGTGCTGATAGGGACATGGGTGTTCAGTGCGTAATCATCCAGTGGAAAGACCACCTGAGCAGGAGTTAAAAACGGGATTCTGGCCAAGCTGAACACTATTTATTTGATAGGGAGCAAGCCACTTAATTTGTAGGTCTCATCTTCCTAATTCTAATATGCAGACAGAACATGATGGTTCTTCCAACTCCAAAATCGTGGAATTTAACATTTTACATCTGGGTCCTGTTTTCCTTGTCTGGTTTCTCCCCAGATTCTGCCCTGTTGAGAGATTGCATCTGACACAGTAGAATAAACACCATGGAGAGGTATGCATTCTTAGACTCCTATTCTAACCGTATTATAATTACTCCAAAGCCATACAAACTGACAAAATTCCAGCAAAACTATAACATTTTGTTTTAAATACACATTCGACTGCATTTTACTTAAAGCACAGGAAAACAAAAAGAAGGCATACCAAAATAACAATGATGGATCTAGGGTACTGGGGCCATTCAGTGGTTCTTTTTGGAAAGTGGTTCTTCCTCCCCGTGTTTGTAATGTAAAATACTTTATGTCCAGCATCTATAATGCTTTTATAAGAATAAGGCTAATCGTAATGAAAAAATTATTGGAAAGGGAGTCAGGAGGCCAGAGTTTCAATCTCATTTTGGTTTTCTCATTCCTAGTATGAGGATAATGCCCACTTTACTAACTTTACATAGGTCACTCAAATGAGGAAAGGTCTTTGAAAGCACTTTGAAACATACTGCAGGCCTACGAAAGTGTTGACATCGATGCAGAATTACTTGTTGACCAGTTAAACAATTTCCTGGATGTTGTTGGTGCATCTTTTCGCTCAAGGCCAGGCAGCGGTTGTTTCTTCGCTTCCAGTCTGCCTGCCCGTGCTGGGGAGAAGCTGGCCCGAGACGGCAATTTGGGAAGCAGTGGGAAGAACAGTATGTGTGAGCAGAGACTGAAAACAAAGCTTGATGCAGAAAGTGTCAGACCTATATAATGCGTTCACTTCTACCAGCAACTTATGCCAGATAACCAGTTTTATGTACATGAGGAACTGAAACAAATTAGAAAGGCAGGCACATTACTGGAGAGACCGGGCTAAACAGGCTGAATTCAAAATCAAGGAAGTACAGAAAGCAGTCTACATAAGGCAGTTCTTGGCGTTGAATTGTAGTTGTAAAAAAATTGTGTAAGAAAAACAATATCTACAAGCCAAGCTCACTGAGTAAACAGCAGGATAAAAACAATGGACAAGAATAGTTCAATCAGTCCCATGTTTATTAGCCAATAAGTACTAATTCGGGATGCTCATTGCCACAGGGTGATCCTGTAAGGCGGAGACAGGCACACTGTTTTGATCTCGGCTGAACGTGAGACGAAGCCGGGGACCTTAAAAAATAAATTTGTGCCAGGGCCCACCCTGGCATGATCTAATTTTCCTGGGGTGGAGCCTGGGTGTTTTGTTTTTTTTTTAAGTCCCCCCCACCACGCGATTCTACTGTGCCTGCAAGTTTAGAAGATCCTAGAACAAGAAAGTGAATTCTTGGACTGGAAATGAGCAGTTAGCCTGCTTTACTGGAGCAGGGAGCTGTGGATCGGAGATTCATAAAGGGTCACTGAATCCACAACGGGCCGTCCTAATTTCGTAGGAAGTAAGGCTATGGGCATGGTGGTTGAAAAAGTTCTGACTGATCGCAGTCGGTAGGACCTCTAGAGGCCGCGGGAAAAGCCGCATTTTCTCCGCTGCGCCCACTGCGGGCTCTGGCCAGAGAGACCTGGTGTGTGACACACTGTCAGCATACCGGACGAGCCCAGATGGGATCCGTTCCGATGCCTGCAGTGTACCCTGACTCGCACTGTGACACTAGCAGTTTGATGAAGAATGAAAAGGGATCTTGGTGATGTCCTTACCGGCTCGGCTTTAACAATAATACGGGGTTTCACACCTTATTTGTCGCATTTAGGAAAACCAGTATAGGAGCACTGGACTTCATTTGGAATGAATTTTGACCATTTTTAATAATCAAATCCACGCTTGAAGTGACGCCCGTCGGGAGGATTCAAGAGAACATACTGCGATTGTTAATTTACCAACACAAAACCTGTCTTCTGCATGCACAGAGTTTCTAAGCCCTGGACACCTGTCGCAGTAGAACTGTTGAGTAGCTAACTCAGGCACCCAAGCAATCACATATTTACTGACACTGAGCAAAGTACCGTAGTCATTAAGAACTGAAGAGCCAGGGAACTTCACTCATCTGCTGTGCCAAGACTTGTAAAGAAGGTGATGAAATGCCTACTTGAAGTAGGCTGAGAATAAACTCAGGAGGGAAAAAGTATTTTCTCTAAACTTTCTGCAAAGCAGGAATTCTCAGAAGTTAGTGAGAAAGAGGGAATGTGTGTGTGCATGCACGCGCACACTGAAGTTTGAATAAAAACGTTGGTAAAGGTGGGTCTGAAAGGGCAAGTATGTTGGAAACTCATTAGCGAGAGCAAACTGACCTTAAAACTGTAGAATACAAAACATTTTTCTGTGACCCTGCCATCAGCACTCTGCCTCTTCAAGTAGCCGGAGCTTTATCACCTCGCCCTGCAGTGCCCGCCCCTCCATAAGCCCTGCCTGATTTTTTTTTTTATAATTTTTTTTAACGTATTTTTTTTTTAGTTTATTTTTGAGACAGAGAGAGACAGAGCATGAAGAGGGGAGGAGCAGAGAGAGAGGGAGACACAGAATCTGAAACAGGCTCCAGGCTCTGAGCTGTCAGCACAGAGCCCGACGCGGGGCTCGAACTCACGGACCGTGAGATCATGACCTGAGCCGAAGTCGGACACTTAACCGACCAAGCCACCCAGGCACCCCAGCCCTGCCTGATTTTTAGTCACACTTAGGATATCAGCAACTTTGACACCCACAGGTTACCCTTCCTTGGAGGTTGGCAGCACTAGAGCCTAACGTGAAGACAGGAAGTTGTCACCACAGACACGCCAGCGGGTGAGGGGACCTGCCGCTGCTCTGTTCTCCTTCCCGTGGGTTACACTGTAGGCCCTAAGCCTGCTTTGGTAAATTAGGCGTGGGGAGACCACCGAGATAGGAGTGCAAATCCGGTTACCCTGTTGGCTTCGCTGAGTGAATCTGGAGGTTCCCTTCCTCAAATAAAGCTTGTGATTGTTGAAGGGGCATGGAGTGCATGGGGGCAGCAGGAATACCTAGGAAGTGATAGACACACGTGATGGGATTCTCCGGAGAGAAAGAACTAAAAGGGTATATGGAGATACATTCTAGGAATTAGCTCATGCATTTACGGAGGTCCCGAAGTCCTATGATCTGCCACTTGCAAGCTGGAATACCAGGAAGGCCAGTTGTGCAATTCATTCTGAGTCCAGAGGCCTAAGAACCCGGAGAGGTGATGTCCAAGGGCGGGAGGAGATAGATGTCGCAGCTCAAGGAAGGAGTTAATCTGCCCTTCCCCTGCCTCTTTGTTTTATTCAGGCCCTCAATGACTTGGATGAGGGTATCTTCTCCATAATCAGTCTACCAATTCAAATGCTAATTTTTTTCTGGAAACACCCTCCTAGGCACACCCAGAAATTAGGTTTTACCAACCATCCGGCCATTCTTGGGCCCGACCAAGTTGATGCGTAAAATGACCCATCACAACACATAAATGTTCTGGCATTTATGAATGCCCTCTCCTTTGGCCTCTCCCACATCCTCTGGTTCAGCATCTATCACTTCAAACACCCTGTCCAGAGCAGTAGTTATGGAACTTCTAGTGAGGAGATGAAAAGCAGTTCCCACCAGAGAGACAGAGGGTCCACAGCCTGGGTCTCTTTCCCTCACAAGAGCTGTTTATTAACAACGATACTTGACATTTTATAATCCACATTGTCCAGCTGCTTACTCTGCCCCTCAATAATTTAAACTGCCTCTTGGTTACCCAGTGACTCAGAGAAACAGGTCTAATGACAGGACAGCCCTCCCAGTATGAGATCTCCCCGCCTTCCTAGCACAGCCCTCAGCCCATCAGGCCATCGGTCACTGGAGTACCCAACAGAGGGTCTGTGGGCAGTGCCGCTCCGGCAGCCCCTTCCTCGGGCCCTTCTTGTTTTCCTTTTGGGAGGTGTCCCTGATCCATTCTCCCCCGCCCCGCCCCACCCCCCCTTCCCTCCCTCCCACCCAGCTGTAGCTACCACTGGTTTTTGTGGCCTGTGGTCACCGAGCGTGATTATTCTAGAATAATGCTGGTATAGTGAAAGCTGTACATTTAAATTCTATTTGAGTTGAGTAGCTTTGAGCTTATCATGCAGGGAATAGAACCTTCACTAGCCTGTAAGCTCCTTGAGGATATGACTGTCCACAAGAGACTCATTCTGTATCTGGAAAGGGTGTCTAACAGAGAAACCACTTGATAATTATTCATCGGAATATGATGCTGTAAGCACAGGTCTCACCTGGGCCGATAATGCCCTTTATTTTACTAAGTGCAATGGGACCAAAGGGTACCAGTCTGGGGTGATTCTGTGGCAGGCCTGCCTCTCCACAGGGCAGTAAGTAGCTTTGGAGATCTTGGTCTTTAGAAGAGAGGAACTAGTCCTTTAGGAAGACAAAGTAGATACAATTTTAAGGATAATTGTAAGACATCTTTGGGGGGTAACTACCTTAGTTGGGTGCCTATTATGTGCTAAGCACTGTTCCCGTCTCATTTGATTTGACAGCTGTGGAGTAGACATTTGCTTCATTTCTATAGGAAGAGACTGAGGGGAAGGTCAGAAGTTAAACTGCTCACGGTCACAGCTAGCGAGTGGTGATTTTGGAACTTAAACTCAGGTATATCCAACTCCAAAGCCCACCCTCTGCCTAAGCAGTACGGGGCACATAGTAGCTGCTCAGTAAATATTTGTGGAATGAATGAGTGAATTTCCCCCTCACCCTAATCTCCATCAGCCTACCAGGGCCTCCCCCTGGTTCCTCCTCTGATTTAACTGGACGTTTCAAAGTGATGTTGACCTATATTTAAAGGTTTTGGAAGAGGCTGCTATTAAAATACGGTGCACCTTACCTGGGAGGAAGAGTTCGGCCCTCTTCTGACACGTTGGCCCAGATCACTTCTCTGTCATCCAGACCAATGCAAAGGCCTGGAATTGGTCGCGGTAAATTTGGATTGGGAAGAGGGAGAGTGGGAGGTAAAGCCCGTAAAGGAACGAGGGAAGGGGAAAGGCCAGAAGATACAGTCCGCAGGCACAGTTACTCTTGCAAATTTTTCAGTAGGGTCAGACACCATTTCCCTTGGGGATGCCCAATACATATTTGCAGCATTAACAGAAATCGGGACCCGGCATTGTTTGGGACTCTGGGGCCAGGCATCCCGCACGCAGGGATCCAACGAGCATATCCACCCAGGGCCACCTGGGGGGCGGCGGGGGGCGTGGCCCAGGCCCCGAAGTGGCCCCCGCCGGTCCCCGCGGGCGGGCAGGAGCTCGGAGGCCATTGGCTGGCGAGCTGGCGGCGCAGGGGCGGGGAGCGCCGCCGAAGGGGACTGTTTGCTCCTACGGGCTGTAGATGGAGCTGTCCGGCCCCGGCGAGGGGGAAGGCGCCTGGAAAACGTTCTTCTTCTCCCTGGCCGGCCCGAGCGGGGAACAGCACTCCCAGGATGCAGTTTGTGTCAACACGGCCGCAGCCTCAGCAGCTGGGCATCCAGGGCCTGGGGCTGGACAGCGGGAGCTGGAGCTGGGCCCAGGCTCTGCCCCCGGAGGAGGTCTGCCACCAGGAGCCGGCGCTGCGCGGGGAAATGGCCGAGGGAATGCCGCCCATGCAGGTGGGTGCAGCCCCCGCCCAGCGCCATGGCCGCGCCGCCTGGCCGTGGGGGCGGGGCGCGGGGCTGCGGGCGCCCGGGGGCCCTCGGCGTGCGGGCGCGGAATCGGAGGCCCCGGTGGGCCCGGGGCCCGGGCGGACTCGCGCGGCAGGCGGGGCGCGGCGTGGCGCGGCGGCTCCGAGCAGGCCCGGCCCCGAGCCCCGCGGCCGGCCCCGGCGCCCGAGCAGGCCCGGCCCGCGCGCGCCGCCGAGCAGCAGGCCCCGAGGCCGCGTGCACGGGGTGCGGGCGCCCGGAGGAGGCCCCGCGGGGAAGGGGGCCGAGACCTGGCGGAGCCGTGACCGCGGCTCCCCTTCGCGCCCGGCGGCGGAGCGCTCGGCCCGCCGCACTCGTGCCCCGGCCCCGGGCGTGTGCGCACCTGCGTACCCCAACAGGTTTACACCGTAGCCACTTTGACAAAAAGATATTTTTGGATGTTGTATTGCCATCTTGCACCAAGTCTAACGAGTCATTCGCTTTTCCCTTGCACCGGGTGTGACGGAGGAGAGGGGCCGTCGAGAGGTGACTTTGCCTTCTTTTCAGCCGTTGGCAAACTTGGCTGCACGTTAGAGTCACCCGAGCAGCGTTTAAGACTCCTGACGCCCAACTTGGCCCCAACCCAGTGAAATCAGCGTCTCTAAGGTTGAGAGGAGACACCAGTCAGTTCTTTAAAGCTCCGTGAGGACCTCAGTGTGCAGAGGAGTTTGATAGCCAGTGCTTGGGAGCTGTGTACTGTGTAAAAGGCGAGGAGGTGGTGCCCATGGAGACCTGGACGGGTCTCCCCGCCCCACCCCCCCCCACCACCCCCCCCCCCCCGCCCCCGGAGAGTGTGGGAACCGACCCTGGGCGGATCCCCCAGAAGCCCCCTCTGTTCCTGGCCTGCTTCTCGACCGGGTTCTGACAAGTTAGCCAGGAGCTGCTCCGTTGTGTTGGATCATTTTTCAGCCTTAGGTCTCTAAACCTTCCAAAAGCAAATTGGGCCTGGGGACGCTCTGAGCTTCCGCTGTCGGCCCTTGTCTCCTCCTACGGGCCCGGAGGAGTCAAGCCTAAATCTGCTCTAGATGGATGGCTTTGATGGAAACATCGCCTCTTTCTTCTGCAGGGCCTGGCATCCAGGGCCCTGTTCCCCTTTATCCCAGGTCACCGAGCGATTCCCTAGAAGCTGTGGGGTGTTCCTCTGTGACGGTCACAGCTGCTTAGAGTTAGAGCAGTTGGCATGCTTGTCCCTAGCCTGCCCGGGTCACCCCTAAGCAGCAAGCCACCACGTTGCCCAGCCTGAGGGCCTCTTTAGCAGCAACAGGGAGAAAAGAAAACGATACCTCCTCCCATCGCACATGTAAGGAGAATTGGCTATCATCCCTGCTGTTGTCCATTATTAAGCCCTGGTTGCTGCTATGGTATGGGGCTGGTTCCCAGGTCACCAATGAACTGTGACCACCCCCTCTTGGTCACAGGGTTTAGCTCCCAACTTGTACCCAGGGGGCCTCACCTTCTGGGGACAGAGCTGCACCCTGGGGTGCCCCTCCTCCAGGAAGCAAGGACGGGACTGGGAAGTCTCCTCTTCCTCTTAGGCACGTCCTCTTCTCCCCTCGTCAGTGAATGTTTTCTGGTGAGCCTATTTTCATTTTAGAAAATATGAATAAGTAGTTGTATATGGAAAAAAGGCTGCCCTTCAGCTCACTCACTGGGGCTCTCTGGTGGCTCCTTGGGTCACAGCCCTGCTGGGTATGGTGGCACTTTGCTCAACTGTGTTTTTGTTCCCTGCGGCACCTAGAGCTGCCCCATTTGGCGGTGAAACCGGGTGCCGTAGAATGACCACCACTTCTCCGTGCCTCAGTTCCATCATCTTGAAGGCGGAGATAATCATTCTTGCCCCAACCTGCTTAGAGATGGCTGGGAAGATTAGGGTCAGATGACTTACAAGAAAATTCTTACTCTGAAACAGAAAGCACTAGGCAACTCCAGAGAGAGTTCATCACTAAGTCTAGCCCCTGAGGAAAGCGGCTGTTCTGTGAAAGCGATATGTGACATTGTAGGCGGGGGGGGGGGTTGTCCACAGCCTTGACCTGCCAAGGGTCGAGGTAGGTGAACCAGTGACCATGGCAGGAAATGGGAAGGTTGGCTGGGCTGCTTGAGCTGTCACTGGGGACATTAACGAACAGCGTGGCCTGGAGGGTGGGGGCATGGCGGAAGGGCGAGAATCTGAGGCATTTGATTCGTTGTTTCCTGTTGTCAGGCCCCACTCCCCACTCACATGGGGTCTCATCCCAGACTGTCACTTTCTCGCTCCGCACACAGGCTCAAGAATGGGACATGGATGCCCGGCGACCGATGCCTTTTCAGTTCCCGCCCTTCCCAGATAGGGCACCCGTCTTCCCTGACCGCATGATGAGAGAGCCCCAGCTGCCCACAGCAGAGATCTCGCTCTGGACCGTGGTGGCCGCCATTCAGGCCGTGGAGAGGAAGGTGGATGCCCAGGCCAGCCAGCTGCTAAATCTGGAGGGGCGGACGGGCACCGCCGAGAAGAAGCTGGCAGACTGCGAGAAGACGGCCGTGGAGTTCGGGAACCACATGGAGAGCAAGTGGGCCGTGCTGGGGACCCTGCTGCAGGAGTACGGGCTGCTGCAGAGGCGGCTGGAGAACATGGAGAACCTGCTGAGAAACAGGAACTTCTGGGTGCTGAGGCTGCCGCCGGGCAGCAAGGGGGAGGTCCCCAAGGTACGTAGCGGTCCTCGCGGGCAGAGATGGAAGCGAGGACCCACACATGTGAACAACTCTGGATTCCAAATTGCCAGTCCTGCCCATGAAACTCTCTGGCTCCCCCATGTGGGATTTCAGTTTCTCTTAAAGCCTGCCTCCGCTTAAACAACCTAGTCTTGAATTTTCTAGCTCCGTGAGGCTGCCCTCTACCCATTCCCCGCGGAATCCGTGTGCTGCTTTTCTCTGTTGGCCTTTCCCGTCACCTTTCCCAATACCCCCAAGGTACCTGGGTGTCTGCAGACTCCTGCAGCCTTCATTGCTTGGGGTTTCCCCTTGGCACCTACAGACGACCATGAGTCATTGGTTATCTTCGGATGAACTTATCTGAGCGTGGCTGAGACACACCCCAAACCATGCTAACTGGAATTGCTAGGAAGTTGTGACCGTCCCCTCTGTGGGCCCCTCTTGCAGCTCAGAATTCATGCTCCATTTCCCCCTTCCATTCGCTCTCCCACTGTCCCTCTGGATCCTCAACATAGCACGGTTGATCGATGACCCAGCCTCTGGTCCACTGAGAAAATGGGAGTCCCCAAAAGAGATGCACGTGAAGCCACCACATTCATCCGATGCTGCCTCGGGCCTGCTGCCTTCCCTGTTCCTGCGGCCTTACTGGCCCACCCTTCACCGACCCCGGGGCTCACTCGGGCCTTCTCCCCCTTTCTCCTCTGGGTCGTCCACTCCTGCCTCTACTGGTTGCTCTAGACATCTTCAAACATTGCCTGTCTCTGTAACGAAACCGTCCCTAGACCCTGCCTCTCCCTCCAGCCCGTGCCTCATTTCTCTGCTCCTCATTAGAGCAGAATTCCTTAACCGAGTCATCAGTATTTGCTGTCTCCAGTTCCTTCTCTCCCTCCCCTTTTTCATCTTTTTATTATAGAAAATTCAAATATACACACAAGTAGATAGAATAGTGTGATGAACTGTCCTGTACCCGTCATCCAGTTTTGTTTTGTTTTTAATTTTTTTTTTAATGTTTATCCTTGAAAGAGGCGGGGGGGGGGGGAACACAGCGTGAGTGGGGGAGGGTCAGAGAGAGAGGGAGACACAGAATCCAAAACAGGCTCCAAGCTCTGAGCTGTCAGCACAGAGCCCAGCACGGGGCTCGAACTCACGAGCCATGAGATCATGACCTGACCTGCGGTTGGACCCTTAACCAACTGAGCCACCCAGGTGCCCATCCTTTGTCCAGTTTCAATGGCTGTCAGCCCTTTGCCCGTTTCTTCTAAATCCCTACCCACATCCCCTCCCATTTTATTTTGAAGCCAGTCTCAGATATCAGTCTTTTTTTTTTTTTTTTTTTTGTAAATATTTCAGTGTATAGCTCTAAAAAGTAGAGTCTTTTTCTGAAATAATGTCTCAATATTGCTACCACCACAAAAGCCTCAGCCCACTCAGACATCCAGTCAGTGTTCACATTTTCTGGTCTTCCAAACATGTTATAATTTGTTTTCTATTAATTTGTTTGGATCAGAACTTAAGAAGGTGCTATTTTTTTTTTAAGTCTTTTAAAATCTGTCAGTTCCTCCTTCGTCTCTTTCATTTTTCCATGAAAAGTGTCTGTAGAGGGGCACCTGGGTGGCTCAGTTGGTTAAGCATCTGACTTCGGCTCAGGTCATGATCTTGTGGTTCGTGAGTTTGAGCCCCATGATCCCCTGTGTGCTGATAGCACAGAGCCTGCTTTGGGTCTTCTGCCTCCCTCTCTCTTTGTACCTCCCCAGCTCTCTCTCTCTCTCTCAAAATAAATAAACATTAAAAAAAAAGAAAAGAAAAGTGTATGTAGGAGAAAGTAGGCCATGTGTCCTCCCAAGTTTCTGACTGTCTGGATTCTGCCTCTGCGTCCTCCATGGTCTCGTTGAACGTGTTCCTCTATTCTCAGTATCCCAGTACCTTGGTAATTGGATCATTCTCCCTGGAACCTCTGCCCACCAGGCTTTTGCTGTCACCGCTACATCCTGTTCATCTTGCCAAAGCCTTCATGATGTCCACAGTCAGTTCTGTCTTCGTCCTCTCTGCCCCGAAGGTGGCAATGCATACAGGAAGCCACCCCCCTCCTTGAAACACCTTTTCACATGGCTCCCAAGTCACCTCTCTTGATTCTGCTCCTATCTACTCGTGGCTCCTGCTCAGTCTTCTGCACTGGTTCACCTCCACTTCCCGACCTCTTCTGTTTGGAGAGGTCCGGAGCTGGGTGTTGACCTTTGACTCATTATCTACACTCCCTCCCTCATGATTTCATTTCGTCTTGGAGTTCTGAATGCAGCCTGTGTGCTGTTGGCCCCGAATGCAGTCTCCCCCTCCCACACTCTTTCTCTGTCTCTTGCCCAGACTTCCTTCTTAAATGCTAGATTCACATGTCTACCTGCTAATCCAGTGGTATTCAATCAGTATCTTAGATTTAACACGACCAAACTGAACTCCCATCTTCTGCCTGAAACCTGTTCTAACCGAATCATCCTCGTCTCCATGGAAGACGACTCTACCCTTCCAGGCGTTCAAGCCAAAAACCTTGGGGTCACGTTTGCTTCCTTTCTTTCTCAACCCTCCTTCCAATAGATTGGTAAATGCTGTCTGCCTGACTCTTCTTCAAAATACTGTCCATGGTCTAATCTCTGCTTTCCATCTCCACTGCTCCCACCATCATCTGGTGGGAACCTCTGTCGCCATGGTCTCCTGCCTGGTCTCCATCCTCGTCCCTCACCCTGTACAGTCTGTTCTCAGCAGAGCAGCCAGAGCGATCCTTCAAAAATATAAACCAGTTAGTGGCACCTGGGTGGCTGATTTAAGCCTCTGACTTTGGCTCAGGTCATGATCTCGAGGTCCGTGAGTTTGAGCCATGAGTAGGGCTCCGTGCTGACAGCTCAGAGCCTGGAGCCTGCTTCAGATTTTGTGTCTCCCTCTCTTTCTCTCTCTCTCTCTCTCTCTCTCTCTCTCTCTCTGCCCCTCCCTCAATTGTGCATGTTCTCTCTCTCTCTCTCTCAAAAATAGACATTTAAAAAAATTAAAAAAAAAAAAATCAGTTACTTCTGCTTGAAACCCCCAAATGGCTTCCCCCTCATGCAACATAAAAGCCCCTGTTCCATCAGGAGCCCTCTCTCCAGCTGCACTTTTCTGACCTCCTCTCCCCTCCGCCCTTCCTGTCCACTCCTTCCCGGCCACGCAGTCTCACCTCAGGGACTTTCCTCCACTAGCAAGCTCCCTCCCTGAGTACCTACCTGGACCCCTCCCGTTGCTTCCATCCATCCAGGGGTCTGCCCTTCCATGCCCCTCCCCCCAAACAAGAAAACCACGCCCCCCCATCCCTACATGCTCTTTTCCCTGTCCCTGCTCTGTGCCATTGGGCACCGTAAGTATGTACTTCCTTTTTTTTTTTTTTTTTTTTTTTTTTTTGCCCCCTTGGATGGTTTTCTCTGACCGGAATGTCATTTCTGCACGGTTCACTGCTGTGTCTCCTTGCCTATAGCTGTACCTGACTTTAGTCAGTATTCCAAAAGTATTTGCCGAGTGAGTCTGTCCAGCTGGAGAGCTCCCACCTCCAAATAAGGGATTGGGTCTCCTCTGTCTCCATATCTGCTGAGGCAACCGAGGCAGTGACTTTGCCAGCAGAGTGGTGTGACGGCAATTTATTGCGGGCTCCTAGAACTGAGTGGTAAGAGTGGTTTGGTTCCTCTCTCGAATACCCCCTCCCGCTGCAGCCACAGATGCTCCTTCTCAGTGTGGTTTGGCACACTGCTTATCTGGCCCAACCGGCATCTCTTCACACACTGCCCTGTCCCCTTCTCCGTGCCGCATGCTTTAACCCGGCTCCGTGGCCTCCGGTGGCACCTTTGTGTGTTCTGTGCATCGGATCGGGCGTTAGGCGTTCCAAGTTGACATATGCCCTCGCAGAACGATGGGATGGGTATGGGGTCTGGGATCAGAGGACTAGGGTGTGAATCTCGGCTTTTGCCACGTCCTGTCTTCCCACACCTGCTGAAGTCTGTTTTTGGTTGTCGCGGAGCCTCCTCAGTCCCTCTTTTGAAAGAAGTGAAGGAGAAGTAAATGATGCTGTAGGTAAATGCCCAGCTGGTCCTTCTGAGTTTCAGTATTCTCACGGGAAATGAAAATGATGATACGTGTGTCGCATGAGTTGTGAGGATTCGTTGATTTTGTTGATGGGACAACACTGTGTAGCTCGCTGTGTGTTAGTTACCTGTGGCTGTGTAACAGATTACTCCAAAACTTAGCGTATTTACCATCTTGTGCTTTCTGTGGGTTAGGAACTTAGGGAGTTCTGGCTGAGTGGTTCTGGCTCAGAGTCTCATGAAGTTATAATCCAGTTTATGGTCACCTGAAGGCTCGGCCGAGGCTGGAGACCCTGTCTCCGGTATGGCCCACTCACTTGGCTGATGGCAGGAGGCCTCAGTTCCCCACCATGTGGACCTCCCAACACGCCTGTTGTGTCCTCACGACATGGCAGCTGTCCCCCAAGACTGAGTGACCCCAGAGAGAGACCGGCGCGGAGCCGTAATGTCTTTTATGACCTGGGCTCAGAAATCGTACACATCGCTGCTTAATTTGTTTGTTAGAAGTGGGTCACTGAATCTTCTGCCCGCACTCAGGGGGAGGAGAATTGGGCTGTACTTTTGGAAGGGACGGTCAAAGAATTTGTGGGCCTGTTGTAAAACCCACGCCCGTAAAGCACCATGAGAAAGTTAATTAACGTTGCTAGTAATAGTTACAATTCGTCGTGTACTCTTGGCCATGCTAAATGCATCCGCTTTGTCAGATCCAAGGAAGGCTGTTGTCTCTCAGATCCTCTGTGCCTTTTGGGTTCTATTGTGTCTGTTAATTGGCCGACAGATAATTCACGGATGGTTTTTCTGTCTAGCCAGACTGTAGGCTCCCTGCAGTCTCCAGCCATGTCTCAGACTGTCTGCTGTATCCTGGCCCAGGGAAGTTTTTATGAAGGGATGTCTATTTCCGACCGCGAGAATATGATTCCAGAATTGTGACTCTTCATAGAAATGATGAAGTGAGGCCGAGGAGTCGGCCTGTTGGAAAAGAGAATGAACTTGGTTTTGGATACGTGTAGTTTGAGGTACCTAAAAGGCGACTGAATGGAGCCACTCAGAGGGCTGTGGAAATCTGAACTCTGAAGGCAACAAGGAAAGCTGAAGAGTGTCATGTGCAAAGAGGTAACCACTGAGGTGGTGCAGGGGATGAATTTGCTGAAGAAAAAGCGAAGGAACAGGGAAGGGGAAGGGCAGAGCCTTGGGGTTGGGGGAGGAAGAGGAAGCAGTAAGCTGTGGTGGGCAGGAGGAAGCAGAGTTGTGGAAACCAACAAGGAGAACATTCCAGAAAAGCGATCTGCCCTTTCAAAGAGGTCTGAAAGGGTGAGGGTTAACAAGAGGCCACTGATGACCATCCAGGGTGTGGTTTCAGAGTGTGAGGGGTTCATAGCCGGATTGTAAAGGGTTAAAGGAGGCATGGGTTGTGGAGAAGAAATGCCAAGTGTGTTTCAAGCGAAGAGGGAGGGTAGGGTCTCTTGACGCAGCAGAGTTGGATTCATCTTAGGTTGGGTGACCCACAAGGGAGAGCCTGGGATGTCAGAGAGAAAAGATTGTTTGGGTTGAGTTTCCCGGGCAGGAGATGGAGGAGAAATGAGGGGCACGTTAGCAGGAGGGTTGGCTTGGTGAGACGGGCCAAGAAGGGGAGCTTGCCAGCAGCTACCTGTGAGCAGAATCTGGGACCGATGGGGGTAGGGGAGGGTTGGGAGGAGGGAAGAGTTTGAAAGATGCCTCTCAGGGAGCACAGCAGATGTCAACAAGATCAACGAGAGGCTTCCAAAGCAGCCTTGGGACAAGTGGCACGAATGTATGGTGGGTGTCACCTGCAGAATTTTGTGACTTTTGTCTAGCAGCAGGAAATTCAAATGCGGAAAGTGGTCTGTGTCGGTTTTCCCAGGTTGGGGATTTGCCGAAGTCTGGTGGAAGATCCGGGAAATTAGGAATTCTGTTCTGTCTCTAAAGATGGGTGATGCGTGAGCTATCACTCAGCGGGTGCCATATAGGTGTGCAGGATGCCCGTAAGGTTATGAGCACCTGATGTGAGAGCAGACAATTCTGTCATTTTTTTTTTTAACATTTATTTATTTTTGAGACAGAGAGAGACAGAGCATGAACGGGAGAGGGTCAGAGAGAGGGAGACACAGAATCTGAAACAGGCTCCAGGCTCTGAGCTGTCAGCACAGAGCCTGACGCGGGGCTCGAACTCACGGACCGTGAGATCATGACCTGAGCCGAAGCCGGCCGCTCAACCGACTGAGCCACCCAGGTGCCCCTCTGTCGTTTTTTTTTTTTTAACGTTTATTTATTTATTTTGAGAGGGAGAGAGAGGGCATCATGTGTGAGAGTGGGAGAGGGGCAGAGAGAAAGAGGGAAAGAGAAAGAGAATCCCAGGCAGGCTCTGCACTGTCAGCATGGAGCCTGACAAGGGGCGTGAACCCACGAACCGTGAGATTATGAGCGGAGCAGAAGACAGACACTTCACCAACTGAGGCACCCAGGTACCCCCAAGACATTTTTAATTTATATAAAGCCTCTGCCCACTCACTGAGCTGGGCACCAGCGGGTCTGGTGTTTTTGTTTTTGTTTTTGTTTTTTTGAGAGAGAGAGAGAGTGCATGAGTGGGGAAGGGGCACAGAGAGAGGGAGACACAGAATCTGAAGCAGGGTCCAGGATCTGAGCTGTCGGCACAGAACCCGACATGAGGCTTGAACTCATGAACTGCAAGATCATGACCGGAGACGAAGTTGGACGCTTAACCGACTGAGCCACCTAAGTCCTCTCTTTTTTTCTTTTTTTTTAATGAAAGTTTTTTTTTTTTTTTAAGTTTATTTATTTGAGAGAGAGAGAGACAGCACCAACGGGGGAGAGGCAGAGAGAGAGAATCCTAAGCAGGCTCTGTACTGTCGCTGCAGAGCATTATGTGGGGACTTCATCCCACGAGCTGTGAAATTGTGACCTGAGCCAAAACCAAGAGTCAGATGCTTAACTGACTGAGCCACCCAGGGGCCCCTAGACATTTCTTCTTCTTCTTTTTTTTTTTTTTTTTAATTTTTTTAGTGTTTATTTATTTTTGAGAGAGAGAGAGAGAGACAGAGCATGAGCAGGGAAGGGGCAGAGAGAGAGGGAGACACAGAATCTGAAGCAGGTTCTGGGCTCTGAGCTGTCAGCACAGAACCTGACTCAAGGCTTGAACTCGTGAACCACGAGATCATGACCTGAGCCAAAGTTGGACGCTTAACCGACTGAGCCACCTAGGTACCCTCTTTTTTTTTTAATGAAAGTTTTTTTTTTTTTTTTAAGTTTATTTATTTGAGACAGAGAGAGAGAGAGAGAGTGCGCGCACCAGCAGGGGAGAGGCAGAGAGAGAGAATCCCAAGCAGGCTCTGTACTGTTGCTGCAGAGCCTGATGTGAGGGTTGATCCCACGAACCGTGAAATTGTGACCTGAGCTGAAACCAAGAGTATGCTTAACTGACTGAGCCACTCAGGGGCCCCTAGATATTATTATTATTATTATTATTATTATTATTATTATTTCTTCTTCTTCTTCTTCTTCTTCTTCTTCTTTTAAATTTTTTTACTGTTTATTTATTTTTGAGAGAGAGAGACAGAGACAGAGCATGAGCAAGGAAGGGGCAGAGAGAGAGGGAGACACAGAATCTGAAGCAAGCTCTGGGCTCTGAGCTGTCAGCACAGAGCCCGACGCAGGGGTTGAACTCACGAGCTGTGAGATCATGACCTGAGCCAAAGACTGAGCCACCCAGGTGCCCCTAGACATTTCTAATTCATGTAAAGGCACTGCCCACTCACCGAGCTGGACGCCAGTGGGCCAGGTGCCCCGAGGGCTGTCCTTATGTAATGTGTCCAGAGGTGCCGCAGGGGCTTGCCTTGGCCACACACGTGGGTCAGGTTCGGAGCCTGACCCACTCCAGTTAGGGCTGGGGAGAATGGAGGGTGGGAGGCCAGGGTGCGAGCGATGGCGACAAGGCCATGTGTCCCGGAGGGGAAGCTCAGATAATAAAGTCATGAAGCGAAACCATTTTGAAAGATTTGGTGCGAGGCTGGGCCATGCCGGTGAGCGTCTGAGGGGAGTAGAGACAAGGACCCTTGTCATACCGAAATAGGAGTCCTGGAGAACAGACTAGACTGGGTGGAATCACTATGGAGCCGCACCGGCGATGGGTGAGCCAGGCTGCAGTGGACTTAGCTGCCCAGTACTGGCAACAGCCGTTCAACATAGTCAACACACAGTTACTGGCTCCAAAGCAGGTGCCTCCAGATGCTTGGGATCTAGCGTCGAACCATCGAGATCAAGGTCCTGCAGCTTTAGTACACGCCCTTAGATTTACGTGTTTTGGTGACAAAAATGTAAGCGTGTACCTTGAGCTAACCTGACTGGAAATACAGGTTTGGGGACAGGGACCCCCCCTCTGAGAACCTTCCACACCTCTGACACCTGGAGTGCCAAAAGCAGCATGTGGATTTCAGCTCTGCCTTCAGGTACCCAGTTTACCTGAAAGCGAACTTACAAAGGATATGGTTAAGTGCGTTAAAAAAAAGGAAGGGGGGGCGCCTGGGTGGCGCAGTCGGTTAAGCGTCCAACTTCAGCCAGGTCACGATCTCGCGGTCCGTGAGTTCGAGCCCCGCTCTGGGCTGATGGCTCGGAGCCTGGAGCCTGTTTCCGATTCTGTGTCTCCCTCTCTCTCTGCCCCTCACCCGTTCATGCTCTGTCTCTCTCTGTCCCCAAAATAAATAAAAAACGTTGAAAAAAAAATTAAAAAAAAAAAAAAGGGGGTGGGGTGATGGCATGTTGACCATCCCTGTTTTGGAAGCATAAGAAGATCGGGAGTAGAGTGGACTGTGCCCACTGAGGTGGACTGGGCTGGGATCTGGGGGGCAAGGAGCCGTGGAGATCGAAGGCCAGGCTCTGGGGTGAAAGGGTCCCCGTGGCCCCTGGAGGGGAGGCTGTGGGGACAAGCAAGCAGATGCCAGACTGTGACTCTTGTCGGCCCAGGTTCCGGTGACCTTTGTCGACATCGCTGTCTACTTCTCTGAGGATGAGTGGAAGAACTTGGACGAGTGGCAGAAGGAGCTTTACAACAACCTTGTCAAGGAGAACTACAAAACCCTGGTGTCCCTGGGTAAGAGCGCCCTCCCTCCTCTGGGGCAGGCAGCGTGTGCAGAGGGCAGTGAAACGCTCTCCAACCCACGTTCACACCACCCGGGCAAGGTGTTCGTGTTTATCCCTCAGGGAAATGCAAGAAACTCTGTGCTTATAATGCCCTAAAGATAGAATGATTCTAACAACACGATGGTTGAAAGCCCAGTTACGGGAACTGTCACTATAGCACTCAGCTCGGGGCTGCTTTGTTCTGGAATGTAGCCAAACCGCATCACTGGCACCTGACTACACGCCTCATCCCAATAGCCTTGGACGAGCCACGGTCTGTCTGCTGCTGGCTTTCAGAGTCCAGCTGTTTCTACACCAGAACCTGGGAATCCGTCCGCTGGTTCTCAAGGTTCCTCATAAGAGATTAGCTCGTATACGTGATGGCCACCGCCTCGAGGGGCCCTCTGGTGGGGAGGGCATTTGGGGTGAGGGAGACTTCTGCCAGCGCCCTTGATCGGGATCCGTTGGTCAACTTCGCTGTGTCCTTCCTTCCCCTCCAACTCATTCTAGACGCGGAGGGCGCAGTGCCCAAGCCGGATGCGCCATCCCAGGCGGAGCCCAGGGAAGAGCCTTGTGTGTGGGAGCAGCGTGACCCAGAAGAGCGAGAAATCCTAATGGATCCAGACACAGGTGATGGCAGCTGAAAAAAAGCCCCGGGCCAAGGTCAGGGCAGGAGAGAAGCCTCACCATCCTTGCTTGAGTTCAAGACGGGCTTCCCTTGAGTCGTTCTTGGGGCCGGTTCTGCCACCACCGAAATAATGGCAGTCACTTACAGGAAGAGGCTTCTGGGCCCAAGGAGCACCGAGCTTGTCTGTTGGGTCAGAGCCAGGCAGCTGTGGAGGCCCAGGTGAGCTGGGCAGAGAGAAGAGAGGAGCAGGCTCGCAGCCTCCCAGGCCTGACCTCCGCCTGCAGGGAGAGGCTGGAGACCTGGGAGCAGCCGGGCCTAGCCCCGGGGCAGATGGAGAGCCCGCATGGATACGGGGTTTTGCTGGGGCCTCACCACAGGCAGATTCACACTTCACGCCTTCCTCACTGCCTTCCTTACTCAAGAGGGGATGTGTGGTCCCCAGGAGATCTAGTTCCTGACATTATGAGTAGGGGAGGGGGCGCGGGGACAGAGGATCTGAAGCAGGCTCGACAGTGATAGCACAGAGCCCAACTCGGGACTCGAACTCAGCCTTGAGACCGTGATCTGAGCTGAAGTCGGACGCTTAACCAACTGAGCCGCCCAGGTGCCCCTGAACTCTGTCCTTTTTAAGGAAGCTCCCTTAGAAGGTAGCGACCCCTCCTTGCCAGTCTGTTCTCTTCATTGAGATGTAATTCATGTGCCATAAAGTCACTCTTTTATTTATGTATTTATTTATTTTAATTTTTTTTTAAGTTTATTTATTTTTGAGAGAGAGAGAGAGAGAGAGACAGAGTGTGAGCAGGGGAGGGACAGAGAGAGACAGAGACACAGAATCCAAAGGAGGCTCCAGGCTCTGAGCTGGCAGTACAGAGCCCGACGCAGGGCTCGAACTCACTAACTTCGAGATCATGACCTGAGCTGAAGTCGGACGCTCAACCGAGCCACCCAGGCGCCCCTAAAGTCACTCTTATAAAGTGTGTAATTCAGTGGTTCACAAAGCTGTGTGACCGTCACCACTGTCGAGTTCCAGAACATTTTCCTCACGGGAGACCCTGGACCCATGAGCAGTCACTCCTACTTCCCCCACCAAGCCCCCGGCCCCCAGCCACCGGCCACCACTGATCAAGTTTCTGTCTCTGGACAGTTCATCCGAGCGGCCCCTTCCCTGCCTTCCAGCTCTGCAGGCGTTCACGTTTCAGTCCGGTACATCAGCAGTCTCCCCGAGTTCTCATCCATCCCTGTGCGGGAGCTAGAGCTGTGGTCGCTATGCCCACATTGTGGGGGGAACGAGCAGGCCGAGAGAGAGGTCGGGTGACTCGCCTGCTGGGCTGCGGGCAGTGTTGAACCCAGTCCCTCATCTAATCTGTCCCCCTCCACCCAAGCCGCCTGCTGCCGGGGCTGGTACATCACGCCATGGAACATCAGAAGGACCTGGCGTGTGTGTGTGTGTGTGTGTGTGTGTGTGTGTGTGTGTGTGTGTGTGTGTATCTGGCCACCTCTTTCTGACTGGGGTGAAAAGTGAAAATCAGTGACTCCTACACGGAGGTCAAACTTCTGATCTGGTCCTGATTAGCCCCGAACCCAGCCTGGGCTGTTTCTGGAACTCTCTCCCGGCCTTATTACACCTCATCTTGTGGCCAGGACTACCCCTTTGTCCTGAATACTGATTGTTTCTCTGCTCCCAGGACCTTCTGCTTCTCGGGGTCCCCTGCAGTTGCCCACCAGGAACCTGAAGCCCCCGTGTCCTTCCCTCACAAGTGCCGTCAGCCGTGCTCCTGACCCCAAGAACATCCGGGTGATGTTGTTCAGAAAGGACACCAAAATGACATGATTCCCTCTCCCCAGGAGCGGAGCCCCTGGTGCCTGCACAGGATTCGTCCTCTCAGGTAAAGCGGGAGGAAGCCCTATGTATCCGGGGCCAGCGGGGCCTGGAGGAAAGAGCCATCCCCACGGAGTCCATTACTGGTGAGTGAGTCCAGGAGCTGCCCGAGCCAGGGAGGGAGAGGAAGGGCCCGGCATGGTCTGACGGCCCCCAGCATTGTCCATTGTGTGTGCCAGGCCAGAGGCCAGAGCTAGAAATGGAGGAGCTGGACCTCGGGCGGGCAGAGAGACAGGGTTTCCTGAAGGGGCACGAACATGGCTCCGGCAATCTGCCGCACATCCGGGCTTAGCTTGTCCTGTTTCTTGTCTTTTTTGTATCAGTTTTCAACTATTTTAACTATTCCCGAGAACCCACAAGGTGAGTGTGGGTGTGTGTCCGGGTGTGGAGAGAGAGAGACAGACCGATTGATTTTAAGGACTTGGCTTCAATGATTGTGGAGGCTGCCGTATCCAGTCTGCTGGCCAGATCCCCTCTTCTTTGGGGGTGCTCGGTCTTTTTCTATGAAAGCCTTCAGCTGTTGGCATGAGGCCCACCCACGTTGTGGAAGGCAGTCCGTTTGACTCAAGGATTCCTGATTTAAATACCAATCTCTGAAAAAAAAAAAATACATTTACAGAAATATCTAGAATGACGTCTGGCCAACTATGTGGGTTCCATGGCCTAGCTGTCACAAAATTACCCATCACAGGATCTCGTAACATACTATAGCTCATTACTTATCCAGAGGTTAGAGTTCCACAAACCTCAGCCCCCACTTAGTCAGAGCCTCACGCCCACAGGTAAGGGATCACATCATCTGAGTGGAGGAAAGCCCGTTCCCTTTCCATCAGGCACGCTCCCAGATGGCATCACACTATTAGTATCTTCAAAGAGAGCTTTGAGAGATAAGAAGGCAAGAAAGAGTAAATGAGGTTGAGCAGACTGCAGAAGAGAGAGCATACATCTTAGAAAAACCCCAATAAAATGGTGAATCTAAAAGGCTCATGGAAGGCCTCATTTTCCTGGAAAATCCCCTCGCGAGGAATACCTCTGGCCACGGTGGAGCTTTGTGCTCAAATGTGACTCTTACTCTAACGACTGAAGTTCCCGAAGCACAGAAAGACTCTCTGTCGAAGTCACCGGTAATGATGCTCCCCCCACAGTATCCACTCATCTGCTGCAAAAGCTCCATTAAATGGGGACAAGCTGACTTAAACCTTTAATTAATTAGTGTGATTCAATTATGCCTGAATTTTAGGGAAAAGAGATCGTTGCAGGAGATGAGAGATTTACTCAGAGCACAGACTTGCAGGCCCCCTCGTGTCCCCTGAGGCCTTTGTTGCTGTATCCCCACAGACTCACCAGCCTCCGCCCAGGACCTCTTGTCCCGGATTAAACAGGAGGAGCACCCGTGCGTATGGGATCAGCAGGATCTGGCAGAGAGAGATATTCCAACGGACCCCAATTCAGGTGAGCAAGATACCAGGATGAATGTCAAGGACACGGAGACTCTCTCTGAGTTTTGTAACTGCTGGGAAGTCAGTCTGATCACTTTTGGTTAAAAGCCAGTGAAAGGCTCAGGGGATAGAATACAGCGTGTCCCTCAGCAACTTCGTACAGATTTTGGAATCTAACCATTCGTAAAGTACAGAGGGCTTTTCTAAAAGAATCATTACATTGACAGTTTATTGCGTCAACGTAACTGACGCGACAGTTATTTCAGCAATGACAATTTTTGAGCAATAAATATAACCAGAAAGACTTTTAGAACTGGTGTATATTTCTGTGACAGAATGAAAGTAATTTACATTTTTTGGAATTTTTCATGAGTGGACGCTAGTTAAATCTCTTCTGAGAAACTTCTGGGTATGGTCCACGCATACAGAACAGTGAAGTTGCACCTGTCTGGGACGTGTGTGTGTGTGTGTGTGTGTGTGTGTGTGTGTGTGTGTGCGTGTGCGCGCACATGCGTGTATGTGTTTTCACGTGTGCTTGTAGAGCTGGAGAAGTCCCGTGTCCTCATATTTGGTAGCGATGACCCCAGGGTCTCAACTGACCCCACACACCAGGAAGACAAGATCAGACATAAAAGCTAGCATTCCTGGGGCGCCTGGGTGGCTCAGTTGAGCATCTGACTTCGGCTCAGGTCATGATCTTACGGTTCGTGAGTTCAAGCCCCGCATCAGGCTCCGTGCTGATAGCTTGGAGCCTGGAGCCTGCTTTGCATTCTGTGTCTCCTTCTCTCTGCCCCTCCCCTGCTTGTTCTCTCTGTCTCCCTCTCTCTCAAAAATAAAATAAACATTAGAAAAATTAAAAAAAAAAAGCTAGCATTCCTTGTTTCAACTTTAGAACTTAAAAAATTTTTTTGTTTAATGTTTATTTATTTTTGAGAGAGAGAGATAGAGACAGAGAGAGGGAGCACAAAGAGGGGAACAGAGGATCCAAAGCAGGCTCCATGCCGATAGCAGAGAGCCCAATGCGGGTCTCAAACCCGGGAACCGCGAGATCATGACCTGAGCTGAAGTCAGACGCTTAACCAACTGAGCCACCCATGCGCCCCTGCCATTGCTGGTTCTTAAGTCCTATTACTCGTACCCCGGTCCCATGGGCCGTCAGACACCAGACCTCCCTCTGGCCTCTTGTGGACCCGCAGGCTGCTCTGGGGCTCCGTGGACAGATTGGAAGATGCAGGTTCTCATCTGGGTTCTGCAGCTGCACAGACTTTGGGCGAAGCCTCCTCCTCCGTGGCCAGCTCAATGTCTCGAGCACAAGCGAGATCCCATCCATGAGGGCGCTTGGGAGGGTGAGGAGGCCAGGAAATGAGACAAAGATGCCCCACTGCCACGTGCCCTGTGAGCCGGGGCGGCGGGCCTTGCATGTGAGGGTTTTCTAACCCTTGATGGGCTGCTCAGTGGGAATGAACAGAATCTCAGGCTGCCTTCTTTCCGCGAACAGAGTCTCTGATCTCAGCACATGACATTCTGTCGTGGATCAAACAGGAGGAGCAGCCATACCCGTGGGGCCCACGTGACTCCATGGAAGGAGAGCTCGGATTAGACTCTGGCCCCAGTGAGTAACTCGTCCCCTGGGGCCCCTGGGTATGTCGTCCACAGGGATGGTTGCTTGCCTTGGTCTACCCCCTGACAGGGTGATGTTCTATATCAAAGCACTGTCTCCTTTCCTCTTGGAAGATGGCAGGCATGTTTGTGTCCTTGTGCTGTCGTCTTCTTTTTTTTTAATGTTTATTTATTTTTGAGAGAGAGACACACACACACAGAGCATGAGTGGGGGAGGAGCAGAGAGAGGGAGACAGAATCCACAGCAGGCTCCAGGCTCTGAAGTGTCAGCACAGAGCCCAACGTGGGGCTCGAACCCACAAACTGTGAGATCGTGACCTGAGCCGAAGCCGGCCGCTCAACCCACTGAGCGCCCCTCCTAGTGCTGTCTTAACAAGGCACCACAAACGGGGTGGCTTAGAACAACAGAAAGGTATTGTCTCTCCGTTCTGGAGGCCAGAAGTCTGAAATCAAGGGGTCGGCAGGGTCATGCCCTTTCTGAAAACCTCCTAGCTTCTGGTGTTTGTGGCAGCGTTTAGCATTCCTTGGGCTTGCAGATGCATGGCTCCACCTCTGCCTTTACCCTCGCGTGGTGTTCTCCCTGCGTGTCGGTGTCCTCTCCTAGCCGTCTTCCTTTAAAGACATAAGTCAGATGGCGTCAGGGCCCACGCTACTCCAGTATGACCTCATCTTAACTAATTACGTCTGGAAAGAGGCTGTTTCCAAATAAGGTCACTTTCTGCAGTACCTGGGGTTTGGATTTCCACATCTTTTTGGGGGGCTGTAGTTCAGCTCGTAACAGCAGGGAAAGGAGAGGGGGCTGGGAGAGAGCCGAGCCACTGGCGCCTGAGCAGGAGTTGATGACACCAGGTGGCTCACGTAATTAGAAGACGCTGGCCGTAGTCCCAAGCCAGCCCTGAGCTGACCTCCCAAAGTAGCTGGTAAAGATACTAAAGCTCCAACAGGCAGAGGGGATTTTTTTTTCCCCCAGTAGGTAAGGGACCAAACGTCTCACATGACTTGGGTCTCCTGGGTCTTTTTTGAAGTTTCATTTATTGGCCAGTGACCTTAGGCATATGTTCGCGGGTCATTTAACACCCTTAGCGTCTGGCTGGCATTCCTTGCCAGACTTAGCACTATGTCCTTGCCCTCGAGATGGCTGACTTAGTGTCTTCTGGTCAGTATGCTCCCTGTCCATACTCCTGAAACCCTCCAAGAGCCTAGAATCCAGGGAAGAGCTGAGCACATAGATTATTTCTGATCGGGAAGGCCATTTAAAACCCAGGCAAGTGGATCCCGCTCTCCGTGAGACCAGTTGAGTCCAGTCTGGAAGAGTTGGCGGGGGCTGGAGGACTGGTCAGGGAGCCGGAGAGGAGCCGCGTGTGCCCTTGTTGAAAATAGAATTTAAAGTGGTCCTCTTCCGACCTGCTGCTGGGCTGGGGTGAGACCGGGCAAGCCAGGGGACTGACTGAGGCCGGGAAGAAGCGACCGCAGTTTTCCACTTCCTTCTTGATGGTGCTCAGGCCGTTTCTGGCCTCGAAGACGTAGGTGCTAGTTCATTAAACCCCGTGCCAGGAATTCTGCCCAAACCTTTGTCCCTCAGCACGACCGCTTGATTTCTCCAAGTTGCCTGGGGGTACGTGGGCCTGGAGGAGCCTTTTCCTGGAGACCTTGTGTGGCCGTGGGAATGATCGAGGGGAGTCTATACAGAGACTGCAAAGCTTTGCAAGTGAGCAGACCATTTTACCTACTTGGTTTGGATATTCTGAGTCACAGAACGATTTGCCTCGTGCTGTTTTCTCTCTGGGAGGCCTTCGAACCTTGGCATTTGGGAGGCAATGCCCAGTGTTTGGGAGACAGGAGTGTCGGGAAATGCTCCCACCGGCCTAGTCACCAGAGCCTCTTATCAGAGCTTCCTGACTTTCTCCCGAAGGGGGGGCCCGCCTTCCACTTGTTCGTCTTGAAATTAGTATCTCACCTGTGGTATCTCTGAGGTTTAAAGAGTGCACGTCCTTTCTCAAGGACAACAGGATGGACTTTTGGTGAGACGTGGGATCACGTCTTCTGGAGAGGGTTTGGGACTGGAGAGGGTAGTGGAATTAGAGTAAAACACAGAACCCTAGGATGCCCGTCTCTGCCAGCCTCCTTCCCCCTGCCCCGGGGTGTGCAAGAAAGACCTGGTGTCCTATTTGACCCAAAGTCAGACTTCAGCCTGATTGGACACTACATTGTAGTAAAAGGGATTCCTCAATTATATCTGATAGCTAGTGTAAGACAGGAAGAAAAATCTAACTCAGCCAAAGGGAAGGGAATGTGCGTGAGGCTCCATCGAAGCAGGAAGTCTGAGGAGGACTTTGGAGTCCCGTGGCTACCAGATGCTTCTGGAGCGAGTGGGGTCAGGAGCCTAGAGCCAGACTCCCCTACGCAGATGCCAACACCTACAAAATGCGATTTGAAGGCCCACTCCTGAAATTCCCACGTTGTTCGCTGCCTTGGGTTAAAGTTCTGGTCCCCGCCTTTTTCAGTTTCTGTTATTTGAGAAAGATTTCCTCAGTGCCTACTCTGTGCTATGCAGTATTACAAGTACTTAGGAACAGCAGGGAAAAAGAGCCTGGGTCGCTCCTTATGTGGGAAGGTGATGGGGGACAAGCAAGTTCATGAGCACACCAGATAAAGTCAGGGGCAGTCTGGACTCTGAGGTGATGACTCAGGGGGAAAGCAGGCAGGTGGGGTGGGGGCCGGGGGGTTAAGTCAGGAAAGGCCTCCCTGGGGAAGAAACAGGTTAGTGACATGATCTGGTTTCCTTTTCTTTTTTTTTTTAATGTTCATTTATTTTTATTTATTTTTGAGAGAGAGAGAAGGGGAGGGACGGGGGGGGGGGCGGGGGACAGAGAGAATCCCTGGCAGGCTCCATGGGGTCAGCGTAGAACCCGATGTGGGGCTCGAACTCACAAACCGTGAAATCAGGACCTGAACCAAAATTCCATTTCCTGGAATGGTGAGTCCTGGGACAGAGCCGGTTCACTGTGTAAATCAAGTGCTCTACTTTGGGCCTGTGAGATCTGAGATGGCATCCAAGTAGGCAGATGAACACAGGAGTCTGAAGTTCAAGAGAGAACTCGGGGTTAGATTCACCTGGGGTTGTAGGTGGCAATGACTTCTGACAGCAACTCCCTGGAATTAGACCAGACTTCCCAGGTGAAGTACCCTCCTCCACGAGACTGCTCTGACTTCAGACACCAGCTGCAAATTTGAGGGTCCCCAACCCACTCACTTGTGACCATCTGGGTACAAATCCAGGGGTTCCCATTAGCCCCTGGGGTTCAGTTCACTAGAACAACTCACAGAACTCAGGAAGGCATCTATACTCATAGTTAGTTTTATTAGAGCGAAAGGAGAGATCCACAGGACCAGTTCTGGAAGGGTCCTAAACATTGAAGCTTATGTTGTCTGCTCCCTGTGGGATCAGGAGTGTCACCGTCCCAGCACAGTGATGTGTGACAATACGCAGTATGTATTGCCTATTAGAGAAGCTCACTGAAGCTTCTGTGTCTAGAATTTTTACTGGAGTTTCTTTGCATACTTCTGATTGATTGAACCACTGGAGGTGAGGTTGAGGTCGTTCTCCAGCCTGTCCCCTCTCTCCAGTAGTGGGGACGGTCTTACAGGCATAGGCAGCCCAGATCCTGAGTCATCAGTTTTTGGCTTCCACTATCTAGGCACTCACCACGAATTGCCTCATTAGCATAACACCAGAGCCTACCTTGAATAAGAAAGACACTCCTTTCACCCTGGAAATTCCAAGGATTTAGAGGCTACCTCCTAGGGACCAGGGACAAAGGCCTGCTAAATTATTACACATAGGTTATTTTAAGGCTGGGGACTCTAAGAGATCTAGGGAGAGTGTAGACAAAGAATTAAAGAGCCATGAGGTGTGAACCTGGAGGAAATCCAGAGGCTAAGAGAAGAGACTCTCAAGGGAGGGAGGGTTAACTACAAACACAACGAGGGCCTGAATATGCAGGACTGCGAAGAGGCCATTGGGTTGGGCAACTTGGAGGTTGTTGATGACCTTGAAAAAGTTGTTTCAGCGGGGAGAGTTTGAAAGAGATCAGTAAAAGCAAGGGTAGATAACTCTTCAAGAACATTGGTATGAAAAGGACCAAAGATGAGGTGAGATGGGGTAGCGGAGCCTGGGAGCACATGGGGTCCGGGGAGAATGTTCTCTTAAATTGGGAGATACTGGACCACCGTACCTGGTAGGCTGTTCTCCACTGCTTTAGACCCCTGATTGAAACTGCCCTCAACAATGAAGACATTTATTCCACTGCATAACTAAGAGGCAGTTGAGGTTCAGCCTCAAGTTGATTCAAGGATGAAGCTACATTATCCGGGACCCGGGTTCTTTCCAGCTCTTTGTTCAGCCTCCTTGGAATGGCTGGAGCAAGGTGGGCACAGCTCTTCCAAAGCAGTCACATCCAGACCAGAGGGAAAGGAAAGGCCGTCTCTTTTCCTACACTCGAAGGAGTGAGGAAGCACCCAGAAGCCTCCTACTCACGTGTCATCGGCCAGAACGAGGTCACATGCCTAAGTCTGAATCCATTACTGGCCAGTGAGGGCGGGAACAACAGTCCTCAGGCTGGCGGCTGGAAGAGGTGGGATGTACGCCCCATAAATCAGGGCACGCTGAGAAGTAGAGTAGGGTGCCAGGCCGGGTGGGGGCCCCTTTTGAGATCTGTGCAGTTTTTGCCAGCTGTCTTCAGCTGCTCAAGCATGGTTGCTGTGTTGGGGTTCCCCAGGCAAGCAGAGCAGAGGCATAAAGGGTGTTTCGTGGCCCAGTGACCCCGGTGCTGACCACGGGGACTGAGCTGGGTCAGCAAGGGAGGGCAGAGGGGAGCGGGTGCATGATGGGAAGGTGAGAGCAGTGGATTGACGCACACACCGAGTTGGAAGAATTATCAGAGTAGAAATTAGGACTGTTTCAAGTTGGGTTTCCTGGGAAACAGGCCCTGAAATGGAGGCTTATGTGCATGTGGTTCCTTGGGGTCCCCTTGGGAATGAAGGGGTGAGAGAAGCAGGTTGGGTGGAGGGAGAAACAAGGCCCATGGTGCAGCTGCGATGGAGGCCACAGCCCACGATCAGTCCTACAGGATTGAAGGCCTGGCACCCTGGATCGAGGCCGGGAGAGTTACTGTGGCTTTTGCCCCTGGCCAGTGTCCTATGGAGTTGGCTCTCTACCTTGTCAGTTTTTTGGGGTTTTTTTAAGTTTATTTATTTTTGAGAGAGAGAGAATGCTTGGAGGAGGGGCAGAGAGAGAGGGAGACAGAGAATCCCAAGCAGGCTCCACACTATCAGCGTAGAGCCGGATGCGGGGCTTGAACTCACGAACCACGAGATCATGACCTGAGCCAAAATCGAGAGTTGGAGGCTTAACTGACTGAACTGCCCCCCCCCCCCCCCGTTGTCTGGTCAGTTTTGATGGGGATAGAGACGGCAGGCTGGGCCCAGTGGTCCCGGCACTGTGCTGCTGTTCAAGTCTGAAGGCCAGTGGCTTGAAAGAAACATGACTGAAAATGGCCGTGTGGTTCTGGTCCCCACTCCCTGCATTCCATTTCTGTAGGCCCCCCAGACAGGCTTTCGCCTTGGATAAGTTCTGGTAAATTCTTTCCCTCTGGCCCAGAGATTCTCCTTAGATAAATTAGCATCAAACATCAGAATGCGGTTTTCTTATTTCCTGGCAATTCGGCCTTCCAACGTGACTTCCGCATAGCCCAGCCCCCACCCCCACCCCCCATCCCTGCCCCTGCTTTCTGCAGGTGTTTCCTCTCCTAACTGAGTGCCACCTGCCGGACCTGCTTCTGGTGCTCTCTGGCCAGCGGGTGGCTTTGGGCATGTCAGAGGGTCAAGGAGCCCCGGAACCATAGGGAACATGCCCCCTGCCCTTGCTCAGTCCCCTCATTTTTTCGGAGAAGCTGAGGCCCAGATAGCTGCAGAGGAAATCCGTTAAGGGCCTGGGCCCCTCTCAGGGAGGGTGTGCGGGGGGGCGGACCCCGGACAGAGCGCCATCAGCATGTCACTTCTCCGTGTGTCCTCCTCTGCAGGTGACAGCCTGCTGCTGGTGAAGAACCCGCCCCCCGCCCCGCAGCAGCCGCAGCAGCCGCAGCCGCAGCCGGCTCCGCCGAGCCTGGCGGTGCTCCCGGCGGCCGAGACGGCGGCGGGCGGCGGGCCCCCGGACGACGGCTTCCCCGCGCTGGCCGGGGAGCGGGGCGCGGGCGGGGCGCAGGGGGGCGGCGGGGGCGCGGGCGGGGGGCCCGGAGGCGGCGGCGGCTGCGGCAGCTGCTGCCCCGGCGGGCTGCGGCGGAGCCTGCTCCTGCACGGCGCGCGCAGCAAGCCCTACTCGTGCCCCGAGTGCGGGAAGAGTTTCGGGGTGCGCAAGAGCCTCATCATCCACCACCGCAGCCACACCAAGGAGCGGCCGTACGAGTGCGCCGAGTGCGAGAAGAGCTTCAACTGCCACTCGGGCCTCATCCGCCACCAGATGACGCACCGCGGCGAGCGGCCCTACAAGTGCTCCGAGTGCGAGAAGACCTACAGCCGCAAGGAGCACCTGCAGAACCACCAGCGGCTGCACACGGGCGAGCGGCCGTTCCAGTGCGCGCTCTGCGGCAAGAGCTTCATCCGCAAGCAGAACCTGCTCAAGCACCAGCGCATCCACACGGGCGAGCGGCCCTACACGTGCGGCGAGTGCGGCAAGAGCTTCCGCTACAAGGAGTCGCTCAAGGACCACCTGCGCGTGCACAGTGGCGGCCCCGGGCTCGGCGCCCCTCGGCCTCTCCAGGCGCCACCAGAGCACGACTAGGGCTGGGCTGGGGGAGGGGAGGGCCCGGCGGCAGGAGCAGGGGGTGGGGAGCGGCCCCGGGCTGGGGGCGCGTCCGGAACACCCCCCCCCCCAACCCGATCCTGCCCGTGGTTCATGGTTCTCCGCGCGCCTTCCCTCCCTCCACCTGCCGCCCGCTGGAAATTGGGAAGAGGAATTGCACTCCAGACAGGGTCCTCCGGGGGGGGGGGGCGGGAGGGGGGGAAGGGGGGCTTTGGCAGGGGCCCCTAGACCTGTCCGGCCTGAACGGACGGCCAGCTCATCTCATAGGGTGGACCAAGGGGCCAGCTGAGCGTCTTCCCCAAGGGAAGGTGCCAGAGGGACAGTGAAGAGGCGACAGCCTTCGGGCACTCCCCTCAGACACCTGGCGCGCCCCATTGGCCGCGGGGGTCACAGACTGTGATCAGGGGAAGCAACTAGGGAGTCCCAGAAGGCTTCTGAGCGAAAGAAATGAGGTCCTAAGGTTAAGAGATGCCGAGTAGGTTAGCCAAAGTGTGTCGGTGAAATGAGGGATGGGCTAAGGGGTAACGTGTCTTATGACAGCACTGCCTCGCGTTCCAATAGCGCTTTGTACTTTTTTAAACGTGTTTTCTATCCGTCAGCCGTTTTTACCCTTAGCCTGTCCCTCTGAGGTGGATGGGGTGTAGGATCGTCCCCACTTGGCAACTGAGAGAAGAGAGACCCCAGATGGATGGCTTACCCAGGATCCCGCAAGAAGAGTGGCAGGGCTCCTGGGCCCCAGAGCAGTGTCCCCCACCACACACACTGCCTACCTCCCGCGTCTGAGAGACTATTCTGGCCTGGCTTCTCTCAGTCTCTCTCCTGCCTCCTTCCCCTGACCCACCAGAAATCAGAAGCAGCGGGGGGCCCAGTCCCCGGGTTACCCCGAGGCGGGGAACCAAGCAGCTCCGCGATGCCCTGGCTGGTGCCTCCCAGAAAGGCTCTTCCTGCGTAGGCACTCCCGGGCAGTAGGTCCCCTGCCCCCAGCCTGTTCTTCCCACCTCCGGTCCTTCAATCCGGTGCGTCTTTTTACTGAACAGTAGTGACCCGGCCCTCCAGAGGCAGCCGGTGCCCTGGGTCAGACCTCACTTTGTTGATTTATTCCAGTTGATTTATTCCCAGGGCGAAGGGGTGAGGGAGAGGCTGTGGCCGCAGGAGCAGCGATCAAGGAAGTGAGTCTCTTCCCGGGAGGGCCGGGCAAGCGGGTGCTAGAGTCTGAGAGCCTCGGTCTCCTGCCCTGAGCCTCCCAACCGGTGCTATCTGTTATCTGACCATGCTCGTGGACAGCATACCCTACTCTGCCCCAGACCCTGCAGGCGCCTCGGGAGGCGCCCAAAGGACTCCCTTCGGTTGGTGCATCTGCTCCGTGGTCCTGAGGGGCCACGGTCTCTATTTCTGCATCCTGCATGACCAGGCACTGGGATGGGGTGGCGCGCCCCAAGACCCTTGTTTGCGTCAAGAATGACTTGTTCTGCCCCTCCCGTCGCTCCTGCTTCTGTCCCAGTCGGGGCAGCCCAGCCGGCACCAGTTTGCGAGTGTCCTGCTTCCACCCTCCCCTCATCTGCGCTGCGCTGCTTTGCTCAGACCCCTTTCCGCCAGGCAAGGGGAGTTCTTGAAATTAAATAAAAGGTGTCCAGATTGCAGACTGCATTTTCACAAGGCCAGAGGGCTCTGCAGCATGGCTTCCTACGGTAAAGCCTCGAGGAACCGGAGCCCGACTGCGATTTTCTTTTTTTCCTTCCTTCTGCTTTCTGAAGAAGGCAAATCTTAAGAAGAGGAGTTGAGATGAGAAGTTAAACAGATTCCGTGGAGTTTTGGTAGAGCAGAAGGGAACCTTCTAGTCCAGTGTTTTCCTTTTGGGAGGAGGCAGTATTCTGCTTGTAAGAGTATATGCAGGAAATCAATATTTTCAGAATCTAAATCATGGAGAATAAGACCAACTTTTTCTTTTTTCTTTTCTTTTTTTTTTTTTTTTTTTTTTGGCTGTTGAGAGTGTGAAGAAAGGGGAGAAGTCACTGTTGAGACATGGGTTTGAAACACCTGAACGCATAGCCGGAGTCCCTCCCTTTATTTTAACCTCAAGGAGCTGATTCCCAAAGAGGTTTAGTGACTGAGCCAGTGAGAGGGGGGGCCAGGGCTGTCTGGTTCCTGCGTCCTGGTCTGGTGGACGCCACTGCATCAAGTGCCCCTCGGCTACACCACGAGACACCCCAGCATCTGGCACCGGCCTCGGGCATGTCCTAGAGTGAACTCCACCCCAGGAGCTGATCAAAGGTGGTGACACTCAGTGTGGACCTCTCCCAGGCAGCAGGGGACCTCAGTGTGGACCCTGGAGTCCACTTACTGAAGCAGGACAAAGGTCAGGGGTCCTGCTTTGAAGGTGGATTTTTATTTTCCTTCTGACGATGTGTTAATTAAAATTAACTATTTTAATTTAAAAATTAATGCATGCAGTAAAACTTTAAATGGTTAAAAAAAAGAAAAAAGACACAAGAGTAAAACTCTTTCCTACCAGACTCCCTGTTAAGAGATAATCCACAGCTAAGAGCTTCTGTCTCCTTCCAGAACTGGAGAAGTCACGGCTTGCAGGATGAGTTGGATGGGGCAGGGGGAGGCGAGGTGGGAGGCCATGTGGGGGAAGGATGAAAGGCGGCAGGGAGGCATGAATTGGGGTCACAAAACAGCAGTCTGGCCCGGCCATACCTGGGAGATGAAGAGCTGGTCAGTGATGCAGTTTCAAGGTGAGTCAAGGCCAGGCCATGGGAGGACCTTGAATGCCAAGACTATTCCATAGACAGGCTGTCAATTAGCCTGGGGTCTACTGGGCCACAGATTCTTCATAGGACCGTTAGAATTCTTGGGAAGCCCAGGGGTGCCGGGCTGGTTCGGTCAGCAGAGCACGTGACTCTTGACCTCCGAGTCATGAGTTTGAGCCCCACGTTGGGTGTAGGGATTACTTTGAAAAAATACCTATTTTTTTAATGTTTATTTTTGAGAGAGACAGCATGAGCGGGAGAGGGCAGAGAGCGAGAGAGGGAGACGCAGAAGCAGGCTCCAGGCTCTGTGCTGACGTGGGGCTTGAACCCACGAGCTGTGAGATCGTGACCTGAACCAAAGCCAGACGCTCAACCAGCTGAGCCACTCAGGCGCCCCAAAAATCTTTAGAACTCTTTAGAAGCCCAGAGTGTATAGCTCTGAGAGGTCAGAGAGGGTGAAAATGGGACTCTTGAGATAGCAAGTTTAAGCTAGCCCCCACTGAAAAGGAGAAGACACACAAGGGGACGGTTCTCTTACCAGCAAGGATCTGGGCACCATAACTGACTCTGATATTCCGGGATATTGGGTGTTGTTGGAAAGTAAGGTGAAAGAGGGAACTTCACCCCAGGGTCAAGATGAACCAGCCTATGCTTGTATTTTAGGGTATTGATCTCTGGTGGTTATCATCAGGAAAACGTGTAATAAAAGCATCTTATCAGCCTGGGGCCCTGACAGCACCATTTGGGGGAGGCCAGGACTGGCTCTCCATCTGCCACCCACTCAGGGAGCCACTGTGGAGGGATATCTCTAACAGAGTAAAAAAAAAAAAAATATGTTTATTTTTGAGAGCGAGCAGGGGAGGAGCAGAGGGGGAGACACAGAATCTGAAGCAGCTCCAGGCTCTGAGCTGTCAGCACAAGCCCAACACGGGGCTCAAGCTCATGAGATCATGACCTAAGCCAAAGTCAGATGCTCAACCAACCGAACCACCCAGCTACCCCTGGGTGTGTTTTAAACCCACCTCATCCCTGACTGTAGTAATTTCTCTAGGTTTATTCTCTCCTGTTGTAAAAGAAAACTATCTTTGATTAGTATCCCATTCAAGATTCAAGGGAGCTCCCATACCCATTCTTGGAAGTGAGAGCCAGTGTTGGTTACCCGAGCGTCCCCCCAACTTCCATCCCTAGGGGGTCAATATCCTCTAACTATAAAATGGCTTAAGTCCCCATCCTACAAATAATGTCAAAACCAGCAGCCCCTGCCCCACATCTCAAGGATGTGGGACTGAGGAAAATTTCCTTTTTCTTCATTAGCCCACGCTTCCTGGATTCTCAAGTTCAAGTATGTCTGCCTTCATGCTGCTGTCTCCTCTCACTTCTGCATTAGCCCAGGCAGCTCCTTCCCCAGATAAGATCTTATGTTTAGTAGACTTATACTTTGGTGGTTACAGAGAGGGTCTCATCTCAGCCTAGCACAGCATATGGCCCAAAATTTAGACCTAAAATATCCACTATCTCTGTTCTTAAAAGACCTTGAACAATTTTCACCATCAGCAATTTCTCGGAATTCAATATCTCCCACTCTTGGTCTTGTGTCACCTGCCTCTCGGAAAAGTAGCTCTCCTCCTCCTTTCTGAGGCCCCTCACCCCCTCCCGGAGTATCCAAGGAATTCCCCAAATCCTAATTGATTAAAGAGAGCAATTTAGGGTTTTTTTTTATTTTATTTTATGTATTTATTTTGAGAGAGAGAGAGAGAGAGAGAGAAAGAATCCTAAGCAGCTCCCTGTTGACAGCGTGGAGCCCGACACGGGGCTCGATCATGACCTGAGCCAAAATCAAGAGTCAGATGCTTAGCCGACAGAGCCACCTGGGCACCACACCCCCTCCCCCCTTTGAGAGCAATTTAGTTTTTTGGTTTTTTAATGTTTACTTATTTTGAGAGAGCGTTTGAGCGAGTGGGGGAGGGACAGAGACAGAGGAGAGAGAGAATCCCAAGTAGGCTCTACACCATCAGCACAGAGCCCCACTCGGACCTCAATCCCATGAACCGTGAGATCATGACCTGAGCCGAAATCAAGAGTCGGTGGCCCAACTGACTGAGCCTCTTAGGCGCCCCAAGAGATAGCAATTTAGTTCTATCTTTCCCTACCTTCTGCCTTCCAAGCCATTCCCTGAGGCCTGTTTTCCCACAATTAAAATGACCAGTAAAACTCTTTCGCAAAACAAAATGCTATTTCCTCCCTAAGAGGGATTCGGCACCAGGTTTTAATCCATTTATGGGGTTTTGAATAGATTTTACATTAATAAATTCAAAATGGGTAAAAGGATATGCTTTAAAAAAAAAAAAACAGACAAAACACAACTCCTTGTCACCCAGTCATTCAGTTCCTCTACCTGAAGCAGACTAGTCGACTATGGAGAAAGGGGACATTTCTGGAAGGAAGCTGGAATCATTCACACACTCAAAGGTACAGTTGAACAACGAATCCTGGACATAGACAAAAATGTATCTCTCGTCTCTAATCTTTTCTATGTGTTGGGATCATTCTTTCAAACCACTTACCCCCAAAATGGGGGACAAGACTGTTCCTGACTCATATATTTATAACTTCACCAGAGAGGAAAATAACCTGTCCTCTCAGCTCCAGTTAGAAAGACCCCAGGGAAGAACTCTGACTGCTCCAGCTTAGGTCATATGGCCACCCTTGGCTCAATCACTGTGGCCAGGAGGCTAGGGTGCTATGATTGGACTTGAGTCAGGTGCTTCAGCAATCACTGTCAGCAGCCTGGAATTGTCATGCAACAGGATGGCACTACCATTTTCAAGTACACATGGCTGGAGCCTAGGGAGGAGCCGTCCCCAAAGAGAAGAAGGTGCATCTATGCCCAGAAGAAGAAGGGAAAAGTGCTAAATTGACAAAGTTAACAGATGTCCACTACATGTGGACACACTGTGTGTGTGTGTGTGTGCGCACATGTGTGTGTGTTAACTGTCCACTGTGTCCATACACACATATATGGGGGCCAGAGGGTGGCATGCAGTTTGAACCAAGATGTATTCATTCTAGAATTCTCCCTGACCTGGAAGCCTAGCGTGCTCCCCAGGAGGGTGTTTATGAGCGAGAAGGGGCACACAAGACATTGTCTCTGCCATCTAGAGACTTGCAGGATAGGAAGGGGAGTAGAATAGAAAGGGTCTCAACTAAGTGGAGTAAAGCCACGGTCTATAACCTTTCTTGAGTAAAAAAAAATGTTTGGGCATATACGCACATATGTATGTTAATATGTAGGCTATAAATCATATGCATGATAGAAAATTTAAAGGACAAGACGTTTCTGAAACATTATCTCAAACTTAATTTGAATTATAGGTGATTCAAAGGATACTTTTTTTCTGTCACTAGAAATGAGGGGGTGGGTGAGATAATGTCTAAGGTCACCTTCAGCTCTGCATATTACATTCATATTTTACAGACGTAGAGACGAGTATACTAAGAGAGGTGAATATATTAAGTATATTTTCTTGATTCCTTTGGTACCACTGCCACCAATGAGAACAATTACGAGCCTTATTTAAACGTTTATTTAAAGGCCTGTGTCAAGATGTGAGTGTCATTGGGAAAGGACAAATAGGAAGCTTCTAGGAGACCAGAGAAGGTACCATTAACCTTGGTGAATTCATTGCAGCTCTAAGCTTGGACGCCGCCAAAGCACAAATGTACCAAACAGGTGAGAAATCACCTGTTACTGAATGCTTGCTATAGACCAGGCATTCAGCTATATCAACACTTTACTTACACACGTTATTCCTTTTAATGCCGTGAACAACCCTCAGGGGTGGTGTTTGTATTCCCAGCGGAAAGATACTAATTTGTGTCAGCCTTCCCTGCATGTGGTTGCCCAGTGGCTACATGGGAACCTGCCTCATCAGACTGCCCGGTGAACACAGCAGCAAAATAGAGAGTTCTAGAACTGAACCGCTTGGTGACCCCAGTATCCTATGTCCTGACATGTCTGTCTCCACAACCATGATCCATTTTTTTTCTGGGTCTAAGTTTTTGTTGGTCTGAGAAAGGAGGTCAGACCCTAGACGTATGTCAACGGCTGACTAGTTTCCTCGGCTTGACCACCCTGTTGATCTGGTTAGCATGGATATCCTACCTTGTCTTGGAGGTGAGTTTATCTATTTCTATTCTCTGATTCACCATTCAGTAACCCAGAGATCTTTATGAGCACATCGGTGTGCAAGAAATGGCATGTACTGTGGAGGGACATTTTAGTGAGAGACGTGATTACCATGTAAACCAATGACAAGATGAAGTTACTTCAGGTAGTGATCATGCTGTGAAAAAATTTGATCAGAGTATCAAGATTGTGCGTTGGGATGGGCTATGGGCAGGGTGGCCCGAGAATGTCTCTCTAAGGAGGTAACGTCTGAACTGAGCCCTGCATGCTAAGAAGGAGTCAGTTACGTGTGAACATAATTTTCTGTTGATCTTAAGAGTTTAGTTTTCTGGGGAAGAGCCTCAGGCCTGTAATTCAAAGTGGAAGTCCATCGCCTGTCTCTATAGAGACAATGTGGTACAAATTAGGCAAGTATGGCTGCACTAGTGTTTTGTATTGGGTGATCAAATGGAAACGCAGCCGTGCTTTCCAAATCAAAATTCCAAAGACCTCAACTAACAGTAACATGTGGACTGGATTAAACACTTGAAATCAGGGCCATCTTGGATTTTCCATGGCATGTGATTACCATAGTTAATAGGATACAGTGAGTTGGCCTGGGCACCTTGACCCCACACTGTTGATGTGGAAAGTGTATTTCTAGTTTCTAGAAAATCAAATGACAGATGAACTAATGGAATAAAACCACTTGCCATTTGGGACCGTATCTCTTTTCCCCGACGAAATTACATACTCTTCCCTCAGAGCAAAGTCTGACTTGTATACATTTTTATATCCCTCAAAGCCCAGCGCTCGGCACGTAGAAGAGGCCCGCGTTCGCCCTAAATTCTGAACCTACCCCTGACTTGGAGGGACAGAGCCCTTCTAAGGTCGCACAGTCTGGGCCCAAGGGCCGAGCTGCTGTTCACCCTCCGGCCGCACGGAGGCGCCCTAGAAACCCCGCGCGGCGAGGACGAGCGGCGGGAGCAGCTCTTGGCGCCGGAGGGCCGAACTCCCACAATGCACCTTGTATCAACACGGCACTGGTGGCGGCTTCGAGGAGGGGCAGGGAGCGCCCAGGGGACCGGCACGCAGCCCGAGGGTTATCAGGCGGGGCCCGGGTGTTGAGGGGCGACTGGCAGCCATGGCGGAGTCGGAGCCTACTCGGGTAAGGGTCCTCCTGGCACCGACTGGCGGGCGCGTTCGGGATGGCGGAGCTCCTGGCCGGGGCGGGGCTTCGAGGTCCGGACGCCGGTGGGGCTGGGGGTCCGGGGGGCTCCCGGGCTGCTGCTGGCGAACGCCGACCTCCTCCCGCGGCGACCCCCGGGCTCTGCCCTCCCCCTCTCCGGCTCCTTCCGCGTCGGGCCGGAGCCCCAGCGCCACGCACCGTCGCCGAGAAACTTCTCCGAGGCTTGTTTCGTGTTCTTGGATTTGCGACCGTCCCCACACTTTTTCGTCATGCGCTTCCAGGCTGGAGAGGTGGCGCGCTTTGGAAACCCCGGGTCGCCATCTCTGCCAGCGAGCGCGCGTGGTGCCCCGGGACCCCAGGACTCACAGCCTCGCCGCATGTTCTCGGCTGGGTGTGTTTTGCTCGTTCTTTCTGTCACTCTCTCCTGCTGCAGACTTCTGTACTTGGGTCGCAGCCACAGGGTGAAATCAGGCCGGGCTTCCTCCCTTTGGGGACAGGTATTACCCCACAGTGTAGTTGGTGCTTTTGCCTGTGAAGCTCTCGGATCTCTCTCCCTTTCCCCGGTCCCCATTCGCCCCCATTCGCCCCCATTCGTCCCCGTTCAGGGGATGTCAGGACACGGAGCTTGGGGGTGAAGAAAATCCCGGTTACGGAGTCAGGAAACTGGGGAACTCAGCTCTCAAATACCCATTTGACTGATTTTAGGCAACTGTGTTTACACCCTGGGCCTCCCTTTCTTTGGCTAGAGATGGAGAGTTTAGGACTGGTTTACTAGATGATCTCAGAGGATCCTTCTAGCTCTGACATTTTCTTACTAGTGGTTAATTTGGTAACACAAGGAGGTTTGCTCTGGAAAGGACAGAGGGAATTAAATTAGTTTTTGACGAAGCATTTCTGGGTCTAGAAACACTTTCGGAATGATGTGAGATCTTTGTGAGAATTGGGAGCTAAGGAGAGCCTGTGGTGAAAAGTTTACCATGAGCAGGTTAAACTTGCTCCTTTTTGATTCTTGTAGAAGGTGGGTAAGAACAGGAGGGAAAGGATTGGAAGAGGGAAAGGACTGGAAGACTCGGAGAAGGCAGTGTTTGCTTTCAAGAAGTTACAGTGGAATTGCAGAGACACAAATGTTTATAATATTTGCCTCCTGTGACCCTTTTCATCTCAGCTGTTGTAGTCCAAGACTTGGCTTTTCCTCAAGACCAAATTGGTACTAAAGTAGGGCAGGACGACAAGTTACGAACCTCCAGAGTACTCCTTTCTGACTCGTCAGTGTCAGTGCACCGTTCCGTGCGTGTCACCAACAGACCTTGTCAAAAGAGCCTTAAAAGATCCACCAAAATCCCATACCGCCCTTTAAATAACTTAAAGATCTGTCATTGTAGAATGTATTTAAATCGTTTCGCAGCTTATTTCTGTTCTCAGATATTACCGCTTCAGATGAGGATTCCGTACCTTTCCTTTGACACCGACCAAGTAGGCACCCTCATGAAGACAGCTAGAAACAATGGGGGGGTGGTGTGTGGGGGGGAGCACCACTTAAATATATCTGAAATGTAAGTTAATAAAGAATACTTGGAGCCCAAAGATGAGTTCTGAGGCCAGCTTGGAGGGCGTTTGCTAAACATTCATCTTTGGTGTTTATGGTCCCAAAGGACCTGAAAACCAGGAGACCAAACTTAAGGGGTGGGTGTGTGTGTGTGTCTAAGAAGCTTCCTGCCCCAAATCCTTAAAGTGGAGACTTCAAAGGGCAGCATTCAGCATGAACTGAACGTAAGCTCTTAACTCCCAGTATTACACAGAAAATTGTGTGAAACCTTGGTGCTGGGAGATAGATGCAAGGTGTCCCTTGAGAATTTATGGTGACTCTGATATGGGTTTATTGCCTGAATTCATGCTACCTGGATGGTCTAAGAAACCTCAAGCCAAGAATGTAGTTTATATTTACTTAGTTATTATTTTGAGTAGACTCCGTGCCCAATGTGGGGCTTGAACTCAACTACCCTGAGATCAGGAGTTGCATGCTCTACTGACTGAGCCAACCAGGCATTCCACCCCACCCCACCTCGCAAGAATGTAGTTTAAAGTACTGCTGTGCATCAGAAATAAACACAGATCTTCTCTGGAGGAATCTGCATTTGACTCAGACTTCAAATAATTCCCCTATATAAAATTATAGGAAAATTGAGTTAAAAAAAAAACAAAACCCGCTACCAAACAAGCAATGAAAACTACAAGGAAAAGGCAGTAAAAATAATGGACAAAAGTAGACCTTCAAAGATTCTGGATATTGAAATTACATAAGAAAAACATATTAAGGGGTGCCTGGGTGGCTTAGTCAGTTAAGCGTCTGACTTCAGTTCAGGTCATGATCTCAGGGTTTGTGAGTTCTAGCCCCACATCAGGCTCTCTGCCATCAGCTCAGAGCCAGCTTAGGATTCCGTGTCCCTCCCCTCTCTCTGCCCCGCCTCCGCTCTCTTGCACATATTTTATATCTTTTGCACTTTCTCTCTCAAAGTACGTTAAAAAAAAAAAAACAAAAACTGAAATTCCAGAAGGAAGGCACATGCACACTTAACACTCTGCACTGGAAGCTGTATTTGATAAATAGCTAATGACTGAGGCTATTTAGGACCAATGCAAACATTAATAAATACGTTAGAAACCCAGTGGATCCCAATCAGGATAAACAGAAAAAAATCTCTACCTAGACACATAATAGTGAAAGTAGAGAATACTAGACAGAATTCTTAAAAGCAGCTAGAGAAAAGAGATTACCTTCAAATGAAGTGTCACTAGATTAATGGGGTCCAGCTTCTCAACAGCAACAATGGAAGCCAGACAAACTAGAATGATGTTAGTAAACTGGAAGAAAATAGCTGTGATCCCAGATTTTTATACTCCGTAAAAGATCTTTTAAAGACAAGGGTAAAAAAAATATTTTCAGATGGGGGCGCCTGGGTGGCTCAGTCAGTTGAGCGTCCAACTCTTGATTTTGCCTCAGGTCATGATCTCAAGGTGGGATTGAGCCATGCATTAGACTTCACACTGAGCATGGAGCCTGCTTGGAATCCTCTCTCTCTCTCTCTCTCTCACTCTCTCTCTCTCTCTCTCTCTCTCTCTCTGTCTCTCTCTCTCCTAAAATTAAAAAAGTATTTTCAGACAAAACTGCCATGTTACTACCAATACATTCTTAGTAAAGGAAATTATAAACGGTATACTTCAGGTAAAAGGAAAATCTTCCCAAATGGAAAGTCTGAAAATGTAAGAAAGTATGATGATCCATGTAAATGGGTAAATCTAAACAAATATTGACTAAATAAAACAATCTTTTGTGAGGTTAAAAACAAAGGCAAATTAGAATACATGGAAGCATTGATGTAAACTTAGAAAGAGATCAGAATTCAGTTATTCAAAAGCCTTTATAAGTATGCTTCCTGTAATATCTAAGATATTTGCTAAAAGACTAGAACTTGCCTGTAAAACCTGCAAGTTAGAAGGGAGAATAATAGGATAAGGAAAAAAAATCATCTACAAGAAAACAAAGACAATGAAAAGAAGAGAAACAGTACAAGGTAAAAATCAATAAAAATAGATCAACAGTTACAATAAATGTAAATGGACAAAATGTTCTAGTTAAAAGGCAATATTTGTCAGGATGAGAAAAAAAATCCTATTATATAGTTTATAAGAGATACAACTAAAAGATAAAATTACAGGAATGGTTGAACATAAAAGAAATTGAGGGATGCCTGGGTGGCTTAGTCAGTTAAGCATCTGACTTTGGCTCGGGTCATGATCTCACGGATCTTCAGCTCAGAGCCTGGAGCCTGCTTCAGATTCTGTGTCTCCCTCTCCCTCTGCCCCTACCTCACTGATGCTCTGTCTCTCTCTCTCTCAAGAGTAAATAAACATAAAAAAAAAAAAAAAAAAAATGAAAACACACCGAGCTAATATTAATCAAAAGAAAATTAGCTCAACTATATTAATATTCCTAGAGCTAGAGAGGTACTACTACTTTTATAATGGTTAAGACTCAATTTACCAGCTTGATATGACATTTCTAATATTTTGAGTTTATTTATTTTTGAGACAGAGAGAGAGCATGAACGGGGGAGGGGCAGAGAGAGAGGGAGACACAGAATCAGAAGCAGGCTCCAGGCTCTGAGCCATCAGCCCAGAGCCCGACGCGGGGCTCAAACTCACGGACCGCGAGATCGTGACCTGAGCTGAAGTCGGACGCTTAACCGACTGAGCCACCCAGGCGCCCCTCTAATATTTTGTATCTAATTACATAGCCTCAAAATATATAAAACAAAAGCTGACAGAACTACAAGGAAAATTCACTAGCATAGTAGAAGACTAACAAAACTTTAATTTTTATCAAGCAGAGAAAAAATTAGTAAGGTGTGGCACATCAAATAGAACTTTCTGAGATTATGGAAATACTCTGTTTTGCACTGTTAAATATAGTCACTGTTCATATAGTCATACATATATATATGGCTATTAAGCACTTGAAATGTAACTAGTATGGCCGAGGAACTGAATTTTTAATTGAGTTTCTGTTAATTTAGATTTAGATAGCTATGTGCCTCTAGTGGCTGTCGGACAGCACAGATAGAGATTTTTTTTAGCCATATATCTGTCAATATATAATATCAACATACAGGCATACCTCAATTAATTGAGCTTTGCTTTGTTGCACTTTGCAGATACTTTGTTTTTTTTACAAATTGAAGGTTTGTGGCAACCCTATGTCAAGTCTCCCAGTGCCATTTTTCCAATACCATTTCCTGACTTCGTGTCTCTGGGTCACAATTTGGTAATTCTCACAATATTTTGAAGTTTTTCATTATTATTATGTTTGTTGTGAAGTTCTGTGACTGGTAATTATGACTTGCTAAAAGTTCAGGTGATGGTTAGCATTGTTTTTTGCAATACAGTATTTTTTTTTTAATATTATTTTTGAGAGAGCGCAAGCAAGAGAGGGGCAGAGAGATGAGGACAGAGGATTCGAAGCAGGGTCTGTGCTGACAGCAGTGAGCCTGATGTGGGGCTCAAACTCATGAACCGTGAGATCACGACCTGAGCCAAAGTTGGACGCTTAACTAACTGAGCCACCCAGGCGCTCCAGTAAAGGAAACTTTTTAAATGCACAAATAAGGAGACAATCTTTGCAACACATATAGCATGGATAAAGATTAGTTTCCAGAATTTTCAGAGAAATTCTGAGATGGTAAGGAAGTCAGATAACCCAAAAGATAAATGGGTAAAAGACTGAGCAAGTAGTTCACTGAAGAAATTTGAATGGCCAATAAACATTTAAAATATGCTTACCCTTAGTAATCAAGGAAAATGGAGATGGAAACCATGAGGACATGTCAATTCAGACCTACTAGGACAAAATACTAGTCTGACAGTAACACATAATTGGGGAACATCTAGAATATGCACATACTATTGATAGGAGTGCAATTGATACAACCACTTTAGAAAACATTTGGCATATTTACTGAAGTTCAAGATGTTTACCCTATTAGCCGACAATTCCCTTTCTAGGACTATACCCTCAGGAAACTGGGCTGTGTCTGTTAGGAGCCATGCACGGTCTGGTTCATTGAAGCACTGTTTGTGATGACAGAGGTGGAGGACACGTCAGTAATGGACGGAAAAGTAAATCGTGGTATCGGCACATTGTTATAAAGAAGTGAAAATGAATTAATTACAGCCATCTGCAACAACAGGATATTCTGAGGAGTTGTGAAATAAGGATTCTATTTGTGTAAAGTCCTAAAATATGTAAAACTAAAGAGCATACATTGTTTTGGAAACAAACATTTGGTGAAAACATGAAACAGAAAATAGTGAAAAATCAAATTCAGGATAGTACTTCAGAGAGTCATACCGAGGACTTCAGAGGCTATATATCTGCAACTGAGTGGTAGTTAACGTGATTTGTTGCCACTACATAAGATGTATAAGATCTTATGCATTAAGTAGTTTATTTAAACTATTCAGTATTTAAAAATCATGGTATCTCAGAGTTGGAAGTGACCTTAAATATTATTTAGTCCACCTTAATCAAATACCACTTTAGGATGTTATTTCATTATTTTGTACTTCAGTCAAGCAGATTGCAGGTTCCTTAGCAAGGACTGTGTCTTATGCTTAATGGTGACGGGTTTCAGACCATAGCTGCAGTCCCATTGTATGAGACTTGATCTCAGTATAATAGAACACTCAAGCAGGACTGCCCTGGAATATCCAGAAGTATGGGCAACATACGAGTACTGGTTGGTTGGTTGGTTGGTTGGTTGGTTGGTTGGTTTTTAATGCATATTTTTGAGAGAGAGAGAGAGAGAGAGAGAGAGAGAGAGTGCGAGAGGGGGAAGAGACGGACAGAGAGGGAGACACAGAATCCAAAGTGGTTCCAGGGTCTGAGCTGTCAGCACAGCCTTGACATGGGGCTGGAACTCATGAACCACAAGATCATGACCTGAGCCGAAGTCAGATGCCTAACTGACAGCCACCCAGGCGCCCCAATAAGTGTACTTACTGTATTTTTCACTGCCATCAGGAATACTCTTAAATATGGAAGTTCTGTAAAAAATAAATTACAAAAAAATACATGTTTATTGTCGAAGTCAAACGATAGTTGACAAGGAAAGGTTAAAATCCCTCCCACTCATCTCCTTGAAGGTAAGTGGTGTTAACAGTTTATTGAGTCCCTTTCAGACCTCCCTGTGTGCTGAAACAAACATATACTTGTATATCTTCTCTTCTTTAGGAGAGTGGGATCATAATAAATACATTTCCCGGGGAGCCTGTGTGGCTCAGTGGGTTGAGCTTCTGACTCAGGTTCAGGTCATGATCTTGTGGTTCCCGGGTTTGAGCCCTGCATTGAACTCTCAGCTCTCAGCACAGAGCCCACTTCAGATCCTCTGTGCCTCCTCTCTCTGCCGCTCCCCTGCTTGCACTCTTTCAAAAATAAACATTAAAATAAGTCTCTTTCCCTAAAAGTTGGATTTTTAACCAGCAGTGTATGGTGAAAACTCTACTGAACCATGCACATAGATCTAACTCATTATTTAAAAAAATTTTTTTTCAATGTTTATTTTTGGTACAGAGCATGAGTGGGGGAGGGGCAGAGAGAGAGGAAGACAGAATCTGAAGCAGGCTTCAGGCTCCGAGCTGTCCAACAGAGCCTGACTTGGGGCTTGAACCCGTCAACCGCGAGATTATGATCTGAGCCGAAGTCGGAAGCTCAACCGACTGAGCCACCCAGGCGCCCCTAACTCATTATTTTTAAAGGTCCTGTTTGGTTGTGCCATAATTTATTTAACCACGAACAGACATCTGGATTATTTCCAGGCTCTGACTGTTCCAAAGGATGTTACCAGTAATCTCTGTGTGGATGTCAGTAAATAATGCCATTTATTTTTGTAAGATGGCTTCTGGTAAACGGGATTGCTAGGTGAGAGGGTTTTTAATGACTTTTATGAGATATTCTTCCCTGAAGTTTGTGGTAGTTTTCGTTCCTTCTGGGAGTGTCATGAAAGTGCCAGTTTTATATCCTAGTCAGCTCTGAATGTAGCTCCTTATCCCTCTTTTTCAAGTTTGTCAGCCTGCTGGGTGAAAAGCAGTTTTACTTGGTTATATTTGCACTCCTGACTGCTTCTTGACCACTTGCGTTTCTGCGCTCACAATTGCTTACTTTGCAGTTTTATTTTGGGGTTGTTATCTTTTCCTTCCAGTTCATACCCTGTTTACATATATTCTCTCCCTGTCTGTTTTTTTAGACTTTGTTTATGGCGTCTTTCATGGCAGCTAACATTTTCTTCTCTCTTGGCGTTCTTAGTCGTGCTTACTGAGATACAATTTACATCTGGTAAAATTCGCTCTTCAGGCATACAGTTCAGTGAGTTTTGACAAATGTGTAGCTATCATCATGTTACCAAAATATAGAATATTTCCATCATCCCAGAAAGTGTTCCTTTGCATTCACTCTCCTTCTCCCCTCCAACCCCCTTACCCCCCACCCCCGCCCCTGGCTACCACTCATCTGTTTTCTGTCTCTGTCATTTTGCCTTTCCTGAATGTCATGTAAATGGAATAGAGTGGGTGGCATTTTGTGTCTGGCCTTTTTCACTTTGCATAATGATTTTGAGATCCATCCATGTTGTTACATATGTCAATAGTTTGTTCCTTTTTATTGCTAATGTATGATTAATACGTTAATTATTAATATAGTAATAATGTATTAGTATTCTCTCGTATGGTATATTAGTTCCCTAGGGCTGTCGTAACAAAGTACTGCAAATTGGGGGGCTTAAACACCAGAGGTGTATCGTCTTCACGGTTCTGGAGGCTGGAAGTCTGAAATCAGGGTGTCCACCGAATTGGAGAATCGGATATTCCAGGCTTCTCTCATTGCTTCTGGTGCCCCAGGCATTTTCTTGGCTTGTGGCAATAGAACTCTGACCTCTGCCTCCACCGTCTTGTGGTTGTCTTCTCCCTGTGTGTGTCTTCACGTCATCTCCCCTAAGTGCACGTCTGTCTCTGCCCAAATTTCCCCTTTCATAAGGACGCCAAATCATATTTGATTAGAGCCCACCCAATGACCTCATGTAACTTGATTATCTCTGTAAATATTCTTATCTCAAGATAAGATCACATTCCGGGGCACCTGGATGACTCGGTTGATGGAGCATGAGACTCCTGATCTCGCTGTTTGAGTTTGAGCCCCATGTTAGGTATATAGATTACTTAAAATAATAAAATCTTTAAAAAAAAAATAGTTACACAGATAAGATCAGATTCTGAGATACTGGTGGTTGGGTCTTCAACATATCTGTTTGAGGAAACAAAATTCAACCCGTAACATAAGAATGGAACCCTAGTTTGTTTATTGATTCACCCGGTCCGTAGACATTTGAGTTGTTTCCATCTCAATAGATCGTTCCAAACAGAAGTAGCAGCTTGATTTAACCACTCTTTTCAGCCTTTTATTATGTACAAGAGGAGAGGAATTACTCCTTTGCTCAGATCCTGACCCACCTGCCCGTCTGCCTGAAGTGCTCAGCAAGCTGCAGAAAGCTGGCGGCAGAAAGGCAAGAGGGGGCTCCACGAAGCTGGAGAGGAGCGAGTGAAAGTGAAAAGCAGAACATGTGATGAAATGAGTCTGTCCAAAAGCCTAGGGTTTTGTTTTGTTTCATTTGTATCGATCTTTTAGGTTAAACTTTCATTTAAATCTTTTTTAGGGGCGATAGTTCAGCTTTTAACCCACATGTTCCATAATGAACTGAGTTGAGTAACTGGAGTAGGTCACGGCCAAGCGTATGTTTTGAGTTTGGGGCCCGTCGGTTGCATTTTGGCCCCTGTTTCTCCAGACCCTAAGTCCTGGCCCCAGCTGTTCTTCCAAAGATACTTCCTCTCAGTGTCTTGGTCTCAGTGGATGGAGAAGCAGCCTTGAACAAAGTCTATGCCATATAAAAGAACATGAACCTCTGGGGTTTCGGACTGAGATCAACTTGCAGTGGTCCAACGGGGGGGGGGGGGGTAAGAGGGAGTGGTGGGAAGACTTCCCAGATGTTGGTTTCAGTCATGTCGAGCTTCAGCTGTAGTGATTTTCCTGCTGTTGGGGACAGATCATAAAAACGAGAAGTGTAAGGCAAATGTCAGTAGACTTCATCACATCATGTCAGTGAACGTATATGAAGGATTTAGGAGGTGTGCTAACCGCTTGGGCACAAAGATAAAGGAGTTGAGTCCTGTAGGTCCTACTGAGGATTTGTGTCTTTGTTGGTCTTAGAGAATATGCTAAGAGTGAAAAACAGGTAACAAAATATTATGTACAATATAATTTCAACTTTGTGGAAAAATAGATAAGTTAAAAGATTAACGAAAACCTTACAGGGGCGCCTGGGTGGCTCAGTCGGTTGAGCATCTGACTTTGGCTCAGGTCATGATCTCACCCCCCTGCTTCGGATTCTGTGTCTTCCTCTCTACCCTCCCCTGCTCATGCTGTCTCTCTCCCTCTCTGTCTCTCTCTCAAAAATAAATAAACATTAAAAAAAAAAAACCTTACAGAAATACACCAAAATTCTAACAGCTTACTTCTGGATGGTGGTATTTTACATAATTTTTTTCCTTCTACTTTTCAGTATTTCCTCACTACAACGTACATGTATCATTTGCAGTATCAGAATGTAAAAGAGCATGCTTTAAAAAAACAAAAGTAGAAACTAGGTAGCTCTAAACACTCTTGGACCCACTGGACCCATTGTTTCCTTTACGTGATGTTTGGAAACGACACTGACCCTGTGTCTGATTCTTCAGCACAGGAGGAAACGCCGCTCCACACCTTTGAGTCCTTCCATGTTGCCCCCACAAGAGACAGAGAAAAGCTCCTATTTGCAAACCACAGAGATCTCACTGTGGACCGTGGTGGCCGCCCTTCAGGCCGTGGAGAAGAAGGTGGATGCCCAGGCCGCCCGGATACAGAGCCTGGAGGGGCGGACTGGCACCGCCGAGAAGAAGCTGGCGGACTGCGAGAAGACGGCCGTGGAGTTCGGGAACCAGCTGGAGGGCAAGTGGGCCGTGCTGGGGACCCTGCTGCAGGAGTACGGGCTGCTGCAGAGGCGGCTGGAGAACATGGAGAACCTGCTGAGAAACAGGAACTTCTGGGTGCTGAGGCTGCCTCCGGACAGCAAGGGGGAAGCCCCCAAGGTAGTCCCCTTGGGGATTAAGAATTAGGCTAGATGGGGAGTCCTGCCTTTTATTCTTTAAGATTCTGACTTGCTGGCTTTTCCTTCGTAGCCGTGGCTGGAGGCGCTCACTGCGCAGTGTTTGTGATTTCAGGTGCCCAGGTCACTTGAAAACGATGGAGGGTGCTTTTCGGAGCAGGAGTGGGAGAATCTGGAGGACTGGCAGAAGGAGCTTTACAGAAATGTGATGAAGAGCAACTACGAGGCCCTGGTCTCTCTGAGTAAGTAGCAGTTTCTTCTCCCTGGAATTCTCTTTCAGCGTCTTACATCCCTGGCCAAGTAGCTTGTGACTCAGACCACACCTGTGATTCTAGTCGGCTTTGGCTCCTCTGTGGATCTGGGCCGGGTCGAGAAATGGGAATCTCCAGGTCCTCAGTTCTCGAAGACTTTTAGAAAGGTCTTGGTGTTGCATATTGTGTATTTCTTCTCTGCGGTCACATAGTCCGTTCCTGACAGTATTTACTAGTAGATAAGATGTCATATATATGCTGTTTTTAATACTTAAACTGTTTGACAAGAAATCCTTTGTTACCTAAGATGAGGCAGGCAGCACAGGCTAACCAAAACATTTTCTTGGCATTTGGCTGGACTTACATCCAATCACTGTGAGCTCCGTGTCTATTTTGTGTTAATTACAAGTGCTGCTTAATGGATGTATATCTTTATATATAAAAGACTAGCTTTTACTTAGTAAGTAGATTTTGGTAAACAAAATCTTTTAAAACTGAAGTCCATGGGGGCCCCTGGGTGGCTCAGTCTGTTAAGCGTCCAACTTCGCCTCAGGTCATGATCTCACAGCTGGGGAGTTGGAACCCCACATCCGGCTCTCTGCTGTCAGCCCAGAGCCCGCTTTGGATCCTCTGTCTTCCTCCCTCTCTCTGCTCTACCCGCCCCCACCCCCAGCTCTCTCTCTCAAAAATAAACATTTAAAAAAAAAAAAAGAAAAGAATGTTGTATGAGTGTCTCCCTCTTTCTCTGCCCCTCCCCCACTAGGGCTCTTTCTCTCTCTCTCTCTCTCAAAAATAAATAAACATTAAAAAAAAAAAACAACTGAGTTTCATGGAGGAATGTCAGAAAGACCAGTGTGTGGGGCGCCTTTGGTGGTTTAGTCTGTAAGTATCCAACTTCGGCTCGAGTCATGATCTCATGGTTCGTGAGTTTTAGCCTCGCATCGGACTCTCTGCTTTCCTCCCAGGGCCCGCTTCAGATCCTGTCTTTCTCCCTCTCTATCCCTCCCCCACTTGCACTCTCTCTCTCTCTCAAAAATAAACATTAAAAAAAAAAAAAAAAGCCAGCATGACTGGAGCAGAGAGGGAAGTAGCAAATGGGCCAGAGAAGGGACTGCTTGACCTCGGCTGTTATGTGTTCTAGTGGCAGGTTCCTCGGCTGTCCTAGCTGGGGATAATGGTGCCTGCCTTACTTGCAGTATGTCAGCATGGTTGAAATTAGATACCCTGAAAGGAGGCAGCACTTGAAACCCTGTACAAGTGAGGGCAGGGTGGTGCTGGGGGAAGGGGAGCGGGCTCCAGAGGCTGAATACTTGAGCATGAAGGAGCGTGGAAGGCAGCAGCAAACTGAAGAGATCTTTCTAATCGTCTCTAATTTTCCAGTTGTCCCAAACTGCCAGGGGAAAGTGGCAAGAACGGTAGCCCTTTAATCTTTTCAGCTTTTAGTATCAACCCTCTGGCAGTGGTCACCTTGTTCATTGGCCACTGACCAGTGCCCAGTGAGCTTTTACTCTCTCCTGGGCTCACACTGTGCCTATTCCAACCCAGAGGTTCTTGGCCCGCCAGAAGAAGAAGCGGAGTTGGGTACAGGGATGCTGGGTGACTTGGAGGAGGAAGGCCCTGGTGATGTCCACCCAGGTGAGTGGAACCAGAATATTCCATCCCTCTCCCTACTCCCTGCAGCCTGTAATGAGCTTTCCTACTGCTAAACTGCCAAACATTGTCAGCAACCTCATCTGGTATTACTTCTTTCAGATTCCTTGATGATTTTCATTAGTTCACCTGCTAAGGAGTCTTAACTCCTTACCGCTGTGAAGGTCTTGAGTTTCGTGACCATATCCTACCTCATGCCTGCTCTACTGTAAGAGTAGTGTACGTAATAGTTCTAGTTAAAACCCACTGAAGATTGAAGATAGGGTTGGTCAGATCTTAGGAGTTGGTCAGATCTGGGTGAGAGGCAGGCAGAGCATTTATAAGCCAGGTAATTCGGGGGGAATGTGCAGGAAGATTGGGGCTGGATACGTGAATATTGAAGCTTTAGGTTTAAGGGTTGTTTTTTTAATCATTCACATTATTTTAACACTCTTGAATTAGTACAGTTTTTACAGTGTATTTTGCCGTTTTTCATAGAAATTGAATACAAATTTGTGGACAGCCTTAGAGAACTATCATTTATAACATTGTTCTAGAAAAATAGTATTCAGATTTTTCTTCATGAATATAGGTTTAGTTTTTTCAGGTCTTAGAACCCAGTCTCCTCCTCCTCCAAATTGTCTTAATTCCCTTGATCCTGGGATGCTTTGATTCGAGCCCTTTTGAAACTCACGGATGTTTGTTTAGTTCTGAAGAAACCGAACGTGCTAGGATGTGATCTTTTTTGTCGATCTTCTTTCTCTTGGCAGCAGAAGGGGTTATGATCAAGCAGGAGATACAGTATACTCAGGAAGGCTCTGCGGATCTTCCTGGAGAATTCTCAGGCATTGCAGAAGAGCACGCTTTCCTGAGCCCAGAACACACTGAACTCTGGGGTGGTCAGGGTAGTTCTGTCTTCTTGGATCCAGGCCCTGGAGACACTAATCCGGAGGATCCCATCGAGGGCAGTAGAGACTCTGGCAGTGGCGGCACTCTGGGCTGCCCCCCGAAGCACGAGCCTGGTAGGCAGGCACAGCTGGAACAGCAGTGTGGCCAGGGCGTAAAGCTGAAAAGGGACGCTTCTGGCCCTTATGAGTGCTCCGAGTGCGAGGTCAGCTTCCGCTATAAGCAGCAGCTAGCCGCGCATCTGCACACCCACTCGGAGTCGGGCGTGGCCTCGGAGCCAGAGGAGAGCCTTAGACCCAGGCCACGACTCAAGCCCCAGTCCAAGAGGGCAAAGCTGCATCAGTGTGACGTGTGCATGCGGAGCTTCAGCTGCAGGGTGAGCCTGGTAATCCACCAGCGCTGCCACCTGCAGGACGGGCCCAGTGCTGGCCACTCTGTCCAGGAGAGGTTCTCGCCCAACAGCCTGGTCGCCCTGCCCGGCCACATCCCTTGGAGGAAAAGCCGGAGTTCCCTCCTCTGTGGTTACTGCGGCAAGAGCTTCAGCCACCCATCTGATCTGGTGCGGCACCAGCGCATCCACACGGGCGAGCGGCCCTACAGCTGCTCAGAGTGTGAGAAGAGCTTTGTCCAGAAGCAGCACCTTCTGCAGCACCAGAAGATCCACCAGCGGGAGCGGGGCGGGCTGACCCTGCAGCCCGGAAGGCCCAACGGCCTGCTTTAAGGGTGCCGGCCCCTCGTCTGTCTGGGGGGCGAAGGGGCTGGCATCGGTCCCCCTGAAGAGACGCTGTGCAGAGTCAGGGACTGACTTCTTCCTGAGGGGAGTCGCGTTGATTTGCCTTCCCTTGGCCAAGCACCAGGCCGAGCCCAGACACTGTGCTGAAAACTGTGGAGGAGGAGGAGTCGGGGGCCGCGCCTCTCCCTGCCGTCTCTACCCTGCTGTGGAGCTTGCTGTCTCGGGCACCTTCACGTCTCTGGTTTTCTCCTCCGGGCTGATACTCGTGGGCTGGGGTTGGCCCTCTGACCCTGCAGGGACCGGTGGCTGCTTCTAGGGCCTGTCCCAGCATCTCAGGTCTTCCCGGGAGGTTGGGTCAGGTCAGTGGAGCGAGCAGGTGGGCGAAAGTGTTCTGGGAAGCACATAACCCTCTCTTTCCTCTTCTTTTGTAGTCTCTTTGTTAATAACAAGTAGAGGACATAATTTAAATGACTGCTTACCCTGTTCTGAAGAAACTGTTTTGGAATTAGATTTTAGTTGATTTAAAAAAAATACAGTCTGACCTTGTTTTCTAAATTTCCAGCATTGTAGAGGTTGTTCCTAACATGGGGACTGGGCCTACCCTCTAGGAGGGATTTGTTTATGGGGCTCTTCTAGCCCACCCACACTTAGTTAGGCCAGAGATCAGGGGGCAGAGTGCTGGGCTCCCTGTCGTGGGGGTCCTCGGCAGTCTCACAAGGGGCTACCTGAAGCCAGAGGAGCCAGAGGAGGAGAGCGGTAGGAGTAGACCCCCAAAGCCCCTGCTGAGAACAGAGTCCCTCATGGAGCCAAGAGCTCACTGCTCGGGAATCCCGGTCTCTCACCGTGATCTTCCTCTTCCCACCTGGTCCTCGCTGGGTTCTGCAGCCGCCCAGGGTAGAAGACTACTTCGTTCCTTATGGTTGTCTGACTCGTTCCGGTGGGTGTTGGAGTTTGTTCTTACTACACCAGTTGTTGAGATTGTGCAGATTACACATGTTCCAAATTAGTTCTGGGGTTGACTGTTCCAGAGACGGTGGAGAAAAAGCGCAGAAATGCTTATTTCTCAGGAGTGTTGAATGCTTGCCTCACTGTTGTCTGGGGAGATGGGAGTGGGCTTCTGGGTCCTATGTGAGTGTCCCCTTTGATGATTTGCAGTTGCCTAGAATAAAACTTGCTACTAGCAAAAAAAAAAAAAAAAAAATGCTCACGTTGGATATTTTTCTCCCTTTGTCAAGAATACCGAGATGGAGGGGCGCCTGGGTGGCTCAGCCAAGCGTCCGACTCTTCATCTCAGGTCGTGGTCTCATGGATTGTGAGTTCAAGCCTCACTTGAGATTCTGCCTCCCTCTCTCTTCTCTCTGCCCTTCCCCTGCTCTCTTTGTCTCTCTCTCTCTCTCTCTCTCTCTCTCTCTCTCTCTCTCCAGACAAACAAATAATATGGAAGAGGTGGCTGACCTGGAACAGTGACAGAGGCATAAAGTCACAGCCTGACCTGCATTTTTACTTCAGTTTAGGACAGACGAGAAGAGGGCACGTACGAGGATGTTCGTGGGACCTTGTTTGTGATCGAGGGCCGCACACAGTCTGGGTGTTGGTTGTTGGGAGATGGAAGGAAGAGAGGGCAGGTAGGGTGTGATCTCAGGGGGTACTGGGTAGCAGGAATGTCGGCTTGGATATGCATGTGGCCACATTGGTGGTTGATCTTAAACATGCAGTGCCGAGTGGGAAAACGTAAGGAACTGGACGAGATCTATGACAATACCATTTATATGAAATGCATGTACACAAAACATTTTGTAAGAACACCTGGAAACCAAAAGTGACACCTTAAAGGCATTACGGTTGCCTATGGGAGCGGTGAGAGGGACGTGGGGATAAAAAGGAATAAATAAATAGATAAAAATAAACGCAGGTCGCTGTAAGGTATGGGACTGGCTTGGTGTAGAAATTGAACATGAAGGGAACGCAGGTGCCGTGTTCAGCTGAGGTGTCGGGTTTCGTTATATGTAGGAAAACCTCTGGAGCTACTCCAGGTTCCTTCTATAGGCTCCTGCCCCCAAGCTTTTTTGCATCCTGGATTCCCCTAAATCCCATCCTTGAATATCCTTACCTGCCAGTTGAGTGTCTTAATGTGACCAGTCTTTGGCATCGTGGGGAAAAAAAAGGACAGGATAGGATTCTGGTTCTCTGGCAGTGTTTTAAGTTTTCCCAGAGGCAGGAGAACAATTTATCAGGCTTTTGGACTACTGTAATAATGGCTGATAATTGCTGAGCCCTCATGTGTGAGGCACTCTTTTAAAAGTGAACTCAGCCCTCACACCAGCCTCTTGGGAGGTACGATTATACCCCGTTTCACATCTCGCATTCTGCGAGATGAAGTGACCGGCGGAGGTTGCTGGCAACCCAGGCCATCTTGCCTCAGAGCCCATACACTTGACCATGGGTGCTTCTGGTTGACCGTAACCAAGCACCTCGGGTCCAGGCTGGGTTCTGAGTCCTTGTTACCCGAAGCGTGGGTTCTGCACCAGCGGCATCGGCATGGCTGGGGAGCTTTGTAGAAATGCAGACTCAGACCCACCGAAGCCGAGTCTGCAGGTTTTAACAAGATCTCCGGGTCTGTGTCTGCATCTGTGTCTGCGGTGCCTTCTTGAGTGTGATACAAAATACCAACCTTTTGCCGGCTCTGCTAGGTGCCGGGAGGGAAACGGGAAATGGAGCTGTCGGAAGGACAAGGATGATCAAGTTAGAAAATTTTAAATCGACAATAAGGAAGAATTAAATGCCGAACATTAGTGACTCTCCTCTGTCCTATCTTCTCTCCTTCCTTTCCTACAGATTAGGGTCCCGATTGTTGCCCACCTAAACTGTCCGGTAGCCTAACTGCTCTCCTGCCCTTCACCACATCCTTTATGCTACCAGAGTCATTGTCCTGGCACACGAATTGGAGAAGGGCTTTCCTCTAAGACAAAGAGCCGGCTTTTTAGTATAGAACTTACACTTTGGCCGCCCAAAACCTAACCTGCTCCGAGTTTCTTCCCCTTTCACTCTCTAAAGTATCCTTGCTGCTGCCACATTGGGCTGCCTGCCACTTAGTGAATAAGCTGTGCCTTCCATTTTCCAGGAATTCCCTTCTTTGTGAACCAAATACTATTTATTTTTTGCTGCTCAGTTTAAATTTTTTTTTTTTAATGTTTATTTTTGAGAAAGAGTGAGACAGTGCGAGCAGGGGAGGGCCAGGGAGAGGGAGACACAGAATCCAAAGCAGGCTCCAGGCCCCAAGCGGTCAGCACAGAGCCCGACGTGGGGCTGGAACCACGAACCGGGAGAACATGACCTGAGCCGAAGTCGGACGCTCAACCGACTGAGCCACCCAGGCGTCCTCGCTGCTCAGTTTATAAGCCCCCTTGTGTGAACACTTCCCTCATGTGTTTCTTATTCAACAAATCTATATATCACACCTGTCATCTAGGCACTTTTATTTTTATTTATTTTTTTAAATTTATTATTTTTTTTGATGTTTATCTTTGAGACAGAGAGAGAGATGATGTGAGCGGACAAGGGGCAGAGAGAGAGGGAGGCAGAGAATCCGAAGCAGGCTCCAGGCTCCGAGCTGTCAGCACAGAGCCCGACGGACAGCTGGAAGTCAGACGCTCAACCCACTGAGCCACCCAGGCGCCCCGAGGCACTTTTAAACACTTGGGATATTTAAGTGTACAAAACAGATCTTTGCCCCAGTCGAGTTTATATTCTATCAAAATCTGTCTCCTCCTTGTGCTGCGTGTTTGCATAACCCTTTCCCAGACTGGTGCGAGATTCCATTCCACCTGAGAGTGTGTCCGCTCACAAGGATCTGAGTGGCCTCCGGGTGCAAGGTCTGCAGAGGATGTGGACGGCTAAATCAGACAGAGATCTTGCTCTTGGGGTTTACAGGCTGTTAAGGGAATCTATTTTTTTTTTTTTTTTAATTTTTTTTTTTTTTAACATTTATTTATTTTTGAGACAGAGAGAGACAGAGCATGAACGGGGGAGGGTCAGAGAGAGAGGGAGACACAGAATCGGAAGCAGGCTCCAGGCTCTGAGCCATCAGCCCAGAGCCTGATGCGGGGCTTGAACTCACGGACCGCGAGATCGTGACCTGAGCCGAAGTCGGCCACTCAACCGACTGAGCCACCCAGGCGCCCCGGCTGTTAAGGGAATCTAATACAAGGTAAAATTATATGTCCCAAGTGAGGCTGAAGGCCTGTTAGAATTCAGAGAATTCTTAAGTCGGTTAAGCATCCAATTCTTGGTCTTGGCTCAGGGCTTGATCTCCGGGTTGTGAGTTCAGGTCCCGAATTGGGCCCTGCACTGGGTGCGAAGCCTACTTAAAAAAGAATTCAGAGAACAATTACATTTAGTTGTGGGGGTTGGGGAAGGCTTTATGAGAGGTGAATTTTTTTTTTTAATGTGTGTTTGTTTTTGAGAGAGAGACAAGAGTGCAAGCGGAGAAGGGGCAGAGAGAGAGGGAGACAATCTGAAGGAGGTTCCAGGCTCCACACTATCAGCACAGAACCCAGCGTGGGACTCGAACTCACGAACCACAAGATCATGACCTGAGCCAAAGTCAGACACTTAGCCGACTGAGCCACCCAGGTGCCATAAGACGGGACTTTTGGACTGGACCTTTAAGGATGGGAAGAAGGATGGGGTGCCTGGGTGGCTTAGTTGGTTGAGCATCCAACTCTTGGTTTCAGCTCAGGTCATCTCTCACAGTTCATGAGTTCGAGCCCTGTGTCAGGCTCCGCGCTGACAGTGTGGAGCCTGCTTGGAATTTCTCTCTCTCTCTCTCTCTCTCTCTCTCTCTGTGCCCTTCCCCGCTTGCTCTATCAAAATAAGTAAGTAAACTTAAAAAAAAAGGATGGGAAGAAGGACATTCTCGGTGAAGCAACATAAGCAAAAGAGACATTATAGGGCATGTACAAAGAAACACCAATTCATAAGATTTGGCTGGAGGGTGGGATGTGAGAAGAGGAATAGTCGGGGATGTGATTGGAAAGATAGGTTGCAGTCAGCCTCAGGAGTTTGGATTTTATTGAGTTAGTAATGGAGAGCTCAGAGTTTGAGCAAAATGGTGAACTGATTCTAGCTGTGATTTGGGAATATTAATGTCATGAGAGTTACATCATGTGGGGTGGGGTGGGTTTTTTTGTATTCTTTCTTTTTTTGGTTGGGGTAAGGGCATATGTTAGAAGGTTTCTGAGGCCAACAAGAGCCAATGAAGACCTGACGGTACAGCTGTGATGGGAAGAGAGTGACGGACAAGGATATTGGATGAGATCGCTAAGGTAGAGTCAACAGGATGTGATGCGTTTTGAAGACAGGGACCAGACTCTACAGCTCTGAGTACCAGGGTCTTGCACTTACATGCTCACCACGGTTGTTGAACGATTCCGTATAATGGGTATTCCCGGAATAGGGAGCTCAGTATTGTCTACACTAGGCTCCCGGGGGGAAGGGGGGCGTGGTTATACTTCTGGTCTCCCTCTGCTAATACTTCCCTTCCTAATGCTTTATAATTCTGCGTGGGCCCATTTCCTAATCTAAGTTACAAGCTTGGAAATAGGGCGTGTGTGGAGGGGGGCACAGGAATTCTTTTTCCGAGCTGCGCCTATCCCTTGGCTCATAATGTGCCGATAGGACGCTCGCACTCGAGTATCTTGACCCCACGCTGAGTGACCCTAGGTGGTGGTGTGGTGGGCCTCAACCTCTGACGATACCACCTTCTGCAGGAGAGGCCTGAGGATACACTGTTTCAGAGTGACCTACACCTTGGCAGAGTCACCCCTGTTCCTCCAGGGTCTGCGCCGCCATTTTGGAAATCCGGTGTTGTCAGCTCACCGAGAGGTATTCAGGCCCAGGAGATCTGATCCAAAAAAGAGCAAACTCACCAGAAACATTAATAATTAAGGATGCAGGTAATTGTAACTTCTATTAGAGCTGCACAAGGGGGTTCCTGGGTGGCTCAGTTGGTTAATCAAGAGTCAGACTCTTGATTTCAGCTCAGGTCATGATCTCCTGGTTCATGGGTTTGAGCCCCACGTTGGGCTCTATGCTGACAGCACGGAGCCTGCTTGGGATTCTCTCTCTTCCTTTCTCTAAATAAATAAGTAAGTAAGTAAATACATACATACATACATACATACATACATACATACATACATACAAAAAAGCTACACCAGGCTGGTCTGCCCAGTAAACCACATCGTGGTGTAAAGTTTTTGTGTTTTTTGTTTAATGTATTTATAAAATCCGAGCATGGGAATGGGAGGCAGCTGTGGGAACCTGATAAACAGGGCAGTGGTTCTCACAGTATGATCACCACATCAGTAGAATCAGCATCACCGGGGAGCTAGTTAGAAAAACAAATTCTGGGGGCGCCTGGGTGGCTCAGCCGGTTAAGCGGCCGACTTCGGCTCAGGTCATGATCTTGCGGTCTATGAGTTCGAGCCCCGCGTCGGGCTCTGTGCTGACAGCTCAGAGCCTGGAGCCTGTTTCAGATTCTGTGTCTCCCTCTCTCTCTGACCCTCCCCCGTTCATGCTCTGTCTCTCTCTGTCTCAAAAATAAATAAATGCTAAAAAAAAAAAAAAAAAACAAAAAACAAAAAAAACAGATTCTGGTCACCCCCACCCCCACCAGCCTCAGACTTGGACACTCCGAGACAGGTGCCCAGCAGTCTGTGTCTTAACAAGCACACCAGAGGAACATGATGCACACTGAAGGCTGGCTACCACAGACTTACAGAAACTTTCTAAGAATCTAAGACGGCTGTCAAAAATTAGAGCACTCTTCCCTGAACAGAGCTTGTTAAATACTAATGTTTTCTTCTCCAACTCATCTTCCAGACTCTTTCTGTTTGCATTGGACATTCTTATTTTATAAGACCACAGCCTACCAGGATTTTATAATCCTTAATACATTTGTCTGACCAACCCCTGATGAGATGCTAAGGATGCTCTTAATGTTTTTCAGCACACATTTGCAAATTCTTAGGCTGGGTTATCTCAACAAGGATCTCCACAATGAATGAGGCCATATATTGACTTGATTTTTTTAATTAAAATGACACTTCCTGTAGCACCTGCGTTGCTCAGTCGGTTAAGCGTCCGACTCTTGATTTCGGCTCAGGTCAGGATCTCACAGTTTACCGGTTTGAGCCCCCCATTGGGTTCTGTACTGACAGATGGGAGCCTGGAGCCTGCTTCAGATTCATTCTCTCTCTCTCTCTCTCTCTCTCTCTCCCTCCCTCCCTCCCTCTGCTGCTTGTGCTCTCTCAAAATAAACATTAAAAAAAAAAAAAACACTTCCTAAAAGAATAAAAATAAAAGAACGCTTCCTAACCTTGCCCCAAATTCTAGGGGTGCACCCTTACTTGGAGAAAGTCAGTTTCTTTATTGTAGGTCAGTTGACCACACTTTTGCTTGGATCAAATATATGGGCAAATAATTTTCTTTCCTCCCTCCAAAAACAGGAAATACTAAAAAAAGAAAGAAAACTGCAGAGTAATTTCTAGTGGGAACTGTTTTCCGACTTGAACAGAAACTAGGATGAATGGGAAATGCAGAAAAGATAGAAAATAAAACTTTAACTGCATAAGCACATTTTACTTTATATTCAGTGGTTAACTAGATGAGGAAAATGGGTCCCAGATTGAGTGGTTTACTCAAGATGTGTCAGGGCCTGAATTAGCGTTCGATTTACTCTTGCTGCACACCCAGTCGGGAGCCAAAGCTACAGAAGATCCCCAGTTGGTGGCTGATGGGCAAGTGAAGATTGGGTGTGGCACACAGAGAGCTCTGCAAAGCGTGCCTGAACTGACGGAGTGTCTGCTGGGGAAGCAGGCCCCAGGGAAGGAGGAGGAGACCCAAGATTCCGGGGGGGGGGGGGGTGTTGGGGAAGGGAGGGAGAGCTTTTTGCCCTTTTCTTTTCTTTCCTTTCTTTTCTTTCTTTTAAATGAAATAATTTTTTCCTGAGGGCCTTCTATTTGCTCTGGAAAACTAAACAAGTAGTTATCTGTCCCACCCTACCCCACCGCTGGGCAAAACGTGTATACCCAAACTAATAGTCACTTTGGGTCCATTAGAAGTGTTAAAATGGTAAATCTGCATACACTTCAGATTCCCCGCTGAGGACGGCCCTTCCTCCCCCACACAAAGGGAAACTCCCACACTTTCTTAGTGTCCTGAAAGCTTGTTTCGTTAGTAACCTGATCCGATTCTCCCAAGAGGGACGCTGGGGCCCCAGCGTCCTAGAGGGGTTAGGGGCCAGGGCTGGGTCCACCAAGCTGCTCCTGCACGGGGTCCGCGGGTCGCTCCCCCTCCCGCCGAAGCCGGGCTGGAGGGGCCCGCGGCAGGTCCGCCGCCCGCGTCCACTCCCGCGGCCCAGGCCAGGGCGGGCGGCCGCCCTCCCCCGGGTGGGCGCGCGGAAGGCCGCGGGCCGCGGGCGTGCGGTCCTTCGGGCTGCAGGGGGCGCTGTGCGCACCCTCGGGCCCGGCCGCGAGCACAGCTCTTGTTTAAAGGGCCGGCGGGGCACGTGGCTCGAACGCAGCTCGCGGCCGCCCGGCAGGAGCTCCGAGGCTGGGCGGCTTCGCTCCGCCTCCGCCGCCGCCTGCGCGCTGCGCCAGGCCCGACAGGCCAGGCCGAGGAGAGCCGCCGAGAGAGGGACGCGAGCAGCCATGGCCGAAGCGGCGCCCGCCCGGGTAAGCGCCCAGGCGCGCAGACGCCCAGACGGGCCGGGGCCGCCGCCGCCGCGAGGGCCCGCGAGGGTCTCGGCCCGGCCGGCGTGGGGCGGCCCCGCGGCGTGGCCTCCTGGCCCGCCGCGCGGCCTCCTGGCCCGCCGCCTCCGTCCGGGCCTGCGCCCGCGCCCGCGCCCGCTCGGTCCGCCCCGCCGACCCCGTCTGGCGTCCGGGCCGGGCTTTCGGGCCGACCGGCAGGGCGGCCCAAACGGGCAGGCGGGGCGGCGGGCGCCGGCCGGGAGGCCCGACGGCGGGGGACAGGCCGGGCTACCCAGTAACACCTCAGATGACAGGCCTCACATTAGAACAGAGTGGCTGTTCCCCCCCCCCCAACCCCTCCCCCGTCCATTGTCTTCCCGGAGGCGCGCACGGAGGACAGGGTCGCCAGCCCCCAGCACCATGTGGTTCTGACAGCCACAGAGTCTGAGGGAAGGGACCCGCCCAAGGTCACTCACCTAGTCGAGGCCGCGGCCAGGACTTTGGAATTACGCCCCCTCGAAGGTACCCAGTGTTCTACTTTTACCTGAGAGACAGGTGTTGAATGCTGCGCAGGAGAGGAATTGTAGGTAGATTTTTTTTTTTTTCCTACGATTAGCATGTTGGATTAGATTACTTGTATTCTTTTAGAGTATTGGCCGATAATGTGCAGTATGCCCAATTCGGAGAAAAGAATCCTTTGGCTATTTTTGACGCACCAGAAAACCACTTGCAAACAGAGCTCAATAAATAGCTTCTATTAACGCATCTCAGTGAACTTTTTGAAACTTTTGATTTTTGTGGATCCTTTTACAGGAGAAACTTCCTCTCCCTCTTCTTTAATGAGTTTGGTGTGTGCTTCCCTTAGGGTTCCCCGAGTGCAGGGGAGAGAGAATGAGGGTGCGAGTACTGTGGTTACCAACCCCCACCCCGCGCCCCCCCCCCCAAAAGCATTTTTGTGACTACACTGGTGACAGCACCAGCTCCCACCCAGCCCAGGGCCACTGCCTCAGAACTTTTTCTGGCCATTCCTACCCACTCCCTCCTTTCCCTCTGCCATCATACAGTACCTGAGATTCCCCAGAAACTGCCCAAACAGGACAGAGTTGCCCCCAACTCTTGTTAGCCCATCATATACTGTCGTTTATCATGACGGTTTCTGTACGGAATTTTTCTCCCGGCGAAGGAAGAGCCACATCATTTTTTCTGCATTCCCACCTTGCACCTTTGCAACGACAGGTGTTCAGTAACTGTTAATTAATGTTGTTTCATTGTGTAGTCCTTCATTCATTCACTAGGTATTAATTGAGCATCCGCGGTAAGAGAGGCGCTCTTTCAGAAGCCGGAAATACAACTGGGAATCACAAACACACTCTCGGGAACTCATGTTCTGGGGGAAACAGACCATAACACAGATAGATGCGTAGAATCATCACGGGTTATTAGTGCTGTGAAAGAAGGAACCCACCGCGGCGTATTTTAGATGTGTTAGTCGGCGAAGGTCTCCATGGGGCTTTGAGCTGGAGCCTTAAAGATGAGAGGCAGCCAGACGCGGAGAGGTGCAGGGAGAGCCAAAGCCGACGTGGAGGAGGGTTATGTGTCCCAGGAATCCAAGGAGGCCGGGGTGGCCGGAGTGTAGTAAATAAGTGAGGTCGGGGGGCAGGCTGAGGTCTGAGAAGCTTAGATTCTGTTCTAAGTACGCTGGGAAGCTGTTGAAGAGTTTCGAGCAGGGGGCTAAAATGGTCTAGCCTGTTTTTTAATGCTTACTGACTACTCTGTGGAAAGTGTATGGAGGAGAAGGGAAAATTAGCATTGCAGCAGCTGTCTGGGTGGACCCGGTGATGGCAGGGGAGAGGGAGGGAGCAAAGAGGATGGGTTTAAGTTTGGAAGTCAAACGGATAGGACTTGATGGTGGTTTGGCCGTGAAGGAGGAGTGAGCTGGGGGAGTAAGAGGTCAGTTCATCCTTCCAACAAGGCTTTTAGCACCGGGTACCGGGACCAGGCCATTGCACGTGCTCCGGAAAGGCTTGTGCACCAGGCGCTGAGCTGAGGCGCCACAGGCTTTCAGGACAAGGCTCCTGTCCCCTCTCCATCTGGGTTAGGATGTCCAGTTTAGAGATAACATAATCTGCGCACAGAACGGAAGTGGATTCCACACTGGGGCGCCTGGGTGGCTGAGCGTCCAGCTCCGACGCGGGTCATGATCTCGCGGTCTGGGATTTCGAGCCCCGCATCGGGCTCTGTGCTGACAGTTCGGAGCCTGGAGCCTGCTTCGGATTCTGCGTCTCCCTCTCTCTGCCCCTCCCCCACTCGTGCCCTGTCTCTGTCTCTCAAGAATAAAGAAACATTAAAAACAAATTTCTAAATAAATAAATAAAAAAGAAGCTCTTTCCCAGGGTGTCGAAGGATGATGAAATGACAGAGGGGGAGAAAAAAGCCCATGAGAACTGTTTCATGCTGTGTCCCTGAGCCCAGAACCATTATCATTGTCAGCATCCTGATCATTATCATCTTAGCTGAATCAACATAGGGCGGCACACGCATGCATGCACGTATTGCGTATATGATGCGGTGCTAAGTGCTTTCAACAAAGATTGTGTCATTAATTCTCAGCACCCTACCACCTGAGCACTATTATTGTTCCATTGTCTAGATGCGGAAGTGACGTTGAAAGATGTGTCAAAACCTTGCCCAACGTCAGTGGGCGGAGTTGCCAGTTGCACCCAGGCTCTCTCACTGCAAACCTCATGTCCTCTGTGCTTTAAAGCCTGTGCCTTCATTTGTAGAGGAGACTAAGACCCAAGGTGGAAGTCACCTGAGACCCATGCCTTTGGCCATGTTTTTTCTCCTGTTTCCCACTTGCTAACACCTTGGTCCAGCCGGTGTTTCGCGTCCCTGAGGCTACACTAACTGATGTCCTAAGTGATGTCCCTGTCTCCCATCCCACACTGCTGCCTGGCTGGCCCTCAGGATCCCAGACGGGGCTTTATCAGGGCAACTGTTATTGTGAGGCATTGGATTGTATATATTTTTTTAATGTTTATATATTTTGCGGGAGAAAATGTGTGCACCTGTAGGTGCAGAGCGAAGGGCAGAGGGAGAGAGAGGGAGAGAGAATCCTAAGCAGGGGCCTCACTGTCAGTGCAGAGCCCTATGTGGGGCTGGATCCCCTGAACTGTGAGATCATGACCTGAGCTGAAATCAAGAGTTAGACACTCAACCAACTGAGCCACCCAGGCGCCCCTGATCGTGTCGTTGTGATACCATCTCCCCTTTCTCGTGTGGACAGGCTCCAGAGAGGGACAAGCAAACAGGGGACGAAAGCCCTTCGACACCTTCTCTGTCACCCCAGCCAGCTGCTGAGAAGAACTCCTACCTGTACTCCACGGAGATCACACTGTGGACGGTGGTGGCCGCCATCCAAGCCTTGGAGAAGAAAGTGGACTCCTGCTTGGCCCGCTTGCTGACCTTGGAGGGGCGGGCGGGGACGGCCGAGAAGAAGCTGGCGGACTGCGAGAAGACGGCCGCGGAGTTTGAGAACCAGCTGGAGGGCAAGTGGGCCGTGCTGGGGACCCTGCTGCAGGAGTACGGGCTGCTGCAGAGGCGGCTGGAGAACATGGAGAACCTGCTGAGAAACAGAAACTTCTGGATCCTGCGGCTGCCCCCGGGCAGCAAGGGGGAGGTCCCCAAGGTATCCCTCGGGCACCGGGGGTGGGACAGCGCGCGGGGCCGTGCCCGTAAGCGTGTGGGTGAGCGCACGTGGTGCTGTGGTTCCAGGTGCCCGTGACCTTTGATGACGTGGCCGTGTATTTTTCCGAGCCGGAGTGGGGCAAGCTGGACGAGTGGCAGAAGGAGCTCTACAAGCACGTGATGCGGGGCAACTACGAGATGCTGGTGTCCCTGGGTAAGGCTGCGTAGGTGGGGATCTGTGTTCACAGATTGGCCTCCGGCAGGGCAGTCTCTGTCTTCGCTTTGACTTCTGTTCTGCTCCGTATCTCTCCATCTCTGTGGGCAGCCGGGTGGCGGGTGTCCAGTCTTGACCCAGCTCTCCTTCCATTCTGTGCGCAGATTATGCTATCTCCAAACCGGACATCCTAACCCAGATGGAGAGGGGAGAGGAGCCTTGTCCTGAAAGCCTGTGGGGTCATGAGGAGGGGAGTAAGAGAGAGGCAGCACGTCCCAGGAGGCCAAGCCCTGGTGAGTGGGGGCGAGGTGGGGGGTGGGCACACCGAATTGGAGCCCTGCTCTCCGGACCGGCTTTCCAGATGTGCTGCGAGGCCAGGAAGGGAGCACATGCCCCTTTACCCAAAGCGGGGCCCGCTCTGTCCTAGGCCGGCCTGGTCACCGGCTGTTGGGGGGGAGGGGAGGGCTTTCGCCTTAGAGCCACAGGGGCCGGCAGTGGTTGGTTATTGTGAGGACTGCGTGGCAGACGTAAAGTAAAGCGCACGTGTGCTGCGCATCGTGTCAGTGGGGCCTTATTCCTGACAGTGACCCTCCTGGCACCGGTACATCACGGGCCTCCCACCTCTGCTCCCCGACCTAAGCGGTGGCTGCGAGGCCCGTGGTGCACCGGCTTCCCTTTGTGGCGACGGCCCGTCTCGGAGGGGCGGCCAGGGTGGGACCCTAGCTGGCCAGCTGGCGCGCTGTAGGACCGTGGTTCTAGCAGGTCAGAATCTTCTGGGAGGGTTGTTTTTGTTTGTTTGTTTGTTTTTGTTTTTAATAAAATGAAGAAAGTAAAGTCGAGAGAAGGGCAAGCGCACCCCCCGAATGACAGTCAAGCACATTCAGCAAAGATCGATAGTTTGCCACCTTGGCTCCATCCGTCTCTTTCTTTCCTTTCTCTGAACATAAACACCAAAATACCACTGTCTCACACCCAGCAGATTAGGATCTCCTCCCAAATCCGTGTTGTGATTTCCCCGATTGTCTCCAAAATATTTCCTATAGGTATCGGGTTCTATTTCTAGTCCACCAAAGTCCACGTGTTGTATTCGGTTTATAAAAAAAATCCGTAAAACAGCCTGGGAACACCTCCTCCGCCATTTAGCAGCTTTACTGAGATAGCTAACTTGCCAAACCATTCGTATACGACGCAGTCCGTGTTTCTGCTGCATTCACGGTTGTGACCATCACCGCCGTCTGTTTTTAGAACTTTCTTGTCCGCCAGAGCCGAACCTGTAGTTGTTAGCGGTTCCCTCTGCTTGCTCCCCAGCCCGAGGCCAGGCTGCTGACCTGCTTTCCATCTCTGTAGATTTGCCTCTTCTAGACGTTTCTTGTCAATGGAATCCTGCTGGGTGTGACCTTCTGTGTCCGCCTGCTTACATTGAGCTTGTTTTCCAGGCTCACCCACCTCTGCACTGTCCCTGGGCCCAGCTGGGTGCGTGTATATTACACATTCTGTTCCTCCCGCTCTTCAGTTGATGGACCGGCCCCCACCTCTCCCTCTTTAACGTCATTTATTTGTTTGACCTTCTAATGCCATTTATCTTTTGAATAGTTTTGTGTTTTTTTTTAAGTTATTTATTTTGAGAGTGAGAGCGCGTGTGCATGAGAGCCTGGAAGGGGCAGAGAGAGGAGAGAGAATCCCAAGCAGGCTCTGTCAGCACAGTGCCCGACGCGGGGCTCGACCTCCCGAACCGTGAAATCATGACCTGAGCCGAAATCAAGAGTCGGGGGCGCTTCACTGGGCCACCTGGGTGGCACAGTCGGTTAAGCTTCCACCTTCGGCTCAGGTCATGATCTTGCAGTTTGTGAGTTCGAGCCTCCCCCCGTTCCTGCGCTCTCTTCTCATAAAGAAATAAACGTTAAAAAAAAAAAAAAAAAAAGAGTCGAGCACTTAACACTTAACCGACTGAGCCACCCAGGTGCGCCACGTCATTTACCTTTTTAAATGCCACTATTTCCCGTATTCTGGATTTGGTGTCATTTATTGTTCTTCCGTTTTTTTGCATTTCCTATAAACTGGTAGATCGGGAGGCCTGTTTGGATTCCGGCAGACTCTTACGGGCAGGATTACTTCAGAGGTGGTGCTGTGCGCTCCACGCTGCCCGTCAGGAGGCACAGAGGCTCCCCTCGCCTGGCTTTCCAGTGCTTTCCTTCCCCTGCTCTTCCAAAGCTCCCCGTCACCAGCTCACCTGATGACATCAGTAGTCACTGAACATGATTGCCCGGATTTGTTATTCCATTAGGGGTTGCAAAATGGTGAAATCCTGTCCTCCTTATGCACCGAATAGCTGGAATTCTTTTGTAAAGAGTAATTTCCTGAATCAACTCTTTTAGTTCCCCGGAAATGCAGTCTGTACAGAACAGGCAGGAGAGATGCTGAATTCTTTTCCTTCGTCATTTTTCAGAATGAAGAGCTATTGCCTTAGAAACCTGCAAAGGTGACCAATACTTGAGCTTTTTACGTTATTATTATCATTGTCGTTGTTGCTGTTGTTATTGTGACTTCATAGACTGTTGAATATGTTATATGTGCCAATCCTTCGCAGTCATTATTTTTTGTGCTTAAATTGTCCCATCTTTAGCTCACGGCAGCCCCCTTACGTTGGGTTGTAGGTCATTTTGGTGTGACTTCAGTGGCTTTTCAGATTCAAGATGTTCTAGAATCATTTCCTACCCCAGACCTGGAATACAAATTTCTCCATGGAGTTTTAATTCCTTTCAGTGATGAATGATATTTGGAGACCACAGTATCAGTGCCAGTAGTGGCTAATTTTTGGTATTACTTCTAAACCTTTTCAGAAAATATGTGGGTTTTTTTTTTTTTTGAGAAAATGGCTATTTTTGTAAAGAAAAAAAATCATGAGTTCATAGTGATATTTCTAACTCAAATTTAATGTTCTTTGATCTTATACTTGTGTGTCACTTTTCTTTTACATGGGAATGTTAAACAATTACACTTTTGATTAAAGCCTGAGATTTTTTTTTTTTTTTTTTTGTATAGCTCTTTTGGTCTTCTGAATGCATTCCATTCGGGACCTACAGACAAAATAATGCCTTTTAAGGTCCCTTGAAATAATTATTTTCTCTATGTGGTATGACATCAACTTGATATACAGTTAAGTTCATTTGCTTCTATTTATTTTTAGATTTTTAGAAATGGCTCTTTTTACTTTTCGATTTAGCCATTTGAGTATGTAAGGCATGTTATGTTTGCAAAGTCAAATTGGTTTAACAGGATACATTCAGGGAAGTCTTATTTCCATCGTTGTCCCCTCCATGTCCCTACAGATAACGATTTGTATTAGTTTCTTGTTGGTACTTCTGGTGTTTCCTTTTGAAAAGATCAGTAACACAGAGATACATCCCTGTCTTACACAGTCTGCCCTGGGCATCGCTTCACACGTGTAGGTAGAGATCTTTCTCCTTTCTTTTGTGGATGTGGAATGTTCTGTGGTGTGATACACCATAGTCCATCTACCCAGTCCCCATTGGCGGACCTCTGGGTATTTCCAGTGTTTTACTGATAGAAGTCATGCCGAAGGGACTATGTTGTGCCTAAGGCAGTTCATATTTCTGCCAATGTATCTTTGGGATAGATTCCTAGGAACTGCGCTGCAGGGGAAGTAAAGGCATATGTAAATTTGCCAGAAGTTACCACCAAATACCCCTCCGTGGGGCTTTACCATTTGCATCTCCCTCAGTGTTGTGAAAGAGAGCCTCCTTCCCCACTGGCCCGCTAGCAGAGAATGTGGTCAACCTTGTAGAATTTTTGTCTACCTAATAGGTAAGAAGTATGTCAGTATAGTTTTTTTTTGTTTTTTTAAATAACAGCTTTATTAGATATAATGAACTCCCCATGCAACTCACTCATTTAAAGTGTCCAGTCCATTGGTTTCCAGAATATTCATAGAGACGTGCAACCAGCAAACACGGCAGTCAATTTTCATCACCTCAGACACAAACCCTGTACCCTGCAGCTATCACCCCCAATGCTTTCCCAGCTCCCCCAGCTCTGAGCAACGACACATGTTTCTGACGATACACTTGCCCTGCCTGGACATTTCACATAAAAGGAATCTTAGAATCTGCGGTCTTTTGACTCTGGCTTATTCCCCTTAGCATAATGTTTTCAAGGTTCATCCGTGTTGTACTGTGTGTCAGTATTTCATTTCTGTTTTCTTTTCTCTTTTTCTTATTGTGGTCAAATACATATAACATAAAATTTACCATCGTTGCCTTTTTTGGGTGTGCTGTTCGATGGTATTAAATACATTCATAATGGCACGCAGTCGTCACCTCCACCCATCTCCAGAACCCTCTTCACCTTCTAAAACTGTAAACTGTAAAACTGAAACACTATACCCGTTAAACAGTACTCCCTCCTTCTGTCCCCCTCCCCTAGCCCCTGGCAGCCAGCGTTCTACTTTCTGTCTCTATGATTTTGTCTACTCCGAGTCGCTCGTATCAGTGGAATCATACCGCATTTGTCTTCTTGTGACTGGCTTATTTCACTTAGCATGATGTCCTTAAGGTTCACCCATGTTTTAGCCTGTGTCAGAATTTCTTTCCTTTATAAGTCTAAATAACATTCTGTTGTATGTGTGTACCACATTTTGCTTAGCCATTCATCCCGTTGATGGACACTTGGCTTGTTTCCATGTTCTAGCTATTGCGAATAACACTGCTACGATCGTGCATGTACAAATACCTCTTAGAGACTCTGCCTTCAGTTCTTTTTGGTGTATACTTCTAAAAGAAATTTTTTTTAATGTTTATTTTTGAGAGAGACACACAAAATGTGAGCGGGAAAGGGTCAGAGAGAGAGGGAGACACAGAATCCGAAGCAGGCTCCAGGCTCTGAGCTGTCCGCACAGAGCGCGACGTGGGTCTCGAACCCACAAACTGTGAGATCAGACCTGAGCCGAAGCTGGACACTTAACCGACTGAGCCACCCAGGCGCCCCTCAGTGTATACTTCTAAATGGAATTGCTGGATCATATGGTAATTCTATTTGTAATTTTTTGAGGACTCTCACACTGTTTTCCATAGTGACGGTACCATACACTTACCTACATTGTGCCAAGGTTCCAGTTTTTCCATGTTCCTACCAACAGTTACTATTTTCTGTTGTTTCTTTTTGATAGTGGCCATCATTTCCCTGATGATGGGCGATTCCAGGCATCTTTTCATGTGCCTATTGGCCATTCGTATATCTTCTTTGGGGAAACGCCTATTCAAGTCCTTTGCCCATTTTTGAGTCAGGTTGTTTGTTTTTCTGTTATTGAGATTTTTTTAAAGTTTTTTTTTAAGTTTATTCATTTATTTTGAGAGAGAGAGAGAGAGAACACCAGTTGGTGAGGGGCACAGAGAGAGGGGACAGAGGATCCCAAGCGGGCTCTATGCTGATGGCAGAGAGCCTGATGTGGGGCTTGAACTCACAAGCTGTGAGATCATGACCTGAGCCGAAGTCGGATGCCCAGCCAACTGAGCCACCCAGATGCCCCATCTGTTATTGAGTTTTAGGAGCTCTCTACATATTCTGGGTATTAATATCTTGTCAGATATGTGACTTGCAAATATTTTCTCCTGTTCTGGGGATTGCCTCTTAACTCGATAGTGTGTTTTGATGCACATATTTAAAAAGTTTTCAGGAAGTCTTGTTTGTCTCTTTTTTTCTTTTGTTACCTGTGAGTTTGGTGTCCTGTCCAAGAAATCATTGCCAAATCCAATGTCCTGAAGCTTTTGTCCTAGGTTTTCTTCTAAGAGTTTGTGTTTTAGGTCTTATATTTAGGTCTTTGATCCATTTTGAGTTTATTTTTGTATATGGAGTTAGGTAAGGATCCAACTTTATTCTTTTGCGTGTGGATGTGCGATTTCCCAACACTATTTGTTGAAAAGTCCTTTCCCCGTTGAGTGGTCTTGGGACCCTTCTCAAATATCTTTTGACCAGATATGTGAAGGTTTATGTCTTGGTTCTCTGTTTCTTTAGGCTGCATAGTAAGTTTTGAAATCAAGAAGTCTTTCAACTTTGTTCTTCCTTCTCAATATTATTGTTGCAATTTGGGGTCCCTTGAGACTCCATATGAATTTTAGGGTGGGTTTTTCTCTTTCTACACTTGATCTTAGCCAAAAGGCTGAGAAGTGATGGGGTTTTCTATTTCTGTAAAAAATATCATGGAGGCTTTAATAGAGATTGTGTTGAATCTATAGATCGGTTTGGTAGTATTGACGCCATAATATTAAGTCTTCCCGTCCAGGAACATGAAATGTTTACATTTACGTATGCCTTTAATTTCTTAACGCGGTGTTTTTTTTTAATGTTTATTGTATGTATGTATGTATTTTGAGGGAGCACAAGTGAGCCTGGGAGGGGCAGAGAGAGGGAAAGAGAGAATCCCAAGCAGGCTCCATGGTGTCAGTGCAGATCCCCACATGGAGCCTGAACTCACGAACTGTGAGATCATGACTTGAGCTGAATTCCAGAGTCATATGCTCACCTGACTAAGCCACCCAAGTGCCCCTCTTTCTGCAGCGTGAGTGGGGGTAGAGGGAGACACACAATCTGAAGCAGCCTCCAGGCTCTGAGCTGTCAGCACAGTTCCAGCGGGGCTGGAACTCACAAACCATGAGATCGTGACTTGAGCCAAGGTTGGAAGCTCAACCGACTGAGCCACCCAGGCGCCCCGTACAACAGTGTGTTTTTAATGGTGCCTCTCTCATTATGAGTGTGGTCGAATATCTTTTTATGTTTTCATGGGCCATTTAAATTTCTTATTCCATAAACTCTTTGTTCATCTCTTTTGCCCTCGGAAGCTTTTTTAAAAAATGCATACTTTCTAGGCCTACCCTGAAGTCACGGTGATGAGAATCTTGGGGTGCTTCCAAGGGGATCCTTATACATCAGCCTGGTGTAGGACTTGTGATTGGGAGCCACTGTAGTACCGTTCTGAGCTGGGAGTCCCCAAAAGCCAGATCGTTGGCCCTGCTGTGTCGTGACCTGTCTGGGACTATTGCACGAGTTACTGTGCTGTCCCTTTTCCTTCTCTTTTAGCCACTAATGGTCAGTGGAGCCCACTGCATGATCATAACCTGGGTTTGACCCGACGCCCCCCGGTCCCAGTGACTGCGCGTAGCCGTTCCTCAGAGGCTCCTGCCACCTGGGGGATCCCTGTGTTGTCCTTAGCATCCCTGATTTGCATTCTCCAGGCCTCCCTCCACATCCAGAGCACATCCTCAGCCCCGTCAGCCCTGCCCAGGATGAGCCAAAAGAAGGGCGGGCCCCCAGGCACGAGCAAGACCCAGAAGCAAGGGGAAGCCTGGACGGAACCATCGCTGGTGAGAGAGGGCCGCCGGGCAGCGGTGCGGACGGCACCTCAAAGGCGGCCCCAGACAGGCGGTGCTGTGAACGGGTGCTAAAGCTGGCGGCTGGGAGGGGTGGCGGGGACCGGGCTGCCTGGAAAGGGGACCCCTGAGGCAGGCCTTAGAGGAAGAGTAGATTTTGGCTGGGAACCGAGGGCATTTTCAGCAGAAGATGGTCTGAGCAAAGGCGTGGGTCCCTAAGGCCTGGCTGGGCTGAGGGGAAGGGCACACGAGGGCAGGCGCTGGGCCTCCTCAGGCTTCGCACACGGGGCACACGAACTGGGCAACCTGCGTCATATGCCTGGAACAGCCCTGGCATGGGCATTCCTCCGTAGATGTCCTCTTTCTGGAGCCCGTGAGGGGCTCTGTGCCTTCCGTCCCCCCTTCCAGTGATCTCTGCCTGCTTATGTTTGAAGGACATTTCTGTCCATCCATTCCCAGAAATGGAGTATCACGCAGAAGGCATGTAGCATAACGTGTGGCATACCAGAGCCTTGTTCTCTGCCTCCAGACTGCGCTTCGCCAGCTCCCGCCCCCGTTCCTCCTCCTCCTCCAGGGGCCTGACTCTTCCGGGCTGGGTCGCCTTCTCTCCAGTCATTTCTGTGACCCTCCCCCAGTGAATATGAGCTCGCTGAGGTTGGAGGTGACCCTCCCTCCCTCTCCCGAGTCCCTCCTTCCCGGCCAGTGTGTAAGGAGAGGGAGGACCTTCTCACTGTCCTTGTTCCCCTGCAGACCTGGCACTGTGCTCCAGGGGCCTCCCCACACCCTCTGGGTGACAGGGAGTTGTCAGCACTGACCCAGACGGGAACCGGGGGCATGGCCTTCTCGGCCCTCCTCTCACCTCTGACGCAGAGGCCGTGCCGTGGGCAGTCCTCCGGTGGATCGGGCAGTCCTCCGGACAGAGCCCTGGAGCCCCCTCTTCCTGGCAGGCGTTCGAACATGTCTGGGGGCTGCTTAGAGATACCTGTGCTGTCCATCAAGGGCCCGCTGTTGGGAAAGGCCCTCACGGACTCTCTCTCACAGGTCCACCAGCGTCGGTTAAACAGGAGGAAGAATCTTCAGGTGGGGAATCTCCAGCCTCCCCTCCCAGGGACAGCCTGCCCAGCAGGGGGCCAGGTGAGTGAAGGGAGAGGCCCCGTGGCCACAGCAGAGCCTCGGAGGATCTTGGGGGCCCTTGGGAGTGGGGTGGGAGGTGGCAAAGTGGGACCTGGTGAGGGGCTTCCTCCTGAGGGGTCCCTTCCTCATCCCCGGGTACTGGTGCCCTGGGGCTCTGGCAACCCAGACCACGTAGGTCCTGGTTTCCCCCCATTACATGTGACCTGGTGGAAAGGTGCTGCTTGAAAACAAGCTGTGTGCACCCGGTCTGCAGTCTGGCGACAGAAAGGCCTCCCAGCAGCGCTGGGAAGTGGTCCAGGCTCACAGCTTCCAATGTCTCCCAGTTTGTATGTGGTGGCCTGTGACTTAAATTTCGTTCCCTGGCCTCGAGTCCGTAAAACCAGGCTTACAACCTGATGAGCAGGAAAAAAGAGAGCAATTGTTGCCCATTCTGGCTTTGGGGTGGTTTTCTGCCCTAATAGAAAGCGATCCGGTTCTCACCTGGTTCCACCCTGGTACCTGCTTTGGTGGGAGCAGAGGTGAGATTTGGGCCCACCTCGGGGTGGTGGCATGGTGGGAGTCCAAGCTGGGGATGGGCTTCAAACCAAGAGATCTGGGACCCTTGACCTTCACAGGGAATAGGGCCTGAGACCCACAGTTGGGCCATTTCTAGTACAGAAATAAAGTTCTGTCAGGAATTATCTGTGCGGGTCACCAGGAAGCTGCATCAGGCAGGGAGCTGCAAGGTCCTGACATCAGGAGGTTCTGCAGTTAAGGGTTCACTGCAGCCTGCCGGGGTGTGGTTTCAGTTCATGCTTCAGCAAGAATAGAAATCCCTCTTGTCCTAGACCTTGGACGTTTCTCAGAAAGGGCTAAAGGTTTCGTCTTAAAGGGCCCAGGGTAAGGTTCGCTGTCAGCTTTGGAGCCTCAGCTGAGCTCCGGGGCGCTGGGGGAGGTCAGAGAAGCCAGTAGTTGGGGCTGATTCCAGAGAAGCTCAGAAGGGAGCGGCAGGTAAAGGATTTGGAAGAATGCAGCGTTCCAGCAGGGCTTGTGGCCGGAACCTTCCTTCCCAGCATCAGGGACCCCTGAGGGCTGTTGCTGCGACCGCTGTGCTGCTTCAGGTCTCCCTTCTCTCCTCTGTTCTGGCAGTTCCTATGCCTCAGTCCCGCCTCAGAGTCCAGGGTGACCCACACTGAGGCCCAGCCAGGAAGCCCAGGTCCTTGCGCCTCCTGCCTGTCACTAGAGAGCATGGCGGCAGGCAGGTGGCAGTTGCTCAGTGTAGATTTGTTATGTCGATGAGTAGCTCAGGGTGTGGCTACGACATCCAGCACTTTCAGGCCTGAGGCTTCTTACTTAGTCTGGCTGCCCCAGGGTTCACTGTCCTTCGTAGACGGGAACTAAAGTTGTCAGAACTCTTGGGGACCCTGCATGGCCAATGTATCTCGGGGTCCACAGTCTCCCCTGCCCCCACCTACCTATCGTCTTTCATTCCGTCTGACCTCCCGGGTCCTGGTTTTGCGGCTCTGTCTCCTCTCTCCTGATGTCCTTAGCTTGGCCTCCCAGGATGGGCCATCGGAGCCTCTGGGCTACGTGACAGTAGACAGACTGGATGATGTTAGGAGGCAATGCCTGCTTGCTAGGGCCAAGCGAACAGAGTCCCTGATCTGTGCTGTGAGCTCGTGGAGGAGAAAGGACTCTGTGCAAGTAGGTGCAGGATGGGTGCAGATGTGGCCAGAGATGTGCCTGGAGGCCAGCACCGGGTCGAGTGGCCTGGGTGGGGGCCAGTGTGGCCCACTTGAAATCAGTGGAGATTCCTCTGTCCAGGTGGTGGTGGTGTGGTCATCAAGACAGAAGCACAGTCTGAGGACGAGACGACGCCTGAGCAGCTCTTCCTGGGGGAGTCCCGGAGCCAGACCGTGTGTCGAATGCCCAAAAGGCCCAGGAGCAGGACTGGGGGCCCTGGGCGGCTTCATGCCTCCGGGGTGCCGCGGGTGCGGGCGGGGGACCCGCGGGCCGGAGGGGCCGCCGGGGAGCCACCCCGCATCCTCCCTCGACGCCGCGAGCGGACCTTCCCCTGCCCCGACTGCGGGCAGAGTTTCCGCCTGAAGATCAACCTGACCATTCACCAGCGGAGCCACGTGGAGGAGGAGCACCGGGAGGCCCCGGGGAGCTCGCCCTCCGGCTGGGGGGAGGACCACTCCACACTGGAGCCGGGGGAGGTGGTGGTGCCGGGCCCCGTCATCCGCTGGCTCCCCGACGATCCCGGAGCGCGCCGCTCGCTGGCAGGCCGTCCGTTCATGGGACGGAGGCCGGCGGCCACCAAGGTATATCACTGCAGCGAGTGCCTGCGCTTCTTCCAGCAGCGGAAGAGCCTGCTGCTGCACCAGCGCCTGCACACGGGCGACAGTCAGGGCTGGCCCACCTGTCCCTACTGCGGCAAGGCCTTCCGCCGGCCGTCCGACCTCTTCCGCCACCAGCGCATCCACACCGGCGAGCGGCCCTACCAGTGCCCTCAGTGTGGCCGGGCCTTCAACCGCAACCACCACCTGTCTGTCCACATGCAGACTCACGCCCGGGGCCAGGCGGGCCCGCACTTTCCCGCTCCCTCTGCCGTCGTGGGGAGTCCACCCCGGCCCAGGCCCAGCCACACTGAGGAGGGCTGACCCGGCAGGAGCCCTGGGGGTGGGGGGGCCCTCTGCTCTCCTGGGCACCCCCAGCGGGACTTCTGTCCGCCTTCAGGCCTTTCCCCTGGTGCCTGACGCCGGTTCCTCATTCTGGGAAGCTTTGGAGAGGTTTTTTGTTTGTTTTCGTTTTTCATTCAGATGGGAAGCGGCGGCCTTTTTGGTGACCGTCTGTGTGTGGCCAGATGCCTGAATTTCCTAAGTTTCCTAAGTTTGTCATTCTTTGCTGCCTTTTCTACATTCCTGACTTAGAAAGGACCCTCGAAGGTTTAGAGGATGCCCAGTTTCGGTGAGAGCCTTTGGCAGGTACGGGAGGCGGGCGGGGGACTGGAGAGAGTGGCCCTTGCAGGTAGGGAGCGACGGAGACACCGAGGGCCTGCAGTTTTGTTATTGTACACAGAGGTCACAGCAGAGTGGACAGTTTGAAGGGTGGGCACTGGAAATTTGAATTTCCTACTTTTGTTATTTGAAACCTTCCCCAACCCCCCTCCTTATAGAGCTTTTCTGATGCTTTTGTGTGTGGTTGCAAAGGGGACCAGGAGCCCCCAGGGGCAGGAATTCTCCTGCCACCTTGCGTGTGGGGACAGCAGGGGGGCTCTCCACATCAGCCAGGGTGTTGACAGGGATTCCTTGGCTGCTGCCCTGGAGACCAGGTGCCTTCCCAGGTATGTGAGTCCCCGTATTCCAACATCCATGATTGATTTTGGTTATTAGTTGAGAGCAGGAAACAAGTCAAAAGTGGATGACGCCTCCTCCAAGGTCTCAGTGTTAATGGGTATGCACGCTCCTTGCTGGGAGGGGGGTGGGTGCTTTGAGGGGAGGGATGCAGACCCAGCCATAGGAGGCTCTTCCCTGCCAGGAAGATCCTGGTGTGGGTGAGGCTGGCCAGTCAGCCTGGACTTCTGGGCTGCCGGGCCTGACTTGCCACCTTAAAAGAGGGATCTGTTTCCAAGAACTTGGGGCCGGTAGCAGAGAAAGGCCAGAGCTGGGTGAATTTTTCTTAACCACTTCCATTTCAGGTTCCTCACTTGTCAAAGGGGGTAATGACCCCAGCGCATCCTACCTCACCTTAGGGTTTTCAGGGTCATAAAAGATTTAGAGGCAGTGGGGCAAACGGGGAGTGTGGTTTGATCCTGCAAGTTCAGGGCCCCCTCTCTGTCCCATTCCAGCCCTCCCCCCCCCCCCCCCCCCCCCCCCCCCCCCCCAGCCAGAATCCCTCAGAAAGGACCTTTATTTTCTGGAGTGAGTGGAAGGTCCTTTGGGTGCAGAGTGTGAGGTGAGACATTCCCATCGGCTACATCCCCTAGGAGGCCTTTGTATTTCATCGGAACAAATTCTTACAACAGCAAGGAGGTTCAAGCAAGGAGGTTCAAGCCGTGGAAGCTGGAACAGCGTCAGCCCTCCTGGAAACATCGAGGGCAGCTAGCATCTTGTGCCTCTTAAGTAACACCACCGTGGGTGCTACCTAGAGACTAGCTCTTGGTTTGGGTGATTTTCAAACTGGAGTAATGGGTCCTTAGCTGTTTTGACTGTTGTCTTATTTTTCTGGCACTGTGTGAAATGGCCGGCATTCAGGCCTGCTTCCCGGTGCCTGGGTCCCTGGCTGGGCCACTTCTTGTGGCCCCCTCTGCCCTCACGCCGCTCCCAAAATCATGAACGGAGCTGGGGGCAGATGGGAACATTGCCATAACCTTTGGGGGCAAGGATGAGTAAACAAGTCTGTGCGAGCTCAGCCACACTCCCCTGGGCTTTGGGAGAAGGGGTGCCACCCTTCCCTACTGTGCATTCTTGCTTCTCTGCTCTGACATCCCCAACCCTCTCTCCAGGGGCCTCACCAGTCAGGACTGGGCTCTGACAGGATGTGGTGTAAAGGTAGCTGCTCTGAGCCTGCCCCTTAGCGCTCAGAGCTGGTCTCCGGTGTTTCCTGGGGATGCCTCAAGGCTCCGAGTTCCTAGGCCTTTCTAATGCTAAATGCCCTGTGTAAATACTGGGACTCCAGTGGTCGCGTGAACCCGGGGTGATCGGGGTGATCGCAGGGCACAGGCTCCCCCTTCTTCCAAAGCTAAGGCCTTGGGAGTTTGCCTGGCACTCAATCGGTGTTCAAGGAGCATTCTTTACACCAAATGAATCCACGGATGCTGCGTGGTGCGGCAGCAGAGGGGTGCTCCAGAGTCCTGGAGACTAGCACTTGGTTTGGCTCTTAGACTCACTCCTAGCTCTGGGTCTCGGCTTCCTCCTTTGTAAACGAGGAAGGGTGGGGTCCTGGCGCTTAAAGGCCCTTCAGAACTGTGACGGTGGCGGCCCTTTGCCTTCATCGGTGCTCAATAAATATGTTGGACTCAATGAGTGCGTGCGCATGACCTGCTTACAGCTTTCCGGGAGTCGGCCCTACGGCGCAGTCTGTCCGCCCGGCTGGCGAGCAGCTCCCGAAGGGCCGAGCCTGGGCCTGCATTCGCGCACGAGACCCCGGTACCCGCGTAGACGGGGCTTCCGCCGCGGGGGGCGGGGCCTCCTGGGCCAGCCAGTGGGGGACCGGCTCCCAGCCCGCGGGGACTAGCCGCCCGCGCGGGCCGGGGGCGGAGCTTCCTGGGCTGGCCAATGAAGAGCGGGCTCTGGGACGCGGGGCGGGTCCCGTACGGGGCTAGTGGCGCCGCCTGCCAGGGCCGCCGCGACGCCGCCACCCTGGGCCGCAAGGTCTCCGCGCGTGCCCGTGGCAGGGGGGCCGGGGCCGGTAAGGACGGCCCTCTCGGAGGATGTCCTGGAATTGGGGAGACTCAGCCTGAGGGGAGGGATGACGACCGGGACGCTTGAGGCCGCAGCGGCCAAGGGGAGGTGTCTGAAGTCGAGGATGAAGTACCCTCTCCTTTCTTGGCCCCAGTTTACTAGTCTACGGACGTAGCCACAAGATTTCCGAGGTTCCAGCCAGCCCTGGTGTTTGGTGGACCAGCTCTGTGGGTCAGGGTGTTGGGCGGTTGGACCGTGAACGTCCTCACAGGAGACACCCTCCAGGGCTTTCCTTTTGGACCTGTCCTTCAGCCCACCCACCCCGTCCCCAACACTGACACCTTAGAGGGACCATCACCCCATCGTCACCCCCTTTTCCATGCTGAGACCAGTTGCTGTTGGGAGGTTATTTTCACGCCAGTCTAGGCCCTCGCTTTTTTCCTGTGACACAGTCTTGCACCTGACTCTCGGGATCCCATAAAACGCTAGGCCTGAACTCTGACTTCGGTGAGGATGCATTTGAGTGCCTCCTCCCTCTTTTCCAAAATGCTGCGAGAAGTCCTTCCTACTGCTACTGGGAGGGGGTCTGCATTATAGAGGAATTTTGGTTCCGTGTGTTTCGGCTCGGATTCGTCTTAGTCTGTCCCTGGTCTGTGTGACAAGAGGTGTCAAGATGAGATTTTTCTCTGTCTCTGACGGTAGGGTGTCCTCCCCTGGTAGAAATAGCTTGGAAATGATTTTAGGTACATTCCTGGGTGTCACGTTTGTGACGGGGCATTACAGGAATATAAAGTGTGCATCTTTAGTCTGCGAAGGCCGGATCTTCCTCCACCAGGCTACATCTTGTATTGATCAGAGGCCAGACTCAGAGACAGAACAATTACGCTCTAAAGAGAGAAGGAAGTACTGATGTCTGATGACCAGTACCTAGTATGTGTTGCACATTTTGCTAAGCGCTTTTTGGAGGAGGTCGTGGGGGAACCTCAGTCACATAGAATTGGACTAATCAGTCTTTGGTTCCTAACACATTCTGATTGTTGGCCCACAGCCTTTTATGTCTATTTCAGTAACAGAACATGGGCCAAGGCAAGTAACGCACGCTGAATGATTTTCTACACCTTTAGTGCACTTAATCCTCACAACTACCCCAAAACTTGCAGGATTCAAATGGCAGGAGAGGTACTGAGTCAAGTTTGTAGAGTTCCATTAAAAAAAATTTTTTTTTTAATTTTTTAGATGTTTATTCATTTTTGAAAGAGAGAGAGAGGGAGACAGAGCATGAGTCGGGAAGGGGCAGAGAGAGAGGGAGACACAGAATCTGAAGCGGGCTCCAGGCTCTGAGCGGTCAGCACACAGCTGGACGTGGGGCTCCAACCTATGAACCGTGAGATCATGACCTGAACCGATGTCGGATGCTTAACCGACTGAGCCACCAGGAGCCCCAAGAATGTTTCTGTTATACCTTGGCCATCTCTACTGAGCCATTCCTGAATTTCTTATTTTATTACTTCTAGTAATACATGATAAATATTCCATGCCCATGCAGGATATGTTTTTGAAATATGTCTTTGTTCTAACTACTCTTAAGGGCTGGCTTTCAACATTTTCTAGCTCTATTTCCTGGCAGCCAGGACCTGGTCTCCTAGTGCGGAGGGTGCTCTGGGGCTGGTCAACAAGGCACCTGGGTCACAGGGACCTGATGTCCCAGACAGGTCAGTAAGTCACAAGCCACTGAATGTCAGAGTGGGAGGGCCTTAAAGATACCAAAGCCAGAACAACAGAGTCTTACCTCTGAGTATGGGGTGGTGTGCTCTAGAACACTCGATGGCTGAATAGCATTCTGAGTGTGCATTGGTCCCCTGGGAAGTTTTCTGGATCTGACTGTCTCACTCACTTCCTGGCTTCTGCTGGGCTGTGTTCCCAGATGAAGAAAAAAAGTTTGGTTAAGTAATTACCTAAGCTAATGTCACTGTTGATGTGGCAGAGCCGTGATTCGAATCCATTACACTCTTGTCCATTTATGATGGTAGTGCTTTGTTATTTCATTTTCCATTGCCCCTGGGTCTTGGTTCAAGATTCTTCCCATGAAGGCTCTGTAGTGTCCGGTGTCTGCTGTCTCGGAAAGTCGGCCAGCTCGGGTCTGTTTGGGGGTCTGACCGGTGAGGTCTTCTGGCGCCCAGAACAAGTTAACCCCATTCCAAAGGACCCTGGCATTCCTGTAGCTGGGAATGGCTCTGGTACCTCTCTCGTGGTGGCTGACCCACCTCCTTGTGTCTAGTTGCCGGAATGGCGTATGGGGACTGGCCTCCAACCAGAGGCCCAGATCCAGTCTGCAGAGATCTTCCTTCTGGCCATCTTGACTGCCGTTCAGATTGTGGAGAGGATGGAGTCCCACGGCTGCCAGCTTCAAAGCTTGGAGAGGCGGACAGAGACGGCGGAGAAGAAGCTGCGGACTGCGAGAAGACGGCCGTGGAGTTCGAGAACCAGCTGGAGGGCAAGTGGGCCGTGCTGGGGACCAGGAGTACGGGCTGCTGCAGAGGCGGCTGGAGAACATGGAGAACCTGCTGAGAAACGGGGACTTCTGGGGGCCGAGGCTGCCCCCCTGGGTGACAAGGAGCTTGGTGCCGGTGGAGAGGGCTTGCTTGCCTTCAGCAGGGTCCTCAGACTCGTAGTGGGGGGAACCCCATGTCTGCCAATGCTTGACCTCCTGGCTCTTAATGCCAGCCACGAATTGACTTGAAAGGGCTTGAAAAACCTCAGAAGTTAAGTGACACACCTGAGACGTCTCTGCCGTGGCAGACGGTGCAGGGTTTGTTGGGAGGGTTATGGTTGTGCCTGCTGCTCCGGAAGGGTCTCTGAGGGTGAGGGCTGGCTCGGGTAGGGGAATCACAGAAGATCCGTGTGGCCCTAGGAGAGGGGACAAGCACCCAGGAGCCCGGGTCCCGGATCCTTTCAGCCGCTGGGCCCTGCTCTTACCTGAAGCAGATGCGATGGAGATGAGACGGTATTTGCCCAGTGGTTTGGCCAGCGATGCCCTCTGGCCTGGGGGTAGGGAGAGGAGCCTGGAGCTGGTTTGAACCGTTCTCCAAAATGGCACTAACCCATGTTGGCGTGGGCGACCTGTACTTCAGGTGTCCCTGACTACTGAAGATGTGGCCGCGTGTCTCTCAGGGCAGGAGTGAGGCAGCCTGGAAGACAGCAGAAGGGGCCCCGCGAGCGCACGAAAAGGAGCCAGGAGACATTGGTCTCCCTGGGGAAGAGGCTGGCGCCTGGGCGCTTCCAAGCCCCAAGTCCTTGGCTTTATTCCTTTATTGAATCCAATGGGCCCCTTGGATTTGAGAACCCAGAGCACTTTGAGATCATCTGATCAGCTGTCTTCAAGCAGGAAGAAGGTATTCTTAATTCCCATTTTTTTCGGTTTAATAGAATGCAGTGCGATGCAGGGAGGTTCAAAGACTTGCCCAGGGTCTCACGGAGACTAAATGTGAGTTGGCAACTGCTCTTGGCCACACCGCCCTTCCCGTGGCCCCAGGGGCAGCTCGTACCCACACATTTACTTGCCAGCCTGTTCGTTTCTGGTGGGCGGAGGCCGCCCCCGATTTGTACTTGCACCTCTAGGACTCGCGGCACACTGTGAGTTCCCAGGAAACTGCTGCACGAAGGGTTTATTGTGGGCCTGCTCTCCAGGGGTGCCCCAAGTCCAGAAAATGAGGTTCAGTCCTGGAACATGAAGTTCTTCGGGCTGTGGGCGAAGAGCCAGTGCGCGGGCGCTCGCGTGTCGGTGTGAGACACGGCTGGGCCGGTTTTGTCTCTTCCACACTCCCCTCCCGTCTCAGCTTGCACACCTGAATCCTCCCACTGCTTTGAGCGGCTCAGCAGTTAGCTTTCTGTCCTCTCTCCTCCTTGGGAGGCTGGGGCCCAGAGCCTTCCTTCCCTTTGCCTGGCCACAGGTTTTCCTCTTCCAGAAGGTGGACCCGGGGTGCTGCGAGGCCTCCGGCTGAGGGGAGCGCGTGGAAGGTGAGGCCCTTCCACAGGCCTACTGTGCCGCAGGGTACACGCACCGAGAGCTGACCTCCACGTGGGACTCGCTCCCCGTCCCGGGCCTCTGTCTCCCCATCTGGCAAGTTGGGTGGCTGGACCAAGTGACTTTGGGTTCTCCCTGCCTTTCTTGGATTCCACTTTGTCCCCTGTGGGGGCAGCAGGACCAGAGCCTTCTTCCTGGCCTGGTCAGGAGCACTGCCTGCCTGGGGAGCACGGGCGCTCTGCCGTGCCCCAAGCTCAGTGCTGTCCTCCACACGTCTTCACGGGGGTGGACCCTACTCCGAACCTCCAGCGGGCACCCTTTCCCTGCAGGGCCTGCGGAGGCGAGCCCCATCACCGCCTTCATGCGGCCTAGGCCCCCTTTCCTCCCTCCTAGACTGTGCCACCACCAAGCCTCTGGACCCCAGGGGAGGGGGAGGCAGAGCAGCTTGAGAGCCCCCACAGCCTGTCCCCTCAAGACGAGTGCAGGCCCAGCCCCCACCCTCACCTGTACGGACATTCTGGTATCGGGAGTCCCCTCCCCCCCCCCCGCCCCCCGTGTGGAGAAACAGAGACAGAGGAGGGTGCAGTGAGCTGCCGACGGGTGGGGCCACATCCGGGTGTCCTGGCCCCCCTCCCCGGACCCTGCACGGCCCTTTGGGCAGTTAAACGAATGATGAGCCAATAGTAGCTCGGTTTTCTTTCTCTCTCAGGTGACCACAGTTCATCTGATCAATATGCAGTTTTGAAAGCCTTTTTTGGGAGGGGTGGGGTGAGGAACCCTTGATTTGAATGACAGCTGGGAGCATATAACCCAGGGCAAGGCGGGACCGCTCTGGTTGAAGCAGGGCACAGTACCCTGGAGGCCCCTTCTCTCCGAACCCCAAGGTCATGCATGCCAAGACACCTGTTCCCTGCTTTCTAGACTCGGATATTTTACTGGGGAGAAAGGCTGACTTTGAAAGCAGGTTCTTTGGGGAGGCGAATGAAGTCACATTGACCTCAGAGCTGGAAGAAGGCGGAGACTGAGCAGGATGCTGAGTCTCCTGTAAGATGAGAAAGGGGAGCCTAGTACCCGGGCCCTCTGCAGCGGGACGAAGCAGCGAGTGGGAGAGCGGGTAGGCCGTGCTCTCCGTTGGCCTCTGTGAGTGCTCCCACCCCAGGAGCCTGGGGAGGTGGTGTGGGGCTCCCGCGGCCGCCAGGCTGGGCCTCTGTGCCGTTGAGGGACGACTAGGCTGTTTCTAGGCCTCGGCAGCCACGGTTCCAGGCGGCGGCAGCTCGCAGGGAGGTACCCCTGTGCCAGAGGCCCCGGCCCCAGCTCTGCCATGGTGCTGGGGTTTGCTCCTGAGTTGGGCTCAAGTGAGCACTGGGAAGGTGGGAGAATGAGGTCCTCGGGGGCACTTGGGTCTGTCCTGCGGCCTGAGAACTCCCTGCCGTTTTGACAGTTACTTTCTTGCATTCCACCCTCTCTGTAAGCTTTTCCAGACTCCACAGGAGAGAGCTCTGTTTCCTCCCTGGCCCCCAGGACAGGCTTTGCCCTCTGGGGCTGTTTTTGTACCCTCTGCTGTGAACACGGGGGCGCCGGAGACCTCTTTATTTACTGGACGCTTCCACAGGCAGGTTCTTCCTCTGGAGTCCTAGGAAAAGTGCAGATGTGGTTCTCGTCCAGTACGTCTGGGTGGGGTCGGGGTTCCCACAGGTTCCTCAGGGAACCCCGGGCAGGTCCACATTTGAGAACCAGGGTCGGCCATCTCGAACAGAGACTACCAGCCTCTACCCTTTGCACGCGTTTGCATTTTGACTCCGCAGATGTTTTCTCACAAGAGAACATTCTCACGGAGAAATGCAAAGGGTGCGGGTGAAGCTGACGGGCTCTCTGTGGTGGCCGCCCTCCCCACCGCACCCCTCCCGAGGGCCCCCACACTGTCACTCTGCTGTGTGGCATTTCAGGCTCCTCTCTCACGCAGTTTCATACACGTGGGAACTGGGGATAGACGCAGAGTTGAAACGACAGGGAGGCCGTGCCGTGGGTACCGACCTGCAGCTTCTCACTTAACAAAATGTCCTAAGAACCTTCAGGAAAAGGTGGGGCGCGTTTTGACCCGCGTCACTCTCTGGGAGCCTGGGCTGGCCACACGGTGGGAACTTGGTGTCCGGGGCCCGGTCCGTCGTGTAGCCAGCCTGGTGGCCCTGCTGGCCGTCTCCCCAGCATGACTGCGGCACCGCAGAAGGGGACACACTGAGCCCTCGTAGTCCTAGGGACAGAATCTGGCTCAGCCTTGCATGGTGTGGATAGCCATTAGATACCGGTGGCCTGGAATGTTCTCCATTCGCTCATTTATGTAACAAAAAGTGAGCCTACCCTGTTGCCTGAGGCAGGAAGGAGGGGCAGGAATGACTCCCTGTGCCCACCTTGGGTCTTAGAGATCTTAGAGACTGGTGCCCTTGGTGAGGTCACTTAGCCCTCCGAGGACATTTGCTCCCCACCACTGTGGCATGCAGGCTGTGTGACGGGCTGAATAAACAAAACAAAGTAATGAAACAGCAACTTAGACAAGATAGTGGTGACTGGTGCTGTCCCCGGACAGGCTCTTGGTGTCACAGGCCCAGGCTGCTTCCAGTTCGTTGCTCTATCCTTCCTCAGATGTGGCTTGTTGCCGTGGTTCAAGACGGCTCACTCCCGTGTCTGTAGCCAGTAAGAAGGAAGCAAGAAGGCGGGCGGTGTTCTTGCCCTTTAAGGTCAACGTTGATTTATTGCTTGAAAAAAAAAATTTCTTTTAGTTTTACTTTTTAAAAAAATTTACATCCAAGTTAGCATACAGTGAAACAATGATTTCAGGACTAGATTCCTTAAAGCCCCTTCCCCGTTTAGCCCATCCTCCCTCCCACAACCCCTCCACTAACCCTGCTTGTTCTCCATATTTAAGAGTCTCTTCTGTTTTGTCCCCCTCCCTGTTTTTCTATTATTTTTGTTTCCCTTCCCTTACGTTCGTCTGTTTTGTCCGCATATGCCTGAAGTCGTATGATTTTTGTCTTTCTCTGACTAATTTCACTTAGCATAAGACCCTCCAGTGCCATCCACGTAGTTGCAAATGGCAAGATTTCATTCTTTTCGATTGCCGAATAATACTCCATCGTATGTATAGACCACACCTCCTTTATCCATCCATCCATCAGTGGACATTTGGTCTCTTTCCATACTTTGGCTCTTGTCGATAGTGCTGCTAGAAACATGGGGGTGCATGTGTCCCTTCGAAACAGCACACCTGTATCCCATGGATAAATGCCTGGTACTGCAATTGCTGGGTCGTAGGGTAGTTGGGTTGTAGGGTAGTTCTTTTTTTTTTTTTAATTTTTTTTAACGTTTATTTATTTTTGAGAGAAAGAGAGCGTGAGGGGGAGAGGGGCAGAGAGAGAGGGAGACACAGAATCGGAAGCAGGCTCCAGGCTCTGAGCTGTCAGCACAGAGCCCAACACAGGGCTTGAACTCACGAACCGTGAGATCATGACCTGAGCCAAAGTCGGATGCTCAACCGACTGAGCCAGCCAGGCGCCCCAGGGTAGTTCTAGTTTTAGTTTTTTTGAGGAACCTCCATACTGTTTTCCAGAGTAGCTGCACTAGCTTGCATTCCCCCCCAATTTTTTTAATGTTTATTTATTTTTGAGAGAGAGAGAGAGAGACAGAGTGTGAGCAGGGAGGGGCAGACAGAGAGGAAGACAGAATCTGAAGCGGGCTCCAGGCTCCGAGCTGTCAGCACAGAGCCAGATGCTGGGCTCAAACCCATGAACCATGAGATCATGACCTGAGCCGAAGTCAGATGCTCAACCGACTGAGCCAGCCAGGTGCCCCTATTTACTTCTTATTTAATAAGCACATATTTAGTACTTACAATGTATTTTATCGGTACCGACCAGGTGAAGCCTCATTACAACCTTTTGTTTACTCACATTATAGATAAAGAGACCAAGGCGCTGGGCAGTGCATTGCCCCGTGTCACGTAGCTGTGGACGCAGAGCCTGTCACATCGCACTGATGACCAGCCACATACCGCATCTGCTTGCAGGGGAGGCCCGGAAACAGGGTCTTTAGGTGGCCACGTGCCACATCTCCACCGGGAGGAGATGCCACCTCAGGAAGCCGCTCTCTTTGCTCCTCCTCGTCCGTCCAGGTTTCATCCTGAGATGGCGGCGACCCCGTCCCCTCTTCAGGCTCCACTTCTGATCCCAGTTCTCTTGCCGTTTCCACCGCGTCCGCAGTGACGTCCTCCGCGGAGGTCCTGAACCGTCCATTTGTAAAAGACAGGATCGGTGAAGCACAAGAAAGCAGAGCGCAAGACAATGAGATCGGCCTGTACGGAGAATAAAAAGCACGGCTGGTACAGGCTCCCCCAGAACCTGGAGCTCACAGCGGCCTTGGTCCCCAGGGTCCCACCCTCCCTGGGACCCCAGCAGACCAGGGAAGCCGACCGGTGGCGAAGCATGGCCTCTGTGTTGGGTAGGAGGCCCGAGGGAGGTGAGAAGAGCTGAACAGTGGGGGGAGAGGGAAGGAGAAGGGCGCAGGGAGGAGGGCGGACGCCGTGCAGGGGAGGGTTAGAGATGGCGGTGAGTGAGGACGGGGCCTCCAGAGTTCCAGCTTCTGCGTGTGGGTCCCAGCTGTGTGTCCTCCGGCCGCGGGGGAGCCGAGGTCAAGGCACTGCGGGACCAGGGATGGGGGAGGCTCATCACCACGGATGCACAAGCAGAGAGCAGAGGAGCCGAGGCCCGGGCCATCCGGGCCGGCGAGGAAGCACCCTGGAGGCTGCGCAGGCAGGATCCCACCCAGACCCCACGCTGGCCACAGAGCCTGAGGCGGGGCTCGAGCGCGCCACCCTGGGATGGTGACCCAAGCCCAATCAAGAGTCGGACGCTCAACCGACTGAGCCACTGCTGTTGGTGGCTGGCCCAGGCTCTACCCACACTCGGTATGGCCAGTCTTCAGTCTTCCTGATGTGCGTTCTCATGTGACGCAGTCGTATCTCATCGTGGCTTGTGTTGTCGTCGGTGTCGTTTCTTAGCACGAGCTGGCGTGGGGGTGGGGGTAGGGGCGCAGGGGGAGGGAGAGAGAGAATCCCACGCCCCGCGCAGAGCCTCACTTGAGGCTCCGTCTCCCAACCGTGAGATCATAACCGGCGCCGAAATCGAGAGTTGGCCGCTTCCCCGACCCAGCCGCCCACGCGTCCCGATCTCATTGTGGTTTTAATTTTTATTTCCCTCATTACCAATGATGTGGAAGATACCCTTCTGTGCTTGCTGCCATCATACGTCTTCTTTGGTGAGGTGTCTGTGCAGGTCTTCTGTCCGTTTTTTTTTTGTTTTTGTTTTTTTTTTCATTTGGGTTGTTTTCTTCTGACTCCGTTTTGAAAGTTCTCTGTATTTAATGGTGCAAGTTCTGTGTCAGATACGCGGCTTGCAGACACTTCCTCCCGGTCTGTGACTTGTCGTTTCACTCTCTTAACAGTGTCTTTCAAAGACCGAAAGTGCTTAATTTTGATGAATTCCAGTTTATCAAGTGAGCTTTTGGTGTCGTGTCTAAGAAAATTTTGCCTAACTTGGGGCACCTGACTTGCACAGTCGGTGGAGGGTGCGACTCTTGATCTCGGGGCTGTGAGTTCGAGCCCCGTATTGGATGGAGAGATTCCTTAAAAATAAAATCTTTAAAAGAAAAAGAAAGAAAGAAAGAAAGAAAGAAAGAAAGAAAGAAAGAAAGAAAGAGAAAGAAAGAAGGAAGGAAGGAAGGAAGGAAGGAAGGAAGGAAGGAAAGAAGGAAGGAAGGAAAGAAGGAAGGAAGGAAAGAAGGAAGGAAGGAAAGAAAGAAAGAAAGAGAAAGAAAGAAAGGTTTTGCCTAATTCAAAGCCACACCCCCGGCTCTCAATCTCAGAGAGAAGCCAGTTTTCTTTAATGGTTGGAAATACCACATATCAGGAAACGCTTTATGAAATTTTCCACGTAAGAACCCGAATATTTCTGTTTTATGGTATGACGGTGTAAAAAGTGCCCGTTTCTTCCTCAATACGATGTAGCAGGAGCACCACCTCTTGAACGTTTTGTGTCACAAACCGGTCGGGGAGCCTCCCCGTCCTGTCATCTCTCCCCGTGGCTGCCGTGACCCCGTTCTGTTAGAATTCGCGTCACCGGGTTGGAAACGGCACGGCCCTGCACTGCTTAGAACCCACCTGCCCTGCTCTCCTGAGTAATTGGACATTTTGGCCATGTTTACGTGGGGTTTCGTTCTCAGTGAGCACAGTTAACTCAAACAGTGTCAACCGCCCCTTCCCTCTCCCCAGCGCCTCCGCCGCGACGGTCCTCATAGCGTCTGTCTTTCTGGCCACCTCCCGAGGGGCCAGGCCTAACCAGAGGCCTCTCTCCCCTGCACCCACGCCAGCTCCTTCCGCCTCCCTGTCCTGCCAGCCCCAGGGCGCACACCGTTGGCTCTTTCGGCCCTTGGAGCCACTTCTGGGGCAACTGTCCGAACAAGCCTTCTTCCCAGAGGGCGCTGGCGTGATACCCGATGTCACCGGGGTGGGAAGGGAGCCCGAGGGGCGGAAGACCCACGCGGAGCGGGAGCCAGCCAGCAGCCTCACTGCCGGCCTTCTGGCCGGGGAAGGTGCCCATCCGGCTGGGCTCGCCTGGGGTCACGGAGGTTCCGTAGAAGGGGGGGGCAGGCCCCAGGATGCCTAGCCAGGGGCCAGGTCCCCCTTGGTCCGCCTCAGGTTGCCACCTCCTTCCCCTACAGTCAGTTGGAACTAAAAATATCACCCCCTTGGGTCAACGGGCCGGTGGACCCGATGGGAGGGGTCTGCGGTCAATTTTGGGGTGTCCCGGCGGCCTCAGGGGGAGAGCACCAAATGTGTGGACTCACTTCAGGTGCTCGGTCACTTCGCACTGCAGCCCGGGGGCTCTGGGGCCTGCCTCAGTACTTCTGCCCCAAAGGGCTACTTCCCCAAAGTCCTGCGAGCGGCATAGACTATGGAAGACTCCTTCTCCGGGGGAAAGGCACCGGGAGGGGTTGATAGGGACTCGGGTGGGCGGGGGCAGGGTGGGAAGAGCCTTCTTTGGCTGGGTCCCCCGCCAGTGCCCAGCCTTTCAGATCAGGGGACCGTCCCTCCCCTCCCCTGGCCGCCTCCCCGTTCTCGCTGCCCACACGGAGCGACCTGCCTTTGCTCCGGTCTTGGGACCCGTGGCTTTCCATGCCCTGGGGGCTCACAAGCGATCCCGGCGGACACCCCTCCTCGAGCGGGAAGCTGGAGCTGTGCCCCAGATTCCCGCACGGTATTTCGGGGGCTGAGCGGGTGAGCGTATGGTGGAAAGGGAGAAAGGGGTCCTCTGCGTCTCGGGGGGTGGCGTCGGGACCAGCTTCCTGTCCCGGACCTGCTCTTCTACCCGGACAGAGACCCCTCGCCTCAGCGCCCCAGCTCAGGGAGGAAGAGGAAGTGGGGAGGCGAAGGGAGGACCAGCCTGGCACGCGGGAGCTGGTTAGTAGGTGTGGAGATGTGAACGCAGGAGTGAGCGACGAGAGGGAGAGCCGGGCTGTCATCGGGCAGGCTGCCCGCCTCCAGGAACTTGGCCATCACGGTCCAGGGACAAGTCAACTGCACAGTCCAAGAGGTGCAGTTAAGGCTCCAAGACAGGCCTGGGGGTATAGCTCAGGGGCAGAGCATTTGACTGCAGATCAAGAGGTCCCCGGTTCAAATCCGGGTGCCCCCTTGCCGAGGTCACTTTTGGCCATGAAGTCGTAAAGAAGAGGCCAGCAGTTCTCATGCGGCCGGGTGTCTGGGTCCTGTTCTGTCCTCATCTCTAGGGTGGCGGTGAGGGTTCCATGAGGGCACGGCTGGTCATGCTGTGCCACAGGCTGTCCCCCACAGACAGTGTCCGGGAGCACCCTCACTGCATTAGCAGGAATCTAGACTTCCAGAACGTTTCTTGGCACACCTTCCTTGTGACCTCGTTCTCCAGCCTCACTGATGTGCAAAGACACCTGACCCATTCTTTAAAAACATTTTTGGGGGTGCTGGGTGGCTCAGTTGAGTGTCCCACTCTTTTTTCTTTTTAATGTTTATTTATTTTGAGAGAGAGGGAAAGAGGGAGAGACAGACAGCAAGTGGGGGAAGGGCAGAGAGAGAGAGGGAGAGAATCCCAAGCAGGCTCCGTGCTGTCAGCACAGAGCCCGATGCAGGGCTCAAACCCACGAACTGTGAGATCATGACCTGAGGCGATATCAGGAGTCTGATTCTTAACCGACTGAGCCACCTAGGCGCCCTAAGTGTCCGACTGTTGATTTTGGCTCAGGTCATGATCCCATGGTTGTGGGATGAACCCCTGCATCAGGCTCTGCGCTCAGCATGGAGCCTAAGATTGTCTGTCTGTCTGTCTCTCTTTCTCTGCCCCTCCCCCACTTTCTAAAAACAAAAAATTATTAAAAACATTCTTTGTTCTTGGGGCACCTGGGTGTCTCAGTCAGTGAAGCGTCCAACTTTGCCTTGGGTCATGATCTCACGGTTCATGAGTTCGAGCCCCGCGTCGGGCTCTATACCTACTTACAGCTTGGAGCCTGGAGCCTGCTTCCGATTCTGCTGTCTCCCTCTCTCCGCCCCTCCCCTGCTCAGGCTCTGTCTCTCTCTCAAAAAAAATGAATGAACACTAAACAAAAATTAAAAAACAAAACAAAAATCTTTGTTCGTACTCCTCCCTTGGCCTTATTCCTCCTTGGCCTCCTCTACTTCTTCATGTAGCGGGCTCCTCCTTGTCCATGTCCTCCAGAAAGTTCTTTGTCCATGAATGAATGAGTGACACAGTGAGCACCTTCCCCGAGGCTTGGAGTCGGTAGGAGGCTCTCCCTGGGATGAGTGTGAGGTTCCCAGAAACAACCACACTCATCCTGATGAGAGCAAAACACAGGCGCGCAGAGATCCTGAGTGCGGTGCCTGGGTGGAAAGGCGATGATGGGAAGCCATAGGCAGGTGGGGGCATAGCTCAGGGGTAGAGCATTTGACTGCAGATCAAGAGGTCCCCGGTTCAAATCCGGGTGCCCCCTCTCCTCCCTTTTAAATTACTGAAGCAGGTATTGGAATTACTGCCTCCGTTAAGTTAATGCTCTGTCTTGGGATGAGAATTTAGGATCTGCACCCAGACCAGCCCCAAGAATCCGTCCCTGAGCATCATCCAGACAATAGCTCCTGGGATCACATTGGACTGAAGAGGCTGACGAAATTGGCCCCGTCCGCTCCCACCTACCTGGGGACTCTTGACCTTCGTGGCCTGCGGGGGGACATCACTTTCCTTCTCTTAATGTCTCATTTTTCTCGACCTTGTTATAATCTCCAGAGAGAAGGCGATCTCTTTGTTCTTACTGCCTCCACGTGTTCAGTATGGACATACATCTTCCTACTCCCCGGGAGGGACTGTGCGGATGAGAGAACATATCAAAAGCAGAGCCTCTGTTCTCTCCCTGGGGATTTCTCAGAGGTGCTGTCTCCACCACAGCCTTAGACCCACTGCATCCTCCCTGCTCCCTCCTTAAAACGCAGGATGGGTATGAAGAATCCTGCAGAGGGGCGCCTGGTGGCTCTGTCGGTTAGGCCTCCGACTTCGGCTCAGGTCATGATCTCGCCGTTCGTGAGTTTGAGCGCCGCGTCGGGCTCTGGGCTGCTAGCTCGGAGCCTGGAGTCTGCTTCGGATTCTGTGTCTCCCACACTCTCTGCCCCTCCCCCAGCTCACACTCTGTCTCTCTCTCTCTCTCAAAAATAAAAAAATAAAAACATTAATTAAAAAAAGAATCTTGCAGAGCAATCTCCACGTTCCTTAAAGAGAAAAGTAATTTGAAATGATCTTTCCTAGGAGGACAAATAAAGAAGCTGGGAAATATTGCCAAACAGCTCATTAAAAGCCTCAAAGGGCTTTGGGACGCCAGGGTGGCTCAACTGGTTAAGTGTCTGACTCTTGGTTTCGGCTCAGGTCATGATCGTGCAGTCTGTGAGCCTGAGCCCCACATCGGGCTCTGTGCTGACAGTGCAGAGCCTGCTTGGGATTCTCTCTCTCCCCCCCCGCCCCTCCCCTACACATGCGTGCATGCTCTCTCTCTCTGTCAAAATAAATTAAAAAACTTAAAAAGCCTCAAAGAGCTCACTGGTTAGATAGGAACTAACTAGTTAGATAGCTAACTAGTTAGATGGGTGGAAATTCAGAACAAATGCGAAACATGGGGCAGCTGGGTGGCTCGGTTGATTAAGCGTGGGACTTCGTCTCAGGTCACGGTCTTGCTGTTTGTGAGTTCGAGCCCCGCGTCGGGCTCTGTGCTGACAGCTCAGAGCCTGGAGCCTGCTTTGGATTCTGTGTCCCTCCTCTCTCTCTGCCCCTCCCCCACTCCTGCTCTGTCTCGCTCTGTCAAAAATAAATAAATGTTAAAAAAAAAATTAAAGAACAAATGGGAAACAGGAAGAGAAGCTCTACATGAGAAGCTGCTTTGGGCCTCAGTCCAGAAGAGGCAGGGGAGAGCCTAAGTGAACTTCTGGAAGTCTCTCAGGACCAGGGGCTAGAAGTCTGGGCCCACCTAGAAGGTAAACTGAATGAAAATAGCTCCTGCAAGAATTTGTAGCTGGTCTTTGTGTCATTCGAATGGCCCAGAAAACTCAAGCCTTGAAATTATCTTAAGGTATCCTGACTGCTAGAGCCCCTCAAATACCTGCAAAAAACAAAGGAAGGATATTATCATCTCCACCTGGCTTCAAATTAGTCCTACAAATACATTTTTGAATACATTGTTCAGTAGGCAGTCAAGAATAACTATGTACACAAGGAGGCAAAAACCACCAATAAAAATCAATAGAAAGAACAGGCCACAGAAATAAACACAGGAACTTTTGTATTAGAACATCCAGAAACACACTATACAAAGATAATGCTTACTGTTTTCAAGAAGGTAAGAGACAAGCTTGAGAATTTCAGTAGGAAGCTGGAAAGCATAAGCAATAACTAAGAGGATATGAAATGAGAACATAGAAATTTTATATCTACAAATCAATAACTAAAATTAAAATCTCAATGGGGGTGCCTAGGTGGCTCAGTCGCTTAAGTGTTAGACTTCAGCTCGGGTCATGATCTCATGGTTCGTGAGTTCGAGCCCTTCAGTGGGCTTTCTGCTGTCAGCACAGACCTGGCTTTGGATCCTCTGTCCCCCATCTCTCTCTGCCCCTTCCCCACTGGTTCTCTCTGTCTCTCAAAATAAATAAACTTAAAAACAAAAACCTCAATGAATATGTCCATGTTACTCTCAGTGAATAGTTTCAGCCAAAGAGAAAATCGTGAATTAGAACATTGGAACGAAAAACTGTCCATTAGAAAGCATGCAGAGAGAAAAGCATAGCAAACACAGAATACAGAGTAATAAATTTAGAGGATACAATGAGAAAGTCTCATGTACATTGAAATGGACTCCTGGAAGAGAAAATGAAGTAGGTGGAATATTTGAGGAGACAGAGGCTAAGACAGTTTTGCAGCTTAGGAGTTACTGTAGTAAAATTGCAGAAAATCAGAGACAAGAAACTCACAAACATCATGAAAAGAAGACCCATTACTTTCAATGAGTTCCAATGAGACACAACAGTGAGTTTTCAAGAGCAACAATGGAAACCAGAAAGCAGTGGAATTGCATCTACTGAAATATCATAACTGTTAACATAAAATTCTGTACTCAGGTAAAATATCCTTCATGAGTCGAAGGTAAAGTAAAGACAATTTCAGACAAATAAAAACGGAAAGAACTCATCCACAGTCTGCATGTGCTAAAGGAAATTCTAAGCGGTATATTCTAAGCAGCAGGGAGATGATTTGGACGGAAGAACGGATGTAGGAAGGAAGACAGAGGCAGAGAAACAGTAAATATCTGAATACATCTAAGTGAGCGTTGACTGCATTAAAAAAAACAATAATGAGGTTGACACAACTTATGGAATAATGAAAAAGGCAAAAGCTGCATATAGGTTGGGAGGAAAGTAAATGGAATTAAAAGTATTGTAAGATGCTTGTATTACTTGTGTAGAGGGTAAAGCCATTGGTTAGCCATATACTTAGAGAAATAGCTATGCATATGGAGAAGAAACATCATTTATATTTTTCAAACTATCAGGGGGAAATAATAGCATTATAAAAATCTCAGTCAAACAAAGAAAGAAAGGGAGAAAAACAAAAACACTATAAATTGAAAGCATAAAATAAGGAGGTAGATTTGAATACAAATACATCAGCAATTACATTAAAAGTAAATAAGTTTAGTGCCCCAGGTTAAAAGACAAAGATTATCATATTGGGGTTAAAGCAACCGACGAACTATATTCTATTTACAAAAGATGCCAACTACAACCTAAGGTTACAGAACGATTAAAACCTAAAAGGATGAAAAATATATGACTGCAGAATATTAACAAAAAGAAAGCAGACAAAATAGACTTTAAGACACGAAATATTGCTCCCACCCTGGATTTCAAGGATCAAAGAGCACCCGCTTGGACCACCCACTTCAGATTTCCCCACCGGTGTCCCAGACTCCATCACTACAGTGACTTCTCAGTGACAGATGACCTTTCTCCATAGAGGTACCACTTTACTGTCCGTGTTGGATTCAGCTTCCTCTGCCTTTTGTAACTCCCCTGTACATTTCCTGACTGACCAATGTGGATCCATAGGTAGGGACATCTCTATGCCCCTACTCAGCAGGAAGAAGCGACAGAAGATGGGACCTTTCACCTTCAACAACCTTAAAGATTTAAGGGTCAAAATTTTTCAGGGGGAATATAATGAGGAACCATAAGGGAAGCTGAGGGCCAATCACAAGCTAGCATGACCCCCCCCCCCCCTCAGGTAGGATATATGTGATATTCCTCAGGCACTCCTGGCTGCCCAAGGACAAAGGAAAGGACAGAAAACAAGTGGTTAAACTTATAGTCTCCATCAGGTTACAAATAGCTCATCAGTAGCCTAATCTCCAGGAACCCCCTACTATCTTAATGATAATGCTTTGCTAGAGGGAAAAACAACCTTAGCTTGGCAATAGCTAGGCCTCCAGTAATCTGCAAATCCTCTTTAGCATATGGAAATCCCTTTTAGAAACTTTCTCTTGACTTTACCTCCCCCAACTCCACAGTGTCTAAGCAGTCACTCTGCACAACCCCAGTGCAGCTTTTCTGGCCCACGGGTCCTGTCTTCATGCTTTAATAAAATCACCTTTTTGCACCAAAAAAAAAAAAAAAAAAAAAAAAGACACAAAATGTTACTAGAGACAACAAGATCAGTTATTAATAATCAAAGGCTGAATTTATCAGGAAGATGTAAGAATTCCTAATCTTTATGCTGCTAGTAACACAGCTTCAAAATATGTAAGGCAAAAACTTGACAGAATAACAAAGAGAAATAAACAAATTTAGAATTAGAGTGGAAAATTTTTACATACCTTTCTCATTAATGAACAGAAGGGAGCAGAAACATGAATAATTAAAAATTTTGTTTAGTTTCTTTCCCCCATAGCTTTATTGAGGTACAATTGACAAATAGAATCGTAATATATTTAAAGTGTACAAAGTAATGATACGATTTACGTATAGATTGTGAAATGGTTACCACAATCAAGTGAATTAACACACCCATCACCTCAGATAGTTACCTTTGTGTGTGTGTGTGTGTGTGTGTGTGTGTGAGAGAGAGAGAGAGAGAGGATGCTTAAGATCTACTCTCAGCAACTTTCAAGAATACAGTACAGTATTATTAACTATATTCACCATGCTGTACATTAGATCTCTGAAACTTATTTATCTTATAACTGAGAGTTTCTACCCTTTGACCAACATCCCCCCATTTCCTCCACCCCTCAGCCCCTGGCAACCACCAATCTACTCTCTGTTTCTATGAGTTTGACTTTTTAAAAAATTCCACATATAAGTGATACCATATGGTACTTACCTTTTTTTTTTTTTTTTTGGTCTGGCTTATTTTGTTTAGTACGATTCCCTCCAGTTTCACCAGATGGCAGGATTTCCTTCTTTCTAATGGCTGAATAATATTCCACTGTGTATGTGTAACATTTTCTTGATTCATCCATTGATGGACACTATATTGGCATTTAGAGAAATATGTATAGCTTTGAGCAATATGCTGGAAAAGAAGATTAAAAATAAACTAAGAATCCATCTCAAGAAGTTAAAAAAAAAAACTGGATGAAAGAGCACTATGAGAGGAGAAAGAAATAAAAGAACAGAAATTAATGAAATAGAAAGCGAACACACAGTGAACAGGATTAACAAGGCCAAAGTTGGTTTTTGAAAAGAAAAGATGGGTTAACCTCTGGTGAAACTGTTAAGAAAAAGAAGAAAGCAGAAAAAGATAAAGCAATATTATAAATCAAAAAAGAAAAACTGCAGATTCTTTAGACTTTAAAATAATGATTATTGAGCACTATGAAAAATTAATATATACAAAATTTTTAAATCTAATAAGCATAAACAAAGAACTTACTGTGAGGCAGGCATGATTTTATGTACTTTAAAGATTATTAATTTATCTAACTTTTGTAACCTCTCCACAAACTAGGCACTATCATTGTACTCATTTCTATTATCATGCCCGTTTTATATATGGCAAAACTGAAGCTGAGAGAGTTTATCAATTTCACCAAGGCCCCTCTTGTTAGAACCCAGAATTTGAACCCATGCATTATGCCTTAAGAGTCCAAGGACTTTGCCACTATGCTATGCTGAAATTGATCAAGGACTTAAAAATACTACAACTTAACAAAGCTGACACAAGAAAAAATAGAAAAACTGAATAGTCAGTCATCTAAGTTTTTAAATAGTTCTTTTATTCATGTATTCATTTCTGAGAGACAGGGACAGAGCACAAGCGGGGGAGGGGCAGAGAGAGAGGGAGACACAGAATCCGAAGCAGGCTCCAGGCCGTCAGCACAGAGCCCGAGGTGGTCTTCAAACCCACAAACTGCGAGATCATGACCTGAGCTGAGGCCGGAAGCTTAACCGACTGAGCCACCCAGGCGCCCCCAAATCACAACTTTTGAAATGATATACTAGAAATTTCTGTATTCAAATCTTAAAATTCTAAAGTTAGTCAACATCTTTATCTTCCTCCCAAATTACATAAAGACACTGTAACTCTTATGACTCCATTCTTTATATGTTATTATTAACCAGTATTTTTGTTTTATATTTAAAAAAAAACTATAAATTAGATCTTAGTATTGCTTTAAATGGTCAATGATTTTTAGATTTATTTACATATCTTATCATTTCTTTGTTTAACATTCCTTCTTATATCTTAGACCTCCCATTCTGGGATCATTTTTCTTTTCTCTAAAGTAGATATTTAAAATTTGCCTTAGCAAGGGTCTGTTGGCAGGAAACTCTCTCAGCTTTTGTATGTTCTTGAAGAATAGTCTGGCTGGGAATAGAATTCAAAGCTGACTGTGATTCCCTCTCAACATACGGAACGTGTTATTGTGCTGTCTTCTGGCTTCCTCTGCAACTGCTGAGAAATCACACAACAGTCAAAATATTGTCCTTTTAGGGGTGATCTCACATTTCCCTCTGGCTACCTGCAAAGGGCAGAGTCCTCGCCCTCAGCCAGGAGACCAAGTGCACCCTGGAGAGTGCGGGGACCAGCCGAGGGGCGTGTGGGAAGATGGGAGGAGGGGACAAACACATCACCTGAGCAGAACTGCGCGCTTGGGTGTGTGTGACCTCTGCTTCTGCACCCTTTGCAGGAAAACTCAGAAACCAGATTCAGCAAGAGGAGAGGAAATTGGAACTTCTTTACCACCCCTGGTGACCAAAACGCTAGGGGCACCCAGATTTGAACTGGGGACCTCTTGATCTGCAGTCAAATGCTCTACCCCTGAGCTATACCCCCCACTATACCAGTGAGGCCCAATTAACACCCTTTGCCTCCACAGCCACACCCAGGGCTTAGGCTCCGGGTGCCTCTTCAGCACGGTTGGCTGAGTGGCCAGACCTGCTTTACCGCTCACTCCTCTCCCTGCCTGCGAAGCAGCAGCTTTCACTCACAACTCCGTCCCGGGCGAGGGCAGCAACTTGGGCAGCATTCCCCGACAGCCGGGAGGATCTCTCGGAACATCCGTCTTGTGGGTTTTGTGCTGAGCACCTGCAAACCGAGAATCAAAATGCCCAGTGGCTGGCCAAGCACGAACACCCTGAAAAAGGGAGAAGACACGCTGACTGGAGAAGGGGTCAGAGCCTTACCCTCGGACGCAGGCTCAGGCCCCTCTGCTGGCCTCGGATCTCCACGTATTCAACCCTTTTAACCGCCTGAAGAAATGATTGGGGAAATGATGGCCCCTCAGTTCCAAGTCCCCCTTTCTGCGCCCCGCTCTGCGATGCTGGCTCCGGGACTCTGTAAACCACGCTTATCCTTTGCCAGGGGGCTTCCTGATTGTTCCCCTGAAGGGCTCTTCGGGGGAGCCCGGAGGGTGGGAGAAGGAAGAAGCCCGTGTTCTGCCCGCTGGGGCTCCTGTCGGTGTCACCGGGCAGCGACAGTCCGTCCCAGGAGCGTCCGGGATTGCCACCTGCTGTTTGGCGTTCACGGGACCAGCCTTGCCCCGACTCTTCAGGGCCACCAGTGCCTCCTTAGAGATCTGAGTCGGGGGCCCACCGAGATCCTCCCCAAGCCTGTGAGATTTAACAAGTTCCTCCTTTTCTGTTTGCTCCCCCAGCCCTAGAGTGATAGCGGCCTCTTGTCTTCGAGTTCTCGGAGTTCTGGTGGTTGTGGGTTGAATTGTGTCCTCCCGAGGAGACATGTCACCGCGGCGGTGTGTTCCCAAGCCAAGGAACTCGAAGAACTGCCACCGGACACGGAAAGCTAGAAGACACGAGGGAGGACCGTCCTCTTCAGAGAGGACACAGCCCTGCCCACACCTTGATTTCAGACTCCGGGCCCCCAGGGCTGTGAGACAATACATTTCTGTTGTTCTAAGCTTCCCAGCTCGTGGTCTTTGGCTGCAGCAGCTTTTGGACCCTGATGCACTGGTTAACGATTATTATTTTTAAAATTTTTAAATTTTTATTTATTTATTTATTTATTTTTAAATTTACATCCAAATTAGTTAGCATCTAGTGCAACAATGATTTCAGCAGTAGATTCCTTAATGCCCCTTACCCACTTAGCCCGTTGCCCCTTCTAGTAAACCCTCTGTTTGTTCTTCATATTTAAGAGTCTCTTATGTTTTGTCCCCCTCCCTGTTTTTGTATTATTTTGGTTTCTCTTCCCTTAAATTGATCTGTTTTGTCTCTTAAAGTCCTCATATGAGTGAAGTCGTACGATATCTGCCTTTCTCTGAGTGACTAATTTCACTTAGCATCATCCCCTCCAGTTCCATCCTCGTAGTTGCAAATGGCAAGATTTCCTTCTTTTTGATTGCCGAGTAATACTCCATCGTATGTATAGACCACACCTCCTTTATCCATCCATCCATCAGTGGACATTTGGCCTCTTTCCATACTTTGGCTCTTGTCGATAGTGCTGCTAGAAACATGGGGGTGCATGTGTCCCTTCGAAACAGCACACCTGTATCCCGTGGATAAATGCCTAGTAGTGCAATTGCTGGGTCGTAGGTAGTTCTATGTTTAGTTTTTTGAGGAACCTCCATACTGTTTTCTAGAGTGGCCGCACCAGCTTACATTCTTATGATTATTTCTATTAAATACTCTGCTCAAATAATGGAGGCAGCTTTTGTTTCTGGACTGGACCCTGGATGCTACTGAAATTGGTACCATTGTGGTCCTGGGGGACACAGACCCTCAGAGAGGGCACTGGGGATAGATTCGGTCTTGTCCTTGGTCTTCAAGGTGGTGCTGAGAGCCTGACTGGCCCCTGCATCTATGACGTGGCCATAAATGTGCTGGCTCGTAGACTCTACCAGCCTCGTCCTGTGAAGGGAACTAGAGTTTGGTGTCCATACAACTTGGTTTCGTCCTTTCAGTTCAAGGAGGAAAAAAGCATGCTCTCAAAGGGGGCACCTGGATTTGAACCAGGGACCTCTTGATCTGCAGTCAAATGCTCTACCACTGAGCTATACCCCCACCTGCTAGAGGAGCTGTGTAATTAATAAACTTCTTACGCTTCCACACGCAAGCTGCTCATTCAGACTCAGAGAATTGCTAGTTCTGTGCAACGATAAATGCACTGTCTCGTGCCATAACTGTCCTCCTTTTCACGAAAGACACCATCCCTTCTTGGCATCAGCTTGGAAGATCACTGAAGGTTCCATCTGAGACAACGGAGTCTGTGCCTGGCTTGGTATTTGGGCAGAAGGTGAAGCCCAGAGGTAAGCTGCTGTTTATTGAACAGTGACTAGAATGTTCATTGCCAGCTTTTCAATTTTTGTCATATGAAGGTTTAAATTTCGATATGGTCAAGTTGATCCTTTATAGTTTTTCATTTGGGGGCTGCATTTGAGTGCCCAGATGGCTCAGTTGTTTGAGCGTCTGACTTTGGCCCAGATCATGGTCTCATGGTCCGTGGGTTTGAGCCCCACGTTGGGCTCTATGCTGACAGCTCGGGGCCTAGAGCCTGCTTCGGATTCTGTGTCCCCCTTCTCTGTCTGCCCCTCCCCTGCTCGTGCTCTGTCTCTCAGAAAGAAATATTGACTTTTTTTTAAAAAAAGAAAATATCCTTCCTTGGGTCAGGATGGCATCCCTGTCCTCCTTTCGGGCTTGCGTGTTCAATACAGCTGTGACACATCTGCTGATTTCTGGTGGAAACAGAGGCTGACGCCCACTGCTGGCTCGTGCCAGTGGGTGCGACGGTTTCTTCCTCATGCCGGTTCTGCAGCTTGCTTTGGGGCACTGCTCCTAGAAGTTTAACTCGGAGACTCAGTTTCCACCACTCTTCCCTAGTGAGATATATATTCGTAATGAACTTTGAAGACAACCTAGCTTCTGTTGCCGGTACCTGAGGGCCCTGACTGCCGCGGCGAGCTAAATCCCCAAGTGCCTTCTGTTCCACACGGCCAACAAACGCGTCTCCAAGGGGGAGGAAGTGAAGCAAAGCCTTCCCAACTTTCTGCAGTGAAGGCTCAGCTTTATTTTTATTTTCTTAAAATCTGTCATGGCTCAATACCAGTGCAACAGACTTGGCTTTGAGACCCTCCCTCCAGCCCCACACGACACCAGAGCTGGCTGCCATCGGATCATTGTAGAATTTATAAGCATTGACACCGAGTTCACGGACATGTTGAGTGGCACCAGTCCCAAGGACATGTTGACCGTGAACTTCTCCGGAACAGAGGGATGGCTTCACTGCTCTGTTAGGATAGTTATGGGACCCCTCTGTAGAACCACCTTTTCCAACAGGTCGAAGATTCACACTCTACCGGTTAGGAACTGCGTTCAGCTGCTGGTAACTGACTAGAAATGAGAGTGCTGTTGTGCTAAGGGGTACACACTCACTACGGTACCGTGCATTCCTAGCACGAAAGAAAGGAAGTTCCTGGGGGGACTTATAGGCAAGGAAGCTGCCAAATGCACATGGCCCCTGAGCTCTCTTTATTCCACAGAGGGGTGGGTGTGGACCAGGTAGAGTTGGGTGCATCCGGGAACGTGCACGCGTAGAAGGACCTTTCCTTGGGCTGCTCTATATTGTCATGGGGGAGCTAGGAAGGCCTCGGGAACACCTGCTTGCCTATAACGATGGGAGTTTCCTGGTCAAGAAAGTGACCGTGTTAGAAAAGCCTCCTTCTCATGACTAATTCGGACCAACTGAGCTAGGGGCTTGATATGTTGTTGATGGGGAAAGGGCACGAGCCTTCAGAGTCATCTTGATTTGTGGTGTAAACAAGCTAGACATATACATCTTTCTTTTGGAAACCCGACGTGTGTGGGGTGAGCAGACCAGGACTGGCATGGCCACTCTGGGGTGTCTTTAGGGACACAGGCTCCTTTTAGCTCTCTGGGCAGCCTTTCTTGAAATGTGGATCCCATCGTCAAGGTTGACCCATGGTGCAAGTTGGCAGCTGGTGCTCCAGCCATCACATCTATGCTACAAGTGGGAAGCAGGAGTAAAGGCCAAAAAAAGGGACATGTGTTTGTCTATCTCTTAAGCTTTCCCAGAAGTCTTGTCCAATGATTGCTTCTTCTCCCTTATTTCCTCCCGTAGCCAAAGAGAGGCCAGGAAATGTGGTCTTGTAGGAGGGACATAACTGCTGGGTAAAAAAATCAGGGGTCTGTTACTAAGGAAGAGGGGAGAATGTATATTAGGTAGTTAACTGACGAGCTTTGCCCCTTCCACACACACACGTATCTGTGTGCACACACACGCACGTGCGTGTAGCACAGTTTCTACTTTTTTTTTTTTTTTTTTTTGGCAAAGGGGGTAAAATGTAGCCAGTATCTAGGGTCACCCCGTTGCATGACCGCAGGGTGCTATGTAATTGGTGGAATCGTATAATGCACACCCTGTGTATCTCTACGTGGCTGCCCTATCCGTAACCAGTTCGGAGCCCGGAGCCTGCTTCGGATTCTGTGTCTCCCTCTCTCTCTGCCCCTCCCCTGCTCACACTCTGTCTCTCTCTCTTACAAATAAATAAACGTTACATTTTTTTTTTTTTTTTTAATTGTGGTAAAAGACCCCGGACATAAAATGAGTTACCTTAACCACGCTTAAGCGCACGGTTCAGGGGCATTAAGTACATGCACACTGTCGTGTACACAGCATCCCATCCATTTCCTGAACTTCTCCATCTTCCCCAACTGAAAGCCTGTCCCCATTCAGCAATAACTCCCCGCCCCTCGCCCCCAGTCCCCGACAGCTACCCTTCCACTTTGTCGCCATGATTTTCACCGCCTCGTGTAAGTCAGCCCTTTTCATACTCGTTTGAGTGGCTGGATTTTTATCATATCTTTTATTGCAAGCTGCCTCGGATTCAATTTTTTTTTTGAAGCAAGCTTGGGCTAAACAAATAAAATCTGGATGGTAATAATTAGGCACGAGGGAAACACCCAGAAAGCCTGGGGCAGACTTCCTCTATCCCTTTGGGAAATGAGCGTGGCTGAGGATGTAAACATGAAACACAAGAGAAATGCCACAGGGGGAACATTCGAGTCTTTTACTACGTGTTGGAAATCTAGGTTCCAGGAGGCTGGGCCTACCGGGGAGCAAGGAGCTGCCCTTCCCCTGGAGTGAAAGGCCCGTGATACAGAGTCACTTGGATTTGAACCAAGCACCTGTTGGTCTGCAGCAAGGAAAAGCCCAGGGGTGGGCGCAGTGGGAGGGCCCGGGACTGGGCACAGGATGCTTGCTCTCAAATAGCCCCAGCTGGACGGCAATATATTTTTCTAGTACTGAGCCACCATTGTGTTTCTGTTTGACTCTTTCCTGGTTATGTTGTCCTATACTATTGGACAGGATTTTCTATTATTTTTTCTAAGTTTATTTATTTACTTTGAGAGAAAGAGAGAGAGCACGGGGGGGGGGGCAGAGAGAGGGGGAGAAAGAGAGAATCCCAAGCAGCCTCTGCACCGTCAGCACAGAACCCGACGTGGGGCTTGAACTCACAAACCATGAAATCATGACCTGAGCCAAAACCAGGAGTCAGGTGCTCAATCGACTGAGCCACCCGGGCACCCCGGGATTTTTCTGTTATTGTATTTGAATGTCTCTGAAGTGAGATTGGCCTTCCCCGGTCCAGAAGGACAGTTCGTTGCTCAACAGTGTCCGAGTAGCTGCGGTCCATACTAGAACCTCCCCACAAGCTCTCAAGGTCCCCGTGTAGGAGGATGGAGGCTAGTCAAGCTCCCAAGACACCAGACATATCCAAATGAGGTGTATATGTGGCACTTTCCCTTTATTCAAAAAAAAAAAAGAAGAGTCAAGAGTGTTGGTAAGTGGGTGATTTTTTTCCCACGGTTATCAACAAGGCTTTGATGAGTGTGAACACAACCCGTTGCCCGCTTCTCGAGGTTTCCCGAGGACTGATTCCTAAAAGGGGCACGTCAGGCTCCAAGGACGTGGCTCACGGCGGCGCTTCTCAGCAAGCGTGGCCGGTGGCTGTCCTGTGCTCTCCGCTTCTCGTCCCTCCCCTGTGGTCCTGCCGGGTTTCCACGTCGACTCTGCCCCTTCCAGAGGGTCTGCCGTCGGCCCCGAAACAGGTGTCCAGAAATCCTGAACTGGCAGAACTTCAGTGTAGTATGGCGCTTGGCTCCCAGACGTGCATACCAGACCCCTGAATTTATAGATGAGACCTGATTTGACCTGGTCCTCAAGACCCCCCTAATTAGACTCTCCAAGACACACACCGGATGAGCCAGAATGCCCTCCAGGTTACCCGGGAAACCAGATTAGCTCTCAGAAGGTTGCTCAGTGAAGATATGCAGTCAGAGCAAGTGGAATCGAATGCTCCTGAGGGTTTTTTTTCCTCAGGCCATGGAACATTTTCACGACTTATTCCGGTTCCAAAGTACTGTCCCTTCTCTAGACGCCACATCCTCCAAAGTGGGAATCTCGGTGCGTCCTCAGTGACTTGTACTAGGTCGCTGCATCCTGTCACCCCCTCTCCTGACCACACGCACCCCCCCCCCTCCGTCTAGTCTCTCAACTCTGTGACCTGCTTCTGAATCAATCTTGTGACCTCTGTGTATCAACCTGGTCCACAAATCGAGGGCTAGAGGATCCATGACTTCATTTTTCCGTGAAGCACCTCGATCTCTCTTTTGTGTCCCGTCCTGTTGAATGACAAATTTAGTCATCCAACACTGGGGCCCCCGCACAACTTCCCCTGTGCTGCACTTAAGTGCCGCTGCCTGGAGAAGTCACTTTGAATGATCTTCCCATAAACACGACTCTCTGGGTCATTTCCGCTGATGGCCAGTCCTATCCATTTTTTTGCCGATTCTAGTTTTACTCCCACGGGCCAATATTATCTTCAAGTTTCAGGGGTATCACCATCCCAAATATAAACAAAAGTGGGAGGGGGTCCCGGGAGTTGGAGGGAAGCACTTTCCCCTAATCTCTGGGCGAGATGAGTCATTTACCCAATCCCCGAGGCGGGGCCCCAGCTGGGGCGGGGGGCACAGAGTAGCCAAGGCTCATGAACGTGCCCCGTACACTTGTCACCTCGCCCTCTGTCGCTAGCGATGCTCCTGATGTTAAAGGAGCCCAAAACCATAGCGACTGGTTCTACGAGCGGGCGTCTTTGTTTCTCCCTGCTTGTCAGCGAAGTTCCTTTTGAGAAGTCGTCCTATCTCCCTGGCTGCTAAGAGGAATAAAGAACATTGTCCCCCTCACACGCCAACGCACGGCTTATTAATGTCAGATACAAACCCTAACCGGAACCAGAAAATGAAAAATCGTATTGTTTTTTTCATTGGGGGGCATCATTTCCTTCTGTTATATTAAAAAACGCTTATCCATGGGAAAGGAATTTTTAAATTTTTATTCTGGAACATCTCAAGTATATACAAACGTAGTGGCATCCATCATCCTGTGTCTGGGCCAGGGTTCTCCACAGAGACAGAAACAGAAACGAGAATGAATGGATTCTTAAATGCGCATTTTATGTGTCTCAATCAGTTACGCTCGTTTTTCTTTTGGGTCCTCCAATTGTCCCACCTTTGGCTCTGTCCACGTGACACGCTTCTATCAGTCTTGGGGAATTTCCTTGTTTCCCGTGGGGGTGAGTGTGAGGGTGTGTGTTTGCGTGCGTCTGCGCGAGCAAACCGAGACTGCCAGGCTGGGCGGGCCGCCTTTAAGGAGGCATCGAGCCCCATCACAGAGGCTGACTTGTGTTTGCAAGGTGGAGGGGGGTGGCCCCCACTGGACAAGCGTCGGCTGGAACTTGCCAGGCTGGGAAGGACAGGTTCGGGTTGTGGAGGAGCTTGACTCCCAAGAGAACACGGAGTCTTTGGAGAGGACTCCTGGAGACCCTCGAAGGACCAGGGCTCAGGCCCGATGGAGGGGAGTCCCACAGAAGCTTCTTGCCTGGAAATGGCTGGGGCCGACCTGGCTGAGGAGTGGGCCTCAGTACAGACTTTCCACGCTGGAGATTCTGGCAAAACACAGAACAGAGCAGGACATTCAAACGGACCCATGCTGGGTTCCCCTCCAATCTTGGTGGGTGAGACCTCATTTGTTTGAAAACTGTAAATTATAGTGGGGGCACCTGTGTGGCTCAGGTGGCCAAGCGGCCGAATCTTGATTTCAGCTCAGGTCATGATCTCGCAGCTCGTGAGATGGAGCCCCGCGTCAGGCTCTGCGCTGCCGGCGGAGGGCCTGTTCGGGATTCTCCCTCCCTCCCTTTCTCTCTGCCCCTCACCCGCTAGCTCTCTCTCTCAAAATAAATAAACAGTAAAAAAATAAAACTGTAGATTGTACTTTTTAAAAAAAAAAAATTTTTTTTTTAATGTTTATTTATTTTTGGGACAGAGAGAGACAGAGCATGAACGGGGGAGGGCCAGAGAGAGAGGGAGACACAGAATCGGAAGCAGGCTCCAGGCTCTGAGCCATCAGCCCAGAGTCTGAGGCGGGGCTCGAACTCACGAACCGTGAGATCGTGACCTGAGCTGAAGTCGGCGCTCAACCGACTGAGCCACCCAGGCGCCCCTGTAAATTGTACTTTTGAAAGGTAAATACTGAAGTCACAGGATTCACATGACACGATGTACAAAAGGCACAAAAAAGTATGCGTGGAAAGGCACTGTCCCACGTGCCCAGGTCACAAAATGTCAGTGCCGAGACGAAATGAGCTAACAAGCCACGGAAAGACGTGGAGAAAGCTTCGACGCCTAGTACTAACCGAAGAAGCCAATCTGGAAAGGGTACATCCCGTACGGCTTTCCAGAAAAGGCAAAGCTATGGAGATGGTAAAAAGTTCAGCGGTTGCCAGTGGGGTCAGGGATGAGGAGAGAGATTAATCAGGCAGAGCACAGAGGATTTTTTCCGGGGGTGGGCGGGGGTGTGTGTGAAAGTACTCCGTGTGATCTTGTAGTAATGGATACATGTCGTGGTACATTTGTCCAAACCCGTGGACGACACCCAGACTGAACCCTCGGGTCCACCGTGCCCTTGGGTGATTGTGTTGTGTCCCTGTGTGCTCATCCCGGTACCAGATGCCCCACTCCCGTGTGGGATGTTGACAGCGGGGAGGCTGTGTGCTGGTGGGGGGTGGGGAGGCGGGGGTATATGGGAAATTTCTGCCCCTTCCTCTCAATTTTGCTGTGATCCTGAAACTAAAAAAAAATAAGATCTTAAAAATAAATAGATTTAAAGAATAAAATGAGAAAAAAGGCACGCGGTGAAAATTCTCCCTCGTACTCATCTGACAAGCCTCCCGCTCCTGGTGCTTGGAGGAAAGCCATGTAGCAGTTTCTTTTACAGTCTTCCCCGGTCTGTACATGTAATTAACCCATAGGCTCTCTCGGATTTTTCTGATAAACACAAATGGTGGTGTGACCGACGCACTGTATCGCCCTTACTTTTCTCACGTAATTTAGTTTTATATAAATAATGGCATTCCTTGCCGGCAACCATTCCTCTCCACAGGGGGTGGACTTGTCCCCCCAGATGGGACAGAGCCTCAAAGCTCTCAGGAATGTCATGGTGTGACAGCAGTGAGTAGAAGGAATCTTTGGGATAATTGTAAGGGACCAGGGACACCTGGACTTGAACCAGGGACCTTACAATGTGCAGTCAGGCAACTTGCCCCTGAGCTATACTCCCTGCTAGAATAAGCTACCTTGCTCAGGACTTTTCACTTGGGTACCACACCCAAGACCCCTGTGGAACCGGACCTAATGTTTACTGAACACTTCTAGTGTGCCAGATAGACTATTCTAAGAGCTTTATATACACAGAGGTAGATAGGGATCTAGATAGGTCTATACCATTTAAAAACCGTTTGTGCCCGTGCTGTCGCCCCCCCCCCCCCATCAGCATCCTCGTCGCGGATGACGATGACACAGGAGATCAAAGCAACTTGCCCCACCTGACAGAGTAAATGACACAACGAGAGTTAACCCCCACTTTACTCAGACCCCTACCTCACACTCATCTGAAGAGCTTTGTCTTCTAAATATTTTTGTGGCAATATCTGTCTTCTAAATGCTGTGTGGAAGAAATGTACCTTGAATGGATGCAAAAAGACAGGCACTATGAAAATTTTGTGACTAAAATATTTACATATGGCAATACACACACACACACACACACACACACACATACACACACACACAAAGAAATTAGCACCAAGAATACTCTAATTAGCGTATTTTGCCCCGAGCTTCCCAGTTGCCTTAGCACCCTTATTAAAGCATTTTCATTAAATGTACAAGGGTCTGCAGAGAAAATTGAAGGTGGCTGTCCAGGGACCTGGAAATCTGTGGGTTTCCTCCACCTTCCCAGAGCCGCCTGCCTACTACCGGGGTCTCTTCTCTGTAATTGGGGGAGCAGCCCACCGCACTGTGGGAAGCAGAGGAGCCTCTCTGTACCCTGACCAGCACACCCACCTATCCCCTCCAAACTGCTAGAAGCAGCTGGAGGCTTCCCCTGCTCAGGAGCTGCCCACCATCTACATACAGGTGGCTGGTTCTGATCAAAGGGTGCCTTGGAGGAAACTGCACACCAGATTTCAAAGAGTCCCCAAATCCCACAAAACATGAAGTATCTCATTTATAATTTAAAAAAAATTTTTTTAACGTTTATTCATTTTTGAGAGAACAGAGCATGAGAGGGGGAGAGGCAGAGAGAGAGAGAAAGAGAGAGACAGAATCGGAAGTAGGCTCCAGGCTCTGAGCCGTCAGCACAGAGTCCGACGCGGGGCTCGAACTCATGGGCTGAGAGATCATGACCTGAAGTCCCACGCTCCACTGCCTGAGCCACCCAGGCACCCCTATACATTGATTACATGTTGAAATGATAACGTTTTGGATATATTGCATTAAACATATGGCACTTAGTGTCGCTGATTTTCACTTTATATTTTTAAAAAGTTCTCACTTTTGTTGAGATATAATTGACACACCACATTATATGTTGGAATTGAGAAATGACCACCCTCGTAAGTCTAGTTCACATCCATCAGTTATATATATTTTTCCTTGTGATGGCAACTTTTAAGATCTACTCTCTTAGCAACTCCCAAATATACAACACAGTACAGTTATCTACAACCACCTGGCGACCCCGGGACTTCCTTGTGACCCCCTTCCCCCCATCGGGCCCTTTTTTGCTTTATTTAAAGTGCCTACTAGAAAACATAAACTTAGAAACATAGTTTGTGTTCTACTTCCGGGCTGGGGTAGACCTTGGCCTCCGCAAGGCCGACCTCGCTGGTGGGCGTTGCCTGTGACCCCAGAGCCCGGCCCCCTCCCCCAAAGGATCGGCTCCGTGTTTCTCTCTGGTCCGGAGCTCTGGGAGCTGGGCAAGAAAGGACGCCGGTGGTTGCTTTCAGCTCCACGTTGCAGCCAGGACGCGGGATAAAACACACGGCACACACAGGGGGCACCCGGATTTGAACCGGGGACCTCTTGATCTGCAGTCAAATGCTCTACCCCTGAGCTATACCCCCGGGCCTGCGTGCTGCGTCTCACGCACGCTCTTCTGCGCACGCAGCCACACCCGGCCCCGCCGGCCTCGGCGCCCTCCGCGCCTCCCGCTTCGCGCCCAACTGGCCTTTCTTCCCCGAACCCCCGCTCGCTCTCTTGCCCGAGTTAGGTGGCTCCCCTGATCTTGCGCCACAGCCGGAGGCAGCAGAGGTTCGGGACCCTCTCCTTACCTAGACCCCGAAACCCAGGCCTCCTGGAGCCCCTCGCCACGCCCAGCGCCGGGTCTGAGAGCGCGGGTCACCTGGGTTTTCGCCTAGCAGCTTCTCTCGTCTGCCCCTTTCCGCCCTTTCTCCCCTTTGCCCTGCTTCTCTCCTCTTCGCCGCCTGTCCCTCCTCTTCCCACTGCTCTCTGATGTCACCCACGGCCCTGCGCACCACTCTCCTCTCCTAGTCACCGAGACCTCGTGAGCCCCTTACCAAATCAGGTATTGCCTTCCCCAAACTAACGCCTTACCTGGGCTGTATGTAAATGGCAGACCAGGCCCAGTGAATACAACGGGAACAGGTTGGAAGCTACGAGAACTGTGAAAGTAACAGATGCACCACGGGAGGACTTGTCCTGGTAAATACTAGAACATCTACTGAAACACACCACTGAAAACAGCCTAAGGACAGAAACACCTGAAACCCGGACCTGGGAATCCACATGGTATAGACACAAATGTCACAAAATAACCGCAGATGTTTACCGAGCAGCCATTATGTTCACGACAGCCCCGTAAGGTTAGGGCCTATGATTCTTATCCCCATTTTACAGATGAGGAAACCAGGCACCCAGATGTTACATAAATAGCCCAACGTGAAATGACTAGTAAGTAGGGCTGCAAACTTAAGCGGTCTGGCTTGCCCACACGCTTCGCCACAGTGTTTTACTTGCGTGATAGCTATGGCAGTCATAAACGCATAGGGGAAAGGAAAGGTCATTTGTGTAAATTATACTAGGAGAATTCAGTTGGCCATTTGGGAAAAATAATTAAAGTAGCAACTAAACTTCTCTTTGTATAACAAAATAAAGTCCAAGTGGATTAAGCATTATGTATAAATAAATGAAAGGACAAGGGTATAAATGGATATTTATACTAAGAATATGAAACTGATTTCTGAACAGCAAGGAAAGCATTTCACTGGGTAAGTCCCAACAGAAAATGCCGATAGACTTGGCGATGTAAGCATTAAAAGTTTAGGTATATGAACAAAATCAAAAGGTTAATAGCAAGTTGGGAAAATATTCTCATCATTTACGATAGGCAAAATATTACAAATTAATATCCTTCACATGTAAAGAGCCCACATATAATGAAAAGGCCATCAAGGATGTGTTCAATCTCAGTAAATCAGAATACATCTTAGTAAAAGCAAAGAAATGCAAATTAAAACAGCATGATAATATTTTTCATCCATCAAATTAGAAAAATATTTTTCTGCAATAAAATGTGTTGCTTTCAAAATCAGAAAAACCAAGAAACATTACAAACTTAAGACTATTCCCTTCTAGTAACTGTAAGCAACACCGTCTCTGATTGCCATAACTAATAAGTAATTGCTTTAAGATGAAAAGCATCAGTGGAATGCTAATTTGGGAAATCTGCCTTACAGTTCACATATAGCTCATTTCAGCTTTCGTAGGAATCGTTATCTCCATCCTGAAGATGACACAGCCTCAGAAAGTTGCCAAAAGACTCAGTTTCAAGACCTTCTGGTCCAAGTCCATGGCTGTTCCCACCATACCACACTTCTCCCGTCCTTCTGTGGGGAGCGGTGGGTAACTAGAAGAACAGGAAGGCGGAATCGCAGGAGGGTGGAATGAGTTACCGCCTCATCTGCCGTCTTGCCCCCATCCGTGTTAGGATGTGTGCCAATCCAAAATACTAACAATGGCGCCGATATGTTGAGTGTTGGCTACGTTGGAGGCACTCACGTACCTCTACTCATTTAGTTCTCCCAAGGACTCTTTGAGGTAGGTACACTTACCATCTCCTGTGAAGCAGCCAGGATTGCCCCCATTTTGCAGATGAAGAAACACGAAACCAGAGGGCTTAGATACTTTCATTCATTTAATGAATACTTAGTAAGTATCCACTCCGTTCCAGGTTCCAGTCTAGCACTGGGGGCTCAGCAGTGAACGAGGTAAACTAACAAGGTCTCTGCCCTCCGGGCCCCTGTAATTTCCGAGAGGTGTCGGGGGAACAGACAAGAAAACAAATAAAGGAACCAGATTGTTGCAGATACTGACATTACAATAGGAACACAAAGCAGGGTGACGTGATGGAAGATGATGGGGGGTGGGAGGGAGGGGTCAGGGAAGTGACCGTTTGAGTGGAAGTCTGAATGATCAGCCAGCGGGTAAAATGCGGATGCAGAGCATTCCAGGCTGTGGTACGGTGACTGCCAAGGCGTGAAGGCAGAAACTAGCTTGGCAGGATGGAGGGGTGTGAACAGTGCCAGTGTGGCTGCGGCAAAGGGACAGAGCAGGACAGGGGTTCAAGTAGAGGTCAGCGAGGTGGGGGAGAGTCAGATGGTGGGCGTTATTTCATGTGCCACCAAGGGAAGGGTGGAGCCTGGACTGAATACAGATTGTCTCCTCCCGGGGACCGGGGACGGGGCCACTCAGAACTTCCTAAAGGGCTCCCCCGGGTGGTCTCAACACGGGACCTGTCGTCTCTGGCACGATTGCAACGGGCTTCCCGTGTCAATCTGTCAGTCCCTTTGGCTACAAATTTAGGTTTGTTATTGTTCATTCAGTCCACCTGGTCCCTGTCCTCATGGAGACAACTTTCTTTTTTAAAGACATTTTTAAAAAAATGCTTATTTTTGAGAGAGAGCACAAACGGGGGGAGGGCAGAGAGAGAGAAAGGGAGACACAGAATCCGAAGCAGGCTCCAGGCTCTGAGTTGTCAACACAGAGCCCGATACGGGGCTCGAACCCACGAGCCGTGAGGTCATGACCTGAGCTGAAGTTGGACGCTCAACTGACTGAGCCACCCAGGCGCCCCAGGAGACAACTTTCTAATGGAGGACACACACATGTGATCAGGGACGTCTCCAGCGGTAATCGTGATGACTGCCATGGACCCATGTGGAGTGGGATGACCCTAGTCTGTGGGACTCCAGAAGGTTTCTCTGAGGCAGTGACATTTCCGTAACACCTTGCAGGAAAAAGGGAAGTTAGGCGGAGATGAGCCGTCCAGGAGGACTGTGCAGTTCAGCTGGAGGCCTGGGCCAGAAGAGTGAGTGAAGGCCAGGGTGCCTGAGACAGCTTTTTGTGGGTTGAATAGTGTCCCCCCAAATTCATGTTCGTCCAGGAACCTCAGCATGTTGCATTATTCAGAAATACGGTCATTGCAGGGGCACCTGGGTGGCTCAGTTGGTTGAGTGACTGACTTCGGCTCAGATCACAATCTCGCGGTCCGTGAGTTCGAGCCCCGCGTCAGGCTCTGTGCTGACAACTCACAGCCTGGAGCCTGCTTCAGATTCTGTGTCTCCCTCTCTCTCTGCCCCTCCCCTGTTCATGCTCTGTCTCTCTCTGTCTCAAAAATAAATAAACATTAAAAAAAAAAAAAAAAGAAATACGGTCATTGTAGATTTAATTAGTTAAACTAAGATGAGGTCATACCGGATTAGGGTGGGTCTTTAATTGGACTCTTGTCTGTATTTTTTTGTTTGTTTGTTTATGTTTATTTTTGAGAGAGAGAGCCTGCATGAGCAGGGGAAGAGCAGAGAAAGTGGGGGAACAGAGAAAGAGGGTCCCAAGCGGGCTCTGCGTTAACAGTAGAGAGCTGGATGCTGGGCTCGAACTCACAAACCGTGAGATCTTGACCCGAGCCAGAGTCGGACGTGTAACGGACTGAGCCACCCAGGTGCCCCAGGACTCTTGTCTTTATAAAAGGAGAGACACATGAGGAGAACACCATGTGAAGACACACACATGCACGGAAAATGCCACGTAATGACAGAGGCAGACATTGGAGTGATGTGTTTCTAAGCCAAGGCATGCCAAGGATTTCTGGCAACCGCCAGAAGCTAGAAGCGAGGAACAGATTTCCCCCTCAGTTTCTGTTGGGCAAAGCCACCGGTTTGTGGAACTTTGCGGTGGAAGCCCTAGCAAACGGATACGTGGCCTCAGTTCGGGCTGGAGAGCTGGGCGGAGCCTAGTGGGCCCTGATGGGATTCTGGATTTTTACCCTAAGAGCAATGGGGGAACCGCTGCTCTTACGGTGACCCACAAAAGAAGGCAGTGATCAAATCTGCATTTTCAGAGGATCCCTCTGGCGGCTCAATGTCTCAAAAGCATTCAGTCCATCGAGGGTGGGGCCCCACAATATGACCCAGTCCCGGCTCCAGTGCCTTGCCTGGTCACACGGACCCACACACCGTTGGTAGTTCCTCAAATGCCAGGTGATTGTTAACCTCCCTCCCCTCCCCGGCAAGAGCCGACCTTCCCGTCTGAGCCGGGCCCGCAGGTACCCTATCTACTTCCTGCAGATAACGAACGAGGTGGACATTCTGGGAAAAGGTTTGACAAGATGCATCAAAAGCCTTAAAAAAAAAAAAAAAAAAAAAAGTCCATACCCTTTGACAGGGCAAATCCACCTCTTGGAAATAACCAAATATTTGAAAATGTGTAAAGAACAGACAGAAAGTCCAGCCGCTCGTCCCGGTGCTTCTCAAGGTCCACCTCCGCGTGGTGCAGATCCATCGGCCTCCAGCTTAACCGACTGGAGCTTGAGGCGAGTGGCCAAAAGGCAACGCTGCCCGCGAAAGGGCTGGTGCGGCCCGCGGCTCCCGGGGTCCCGGGATTCGCTCCCCGCTCTCCCCGGCGGCGGCGGCGGGCCTCCGGGGTGGCGCCCGTCCCCGCGCTCCACCGCGCGGCGAACCCGGGGCCTGCCCTTTGTGTTCGCACCCGGATCTGCACCAAGCACGGGCCCCGCGAAGCTCGGGAACGGGGCCGGGCAGGCGGGGCGCGCGAAGCAACGAGAACACCGGGAAGGGCTGGTCCCGGGCGGGGCGGCCTCGGAGGGAGAGCCCCCCCTCCCCCCTACGCACCCCGGGACCCCGGGGACGGCCCCCCGGTAGGCGCGCGGCGGCCGCCCGCGCCACCACCGAGAGGCCGGCGTTCCTAGAGCGGCCGCGGGCGGCCAGGTGCGCGCGGCGGCCTCCGGGCTCCGGCCGGCAGGGGGCAGCACGGCGGCGGCCGCCCCACGTGGCGGGGGAGCGGGCGGCGAGGCCGAGGGCCGCGGCCGGCCTGGGGGCGCCGGACGCCTTCCGCGGCCGGGCGGGCGGCGGCTCGGTTCAAGTCATTAGGGATTACATTGACAAAACGCACGCGCACTCATTTAAAACAAGCCCAGAGAAGTAAAGTTTTGAAAGGAAACGCTGCGGAGTGGCTCCCCTCCGGCCCTGGCTCCATCAGCTCCGCCGCACCGCTTTCAGCGCCTGTCCCCGTTTCCCAGGGGCGCGCCCGGGGCCCGGACTGCCGCGGGGTCGCGGAGGACTCGGGCGGGAAGGGAGGGAGCGGGGGCCGCGGCGGGGCGGTCCTCGGGGGCGGGGGCGGGGCTGCACGGCGTGGGGGACGCGTCCCGGGGCCGCCGCCGCCGCCGCCGCCGGGTCCTAGGAGGAGCGGAGAGCAGGAGGACGCGGAGCCGGGCCGCTGGAAGCCGGGGAGCCTCGGCGTCGCCGCCGGCCTGTGCAAACAGACGCACGACGGTGACAGCGCGCAGCCGGCGGGGGAAGGGTGGGAGGGGCCCCCGGGTGCCGGGGGAATCCCAACGGCTCCATCTCCCCTCGGTGCAGCTCTGCTGCCCGCGGACCCTTGGACTCAGGAGGCGGCTGGGTGACCCTCCTTCAAAGGCAGGGCAGCCCAGAGGATTCCTGCCGTCGCCCGTAGGCACCCTGTGACCGTGGTAAGAGGATTTGGCAGTGACTAGGGGGCTCTACCTAATATTGGGGCTGAAATATCGGAGGGAAAGATAAAATGTGATTTTTAATGATATCTTTTAAAGAATTTGGATTAGCTTGACTGGAGAAAATCGTCGGCAGCCCCACCAACGGGGCAGAGATTTGGGGGTGTCACCTGTGTCTCTTCCTGCACAGGGTCACCTGTGGCCCACTCACCCAATCATTTTCACATTTACCGCGCCCCTCGCGTGGGTCAGCCCCGGGGGGCCAGATGCGGGAGCAAACAACCCGCCCCTGGGAAGACTGAGGACAACTCCCCCCCCCCCCCCCCCCCCCCCCCGCCCCGCGCCCTCAGTGCCAGCCCTGCACACAGAACCCAGGGAAGCCCGGAGCGGCGTTGTGTGGCCCAGTGTCCTGCAGGCGTAACGTGCACCTGGATCTTCCCTTGCCTTCACCGTGTACGCATTTGCCGTAAAAATTTCTTTGGGGATCCTTGTAGCTTCTGACGGGGCTTTTCTGGGACATCTGTGCTGCTATTTCCCCCTGCCTTCCAGGGATTCTTGGAGAGTGTCACCTCTGCTAGATTTCACTGGGACTCGCCACTGTCTGATGAGAACATCTGCCCAGTATTGTAGAGGTTATAGAGAATGGAAATCTTTATAGCCCGAAAGGAAGAAATAAGAAACCGTGTGTCCTATCAGAGAATGAAGTAAGCATGGAATGGGTCTCTGGATAAATTAAACACACAGAGTTTGGATTGAACTGGGAAAGGTGAAGTGAGAAGGGTCATCAGAGACCCGGAGGGCATCCCGAGGGCCAGGGGAGGGCTGATCAGGTGGGCTTAGTACCTCCCTGGCACCCTGCCGCCAGTTATTTTACTTGTTTACTTTCTGAAAATGGCTTTATTTAAACAGGATCCTGGGCTAAAAACAAAAGCCTGAAAACACTGACAGATGAAGCCCAGAACATTTGGCTGATCGTTGTATACTTGATGAAGATTTTGTGTCCTTAGTCTGAAAGACATTCTAAAATATTATAGATTTAGTTTCTGCCGATTCAGTTTCTTCCAAGTAATCCGCTTAATTTCACAGGTGTGGAGGTGGTTAGAAGTCCTCATACTGGGTGGTAAATAAAATGATTTCTTCTGTTACATTTACTGAGGAGACTTGATGCCTTCTTCTGAAGAAATAAAGGGCTCATTCAATTTTGAGATAAACTTATTGTTTGGAACTCAAAAATTCCTTTCACAGGAAAAATAACAATGCTATTTTCAGTTGGGGGGAAAAGGGTTTTAAATTAAATTCTAAAATCCTATTATGTGCTGATTACATACTAATGTGAGTTCATCTTTTTGGTAAAATGAACACCCAAGCATGTTTGTATGCAGTTTATGCCCGTTCCAAGACTCTAAAAAGCTGGCACAGATTCGGGCAAGAAAAATGTGTCTATTTCCTCTCAATATGTCTACTGTTTGAATTAAATATACTGGAGACTGGTGTAATTTGGTCTGGATATTGACTTGTTTTTTTAAGCAGTGCTCTGAAATGTTTGAGGTTTAATTTTTTTTTTCAAACTTATTTCAAAATGTATTACAAACCTTTGACTTGGTAAATCAGTTAATTCAAGATAAGCTAAGGAAACCACTGCCTTAAAGTGGGAAGGGAATAATAGTAATTTTAGTTGGATACGTTATTAAATTGTGCAGAGGGTAACTATGCAAAATCAATGTAGTACTTTTACTTTAGGACAAAATTAATGTGACTTTCAACGATGATGATTAAGTTGCCAAGTAGGCAACACAAACTGGGTGGCTCCGTTGGTTAAGCATCTGACTCTTGGTTTCAGCTCAGATCATGATCTCATGGTTTGTGAGTTCGAGCCCCGGGTCAGGCTCTGCGCTGACAGCATGGAGCCTGCTTGGGATTCTCTCTCTCCCCCTCCCCCTCTGCCCTTCCCCCATGCCCTCTCTCTCTCAAAAATAAATTAACATTTAAAAAAACACTTAAAAAAGGACAATACATACATAAACATTTTATCTTACATTTTAGAATTTACATCAATAATTTGCCTGCAGAAAATTCGATCATGGAGCCATGTGGCTCTTGGATCATCCCCTCAGTGGAAGAATGGCAAAAGTCAGGTTTCATAACCTGTTTAACTTTCTGCTGAATTTAGGTTAAATCCAATCAATCTCAATCCTTTGAGGGCACCACCTTAGTGTTTCTGTATCCTGTAGATCAAGAACTGATGGAATACCCTGCTTAAAAAGGTATAGACTCTTCTGATTCTAAAAGGAAACAGTTTGTTATCCTGATACTCATTATTTAAGTGATACAAGTTTTCACCGGTATATTTCGTCATTAAAATTCAACTTTCCCTTTCTCTGGTTGATAGACAGTAGTTGGCTCCTTCCTATCTTACACTCGAGTTAATTGGGAACCGGGGTATTATTTACAAAGAGAAGCCGTGAGTTTCATTCATGCGGCTGGCAGGAATGGCGAGAAGGAACAGTGACGACCACAGGCCGTGTCGCCTGGAAGAGGAGAGTGGCATTTTATTAGGGAGCAGGTGCATTTTCTTTGTCATCTCCCTCGCCCAGCTCCTCTGTTAAACAAATGGCTTGTTAGGTCCTGACTTCAACAAACAGAAGGGGAGCCCCTGGCCTTAACACACAGTTGTCTTCCCAAACGCCTTAAGCAAGAGAGAGACTCAGTTTTAAACGGGTGGGGGCGGAGGGATTCCTAGCTGGGCAGTTCAGCCACTGAGGCGTCTGCAGGTGAGCTGGGCCTCCCAGGGGGGCCGGGTCCCAGGGGGGCCGGGTCCCAGGGTTGCAGGCCAGGCCAGGCCTGGCTGAGCTAAGGGGGTGGGCCAGTGAGCCCTCTGCTTTCAGCCAGATGCAGAGCTTAGGTGCAGTGTCCACAGGACGGTCAGGGCTGCGAATCAGAGAGAAATAGTGCTCTTTGCCTTTTTTATTAAGGATCCACGCTGAAGAAATTGGGAGGCAGTATGGAACAGCAGTTAACAGCACACGCTTTGGGTCCCACACGCTTAAGGTTCCATTCTGGTCACGTGACCTTGGACTAAATGCTTGACCTCTCTGGATTTTATCTGGAAAAGGCAGGGACGAATACCGATTTCACAGGTGGGCACAAGAGAAAATGAAATGAAAGCATTTCGTTAGCACAGTGCCTGGAACATAGGAAGATCCGCTGAATCGTGGTGATGATTGTTACCGTCCCTAAAACTCAAGGCTGGGCTGAGCGCTGACCGGAAGTCAGTCCTCCGGTAAGGCCAGCGTCCGCAGTACCCGATTTCATTTTTCCTTTTCTCGTTCTTTCTTCCCTCTTCCTTCCCTCCTTTCTTCCTCTCTCTCCCTTTCTTTCTTTTTTAAAAAGGGTGTTAGCCTGGAGTTACCTCTTGTAGAAAATAGAAATAAAAGGGTTAGATTCTATTGTATTTTAGTAAAAATACTCGTTTTAAGGAACCCAACTAGAGGAGGTCCATGAAGATTTTTTTTTTTTTTTTTTTTAATTTAAATCTAGAAGTTCCCGCTATGCCTGGGAAGCCGTGAGAGGCTTCAGTAGCCAAACAGCTTTCCAGAGCTGGAGGAGAGGCCTTGGCCTGACTCACCGTTGCCCTGGCAACAGGAGGGCCTGGAGGCCTCCGGCCCTGATCCCTTAATCTGAGGAGCCTCCACCACTGTGCCTCGGGAAAGGTCTCCCCCGACACCTGGCTGGTTAAAGCACCGAGAGGAGATGGAGGCGGGGCTCTTTCCTGGAACACAGCTGTCTAAATGTGTCCGTGAGGGTCTCAGCTTTCCAGACCCCCGAAGGCTTGGTCTAGAGGACTAGGCCTCTGAGTCTCCGGCATGTCGAGGAAGCAGATGGCTTCCCATCCTTCTGTGTTTCTCCATGGGGCCCAACACAACCGCTTTGCACACGAGTGGTGCTTAATAAGTACCTGGGGCGGTCCCCAAGGGACCAGACTCAGGTCCTGCTCCGCTGGCTGCCCCCCACCCCCAACCTGAGGAAGTTGCATTAATTTCTCCAGCTGCAATGGCATAGAGTCCACACAGAGGCCTTTTTTGCCTCTGCAACAGTCTTCTCTTCTCTGACGACGTTCATAATTTTGGCAAACATATGGCTTAGGGCATGTTCTTACTATATTCTGTTTCCTCAAATTTTGTCTTACATCTGAGGATACAATGGAATAATTTGAAAGAGGGGCTGGCTTTCCTTTTCCAACAACCATTCAGATCCCAGGGAAAGGACTCTGTGGTCAAGCACATGGGTTTGGGAGTCAAAAAGGCTTGAGGTCAGGCGCGCTTGGGTGGCTCAGTCGGTTGAGTGTCCGACTCGGTCATGATCTCGCGATTCGTGAGTTCAAGCCCCGTGTCGGGCTCGGTGCTAACAGCTCGGAGCCTGGAGCCTGATTCCAGATTCTGTGTCTCCCTCTCTCTCTGCCCCTTCCCTGCTCATGCTCTGTCTCTCTCTCTCTCTCAAAAATAAATAAATGTTAAAAAAAAAAAAGACTTGAGTTCAAATTTTGACTGTACCATTAGGTTGCTGGGTGACTTTGGGCCTAGTTAACCCCTCTGAGCCTCAACCTCTTCATCTATAAAAAAGAGTATAACTAAGGTCTTCAACAGTAATTAGCATTCAATTAATGGCAATTGCTCTTCCTGGTACAGAACTCCATGGGGCCCATGGCAACTGGTTTCCAAGTCTGCCCTTCTAATTAAATTAAGGGCTCCCGGGGAGAGCACTGTGGATGACGACCAGATACCCAGAAAGGTGGGGTACAGCCCACTGCAAATTCTGGCTTGCGGCAGACAGGCGTGTTTCAATCCCTGTCCACTCGGACATCGAGACCAAGAGTTGCTTGTGTGCTTTTGAACTTCTTCACACCAAAATAACTTTCTGCTTCTGCCTGTGGGGGAAAATCTCCTTCTCGGAGATTCATTCTTTCAGAATACAACACGAGCCGGCTACCTACCTGAACTTCTGTTTTTATGTAAATTAAGCCGTCTTTAATTATGAGCTAATAATGAAAAAAGCAAACTTCTACCGAGACCTTAGTATGTGCCAGCCTCTTTGCTACTTATTTATTCTTTACGTGATTTAAGCCTCCGAACAGTGGAGCCTTATTTATCCCCATTGAACGGGCGAGGAAGTTGATGTTCTGCTAATTAGCTGGTTCAAGGCCATACCGCTGTCAAGTTTAAAGCCACATCTGGTCCACTCCAGAGTCTGTCTGCACTTCCGTGACCATCCTCGAGAGCTGTTGGCCTCTGACGCCATGGAGATCGTGGTGGATGGAAAGTGAGAGTCACCATGGTGTGAGCGAAGAGATACCGTGGAGCACAGCCTCCCCCCCGCCACCCCCCAAGACGCTTGGAGAGGGGGTTAGAGCCAAGGAAGGGAAGGTAGAGGCACAGAGAACCCCCGAAAGCCCAGCCGAGCCCCACGCAAGAAGTACGGGTCCCTGGCTATATTTAATCCGTTATAGCCAGATTTCCTAGGAAAAGAAAGGCTCACCCTCGCCACGTGGCCCCCAATGCCCCGAGGATGCCCTGGTAACTGTGTATAACAAATGAAGTCACTCTGAGCCTCCCCAAACCACCGTGGTCTCCTTCTCAAGTCTGAACATCTCCGGCACTCTTGGTCCTCCAGTTCCGGGACCGGTAAATTGGGCACCAATGGCCCTCCACCAAGTATCTCCACAACGCCTCTAACATCCCTTCCAGGCCTCAAATATCCTGGTGTTCCAGAGCACCGGGTCCTCCGGCATTCCTTCAGCCGCTAGCCACCAGACCCATCATCCGTGGCCCGTCTGCTGCACACGGCTGCTTCCCCCAGATGTCTCACCACGGCACGTTTCCCTCCCGGTCCGCTTCGGTCTCCTGCTATCTGTCCGTATCAAGCCTGTCCTGCTTGGCAAGGGTTTCCCACACGAGAGCAAATCAAACCCCACCGTCACAAAGTCTTAGGTCCAAAACCCCCTCTGCACGCAGAATCTGCTTCAAGCCAACCTTTTTGACCTTGGTTTCCTACCCAAGCCCTTTCTCCAGCTCAGTGGGTTTCATCAGTCACTGCTTCTTAACATTGGAGCTCATTTGCCATACCTCCCCCTTTAAGGATCCCCCTGCCGAGAAGGCCTGGCCCATTTCTCTCCTCCGTGGAATCCTCTGCAGCCCGGGATGGGCTCCGTCACCACCCTCGTGGAGAAGCTCTTCTGACTCCTCCAGGCTCCTCCCCCTGTGGTCTGCCTCACTGCCTGCTCCTGGATCTGACTGCTCTTCAGCTGGTTCTGCAGCCCAGGACCAAGGCTGGCCTTGCAAGCCCCTCGCACTAGCCCCGGCCTCCTCCCGGCCTCCAGCTGCTTGTTCTAACGTCCTACCAGCCTTGCAGAAACTTTCCAGAAAAGTCAGATCCTTTCAAATGTGAGACCTTGAGCAACGCCTCCCCTCTCTGTGCCTCAGTTTATGCATCCTGATAAAGGAGGCAGTTGACGACCTCTGGGTCTCTGCAGAGTCAATGACAAGGCACCTTCTCCCTCAGATTCCCTTTTCCGATCCTCTTGTCCGCCATCCGCTCCTCTCTACCCTGACTCACGGCTTAACCTGCCTCCCCTGAGCACTTCCTGTCTCGCGGGCTGTTCTCCCCATTTTTCAGCAGAAGCCTGGCCTCCCGGGTTTACCAGGCTGAGCTCGGCCCTCTGCTAGCCTCCATGATTTGTCCCTTCAAATTGTCCGAATTCTCTCTGGGTCACTGCCAAGCCCAGGAGCAGTTGAGAATAAGCCGCTCCGGTGGGCAAAGTAATGCACCTGCAGTTTCTCTCTGGGCGCCTCACTGGGGGGGTCATCAGAGATGAACCAACACCTACAACCAGGGTGCGTTCGTGCATTTCACAAACCCAGAGAGTAGCTTTGGCGCAACATACACGTAAAAAAGGTCTGACCGGAGCCTTTTGTGGTTCTTCCAACCAGGGGCACCAGGAGCCTCTGCACCCCTTCCCTACCCCCTCCCTGCACCCCTGGCCCGCTACCCCCCACCAGCTGCATTTCAAGCTGGGCGGGAGATCTGGACCGGTCCCGAGGGAAGCGCCCAGCTTTTGCCGCAGAACTGTCTCTCCAGCCCATTCCAAACCTGTTATCCTCCTCCCTGACCATTCTGGTCAACCGGGCCCTACCGCTCCCTCGGCTCCCACTGTCCTCCCCACACCACGGCGCGCGCCAGGGTCCGCAGCCAGGAGCGTCTGCCCTGCCATCCAGGGATTCACTACAAGCTCGCCTCCTTTTCCATGTTCTAATCCGCGGGCTCCGCGCCCCCTCCACCACCCAACACAGGGAGTGGGCACAGAAGAGGGGCTCCAGAGAACCTGTCAACTGACGCTAGGCACACGCCCCTCGGCCACCTTCTCAACCCTCCCCTTCAAAACCAAACAAAAACGGCAAACAGGAAACGCTCGTCTTTTAAAAATTACTCTATTATTATCAAATAGAACCACAGTATCCAAAAGGTAATTATAAAGTTCTATTCCCCAACTAAGTGGCCCTACACCGTCCCTCCGAGTGGCCGGCGGCCAAATCACTCCCCCCGTGCTGATTGGTTTCATCCATTTTATTGTCAAGGAAATTAACAGCCCGAAGGGGGTTCCCCAGGTCCCCGCACTCCCCACCCGCCCCCCCGGGGCCCCCGGTAAACACGGTAAACACGGCAGCAAGCGACCTGGTCTCACTACCCCCGTGTCCTTGGGAGGAGGGACGAAGGGAGGGAGGGGGGCTCACGGCAAGGGGGCTGGGGGCGCCCCGCCCCCGCCCGCCCGGCTCGGGCCTCGCGGCGGCGGCGGCGGCGGCGGCGGCGGCGGCCGGGCAGGTGTCCGCGGCGGGCCGGGCCGCGCAGCTGGCGGCGCACCTGGCCGGGCGGCGCGGCGGCGGGCGCGCTCACTCGCCCGTGTGGGTCCGCAGGTGGTACTTGAGCGACTGCTTGTAGCGGAAGCACTTGGCGCAGTGCGTGCAGGGGTAGGGCCGCTCGCCCGTGTGCGCGCGCTGGTGCTCCAGCAGGTGGTGCTTCTGCGTGAAGCGCTTGCCGCACTCGGCGCAGTGGTAGGGCCGCTCGCCCGTGTGGATGCGCCGGTGCTCGAGAAGGTGGTGCTTGCGGATGAAGCTCTTGCCGCACTCGGGGCAGGCGTGCGGGCGCTCGCGCGAGTGCACGCGGCAGTGGTTGGTGAGCTTGGACTTCTCGCTGAAGCTCTTCTCGCACTCGGGGCACTTGAAGGGCCGCTCGCCCGTGTGAGTCCGCTGGTGGCGCAGCAGGTGCGACGGGCGGCTGAAGCTCTTGCCGCACAGGCTGCAGATGAAGGAGACCTCGTGCTTGCCCGCGTGCACGCGCTGGTGGATCACCAGGCTGATGTGCAGGCGGAAGCTCTTCTTGCACTCGGGGCACGTGTAGGGCCGCTCGCCCGTGTGCGTGATCTGGTGCTTGGTCAGGCTCGACTTGTGGCTGAAGCTGCTGTCGCACTCGGGGCACTTGTAGGGCTTGGGGCCGCCGCCGCCGCTGCCCGAGCTGGGCGACTTGGGGCGCGGCTTGAGCGTGTGCTTGGGGGCGAAGCCGGGCCCGCGCTCGGGGGACGCGTAGCCGCCGCGGACGCGGTGGATGCGCTGGTGCAGCGTGAGCTGCTGCTTGTGGCGGAAGCTGATCTCGCACTCGGCGCACTCGTAGGGCCCCTCCTTGATGTGGTTGCGCTGGTGGATGATGAGGTTGATCTTCAGCCGGAAGCTCTTGCCGCACTCCATGCAGGTGAAGGGCCGCTCGCCGCGCCGGTTCCGCTGCTGCTGGCTCGAGGAGCCGCGGCTGTCGCCCGGGTGCCGCTCCCCGTGCGTCGGCGGCGCCAGCCTCTTCACGGCCGGCTTGCCCAGCTGCAGCGGCGGGGGGCTCTCCTCGCCCTCGGGGGACAGCTCCCCGGGCAGCGGGGTCTGGTACATGCCGGCCTCGTAGCGCCCCGACAGCTGCCCGAGAGCCTGCAGGTGCTGCGGCAGCTCGTCCTCCTCCTCCTCTTCCTCCTCCTCCTCCTGCTCCTCGGTTTTGATCACGATCCCCTCTGCTCCAGGGACAGGGAGAGAGACGGAGAGAGGTCAGCTGTCGTCCGGGGCCTCCGCCCTGGGCGCCGGCGGGTGAGGTGGCTTCACCCTCGCCCACACACACGGCCTGTGTCTCACCGGCCCCGGTGCCTTCTTTGGGGAAAACGCTCCTTTCCACTCTCTGCCGCCTCGCGGCCCCCACCTCCACGGGTTGGGTGTCTACCCAGGCGGGCCTCGGGGTTGGGTCAGGAAGGAGCCCAGGCCCCCAGTGGCCCGTGGGAGCCCTCTCTGGGAATTCTATGCAGAGGGAGCAGGAAAGGGGCGGCCCGGCGCCCATCTCCCCAAGCTGCTAGCGGGCAGTACTCAGCAGGAACGAAGGAACCCAGCATGCGGAGCCCCCCGGGGAACCACTAGGGTCCAGGGTGCCTGAAGCTGGCATGCTGGTGGACCTATGGATTCCTATCGTGGGCCAATAAGCACGCCTTCCGGTTTTCACTTAGGCTGCTTGGGGAGGTGGGTTTCTACCATCTGTATGGAAAGGGCCCTGACTCATCAGGCTGTCACTGTTTTCTGGCTCCCAGGTCTCCTCCTTTCGTGAGCGCACCTCTGGGCCTCCCTCAAGCGCCTTTACTCGCCTTCCTCCAGCAACTGCTCCCTCTTCTCCATGCCTCCAAATCACCCGGGTCACACAACACCCACCTCCAATCCTGTCTTTGCCCTAAAACCTTCCTCGACCTGCCCAAGCTGCAGCCCTCAAGCGCCCCTGAGCGCACGGCACAAGCTGGTGCGCCTCCCCAGGACTTGGGGACCTCAGGCTCCTCACGTGGCACCCCGCACGCACAGGTGGGGGACTCACCTGCGGTGGCTCTACCGACCCTGAAGCTGGGGTCGGGGCGGGGGGGGTCTCCTCTGCCTCTCCCCCACGCTCTGCCGTGGGGGGTGTTCTGCGAACTCCCGGACTGGACGATGTGCTCCTCCACCCCGCCCTCCACCCTCTAGGCTGGCCCTTTAGGGCCCAACTTGTCAGCTGTTCTGCGTGGTGTTCTATAGTGTTCCCCGAGCACCTAAGTCCTAGAGGAAAGGAGTGGCCTCTGACTCCTGTTTGCATTTTCTCAGATGCCTAGTACTTACTTGGCAACCCCCTAAACACTGATAATTGGTGTCACACACTGTGTGACATGAGAAAGGCACTCACCTTTCTAGGCCCACCTGTGAGGCGGACGCGGCAATAGTTGGCATTTGCAGAATTCTTAAAAGCAAACAAACGAGAACTTTTTCAAGTTCTCGCCTGACAACTGGTGTCTTTTTATTCACTATCTCTTAGAGGGTAAGTCGAGCAACACAGACGTGGGGCATCCACCCCAGAGATACCAAGTGACAGTTCCAAATAAAGTAAATGAAGTCAGACCTTTTCAGAGCTTGCAACTTACGGACCACCTAGTCTGTCTCCTCAGCTGACGGGGAAACGAGCTGGCAGCGTGGGCGAGCTGGCCAAGGTCTTGGCCACAAATTCGTTAGTGACCGCCGGGCCACGGCCCGTTCTACTCCTCTGAACCCAGGACATGGCAGGACATAAGCGTGCCAGTCCCCGCTCAGGCCGGACAACAGATTCTCAGTAGCAAGGGACCCAGAACATCCTCGGAACAGGATGCTTCAAAGATCAGGAAGGAGGAGGCAGCTTCAGAGGTTGGTAATTAGCTGTCTCTGTGCTTATCCTGAAAATGAGGGTTGTTTCTGAAAGACCCAGGGGAACTATGGGCCTTGGGACATTTAAGCTCTCCTTGAGGGGCGCCTGGGTGGCTCAGTCGGTTAAGCGTCTGACTTCGGCTCAGGTCATGATCTCACGGTTTGTGGGTTCGAGCCCCACCTCGGGCTCTGTGGTGACAGCTCAGGGCCTGGAGCCTGCTTCGGATTCTGTGTCTCCCTCTCTCTCTGCCCCTCCCCTGCTTGTGCTCTGTCTCTCTCTCAACAATGAATAAACGTTAAAGAAAAAAAAAAAATTCTCCTTGAGCATCAAAGTTTTTGTTTTTGTTTTTTTCAGTGAAATGAGAGTGAAACAGGTAGCCCTAAAACCCAGGACTCCAAATCCCACCAAGTGCCATTCAGTAATTTCCTAAGATTCCCAGTAGAATTAACGGGAGTGCCCAGAGGGGACTCCGGCCTTTCTATTGTGAGGCTTTGCTGTGGCACATCCTCAGAGGTTGCCCTGTGTCTTTCACTGTTTTCCAGAGACAGCATATGGTATATTAGAAGGATTTCTGGAATATCATGCAGTTCTTTAAAAGCAAGGAGTTAGATCCACATCTTTTGCCTAAGAAAGATGTCCGTGCTATTTTATGACGTGCAAAAAAGGCAAACTGCAAAGGAATCATCTACAAAGTGAACAATTTTTTTTAAAGCATCAGCATAATACTTTAAAAAAAAACCTATTAAATAAAAAATGGATGTGGACACATTTCTCAGTACAAACAGCATATAAACTGATAGGATAGTTAGTGACTCTTTTGCACGTAAACAAAACTTCTAAACAAAAACCAGAACCTAAGTGTATTCCTTAAAAATTTGGTAGAACTCACTTAATTCCTACCTCCCACAGTAGATGCAGAATGTGGGAAAAAAGAGCAGAAGCTTCCCAGCTCAGTTGGTAAGTAGAAGATCATTTTATTTCCCAAACTAGATGAGGGTGGCTGAAGAAAGGTTCAGGCTGATTTGCTTTATGAATAGAGCTGAGAACTCCTGAACAAAACAGTAGCTAACTAAGCCTAATGGTGCATTTTAGAAATACACCATGATGACAAGATGGGGATTTTCTCAGGACTGCCCGGACCGTTCAGCATCAATCAGCCACAAAAGATGTCCTGAGCTCAGGCTGCTGAGGGCGACACTTCCTCACTGTTCTTGAACTCCTGAGGAGCAAGAACTCCCAAGTGTGCAGAAGGGTGACCCAGAGGTTTCACGATCAAACACAAGTGATGGCTCGATTCTACCGGGAAGGGACCGTACAGTCCGGTATTTTAAAAAGCATGCGTTGTGGGGGTTGAGATCTCCGGGTCACTGAGGCTTCCAGAGTGACCTAAGAACCATCAAGGACACACCGGGAGACAGGAATTCTAGCTTGGCCCCAATGTCGTGACCTTGGGCAATTGATCTGACCTTCTCTGCCTGTAGAAGGAGGGGAGCTGGAGAGAGATAATCTCTGAGGTCCCTCTGGGTCCTCATCTGACCTAGTCTTTGGCTGTTAATACCTTCTGCCCAGGCCAGAGACCGATTCTTACAAATCCTGAGGCAGGACACCAGCACCTGAGACCACGCCGGGGGACGTCACACCTATCCACTGATCACTGCCACATGACCGTTCGGAGAGAAACTCCAACTTTCCCACGAGGCAGGGGCCTGCCCGCGGGCCTGATGGCAGCAGCTCCCCACGCCTGGACCCTCTCCAACTGACCTGCGCAGTTTCTCTGCTGCACCAGCATCTGTTTGAGCTCGCTGAACTCGCTGGAGCCTTCGGTGGACTCTTCCAGCGTATTGTCCTGTTCTTGCATGTCCAAATCTGGCTGCTCCGCACACGGGTCGCCCAGCTCGGAGTCCTGAAAGCCATGCTCCTCCACCTGTCCCATCAGGGGCTCCGGCGTCTCCAAACTTTCTGAGCCCTCGTCGTTGGTCTGCACCTCGATCTTAATCACGATCCCGTCGTGTGCTGGGAGGGCAGGGAGGGGTAGGGGGTGGGGGTGGGGGAGGGAAACAAAAGAACCCAGAACATGGTCATTGCACGGCCAAGGTTTCTGCAGCCTAGATTTTACATTTCAAGAATGCTGATTTTAGAGACCGTGAGGAAATACAATGTTGAGTGAGTAGACAGAACTTTCTGGACATTTTGTACGAACTGGAGTAAAGTTAAATAGATGCAGAGTTTGTGTTCCACAACCCCTACAGTTTTTAAAATAGTACTGCCAGGGTTTAAAAAGAGATCTTAATTCCCTTTCCCGGGTCAGGCCAGCCAAAGTCGACAGTTTCTCTCCCTTAGAGTCAAGTTGAATAACGAAAAGGCCAACCATCTCACCCTGCCACACCCTTCCAGCCCATGCCCCAGGGGTCCGGCACGGACAGACCAGAGCCCCCCGAGTCCCCCCAGCACCCCGGCCCACAGTTAACAAGCACGAGCACACGTACACTCGGAGCTCTTGGGTTTGTTTTTAGTTAAACAGCATCTGATTACACACATTGCCCTTTCTTTCAACTTGCCGGTAGGCCTGCAGGTGATTTCAAACGTCCACACACACACACACACACACACACACACACACACACGGCCATCATGTTGCATAAGTGGGATCTCGCACATACTCTTTTAGCGCACAGATTTTTCTCTTTTGATTTGCCCTTCCCTTTCCCTCAATTCCCCTGTCGCCGCTTATGGCCTCCCCGGCAACTCCTGTAGTTAACCTAGTATTTTTCTCTATGCTTCTGTGGTTATTTATTGCAACAAGTTGATGCGTATCTGTTTTTATTTTCTGGCCATTATTGGTTTAAAAAAAAAAAAGAAAATTGCCATATACCTCCTCTTCCCTCTCAGGTATCCTGTAGAAATTCCTGCGCGGCAATTTCTGCACAGCTAATGCACTGCTCCTAAGTGCTGCGTGTGTGTCCAACCACTCCCTTCCCGCAGGAACATTCACTTTTTTGTTTCTGGTCTTTTTGCGTGATCAACTGTGCTGCAATCACATGCTGATTTACATGGCCGCCTATCAAATAGGGATATTATTTCCGTGAGAGCCCCGGGAGCGGGGGCCGCGGAGTCAAAGGCGTCGTTATTTTTAATCTGGTAGAAGTCATCAGGCTCCTTTTGAGCCAGGCTGTGACAATTCATATTTCTACCTGCATGAGAACATCCTCTTCCCCACACCCCTGCCAGTGACAGACACCTAAAATTTTCCTCACTCAGATGGGGGTAAATTGACAATTTACTGATACTTTCCTGACTCGGGTGATCTGAGTATTTCTTTTACTTATTGGCCTTTTCTAGTTGATTCTGCATGAACCGTGTTCTGTTTTTGTCAATCGGTAAGGGTCCTTTGGTTCCTGTGCTAAAGATAACCCGTCTTCCCTTAGCAGCATTTCAGACACTCCCAAATCTAACGTTTGTCTGTTGACTCTGTGCCACCTCTTATCAGACCGCTTTCTTCACGTTTTCACGTGGTCACCCATGTCCCTCTTTCTTTCATGGCTTCTGGGTTTTCTGTCTTAGTTAAGAGGGTCTCCTCCGCCCCTGGATGGTTCATCTGGTCTCCTGGATTTTATTTCAAGGTTTTTATGGTTTTATTGTTTACATTTAGGTCTTTGCTCCATCTGAAATTTATTTTGTGTAGAGTGTGAGGTAGGGATTCAGTCTTACTTTCTTCCATATGGAGAGAGCTGCGCCGGCATCAACTCCCTCACGGTTGAAAATCATTTTGTTAACTAAGGAACTTATAAATGTATAATGCCTAAACATATTCATTCATTCATTCATTCATTCATTCAGTGCATATTTACTGAGCATCAACTATGGGCGATGGGGTGTTCGAATGGCTTGGGACACATCAGTGAGCATAGCAGAGCTTCTCCCCTCCCTCACACATCTCACCTCAGGCAATAAACATAATTAATAAATTATATGGTATGCTAGAGGGTGATAAGTGTTGTGGGAAGAGAAAAGAAACCAGGAAACTCGTAAACAAAGCCAACAGTCCCTGCCCCTGTGAAGCCTCCTGGCTGTTGACCGCGGGCACTGGTGATCCCCAAGCTCAAAGCCGAGAAAGCGGAGCCACCAAGTGCACTTACTAGCAGCTGATGCCACGGGACCCAAAGCTGCGTTCTTCCCGATGCCCGGCAACCCTTTAATCCTCTTCCACGCAGCCAACCTGTCTCCTGCCAGCCGTGGGGAGTAGCGGCAATATAAGGCAGCTCTGACGGTCCCCGACGCCCTGTCCGCAGCCTTAAACACGGACGTGCCTACCTCCCCCCCAACAACCAAGTCCCCAGAACACTTTCATCCTATTCTCTGTCTCACAAAGAAGATGGAGTCACACACGCTCACGTCGGTGCCTTGCTCCTGCTCTAGCTCAGTCATCCTGCTTCCTCCCCTTTCCTCTCCCACTGCGGGGGGGGGGGGGGGGGGGGGGGGACAGTGGCCCCTCTGCTCTTTCCCTTAACCCTGCCAGTTTCCAGTGTTCATGGGGCCACTGGCCACCGCGCTCCACCAGCAGGGCCTGCTTCTCTCTGCAATCCTGGTCTCTGTGCTAGGGTCACAGGCACGACCGTGACTCTGGTACCAGGAGAAGATCTTCCCTGACTTCACAAACACCTGAAAACATTTTGCTTGCCTCCTCCCTAAAGTAGTCTTCAAAAAAAAATTTTTTTTAATGTTTATTTATTTTTGAGAGAGAGAGAGAGAGAGACACACACACACACACACACACACACACACACACACACACACACACACACAGAGTGCGGGCGGGGGAGGGGCAGAGAGAGGGGGAGACCCAGAATCCAAAGCGGGCTCCAGGCTCCGAGCTGTCAGCACAGAGCCCGACACGGGGCTCGAACTCACAAACCGCGAGATCATGACCTGAGCAGAAGTCACACACCTAGACGACTGAGCCACCCAGGCGCCCCCTTAAAGTAGTCTTTAAAAACTAGGTACCCCTTTGCACTTTTTTTTGAATAAACATATCAAATGCTTCAGTAACTGCAAAAGATGTCATTTCTGGAGTACTGTAAATTTTGATGTTTTGAAATAAACTTTTCCGCCACTTTTTAATGTCACCAGTGGCATCTAAGGACCGCAACAATTTTAAACCCGCTATTATTCACTTAAAAAATACACAAACAAGTTCTTCTTCGATACTTGCAATTTTTGTATCATCCCTTTGCACCCTGAACTTCTATTTCCATTCCCACTTTACCCACAGAATTTTATCCTCATAGAATATATTTTTATGCTTAGAAGACTTTCACGGGTCTCCTCGTCTACCATTCTGCCACAGAAATGTGTATGTAAATTGAAAGATTAATCTTGCTTTCATTTCTACTAACCACAGGGCTCTCTACTTGTTGTCTTCCTGGCTTAAGTTATCCTTAGTTATTATTACTATAGAATGATACACAGTGGTTATTCAAGACAGAAAACAAAAAATGTATTAGAAATGTCTCTTAGAAGGATGGGAGGAATTTTTTATTAGTTTGCTTATCTGAGAATGAATATTCTTTTTTTTTATAATTTTTTTAAACATTTATTTATTATTGAGAGACAGAGAGACACAGAGTGTGAGCAGGGGAGGGGTAGAGAGAGGGGGAGACAGAATCTGAAGTAGGCTCCAGGCTCCGAGATGTCAGCACAGAGCCCGATGCGGGGCTCGAACCCACAAACTGCGAGATCATGACCTGAGCCGAAGTCGGTCACTTAACCAACTGAGCCACCCAGGTGCCCCCTGAGAATGAATATTCTTATTGCTTGATTGAGACACAGTTCAGAATCAAATATATTCCTAATTTTCATTTTCATAAATACAAGCATTGGGAAAGCTCATTTACAAAGATACATGGATGGGCTGGCGGGAGCTTTGTTACGGAATCATCACTTGATTCTTTGAATTTGTCTGAATTATAATGCTATGAAAGCACACATGGTTAACATACCATCAAAAACTGTTTCTAATGACCTATTAGCTGACAACTTAATTAGGTTCCCTTTCAATTTTGTTGAAAGCAAAGTATTGCAAATGATCTAACTTGCGAAAGAATTTGCCATATGGGTCCCGACGCGATGCACTTGCGGCCATGTATCCTTGCGTTCTGGATTGTCTCTGTGACCCACAGGGCTTTTTATACCTCAGAGAAATGCTCCCTCCTAAGATGGGGATGGGGGGGGGCGGTTTGTGGGATTTGAGACCTCACTCTGCCAAGCCTCCTACCATGCTCTCAGCTGAATGTAACTGTACTCCTCTCTATGGCGTTTCTTTCTTTTTCCCTCAAAATGTGCCATGTTTATACATTTTCATGCTTCCCTTCCATTTGTTAGACAGTAGGGAAGCCAGCTGTCTCCCATCAAAAAGACTTCCCCACCCCAAACAACTTTTGAAACAGTATTGACAACCAAATTGCATTTATAAGAAGTAATTTGTGGGGTGCCTGGGTGGCTCAGTAGGTTAAGCATCCGACTTCGGCTCAGGTCATGATCTCGCGGTTCGTGAGTTCAAGTGCCGCGTCGGGCTCTGTGCTGACAGCTCAGAGCCTGGAGCCTGCTTCGGATTCTGCGTCTCCCTCTCTCTCTGTCCGTCCCTCACTCGCACTCTGTCTCTCTCAAAAATAAATATACATTATAGGCAGTAATTTGTTCTCCCATTAAAAAAAATAAAGACACATCCCTTGTAGGACTATAGTTTATGACCAATGGCAGAACAGTAAGGAAAAGTTTTAAATAAATGGAGTGGGAACAAATGAATGAATGAATGAATGAATGAATGGAGTGCAGACAACTGGCTTCCCAACAAGACAAGCACCTCGACATCAAAATAAATCACTGATGAAACAAGACTTTAGACACAATGAAATCACACTAGTATTAGAAGAAGAAAGCACAGCTTCTTCCCTTTCCTTTTTTCTTTCTTTATACAAGTGTGAGGTGCGGAAGAGGCTCTACCCCACGCCCTCTGGGACTTCAGATACTCCTTCTGGAGGCCGTCTGGCCAGCCACACCAAACGTGAAATGTGCCCAACACATATGCACTCTCATTTTTAGCTGTAACTTGTTTTGGAAAGAATTTCTCTAGTTTTGCCTGGACATTGTTTGGTGATGAGGGACTTCTTTAATTTGTGCTTGGTTTGTGATCTCTGTAAGTACAATTCTTCCTAAGAACCCCTGCAAGATGGGAAAAAAAATACTATCCTACAAATGGTTTCCAAATGTATGGTGGGTCTGTGAGCACCACATTTAATAGTTAGTGAAGCTGAAATAATGTTATATTTGCAGACACTTAGTTAAAATGTGTCATTATGTATATTCTGCGATTTTTTGTTTTCTGGAGCAAAAAAATATAGTTTATTTCAGATTTCAAATAGTTTTAGAGGCTTTTGAAAGCTCACAGGCCCAAGACCTGTGATCATGTTTACTAAATAAAAGGGGCTGAGTAAGTATTTCTACACATAATGTGAAACCCAGTCACCATAAAGAAAATAATGGGTAAATCTGAATACGCAGAAACTTAAAACTGATAAATTTGGGGGCGCCTGGGTGGCTCGGTCGGTTAAGCGCCCGACTTCGGCTCAGGTCATGATCTCACGGTCCGTGGGTTCGAGCCCCGCGTCAGGCTCTGTGCCGACAGCTCAGAGCCTGGAGCCTGTTTCAGATTCTGTGTCTCCCTCTCTCTGTGACCCTCCCCCATTCATGCTCTGTCTCTCTCTGTCTCAAAAATAAATAAACATTAAAAAAAATGATAAATTTGAACACACAACAATTTAAAACAGCCATACCCACCCCCACACAAATACTATATACAAAGGTAAACCATATATTTATAAACATAATAAGACCTAATACCCTTAACATTTAAAAAGCTTTCACAAATCAATAAAAAGATGAATAATCCCAAAGGACAATAAGCAGAAGATAATTCATAAGACAAGACATCCTGGTGATCAATAAAGGTACGAAAATGGGCTCAACATTGCTCTTACAGAAGTCAAATGAAAGCACCAAAATATTGTCTTTTCTAGCCATCACTTTGGGCAAATAATAAAAAGATAAATAATACCTAATATCGGCTTCAGTGTGGGGAAAACAGGTAGTCACATGGTTGTGTATAAAACCGAAGGTGTATAAATTGGCACAATTGTTTTGAGGAACTTTTTTTTTTTTAATATTTATTTTTGAGAGCGCGTGCACAAGAGACAGAGTGCGAGTGGGGAAGGGGCAGAGAGAGAGGGAGACACAGAATCCAAAGCAGGCTCCAGGCTCCGAGCTGTCAGCACAGAGCCAGATGCGGGGCTTGAACCCCCAAACTGTGAGATCATGACCTGAGCTGAAGTTGGACGCTCAACTGACGGGGCCACACAGGCACCCCAGTTTTAAGGGACATTTTTAAAGTATGTATCAATTTTTTTAAATTTATTTTTTAAAATGTTTTTATTTATTTTTGAGACAGAGACAGAGCTCCGAGCTGTCAGCACAGAGCCCGATGCGGGGCTCAAACTCACAGACTCTGAGATCGTGACCTGAGCTGAAGTCAGATGCTCAACCGACTGAGCCACCCAGGCGCCCCGGTGTGTATCAAATTTTTTAATGGGTCTACCCTTCTATCCACAAAGTCTACTTCTAAACAACTTTCTGACAAGTGCATAAGATTTACTTACAAAGGATCTTTAGTGAAGCACTGAAACTTGTAAACACTCTAAATGTACATCAGTGGGAGTTCATTTAAATAAGTTATGAGATCAATACATAGAATACTATAGTCTGCTACTAAAAAAAAGATTTGTACGTTCTTACATGCAAAGAAGTCAAAGAGACGCAATTGAAAAAAGCGAGTTCCCAATGTACGTACTGCTATATATACATATTTTTTTACAATGAGAAGGTATTTATGTCTTATATAGTTAAAGTTGTGTGTGTGTTATGTGCACATAAATTAGAAGGAATAAACTGTTGTCTTGCGAGAGAGAACTGCGTGGGACTTTCGCTTTCTCTGCATTCGTTTTTTGAATTGCGCTGATGAAACTTCAGAGTTTTACTGGAAAGTAAAAACGAGTGTTGCCACGTTAACCTTCCCTATCAGCTCAAAGCAAAGCAATGATGGTCAACACTAGCTTTCCAACCTTCTTAAGGCTGCACTTTCTGTTAGACTTTAAAAGTTTTTGGCATATTAATTTTTAAAATCTTAGGGGCGCCTCGGTGGCTCAGTCAGTTGAGCGTCTGACTTTGGCTCAGTTCATGATCTCACACTTCGTGGGTTCAAGCCCCATGTCCGGCTCTGTGCTGACAGCTTGGAACCTGGAGCTGCTTCGGATTCTGTGTCTCCCTCTCTCTCTGCCCCTCCTTTGCTCGTGCGCTCTCTCTCTCTCAAAGATAAATAAAAGGTTAAAAAAAATCTTAAAAAAAAAATTTATATATGTACCCAGGCCAAGGGTTAGTTTTTCAAAATGTGTTTTTAAAGAGCTCTCCCCCACTCCCAACCACTATTTCCTGTTCCCCAGAGGAAACTCCAACTGATTCCTTTGTCATTCTCCTTCCTAACTCTAAGGAACAGACTTCTATTGATACTCCTTGAGTTTTCAATTTAAACATCACCTATTGACTTCCAAGAGCTGAACATGAAGACCATCCCTCCGCATCCAGGCAAATCTTTTCCAAATCCCTCATCCTTCCAATTTAGGTTGCAACTCTGGCTGGATTAATTTCAGGTGTTCACATGACTAGACGACATTAATGTTACGTAAAATCGAATGTGTAGTATATACCACAGTTACTTGTCTGCGAACGTTTTTGCTTTCCCTGGAGTTGATCATTTTTTTTCCCTTGGCTTAGCTTACTGTTTTCATGAAGTGGGCTCTAAACTCCCCAACCTCCTCTGTAACGGTCTCTTCAAAACATTCAGATATAATGGGTATTTCTTACTTTCATCTACTTGAAGAAAAATTTTCTAGAACCTTCTGATGTGCTCCAGTCTGGACTGGTTGCCTCCAGGTGCACAGCTGTCTTCTTGGGATCCCCCTTCGGCAGCACCCCAGGGATTTGCCTCGCCTCGCTCATGTTGGAGCTCCTAACACCTCTTGCTCGGCTTACGTCCTCATTTCAGCAAAGCGCCTCCCCCACTTTGAGAGAGGGCGCGCACAGGAGACCTTGAAAACGTCTCGATTTCATTTCTCACATTAATTAGAAGGGTCTGGCTGATATAAAACCCTAGAATCGTTGGAAAATATTTTCCAGTTTAAAAAAAAAATGTTTATTTATTTTTGAGAGAGAGACAGAGTGTGAGCAGGGGAGGAGCAGAGAGAGAGGGAGACACAGAATCTGAAGCAGGCTCCAGGCTCTGGGCTGTCAGCACAGAGCCCGACGCGGGGCTTGAACTCATAAACCGCGAGATCATGACCTGAGCCAAAGCCGGACGCTCAACCGACTGAGCCACCCAGGTGCCCCAAAACATAGTTTTTTAAATTTCTCTGCATGGTCCATGTTTCTTTGGAATCTATTTTTTCTGCTTTCTTTTCCTTTGGCCTCTGTATATTAGAGGCTTTCCCCAAATGTCTGTGGTTCTTGGTTTTCTATTTATAAGTAGAATACTCAAAAGAGATTTAAAGTTTGGTGTATTTAGGTAGGGCTTGCTAGTGATGGGTTTCCCAACAGGATGACTTCATGGAGTCATTTCACTGGGAAATACCTTGGGCTGGTCCCAAAAGTCTCCGGACAAGACTCTTCGAATACACTGTCCTGAGGTCTCGTCCTGGATGTCAGCATCATTTTGGAGTCCGGTTAGGGAGGAAGGCTGGAGATCTCAACATCTGCAGGTCAAGTTTCAGTGATTCCCTTGTTTTCAGCATGGTGCCCACCCTCCATTGTGCCTGGCGTCCACGTTCAGACATCCTCGTGTTCATCTTCTCCAGGGAGTAAGCCTTGGTTGTCCACCAGAGTTGGCAGAGGCAGATGCCAGTTGTAGGGATTGAAGGGGGCAGCAGAGGGGATATGGTAGTGTTTAAATGCCTCTTTAAAAGATCTCTGACTTTGGGGCGCCTGGGTGGCTCAGTTGGCTGAGCATCTGACTTCAATTCAGGTCATGATCTCATGATTCGTGAGTTTGGACCCGAATCAGGATAGTGGGAGCCTGCTTCGGATTCTCTGCCCACCCCCATCTCTGCCCCTTCCTCTTTCGTGCTCTCTCTCTCAAAAATAAATATTAAAAAAAAAAAAAAAAAGATGTTTGACCAATCTTCTGTTTTTAACACCACTTTTGCCCCCATTTCCAAAGATACCTAGAGTCTCTGGTACTGCTGATTCCCAAGTCTTGAGTAGGGATGGGGGGTGGAGTGCAAATCGAGTTTCTTTTCTGCTTTCCCCAATACCAATTTTGGATTTAGCTTTCTAAATCAGTAATCACCCAGCCATCTGCTTTCAGACTTCCAAGATTTGGTTGCTGTTGTCTCCTTGTCCATTCCTTTTAAAAGTCCCTTCGCTCTTGCTTTAGAAGGATTCTGGGAGGTAGGAGTAAACACATGTTCAACCTGCCATCTTTAACTCGAAGTCTTTCTTCATGCATTGTTTTTGTCAAAAATTATTTTTACTGAATAAGAAGTAATATGTACTTACTTCAGAACATTCTACAAAGCATACAGAAAATAGGAAAAAAAGTCAAGTGGAAACATAATGAAATCGCATTTCTTCATTGAATTTTTTTCCCTATCCTTTGTTTACATCATGGACTTCGTGTTACATTTACATTTTCCACTTCTGCATCATTAACTTCCCCTATCAACTGGATCACTGCCATCAGTATCCCTCATCGGCGTTAGCGATCCCCATCTTAAGTAGACAGGGTCCGTTCCCCCAGCCACTGCCCCCTTATTTCCACTCCCCACTCACTGATGGTGGGCGCTGCCTCCCCCCCCCCCCATTCTCCCCTCCATCCACTCCATCACATCGCCAACGCTCCTCCTGCCGAGGTCACTGGTGGAGACGGCAGTTTCTGCCTCACTAAGCTGCACGGCAGGATCCAACACGGTTGACCACGCTCCCTGCTTCTGGAAGCGCCCTCCTCTTGAAATACCCCACGATGCGCTATCCGAATTTTGCATCCTCTACCGACTGAGCCAGCCGCCTGCTGGGCCCCAACTATCCTAATTTTTTGCTACCTTTCTGACCACTCCTTCCGTTTCCTTCAGTTCCTCTGCTTCATCCTTCCTTTTTCAAATCCTGGCTGTGCATGAGAATCATCTTGGAAGCCTTTTAAAGAATATTAACGCCTAGGCCCCACCCAGACTGATATATTCCAAATCGCCAAATTTACTCTAAAATCCAGGGCTCCCAAGGGCATGGCCTCTGCTCTTTCTCCTCTCCCTCTCCAGACTGGGCCTATGCTACCAATGCCCAGATGTCTGTCTCTAGCTCACATTTCTGTTTTTAACCCTTTATTCAGCTGCTTTCTCAACACCAACACTCTCTCCTGGAACCCCTGCAGGGATCTCAAACCTGACATGTTCTTGTCGTATGTCTAGGTCTGCACCTCCTATTGTCCTCCATCTAGTGTCCTACTGCAGTCACAGGCCGGGGGGGGGGGGGGGCGGGGCGGGGGGACAATCTCCCTCGGTCAACACCCGCCAACTGCAGGTTGTCTCGAAGTCTCTACTGCCAAAACAGATCTCGGAAATACCCGCTTCTCTCCTGGGCTACGCCACGGTCGCCTGCTTGGGACTACGAAAAGTCTCCGCCTGGTCTCCTAGCTTCCAGACTTCCTTCCAGTAAGTTCTCCCTGGGGCAAGTGGAACTCCTACTTGCTCTTTAAGTTCCCACTAGACATTCCACTTGCCAAAGAGGCCTTTTCTGCTCTCCTATCTCAGCAGAGTCGATTGGGCTTGGATGCTTGCCTCCACAGCTCTCCCACTGTTCCTTACTGTAATTTTATATGCGGGGGGTAGAGGGGGGCTGGTTATTACTATAAGCCTCTTGACATATGCAAATTGGTGAACTAAGTAATAAACATACAAATGAAACATATGGTATACAAACTTCACTTATGATTTTAGTGGCTAAGAGACTATTGTCATGCAACAAAACATTTGTACGTCTTAATCCATCGTTTGGATTCTCTTCCGTGCTATAGACTCTCAGAAAGGGAAGGAAATTATTAGGTCAAGTATATGAACACTTGAAATATTTAAAACGTATTTACAGACTAAAAAAATATCAAATTGCTTTTTAAAAAGCCTGAGACCTTGGATTTCAGCCATGCCTTCTGGTCTGTTTTACTCTCTGCTCATCTGTTAGGTGAAAACGGCACCTGGCTTCGCCGGGCCTCTATTGCCCCCTCATAGGGCCGCGAATGGGAGCCCGGGCTCTGAGTATTTGGAGAGCAGAGTCGATATCTGAATCATTTTTGGATCTCCTTGCCCTCAGGGATCCAAACCATAAATAACAGTTTACTGAATAAATTTTCCTTAGCCAGTTCATAAAATTGTCATGTTCAATGCATTTGGAACTGTGAAAGTTCTCAACGTTCTAGGCTTTTCCTCACCGGTATCACACCAGAGCTGGTTTTGCAGCCACCCTTCTCAGGGAGAA